>NC_091286.1:670011922-670645104 GCF_032444005.1 Ranitomeya imitator | reverse complement strand
GAGGAGAGAGGACCCTGCCCGCGAGGGCTCACAATCTACAAGGGATGGGTGAGTATACAGTAGGTGAGGGTAGAGCTGGTCGTACAGTGGCTTGGTTGATCGGTGGTTACTGCAGGTTGTAGGCTTGTCGGAAGAGGTGGGTCTTCAGGTTCTTTTTGAAGGTTTCGATGGTAGGCGAGAGTCTGATATGTTGTGGTAGAGAGTTCCAGAGTAGGGGGGATGCACGAGAGAAATCTTGTATACGATTGTGGGAAGAGAAGATAAGAGGGAAGTAGAGAAGGAGATCTTGTGAGGATCGGAGGTTGCGTGCAGGTAAGTAGCGGGAGACGAGGTCACAGATGTATGGAGGAGACAGGTTGTGGATGGCTTTGTACGTCATGGTTAGGGTTTTGTACTGGAGTCTCTGGGCAATGGGGAGCCAGTGAAGGGATTAACAGAGGGGAGAGGCTGGGGAATAGCGGGGGGACAGGTGGATTAGTCGGGCAGCAGAGTTTAGAATAGATTGGAGGGGTGCGAGAGTGTTAGAGGGGAGGCCACAGAGGCAGGAGGTTACAGTAGTCGAGGCAGGAGATGATGAGGGCATGGACTAAGGTTTTTGCAGGTTCTTGGTTTAGGAATGTATGGATCCGTGAAATATTTTTGAGTTGAAGTCGGCAGGAAGTGGAAAGGGCTTGGATATGCGGTTTGAAGGAGAGATCATTGTCAAGGATTACCCCGAGACTGCGAGCTTGTGGGACTGGGGAGAGTGGGCAGCCGTTTACTGTAATGGAGTATAATACAGGATGTAACTCAGGATCAGTACATGATCAGTAATGTAATGTATGTACACAGTGATTGCACCAGCAGAATAGTGAGTGCAGCTCTGGAGTATAATACAGGATGTAACTAAGGATCAGTACATGATCAATAAAGAAATGTATGTACACAGTGATTGCACCAGCAGAATAGTGAGCGCAGCTGTGGGGTATAATACAGGATGTAACTCATGATCAGTACAGGATCAGTAATCTAATGTAAGTACTCAGTGACTGCACCAGCAGAATAGTGAGTGCAGCTTTGGGGTATAATACAGGATGTAACTCAGGATCAGTAATGTAATGTATGTACACAGTGACTGCACCAGCAGAATAGTGAGTGCAGCTCTGGGGTATAATACAGGATGTAACTCAGGATCAGTAATGTAATGTATGTACACAGTGACTGCACCAGCAGAATAGTGAGTGCAGCTTTGGTGTATAATACAGGATGTAACTCAGGATCAGTAATGTAATGTATGAATACAGTGACTGCACCAGCAGAATAGTGAGTGCAGCTCTGGGGTATAATACAGGATGTAACTCAAGACCAGTAATGTAATGTATGTACGCAGTGACTGCACCAGCAGAATAGTGAGTGCAGCTCTGGGGTATAATACAGGATGTAACTCAGAATCTGTAATGTAATGTATGTGAAACAATGGCCGGGGGATCACCACGGTGCAGGAAGACTACTGTACACAAGATGAGGTGCAGACAACAAAGGGTATATTTATTGGAAGGCAAGGAAGGAAGGGAATGAGGAAGATGCAAACGGGGGTATACAATGGCAACAGATAATTTACAAGAGTAATAAACTTTATCTTTTCCGTAAAATAGCATGGTGATCCAGCTATTTCAGACTCAAAATATGTCTAACAAGCAAATGTAAACAACAAACAAGTGATGATGCTACTCTACGTATAAACTCCCTGGCCTTTAATAAGCAGGCCACACGGCTCCTGTGTACTGACTACTGAAGCCTACACTAGGCCCTAATAGGTGCACCAAACAGGAACAGACTTACGGTAATGTTGGAGAATCAGGTCCAGTCCCAGGGGACCCCCAGCAGTCCAATACGGTGGTGCGCACGGCTTTCTGTCAGCTCTGTAAAACGTGGTCTTCTCCTTGCTTCTGGATCCTAGGGATGCTCCTGGAAACTGTAAATCCCTTTCTCTGTATCTTCATGGCTCTCTTGCAGCTATAACAGGACACAGTTCTTCTCTCTTTCAGCTATCATCACATCAAGTCCTCTCTCCAGCAGCCTCAGCTAACACACGCTGCTCCAGCTCCACACCTACACTCTGCACTGACTAGCTCATTACAACGATTATTGCAGGGGAGAAGCAGATCCTTTCATCATGCCAGACAAGGGGGTGCAGCCTCTTAAAGTGACAGCGTGTTCCTTACTGTCCATAACAGCACCACCCTCTTACATATGAACACAGTGACTGCACCAGCAGAATAGTGAGTGCAGCTCTGGAGTATAATACAGGATGTAACTCAGGATCAGTGAGGAAATGTATGTACACAGTGACTGCACCAGCAGAATAGTGAGTGCAGCTCTGGAGTGTCATACAGGAAGAGGCGGAGCCTGTTTGCCGTGTGCTCTGTGTGCTGCCTAGAGAGAGCCCCTGGGAAGGGAGGTAAAGTTTTCCATCCAGGACTTTTTGTCTGCCCCCTTCCCAGGAAAGAAGGCTCATTTTGGGACTGGCCTCCGGGGCTGGGCCCCCGGCTCCCACCTCCCGGTCCAAGTCGGCGGGGGGTGGGAGGACTCCAACTCCGGCTAGGGCCACAAGATCTGGCCAAGGATCCAACATGAAGACCCGTAGGACCCCTGAGGCCGCGGCGGCTCCTTCCCCCGGAGGTAGGCCTAGTACGAGCAGGGGTGCTGCAGCGGTGCCTCTTGGTTGGGGCACCAAGGCGGCTAGAGAATCCGCCCTGGTCTATGGTTCCCGCGTCCATGCGCACCTCTGCGAGTATGAGGACGCCTCAAGGAAGCTAAAATCCCTCTGGGGGGAGTTGAGGGTAGCTAAGGAGAGGTCTGACAGGGCCTCCGGCAATAAGAAGGCCGAGCTATCCGCCGCGGTCAAGAAGATCAAGAAATCCATACAAGACCTGGAAAGCCGGAGATGTGAGATCCTGGATGGTAGCGGGGCCTTCCGTGAAAAGCTGGAGAACGATGACCGGTTCAGAGCCATGGCCGGTGGGGCTCTGGAGGGGTCACGAAGCTCCGGCCAGGTGGTGGAGGAGGTGTTGGAGGAGGATGATGAGGAAGAGGAATGCGAGGAGGAGGTCGTGCCCTACCCACCGCCTGGTGGCCTGGTAAGAGATCTCCAGGCGTCGCATAGCGGGATAGCCCCCGAGCAGGTGGCTCTCCCATCAGATTCTGGCCCTTCAGGGGACAGCGGGAGCAAAGGGGAGGATGAGGATGGTGGGAGTAGTAGCAGTGAGGGGGGCTGCCTCGTCATGCAGCAGATCCGGCAGATCGAGTCCCCGGTCCGTTTTAACCAGCTGAGGTTCGGGGATGAGATCTGCGAGGACGAGGCAACCAGGAGGGGGATGAAGAGAAAGGCTAAGAAGAGGAATAAGCAGAAAACATCAACTGTGCAGAAATTTGTGTATGTCCCCCTCTCTGGGGCCCCCCGGTCCCGTTGTGCGGCACCCGCTACCCACCCCGGCTCGGCCTCTGTTGTGGGTCCGCAGCGAGAGAGCGGGGAGATTACAGGCCATGACACGCAGGGCGCTGCCTCTGTTTGTGGTAACGGAGGGGGTAGTGATGTGTCTGATATGGAGCATGATGTGGAGGGTGGCCCAGTGGTGGGCAGGAGAGTGACAGCCGGGACCGCATCTCCGGCGGTGAGCGCTGGGGTGTCCGGGTCCCCCACTTACGGATCCGTTAAAGCTGGATCGCTTCTGGGGACCCAGGCACCTAGTAAAGTAAAGGGTGAGGGGCCTGCGGCTCCGGCTGAACAGGCTCATAAAAAGAAAATGGTGGAAGCTCCCCTGGCGGGGTCTGCGGTGAAGTCGGGGTCTCCTGCATTGGGGGCACCGCCGCTGGTGGATGCTGAGGGGGAGTGGCCTAGCCTGGGGCCAGCCGCTGGAGTTGCTGTGGCCAGGCTGTTTGTGGCCCAGGGTGTGGTGGTGGGGGGTGCTGTGCCTCGGGGGACTGGTACCGCTGGGGGGATTCCTGGGGGTGGATCCAGCTCTGGGTCGGCTCTGGGGGTCCCGCTGCGGCCGGTCTCAGGGGGCGTGGCCTCCTCAGCACCCGCTGCCCATGTAGGAGCAGCTTTGGATAGCTGTGCTGTGCGGCTGGAGGCTGGGGGCGTGGCTTCCCAAGCCAAAGAAAAAAAAATGGTCTTAGCTGCGGTCAGCAATGGTGCAGGAACTGCAGCTGCAGCAGATAGCAGCAAGGGCGCCTGCCTGGCGGGGTCCCCTGTGTCGGGGGGCTTACCTGCGGTGGGGGCTCTGGCCACAAGGCAGGATGGAGCTGGAGGCGGGTCTGCTCCTGACTTCCTACCTGCCAGTGAGGGAGGAAGCTCTGTGCCTGCTGTGGTGGAAGGTAAGACAGTGCTGCTTAAACCCAATGGCAGCAGGACTCTTAAAGGGACAGTAGCACTGTGTGTTCCAAACCCCCCAGCAGGGAAGATGCCACCAGTAGGTGGCGGTAGCAGTGGGAAAACAAAACCTGGAAATACCCAAAAGGTGAGGCAAAATAATACTGACCCCAGTGTGCATGTGAGTGAGAGTGGGGTGACTGATGGAGTGGATGAGGAGGGTATGGGTATGGAAGTGTCTGTGGTTGAGGATGCGAGTGGTAGTGCGTCTGAGGTGGCAAGTGTGAATATCGTGGCAAGTGTGAGTACGGTGTCTGATGGTAGTGGGAGAAGGGGGGAGGGGGTCGGTCTATCTGCCCCCCCGGCCACAGGTCCTCTGAGTTATTCGGGGGTGGTGGCTGGAGCCTCGGGGCCTAATCAAGGGGTTTCCTCGCCTCTGGACCTCAGGGATAGCGTCTTGCGGCGCCGTTTCCTGGAGGCCCTCAAAAAGGGAGAACGGACGATCGAAGTAGAGGGAAGAGTGGTGGACTTGGCCTTTTGGCTGGATAGACACGGCCTGGCTGCCTTCCAAGATAAAAGGGAAGGGGAAACGGTTTGGTCCCTCCCGACAGCCGGGCAGGGGGTGGCCAGGCGGAATGTGGTCCGTCTTCGGTGGAGGGGCAGTGAAGCGTGCCCGCCAAGAGCGAGGGTTGTGGAGCTCCTTCTGAAGATGGACTTCAGGGCAACGGACATCTTTGCCCTGATTCATCTGTTTGGCACCTCCTTCTTCGATGTCAGTTTTGTTCGGCCGGAGGGCTTGGAGCTTTTCTGGTCGAATTTTGAACTGGCAAAGGGGGAGCCCGGCTGGCGAGACTTTGCCGTGCAGGCGGTGTCTCGTCAAAATAGTGTAAAGAGGGTGACCGTTCTGACAGGTAACGAGTCACTCTCTGGGGTCGACATAATGACGTGGCTTTCCCGTTATGGGGAAGTCACCGAGGTCCCTAAGAAAAATAGGGACGAGTTTGGCATTTGGTCAGGGGGCTGGACCTTCATGGTAAAGTTGAAGGTTTCAGGAGGTACGGTCACCCACATCCCCTCCTCAGCATTTCTGGGGAGGGACAGAATCCAGATCTTCTACCAGGGGCAACCGAAGGTCTGCCACAGGTGCGGTGATCCCCGCCACTTCAGCGCAGGCTGCAAGGTGCAGAAATGTGCCTTGTGTGGCGGGGTAGGCCATCTTGCCGCAGCCTGTGGTGACATTAGGTGTCACCTGTGTGGTGACCTAGGTCACCCGTATAGCCGCTGCCCCCGTTCCTTTTCCAGCACCATCTCTGGCCCGGCAGGGGGGAGCCCCGGGGGGGTCCCTGGTGGTGCAGCTTCTGCTGGGGCTGAGGGTGGAGGCTTGAGGGGAGCTGAGGGGTCAGTGAGGAAAGGCGAGGCTGGTACATCTGCCCACCAGTGGCAACAGGTGAGGCGCCGTAAGGGCAGGGGGCAGGATAAGCCTCAGGCAACTGGGGTGATGACTGCCCCCAGCCTGGACGCGGCAGCCGAAGCCTCTGAGGCCCTGGGGGAGAAGGCGGTGAGCGAGGAGATCCGGAGGATGGAGAGGGAGGAGTTGGCTGCTTCTGATAACTCTTCCCAGTATGAAAGTCTGGATGAAGAGGTGGTGGAGCAGCCTAAAAAAACGGGTGACAATCGTACCGGTAAGAGTCGGAAGAAGAAGAAGAACAAGGCTAAAAAATCTAAGCCCCCCCCCCTGGCCACTGGGGTGCCTACGGAAGGGCTCACCGACTCCCCTCTGATCCTCCTCTCCAATCGGTTCCAAGCCCTCGATGACTCTGCTGTGTCAGAGGTCGGGGGTGAGGGGCCGGACGCAACATCTGGGGTGCCTTCGGGGAATGGTGAGGTCTGTCCTCCGGGAGATTCACACTCCTCTGGGGGGGGGACTACCTCGGGGTCCAGGGGCGAGGAATCTATTTCTGGGAAGTCCTGTACTGTAAAGGAGGATATGGACACCTCGGTGTCTTTAAAGAGGAGGGGTGAATCGGGCTCCTCCTCAGAGGGGAAGAGGAAATCAGGGGGTACGGTTAAAAAACAGGCCATCTAACTCAATCACCCATGATGGCGGAACCTACCCCGTTGACTCTGGCGTCAATTAATGTCGCCAGCATAAAGTCAGATACGGCTAGATTTACGGCCTTTGATTTTTTCACCCGGGTTGAGGCTGATATTTTATTTTTGCAGGAGACCAGACTAACGGACCTGGGGTCCATCTACAAAGCAAAGAGGGAATGGAGGAGTGGGCCCTCATACTGGTCTCTTGCGGCCGAGCCGTATAGCGGGGTAGCGGTCCTTTTTAAGACCGCGGAGGTGAAATGCAGACGGGTGATTGAGGTAGAAATGGGGAGATGTTTGGTCCTTGACGTCTTCATGAGGGGACAGGAGCTTCGGCTCATCAATATCTATGGCCCGCAATCTAAGTGGGACCGTAAATGTCTCTTCCTGAGGATCAAGCCCTATCTATTTACAAGCCGGCAGGTGGTCTTCGGTGGGGATTTTAATACTGTAACCAGACTCCGTGATAGGGGAGGCCCCGGAGACCGGCTGGCTTATGATAGCGTAGCCTTGAATAGCATAGTAAGCGAAGCTCGCCTGGTGGATGTCCACATCCGGCACACCCCAGGTCACGGGGGTTTCAGCTTTTTTAGGGGAAGCAGTAGGTCTAGGATAGATAGGTTTTTTTTAAAGGAGGAAGCCGTCTCTTCTGCAGTGTCCGCTGTTGAGGTGGAGTTCTCCGATCACTGTTTCATTTTCTTTACTTTGAATGTTACAGAGACCCCTCGCATGGGGAGAGGCCTATGGAAGCTGAATTCGTCCCTTCTGGAAGAGGCGGAAGTAAGACAGTCCTTTGAGGAATTTCTTCAGAGCCAGGTACCTCTCTTGGGTCTTTGTAGCAGTAAGTCTGAGTGGTGGGAGATCTTCAAAAGAAGGGTCGCGGGGTTCTTCCGTCAGCTCTCAAGCCTCAGGGGCCTGAACAGGTACCGCCTGTATCGGGAGCTGGGGAGGAAACTCGAGCAGCTCGTCTCGACTGGAGGGGACCGAGAGGAAATCTCCAGGGTGAAGACCTTGCTCAAGGGGTGCCAGTATGATAGGCACACATCCTTGGTTTTTGAGAGGGATTTCGGGAGGTACCGCTCACCCGACCCTTACAGAAACTGCAGGTTGTCAGTGAATTGTAAGATGGTGAGAGGACTGATTGACAGTACGGGGTCCCTGAACAGATCCAAATCGGGGATTCTGGAGGTGGTCAGATCCTTCTACTTGCACCTCTTGGGGAGGAGGGATCCTGATCGAGATGAGATGTCGGCTTTCCTGACTGAAACCATCCCTGAGCCAGGGGATGACCCCTCTCTTCATGTTTTGACAGAAGCAATCAGGGAAGAGGAAGTGAGACGGGCGATTGATGGGCTCCGGCCCAAAAAGTCGCCCGGTCCGGATGGCTTAACATCCGAGTTCTACAAGACTTTTAGGGACTCTTTGGTCCCCCTCTTGACTGAGATGTTTAATGAGTGTCTCTCCTCGGACATTCTGCCCAGTTCAATGAGGAAGTCAGCCCTGATTATCCTGTCAAAGGGTAAAGACTCGTCCCGTATTGAGAATTGGCGTCCCATAGCGCTTCTCAATACGGACCGAAAGGTTCTGGCAAAGGTGCTTTTTAATCGGTTGGTGCAGTTTGCGCCCCGGCTCCTTTCGGGGGCCCAGCACTGCTCTGTTCCAGGCCGCAGTACATTTAGTGCTGTGCTCGGTGTCCGGGAGGCAGTGGAGCAGGGCAGGGCGGGTCACTGGAAGGGGTACTTGCTGTCCTTAGATCAGGTGAAGGCCTTTGACCGGGTTAACCATGAGTACCTCTGGTCCGTCCTTCTGAGATATGGTCTGCCTGGGAGGTTTGTTGATTGGTTGAGAGTTTTATACAATGGGGCAGAGACTTTTCCGCTCGTGAACGGTTGGGTCGGACACCCTTTTGAGGTGAGGTCTGGTGTCCGCCAGGGCTGTCCTCTGAGCCCACTGTTATACGTGTTTGCGATCGACCCCCTTTTAAGGAGGGTGGAGCGTGGACCGTTGGTGGGAGTCAGGATGGACCAGGCGGATCCTGAGGCCGCCTTGAGGGTAGTGGCGTACGCTGACGATGTTTCCCTTTTTGTATCCTCGAGAGAGGAGGCAGATTGGGTGATGTCTGAGGTTGAACGCTACTCGGTGGCATCCGGATCCATGATCAACCGGGACAAGTGTGAGAGTCTCTGGCTGGGAGGGGGAGATCCAAGTTTTGATCTCCCGGACACCCTTCCAGGGCCTCAGGCCACAGCAAAAATATTAGGCATCAGTTTCGGCCCGGGGGACTATCCCCAGCAAAACTGGGAGGGCAGACTTAAGATTGCCGCTCAGAAGGTGAATCAGTGGAAGGGTTGGTCTTTGACCCTAAGGGAAAGGGTTAGTCTTGCCAAGGGCTATTTGCTTCCTTTGCTAATATATCTGGGCAGCGTCTGCATCTTGCCAGAGCCTCTTTGGACACGGGTTTACAGCCTGTTTTTCCAATTATTATGGGGAAATAGGCTGAACCTAATCAAGAGGGAGGTCACGTACCGCACGAGGAGACTAGGAGGGTTGGGTATGGTCAACCCAGTGGTGTTTCTAGTAAACACCTTTCTTAAGGCAAACATCGCCAACCTCTGGTTAGAGAGGGCTCCTCTGTGGGTATTCTCCTGTAGGGGGTGGTTTCGGCCTTTCTTCCAGGAATGGGAGACAGGAGGGCAGGTGAAGGACCTTCGTACACCTCATGGGCATCTTCCGGCTTATGCTACCCCAGTTCTGAAGGTGATCCGTCGGTGGGGTCTGGGAGTGTGGGAGATCAGGACCATGTTGAGAAGGTTTCTTGACAATAGGGTCCTGTTGACCCACTTTCAGAAGCCCCTGGCGCTCAGGGATTGCCCAAGCTGGGATCTGGAGGTGGGGCTCGGGTTATTGAACTCTAAGTGGATCCCCTTGAAGTTTTGGGACTTGGCTTGGCGCTGCTTCCATGGGAAGCTGTATGTGAGGGACAACCTGAAGTGCAGACGCTCTGATGACCGGGATTGTCCCCGCGAGGAGTGTGGCGGCATGCTTGAAAGCATGGAGCATTTCCTGCTTCGGTGTCCCTTTAATACAGAGGTCTATAGCAGGGTGGGTGCTTCCATTGGCTGGCCCAGGCTGGCAGGCCTTTCCTATGCGGAGTGGGCCCTTGGTGGCCGAGATCGGGGCACTGTTTTCTTAGTTAGTTTAGTAACTAGGTTCCACACGTGGAATGCACGGTGTCTAGTGTCTACTCAGCGGAAAGTCCTCCCCAGGGAAGAGGTGATTAGGAACATCCTGGGTGACCTGGCAAAAGTGCGCTTGCTGGAGTTTGAGAGGCTGGGTGCAGGGAGGGCCTCTCTTCTATGGAGGGGTTTCTCCTTTAATGTGCCCTAGGGAGAGTTAGGTTCTGTGTGCCTGTGATAGGGTTGAGTTTTATCCTTTTATCTTTATTTTGTAGGGTCAGATAGATGTGTAGGGACAGGGAGGGACAGATAGGGACAGTCTTTAGGGACAGGTAGTTAGTATTAGGTTGGTAGTGAGGGTCAGTGAGGGACAGATAGGGGCAGGTAGGGTGAGATTGGTAGGGTTATAGGGACAGGATTTTCTCTTTTGTGTTGTTAGGGAGGGTCAGGGTGATGTGCGGTAGATTAGGGTGAGAGCCTCTGGTCTCCAGTTCCTGGTGGTGGGCTGTAACCCTCACTTACAGATTTTTGTTTTGTAATTGGTAACCTGGGTATAGGGCTTGCAAGCATTGAACTTGGGCCTGTTCTTTGGTCATGGTTAAGGTGTGTAGTGGTTATTATTATTATGTTATTATTGATATGTTATTATAAGGTTGTATATATATGTTACATGTGTATTATGATGCGTGTAGGGGGATTTAGTTTAGGTGGGGTGGGGGGTTTCTTGGGGGGTGGGGGGATGGGTTTTGGAGAATGGACGTCCGGCGGGATGCCAAGAAGAGGAAAAAAAGGCCATAAACTTTTATGGACCTTGCTGTATAGGAAAGGCCACAAACTTTGGTGGGACCTGGTGTGATAGGCCACAAACTTTGGTGGGACCTGGTGTGATAGGCCACAAACTCTCGTGGGACCTGGTGTGATAGGCCACAAACTTTCGTGGGACCTTTGGGGGAATGGTGGTGGTATAGTTTAGGAGGAAAAAAAAAAAAATAAAAAATAAAATTTAAAAATATATAAAAATATATGATTAAGTTCGGCCAGGTGGCCTATTTACTTTGTTTAGGGCAGTTGGCCGACTTGTTTATTTTTCTAGGGATGAATGCGTGGGTATGTGTGTATGAGGGGGAAAAAGGATATAGGTTGAGGTCTCTTCCCTTGCTGGGGGTATTAATGAAATGGAGGAACATTTTGTTTGTATAAATCTGCTGGACATTGGACTTTTTGGGGATTGTAAATAATTTGTTTTGAGTTTGTCTGTAAGCTTTGCCTGTAAGTTTTGTTTGGTACTTTTATAATAAAAAGAGATACAGGATGTAACTCAGGATCAGTAATGTAATGTATGAATACAGTGACTGCACCAGCAGAATAGTGAGTGCTAGAGTTGAGCGACCTTGACCTTTTTAGAGTCGAGCCGGGTTTTGCGAAACCCGACTATGTCCAAAGTCGGGTCGAGTGAAATCGGCCGATTATGACGTAAAGTCGGGATCGACCGAAACACGAAACCCAATGCAAGTCAATGGGGCAGCATAGTCGGCAGTGAGTGGGGGCCAGGAAAACACCTAGAGTGCCCATTTTAATGTCAAAACCATCCATTCTTCTTAATGAAGCTTGTCAAGCGTAATTTACCTTATAATAATTGGAAGGCATTTGAAATTGGGGGTCATTTGGCTAAAGTTGTGGGGGGTAGGGCTGGTTCAAGTAATTAGTGGGCCCAGGAAATCTGGACCACGTCACGGCAGTGGAGCAGGGAGAGGTAAGTATTTCAACTTTGCAAGTGCTGTGAACCTGAGCAAGCAGGGGGGGCCCACTCGTTGGCATTGGCACTGGCACAGGGCCCCTCAAAGTACAGCGGTGTGTTTGCACGGCGGGGGCGCCTCCCACCGGCAGCAACACTTTTGCGTACTATGAGAGGCCCTGTGCCAGTGACGTCGCCAACTAGTATTCCTCCCCCCACCTGATGAAGGAACCTGCACTTTCATCTGCACCTTCCTCTTTGTCCCCGTGTAAGGTGGTATGGTATGCGGGAAGAGCAACCTGACTTTCAGCAGGGTCACAATGTTGTTGTGTAGCGTGCACGGGGAATGTTGCGTTATGGGTCAATGTACCAGCAGACTCATCTATCACTGGCTGGGCAATGGGCACGATGAAGTGGAAACACAGATATAGGCCCAAAGAAGAAAGTGGGCTAAATGCAGTTCAAAATTGGTAACACAGGAATAACCAGGGGGCATTGCAGTGGAGGACAACTGGAATGAGAGGCTGACACAGAGAGTAGGGCCAAATCAGTAAGTAGTCGAAATGCAGTTCAAAATTGGCAACCGTAGTAAACAGGCGGCACAGCTTTGTTCAGTGGAGGAGAACAGCAAGGAGTGGCAGACACCGATAGTAGGCCCCAAACCAACTAGTACGCCAAATGCAGTTGTTCCATTTAACCACAATTTAATGAGAGCCTGAAGATAGAAGCTCAGGAAAGGCAACCTGGGGAACACCTTGGAGTGTAACACACCATCTCTCTCCACCCCATACCCATTTTGTATGGCCTAATGCAGTGTACTTTTCTACAACTACTAAACGAGAGTCGGAAGACCGAAGCAATGGCAAGGAAACCTGGGGAACACCTTAGAGTGTAACACACCCTCTCTCTACACCCCATACCCAATTTGAAGGTCTAATGCAGTGTAGTTTCCAAGAACTACTAAACGAGAGCCGGAAGATCGAAGCTCAGGAAAGGCAACCTGGGGAACACCTTGGAGTGTAACACACCCTCTCGCTACACCCCATACCCAATTTGAAGGCCTAATGCAGCGTAGTTTCCAACAACTACTAAACGAGAGCCGGTAGATCGAAGCTCAGGAAAGGCAACCTGGGGAACACTTTGGAGTGTAACACACCCTCTCTCTACACCCCATACCCAATTTGTAGGCCTAATGCAGCGTAGTTTCCGACAACTACTAAACGAGAGCCGGAATATCGAAGCTCAGGAAAGGCAACCTGGGGAACACCTTGGAGTGTAACACACCCTCTCTCTACACCCCATACCCAATTTGAAGGCCTAATGCAGTGTAGTTTCCAAGAACTACTAAACGAGAGCCGGAAGATCGAAGCTCAGGAAAGGCAACCTGGGGAACACCTTGGAGTGGAACACACCATCTCTCTACACCCCATACCCAATTTGAAGGCCTAATGCAGCGTAGTTTCCAACAACTACTAAACGAGAGCCGGTAGATCGAAGCTCAGGAAAGGCAACCTGGGGAACACCTTGGAGTGTAACACAACGTCTCTCTACACCACGGAAGGGATGATTCTTAGGAAGGAAGGCTGTTGGAAATAAGCATTGCGCGTCCGAGGGTGATTAGATTCTTATTAGGTATATACTCACCCTCGGACGCGCCCTGCTTCTTTATTTGGAATGAATGTTTATTTGCAATGTGGTGTTGACTTTCTCTATTATTTTGGTAATTAATGATTTTATTATTTTCATTATTTTGCATCTTATCGGCAATAATATAAAGAAGACGCGACAGGACAACACTCGGTGGATGCCATATGTGTGTTTTCAATTTAAAAAACCTTTCAGTTAACTACTTGCAGGAGAAAGTAATTGTAGCTGGTGGCCATTTTTAGTACTGTACCAGATTTTAGCTGTTTGTTTGTTTTTAATGTCAAAATGTCTGCATTTGATATCTCACCAGTATTTTCTTTTTTATAAGCAAAATCCTTTTTTTTTTATTTTATGATGTTGGTTCAAGGGGTACACGGGCAGCAGTAGACAGGTCAGTGGAGGCCTAGTGGAAGGAGGGACCGCAGACAGGCTTCGAAGCCCTAACATAATAAATTGGGCTGCCTGTAGGCAATTTAAAATTGGTTCCAGGGGAACACGGGCAGCAGTAGACAGGTCAGTGGAGGCCTAGAGGAAGGAGGGACCGCAGATGCGCCAATGTTTCCCCCATACCAAATTTGTAGGCCTAATGCAGTGTAGTTTCCAACAACTACTAAACGAGAGCCGGAATTTCGAAGCTCAGGAAAGGCAACCTGGGGAACACCTTGGAGTGTAACACACCCTCTCTCTACACCCCATACCCAATTTGAAGGCCTAATGCAGTGTAGTTTCCAACAACTACTAAACGAGAGCCGGAATATCGAAGCTCAGGAAAGGCAACCTGGGGAACACCTTGGAGTGTAACACACCCTCTCTCTACACCCCATACCCAATTTGAAGGCCTAATGCAGTGTAGTTTCCAAGAACTACTAAACGAGAGCCGGAAGATCGAAGCTCAGGAAAGGCAACCTGGGGAACACCTTGGAGTGTAACACAACGTCTCTCTACACGACGGAAGGGCTGATTCTTAGGAAGGAAGGCTGTTGGAAATAAGCATTGCGCGTCCGAGGGTGATTAGATTCTTATTAGGTATATACTCACCCTCGGACGCGCCCTGCTTCTTTATTTGGAATGAATGTTTATTTGCAATGTGGTGTTGACTTTCTCTATTATTTTGGTAATTAATGATTTTATTATTTTCATTATTTTGCATCTTCTCGGCAATAATATAAAGAAGACGCGACAGGACAACACTCGGTGGATGCCATATGTGTGTTTTCAATTTAAAAAAACTTTCAGTTAACTACTTGCAGGAGAAAGTAATTGTAGCTGGTGGCCATTTTTAGTACTGTACCAGATTTTAGTTGTGTGTTTGTTTTTAATGTTAAAATGTCTGCATTTGATATCTCACCAGTATTTTCTTTTTTATAAGCAAAATACTTATTTTTATATTTTCTGATGTTGGTTCCAGGGGTACACGGCCAGCAGTGCCCTGGTCAGTGTAGTAGTAGTTGAAAGAATGGACCGCAGACAGGCATCGAAGGCCTAAAATAAAAACACATGGCTGTAGGCAATTTTAAATTGGTTCCAGGGGTACACGGACAGCAGTGGTGTGGTCAGTGGAGGCCTAGTGGAAGGAGTGACCGCAGACAGGCATCGAAGGCCTAAAATAATAACACATGGCTGTAGGCAATTTTAAATTGGTTCCAGGGGTACACGGGCAGCAGTGACCTGGTCAGTGTAGTAGTAGTTGAAAGAATGGACCGCAGACAGGCATCGAAGGCCTAAAATAAAAAAATTGGGCTGGCTGTAGGCAATTTTAAATTGGTTCCAGGGGTACACGGGCAGCAGTGACCTGGTCAGTGTAGTAGTAGTTGAAAGAATGGACCGCAGACAGGCATCGAAGGCCTAAAATAATAACACATGGCTGTAGGCAATTTAAAATTGGTTCCAGGGGTACACGGGCAGCAGTGACCTGGTCAGTGTAGTAGTAGTTGAAAGAATGGACCGCAGACAGGCATCGAAGGCCTAAAATAAAAAAATGGGGCTGGCTGTAGGCAATTTTAAATTGGTTCCAGGGGTACACGGACAGCAGTGGTGTGGTCAGTGGAGGCCTAGTGGAAGGAGTGACCGCAGACAGGCATCGAAGGCCTAAAATAATAACACATGGCTGTAGGCAATTTTAAATTGGTTCCAGGGGTACACGGACAGCAGTGGTGTGGTCAGTGGAGGCCTAGTGGAAGGAGTGACCGCAGACAGGCTTCCAAGGCCTAACATAACAAACTTGGGCTGGCTGTAGGCACTTTTAAATTGGTTCCAGGGGTACACGGGCAGCAGTGGTCTGGTCAGTGGAAGTCTAGTGGAAGGAGTGACCGCAGACAGGCTTCCAAGGCCTAACATAACAAACTTGGGCTGGCTGTAGGCACTTTTAAATTGGTTCCAGGGGTACACGGGCAGCAGTGACCTGGTCAGTGTAGTAGTAGTTGAAAGAATGGACCGCAGACAGGCTTCGAAGGCCTAACATAACAAACTTGGGCTGGCTGTAGGCACTTTTAAATTGGTTCCAGGGGTACACGGGCAGCAGTGGTCTGGTCAGTGGAAGTCTAGTGGAAGGAGTGACCGCAGACAGGCTTCGAAGGCCTAACATAACAAAATTGGGCTGGCTGTAGGCACTTTAAATTGGTTCCAGGGGTACATGGGCAGCAGTGTATGGTCAGTGGAAGTCTAGTGGAAGGAGTGACGGCAGACAGTCTTCGAAGGCCTAACATAACAAAATTGGGCTGACTGTAGGCACTTTTAAATTGGTTCCAGGGTAACACGGCCAGCAGTGCCCTGGTCAGTGTAGTAGTAGTTGAAAGAATGGACCGCAGACAGGCATCGAAGGCCTAAAATAAAAACACATGGCTGTAGGCAATTTTAAATTGGTTCCAGGGGTACACGGACAGCAGTGGTGTGGTCAGTGGAGGCCTAGTGGAAGGAGTGACCGCAGACAGGCATCGAAGGCCTAAAATAATAACACATGGCTGTAGGCAATTTTAAAATGGTTCCAGGGGTACACGGGCAGCAGTGACCTGGTCAGTGTAGTAGTAGTTGAAAGAATGGACCGCAGACAGGCATCGAAGGCCTAAAATAAAAAAATTGGGCTGGCTGTAGGCAATTTTAAATTGGTTCCAGGGGTACACGGGCAGCAGTGACCTGGTCAGTGTAGTAGTAGTTGAAAGAATGGACCGCAGACAGGCATCGAAGGCCTAAAATAAAAAAATTGGGCTGGCTGTAGGCAATTTTAAATTGGTTCCAGGGGTACACGGACAGCAGTGGTGTGGTCAGTGGAGGCCTAGTGGAAGGAGTGACCGCAGACAGGCATCGAAGGCCTAAAATAATAACACATGGCTGTAGGCAATTTTAAATTGGTTCCAGGGGTACACGGACAGCAGTGGTGTGGTCAGTGGAGGCCTAGTGGAAGGAGTGACCGCAGACAGGCTTCCAAGGCCTAACATAACAAACTTGGGCTGGCTGTAGGCACTTTTAAATTGGTTCCAGGGGTACACGGGCAGCAGTGGTCTGGTCAGTGGAAGTCTAGTGGAAGGAGTGACCGCAGACAGGCTTCCAAGGCCTAACATAACAAAATTGGGCTGGCTGTAGGCACTTTAAATTGGTTCCAGGGGTACATGGGCAGCAGTGTATGGTCAGTGGAAGTCTAGTGGAAGGAGTGACGGCAGACAGTCTTCGAAGGCCTAACATAACAAAATTGGGCTGACTGTAGGCACTTTAAATTGGTTCCAGGGGTACATGGGCAGCAGTGTATGGTCAGTGGAAGTCTAGTGGAAGGAGTGACGGCAGACAGTCTTCGAAGGCCTAACATAACAAAATTGGGCGGACTGTAGGCACTTTTAAATTGGTTCCAGGGTAACACGGCCAGCAGTGGCCTGGTCAGTGTAGTAGTTGTAGAAAGAAGGGACCGCAGACAGGCTTCGAAGGCCTAACATAACAAAAATGTCAAAACAATGGTATTGTCAGTGCCAGGCATTGAAGGATGTCAGCGCCTAGACTACACATTGGTGAAGCTGTGAGAGATAATTTTGCTAGTGGTAGAGCACTGTTTGAGCTGGGGGGGGGAACTGTCTTGTGGCCGGCGTTACAGGCACAGGGCCCCTCATATTACAACGGTGTGTCTGACGTTGGGTGCGCACCACCACCGCCAGAGACACTTTATTGTACTATGAGGGACCCAGTGGCAGTGCCGTCGACCAAAAGCGGCCACACCCACCTCTTCAGACAAACAGCACTCTCAAGGGTCCAAGCGCAAAGTGGCGATAGCACGGCCCCGTGTGGGGAGTTTGGCCATTTCGTGAGGTGGAAACATGTCGTATGCTGGACAATCAGGTGAAGAAAATTACGAGATTGGAAAAGTCATTCAGAATAGTCCACAGGCAAGACCTTTTCATAGGAAAGCTAGGTGTCAGCCGGGCAGGGTGGGGCAAAAGATTTTGAAATCCAGTTGTGGTTCATTTTAATGAAGGTTAGATCATCTACATTTTGGGTAGCCAGACGAGTCCTTTTTTCTGTTAGTATTGAACCTGCAGCACTGAATACTCTTTCTGATAGGACACTAGCTGCCGGGCAAGCAAGCTCCTGCAATGCATATTCTGCCAATTCTGGCCAGGTGTCTAATTTGGATGCCCAGTAATCAAATGGGAATGACGGTTGAGGGAGAACGTCGATAAGGGATGAAAAATAGTTTGTAACCATACTGGACAAATGTTGTCTCCTGTCACTTTGAATTGATGCTGCAGTACCTGTCCTGTCTGCGGTCATAGAAAAATCACTCCACAACCTGGTCAGAAAACCCCTCTGGCCAACGCCACTTCTGATTTCTGCCCCTCTAACACCTCTGGTCTGCTGGCCCCTGGAGCTCGTGTGAGAACGATCACGGGCGCTGTGTGCAGGGAATGCCAGAAGCAAACGGTCAACAAGAGTTGATTGTTTTGTTGCTAATATTAGTTCCAAGTTCTCATGTGGCATAATATTTTGCAATTTGCCTTTATAGCGAGGATCAAGGAGGCAGGCCAACCAGTAATCGTCATCGTTCATCATTTTTGTAATGCGTGTGTCCCTTTTGAGGATACGCAAGGCATAATCCGCCATGTGGGCCAAAGTTCCCGTTGTCAAATCTGCGGTTGTGCTTGGTTGAGGGGCAGTTGCAGGCAAATCTACGTCACTTGTGTCCCTCAAAAAACCAGAACCCGGCCTTGCCACGCCACCAATTTCCCGTGCCCCCGGGAAAGCTTCCTCATTAAAAATATACTCATCCCCATCATCCTCCTCATCCTCCACCTCCTCTTCGCCCGGTACCTCGTCATGTACACTGCCCTGACCAGACAATCGCTGACTGTCATCAAGGCTTTCCTCTTCCTCTGGTGCAGACGCCTGATCCTTTATGTGCGTCAAACTTTGCATCAGCAGACGCATTAGGGGGATGCTCATGCTTATTATGGCGTTGTCTGCACTAACCAGCCGTGTGCATTCCTCAAAACACTGAAGGACTTGACACATGTCTTGAATCTTCGACCACTGCACACCTGACAACTCCATGTCTGCCATCCTACTGCCTGCCCGTGTATGTGTATCCTCCCACAAAAACATAACAGCCCGCCTCTGTTCGCACAGTCTCTGAAGCATGTGCAGTGTTGAGTTCCACCTTGTTGCAACGTCTATGATTAGGCGATGCTGGGGAAGGTTCAAAGAACGCTGATAGGTCTGCATACGGCTGGAGTGTACAGGCGAACGGCGGATATGTGCGCAAAGTCCACGCACTTTGAGGAGCAGGTCGGATAACCCCGGATAACTTTTCAGGAAGCACTGCACCACCAGGTTTAAGGTGTGAGCCAGGCAAGGAATGTGTTTCAGTTGGGAAAGGGAGATGGCAGCCATGAAATTCCTTCCGTTATCACTCACTACCTTGCCTGCCTCAAGATCTACAGTGCCCAGCCACGACTGCGTTTCTTGCTGCAAGAACTCGGACAGAACTTCCGCGGTGTGTCTATTGTCGCCCAAACACTTCATAGCCAATACAGCCTGCTGACGTATGCCAGTAGCTGCCCCATAATGGGAGACCTGGTGTGCAACAGTGGCAGGTGCGGATGGAGTGTTTGTGCGACTGCGGTCTGTGGACGAGCTCTTGCTTCTGCAGGAGGACGAGGAGGAGGAGGAGGAGGGGGTGCGAACGGCTACAGACAACTGTTTACTAGACCGTGGGCTAGGCAGAACTGTCCCAAACTTGCTGTCCCCTGTGGACCCTGAATCCACCACATTTACCCAGTGTGCCGTGATGGACACGTAACGTCCCTGGCCATGCCTACTGGTCCATGCATCTGTTGTCAGGTGCACCTTTGTGCTCACAGATTGCCTGAGTGCATGGACGATGCGCTCTTTAACATGCTGGTGGAGGGCTGGGATGGCTTTTCTGGAAAAAAAGTGTCGACTGGGTAGCTCGTAGCGTGGTACAGCGTAGTCCATCAGGTCTTTGAAAGCTTCGCTTTCAACTAACCGGTAGGGCATCATCTCTAACGAGATTAGTCTAGCTATGTGGGCGTTCAAACCCTGTGTACGCGGATGCGAGGCTAAGTATTTCCTTTTTCTAACCATAGTCTCATGTAGGGTGAGCTGGACTGGAGAGCTGGAGATCGTGGAACTAGCAGGGGTGCCGGTGGACATGGCAGACTGAGAGACGGTGGGAGATGGTATTGTTGCCGCCGGTGCCCTAGATGCAGTGTTTCCTACTACGAAACTGGTGATTCCCTGACCCTGACTGCTTTGGCCTGGCAAAGATACCTGCACAGATACAGCAGGTGGTGCGCTAAATGGTGGTCCTACACTGCCGGAAGGGATGTTGCGTTGATGACTAGCTTCATTGGCCGAGGGTGCAACAACCTTAAGGGACGTTTGGTAGTTAGTCCAAGCTTTCAAATGCATGGTGGTTAAATGTCTATGCATGCAACTAGTATTGAGACTTTTCAGATTCTGACCTCTGCTTAAGGAAGTAGAACATTTTTGACAGATGACTTTGCGCTGATCAATTGGATGTTGTTTAAAAAAATGCCAGACTGCACTCTTTCTAGCATCGGATACCTTTTCAGGCATTGCAGACTGAGCTTTAACCGGATGGCCACGCTGTCCTCCACCAGGTTTTGGCTTTGCCACGCGTTTTGGGCAAGATACGGGCCCGGCAGATGGAACCTGTGGCGATGTTGATGCCTGCTGCGGCCCCTCCTCCTCCTCTGCTTCAGAACTGCTGCCGCCTGCACCCTGTTCCCCCAATGGCTGCCAATCGGGGTCAAGAACTGGGTCATCTAATAACTCTTCTTGTACCTCCTGCGCAACTTCGTCTGTGTCACCGTGTCGTTCGGTGGTATAGCGTTCGTGATGGGGCAACATAGTCTCATCAGGGTCTGATTCTTGATCAGCACCCTGCGAGGGCAATGTTGTGGTCTGAGTCAAAGGACCAGCATAGTAGTCTGGCTGTGGCTGTGCGTCAGTGCACTCCATGTCAGATTCAATTTGTAATGGGCATGGACTGTTAACTGCTTCACTTTCTAAGCCAGGGACGGTATGTGTAAAGAGCTCCATGGAGTAACCCGTTGTGTCGCCTGCTGCATTCTTCTCTGTTGTTGTTTTTGCTGAAGAGGACAAGGAAGTGACTTGTCCCTGACCGTGAACATCCACTAACGACGCGCTGCTTTTACTTTTACCAGTTTCACGAGATGAGGCAAAAGAGCTAGAGGCTGAGTCAGCAAGATAAGCCAAAACTTGCTCTTGCTGCTCCGGCTTTAAAAGCGGTTTTCCTAATCCCAGAAAAGGGAGCGTTCGAGGCCTTGTGTAGCCGGACGACGAACCTGGCTCCACAGCTCCAGACTTAGGTGCAATATTTTTTCCCCCACGACCACCTGATGCTCCACCACTACCACTACCCTCATTACCAGCTGACAATGAACGCCCCCGGCCACGACCTCTTCCACTAGACTTCCTCATTGTTTTAAAAACGTAACCAAACTAACGTTATTTGTTGCAGTCACACAACTTACACGGTGAGCTATAACTTCAGTATGATTTAGCTACCCCTTTACAGGTTGGTGAGACCACAGCGAAAATCAGGCCCAATGTTACACACTCTTTTTTTGGTGGCTGCAAATTAGAGAGATGCCCCACACGCAGGACTGTCACTGAAGCACAAATGTTAATATTAATGTCACACTATTATTTTTTTTTTATTTTTATTTTTTTCAGGAACACTTTAGAAACCCCCCAAAAAAAAAAAAAAAGATTTTTGCAGGGAGAATTTAGAAAACAAATGTAACAAACTATATGCTTTCTATGGGCCACTGAGTGAGAGATGACGCACACAGGAATCAGGAGTGGCACACAAGCCCAGAGGCCAATATTTTTCTACCAATGATTGATGGAGTTATTTTCTCTGGTAGATTTTGGAACCCAAATCAAGGAAAAAAAATGTAGGCTTTCTATGGACCACAATTGGAGAGAGAGAGAGAGAGATGGCACACCCAGGAGTCAAGACTGGCACACAAGCAGAAAGGCCAATATTAATCTCCCACTGTTTTTTTTTTTTTTTTTTTTTTTTTTTTTTTTTTTTCAGGGAGACTTTAGAAAAAAAAATAATAAAAAAAATATGATTTTATCAGGAAGAATTTAGAAACCAAATAAAATAAAATGATTTTTTCAGGGAGAATTTATAAAACAAATAAAAACAAAAATAGGCGTTCTATGGCCCACTGACTGAGAGATGACGCACACAGGAGTCAGGAGTGGCACACAAACCCAGAGGCCAATATTTTTCTACCAATGATTGATGTAGTTATTTTCTCTGGTAGATTTTAGAACCCAAATCAAGGAAAAAAAATATAGGCTTTCTATGGACCACAATTGGAGAGAGAGAGAGAGAGAGAGAGAGAGAGAGAGAGAGAGAGAGAGAGATGGCACACCCAGGAGTCAAGACTGGCACACAAGCAGAAAGGCCAATATTAATCTCCCACTGTTTTTTTTGGTTGTTTTTTTTTTTTTTTTTTTCAGGGAGACTTTAGAAAAAAAAAAAAAAAAAAAAAATATGATTTTATCAGGAAGAATTTAGAAACCAAATAAAATAAAATGATTTTTTCTGGGAGAATTTATAAAACAAATAAAACCAAAAATAGGCGTTCTATGGCCCACTGACTGAGAGATGACGCACCCAGGAGTCAAGACTGGCACACAAGCAGAAAGGCCAATATTAATCTCCCACTGTTTTTTTTTTTTTTTTTCAGGGAGACTTTAGAAAAAAAAATAATAAAAAAAATGTGATTTTATCAGGAAGAATTTAGAAACCAAATAAAATAAAATGATTTTTTCTGGGAGAATTTATAAAACAAATAAAACCAAAAATAGGCGTTCTATGGCCCACTGACTGAGAGATGACGCACCCAGGAGTCAAGACTGGCACACAAGCAGAAAGGCCAATATTAATCTCCCACTGTTTTTTTTTTTTTTTTTCAGGGAGACTTTAGAAAAAAAAATAATAAAAAAAATGTGATTTTATCAGGAAGAATTTAGAAACCAAATAAAATAAAATGATTTTTTCTGGGAGAATTTATAAAACAAATAAAACCAAAAATAGGCGTTCTATGGCCCACTGACTGAGAGATGACGCACCCAGGAGTCAAGACTGGCACACAAGCAGAAAGGCCAATATTAATCTCCCACTGTTTTTTTTTTTTTTTTCAGGGAGACTTTAGAAAAAAAAATAATAAAAAAAATGTGATTTTATCAGGAAGAATTTAGAAACCAAATAAAATAAAATGATTTTTTCAGGGAGAATTTAGAAAACAAATAAAACCAAAAATAGGCGTTCTATGGCCCACTGACTGAGAGAGAGAGAGAGAGAGATGGAACGCTTAGTACTGGCACACAAGCCCAAAGGGCAATATTAATCTCCCTTTTTTTTTCCAGGGAGAATTTCTAAAACCCAAAAAAAAAAAAAAATAGGCTTTCTATGGCCCACTATTTGTGAGAGAGATGGGACGCTCAGGACTGGCACAGATGGCACGCTCAGGACTGGCACAGAAGCCCAGAGGCCAATATTAATCTCCCTTTTTTTCTGGTAGAATTTATAAAACCAAAAAAAAATTTAAATAGGCTTTCTATGGCCCACTATTTGTGAGAGAGATGGCACGCTCAGGACTGGCACAGATGGCACGCTCACAACTGGCACACAAGCCCAGAGGCCAATATTAATCTCCCTTTTTTCAGGGAAAATTTATAAAACAAAAAAAAAAAATAAATAGGCTTTCTATGGCCCACTATTTGTGAGAGAGATGGCACGCTCAGGGCTGGCACAGATGGCACGCTCAGGACTGGCACACAAGCCCAGAGGCCAATATTAATCTCCCTTTTTTTCAGGGAGAATTTATAAAACCCCCAAAAAAAATAAAATAGGCTTTCTATGGCCCACTATTTGTGAGAGAGATGGGACGCTCAGGACTGGCACAGATGGCACGCTCAGGACTGGCACAGAAGCCCAGAGGCCAATATTAATCTCCCTTTTTTTCAGGGAGAATTTATAAAACCCCCCAAAAAAATAAAATAGGCTTTCTATGGCCCACTATTTGTGAGAGAGATGGGACGCTCAGGACTGGCACAGATGGCACGCTCAGGACTGGCACAGAAGCCCAGAGGCCAATATTAATCTCCCTTTTTTTCAGGGAGAATTTATAAAACCCCCAAAAAAAATAAAATAGGCTTTCTATGGCCCACTATTTGTGAGAGAGATGGGACGCTCAGGACTGGCACAGATGGCACGCTCAGGACTGGCACAGAAGCCCAGAGGCCAATATTAATCTCCCTTTTTTTCTGGGAGAATTTATAAAACCAAAAAAAAATTTAAATAGGCTTTCTATGGCCCACTATTTGTGAGAGAGATGGCACGCTCAGGACTGGCACAGATGGCACGCTCACAACTGGCACACAAGCCCAGAGGCCAATATTAATCTCCCTTTTTTCAGGGAAAATTTATAAAACAAAAAAAAAAATTAAATAGGCTTTCTATGGCCCACTATTTGTGAGAGAGATGGCACGCTCAGGGCTGGCACAGATGGCACGCTCAGGACTGGCACACAAGCCCAGAGGCCAATATTAATCTCCCTTTTTTTCAGGGAGAATTTATAAAACCAAAAAAAAAAATTAATAGGCTTTCTATGGCCCACTATTTGTGAGAGAGATGGCACGCTCAGGGCTGGCACAGATGGCACGCTCAGGACTGGCACACAAGCCCAGAGGCCAATATTAATCTCCCTTTTTTTCAGGGAGAATTTATAAAACCCCAAAAAAAATAAAATAGGCTTTCTATGGCCCACTATTTGTGAGAGAGATGGCACACTCAGGACTGGCACACAAGCCCAAAGGCCAATATTAATCTCCCACTGTATTTTTATCAGGGAGAATTTATACACCCCACAAAAAAAAATACAGAAAAATGAAAAGGCTTTCTATGGCCCACTATGTGAGAGAGATGGCACACACAGGGATGGCACTCTAGCAGAAATGCCAAATTGCCAATCTTAATCTCCCACCAAAAAAAAAAAAAAAAAAAAAACAGGGAATGTCCTACAATTACTATCTCCCTGCCTGCAGTAATCTCAGCCAGGTATGGCAGGCAGCTACTATCTCCCTGCCTGCAGTAATCTCAGCCAGGTATGGCAGGCAGCAATAAGGAGTGGACTGATGCACAAATGAAATAAAAAGTGTGGACAAACAAAAAAGATAGCTGTGCAGAAAGGAAGGAACAAGAGGATTTGTGCTTTGAAAAAAGCAGTTGGTTTGCACAGCGGCGTACACACAGCAATGCAGCTATCAGGGAGCCTTCTAGGGCAGCCCAATGAGCTACAGCGCTGAGGGGAAAAAAAAAAAAAAAAAAAAACTTCCACTGTCCCTGCACACCGAGGGTGGTGTTGGACAGTGCAAATCGCTGCAGCACAAGCGGTTTTGTGGTTAATGGACCCTGCCTAACGCTATCCCTGCTTCTGACAAAGCGGCAGCAACCTCTCCCTAAGCTCAGATCAGCAGCAGTAAGATGGCGGTCGGCGGGAACGCCTCTTTATAGCCCCTGTGACGTCGCAGACAGCAAGCCAATCACTGCAATGCCCTTCTCTAAGATGGTGGGGACCAGGACCTATGTCATCACGCTGCCCACACTCTGCGTTTACCTTCATTGGCTGAGAAATGGCGCTTTTCGCGTCATTGAAACGCGACTTTGGCGCGAAAGTCGCGTACCGCATGGCCGACCCCGCACAGGGGTCGGATCGGGTTTCATGAAACCCCGACTTAGCCAAAAGTCGGCGACTTTTGAAAATGTTCGACCCGTTTCGCTCAACCCTAGTGAGTGCAGCTCTGGGGTATAATACAGGATGTAACTCAGGATCAGTAATGTAATGTATGAATACAGTGACTGCACCAGCAGAATAGTGAGTGCAGCTCTGGGGTATAATACAGGATGTAACTCAGGATCAGTAATGTAATGTATGAATACAGTGACTGCACCAGCAGAATAGTGAGTGCAGCTCTGGGGTATAATACAGGATGTAACTCAGGATCAGTAATGTAATGTATGAATACAGTGACTGCACCAGCAGAATAGTGGGAGCAGCTCTGGGGTATAATACAGGATGTAACTCAAGACCAGTAATGTAATGTATGTGAAACGATGGCCAGGGGATCACCACGGTGCAGGAAGACTACTGTACACAAGATGAGGTGCAGACAACAAAGGGTATATTTATTGGAAGACAAGGAAGGAAGGGAATGAGGAAGATGCAAACGGGGGTATACAATGGCAACAGATAATTTACAAGAGTAATAAACTTTATCTTTTCCGTAAAATAGCATGGTGATCCAGCTATTTCAGACTCAAAATATGTCTAACAAGCAAATGTAAACAACAAACAAGTGATGATGCTACTCTACGTATAAACTCCCTGGCCTTTAATAAGCAGGCCACACGGCTCCCGTGTACTGACTACTGAAGCCTACACTAGGCCCTAATAGGTGCACCAAACAGGAACAGACTTACGGTAATGTTGGAGAATCAGGTCCAGTCCCAAGGGGCCCCCAGCAGTCCAATACGGTGGTGCGCGCGGCTTTCTGTCAGCTCTGTGAAATGTGGTCTTCTCCTTGCTTCTGGATCCTAGGGATGCTCCTGGAAACTGTAAATCCCTTTCTCTGTATCTTCGTGGCTCTCTTGCAGCTATAACAGGACACAGTTCTTCTCTCTTTCAGCTATCATCACATCAAGTCCTCTCTCCAGCAGCCTCAGCTAACACACGCTGCTCTAGCTCCACACCTACACTCTGCACTGACTAGCTCATTACAACGATTATTGCAGGGGAGAAGCAGATCATTTCATCATGCCAGACAAGGGGGTGCAGCCTCTTAAAGTGACAGCGTGTTCCTTATTGTCCATAACAGCACCACCCTCTTACATATGAACACAGTGACTGCACCAGCAGAATAGTGAGGTCAGCTCTGGAGTATAATACAGGATGTAACTCAGGATCAGTGAGGAAATGTATGTACACAGTGACTGCACCAGCAGAATAGTGAGTGCAGCTTTGGGATATAATGCAGAATGTAACTCAGTATCAGTAATGTATGTGCACAGTGACTGCACCAGCAGAATAGTGAGTGCAGCTCTGGAGTATAACACAGGATGTAACTCAGGATCAGTATAGGATCAGTAATGTAATGTATGTACACAGTGACTGCTGTTGTGAATTCTGTGATCAAGCTCCCTCCTGTGGTCACGAGTGGTACTTCGGCTTCTGAGTTTCCTTCCTCAGGTGATGAGGTTAAGTCGTTAGGTGCTGCTCTATTTAACTCCACCTGGTGCTTTGATCCTGGCCTCCAGTCAATGTTCTAGTATTGGTCTTGCTTCCTCCTGGATCGTTCCTGTGGCCTGTCTGCTCAGCATAAGCTAAGTTCTGCTTGTGTTACTTTTGTTGCTATATTTTCTGTCCAGCTTGCTTTATTGGTTTTTCTTGCTTGCTGGAAGCTCTGAGACGCAGAGGGAGCACCTCCGTACCGTTAGTCGGTGCGGAGGGTCTTTTTGCCCCTCTAAGTGGTTGTTTGTAGGTTTTTGTGTTGACCGCAAAGCTATCTTTCCTATCCTCGGTCTATTCAGTAAGTCGGGCCTCACTTTGCTAAATCTATTTCATCTCTGTGTTTGTGTTTTCATCTTACTCACAGTCATTATATGTGGGGGGCTGCCTTTTCCTTGGGGAATTTCTCTGAGGCAAGGTAGGCTTATTTTTCTGTCTTCAGGCCTAGCTAGTTTCTTAGGCTGTGCCGAGTTGCATAGGGAGCGTTAGGCGCAATCCACGGCTACCTCTAGTGTGGTGTGATAAGTTTAGGGATTGCGGTCAGCAGAGTTCCCACGTCTCAGAGCTCGTCCTATGTTTTTTGGTTATTGTCAGGTCACTTTGTGTGCTCTGAACTTCAAGGTCCATTGTGGTTCTGAATTACCTATTCATAACAGACTGCACCAGCAGAACAGGGAGTGCAGCTCTGGAGTATAATACAGGATGTAACTCAGGATCAGTACAGGATCAGTAATGTAATGTATGTACAGAGTGATTGCACCAGCAGAATAGTGATTGGAACTTTGGGGTATAATACAGGATGTAACTCAGGATCAGTAATGTAATGTATGTACACAGTGACTGCACCAGCAGTATAGTGAGTGCAGCTCTGGGGTATAATACAGGATGTAACTCAGGATCAGTAATGTAATGTATGTACATAGTGACTGCAACAGCAGAATAGTGAGTGCAGCTGTGGGGTATAATACAGGATGTAACTAATGATCAGTAATGTAATGTATGTACACAGTGATTGCTGTTGTGAATTCTGCTATCGAACTCCCTCCTGTGGTCATGAATGGTACTTCGGCGTGTTCTGTCCATGGACTCCCTCTGGTGGCTGTGAGTGGAGCTGCTGCTTCTGAGGTTCCTTCCACAGGTGACGTAGTTTATTCTTTGGCTGGCTGCTCTATTTAACTCCACTCAGATCGTTACTCCATGCCAGCTGTCAATGTTCTTGTACTGGTTCAGTTCGCTCTTGGACCTTTCTGGTGACCTGTCTACTCCAGCAGAAGCTAAGTCCCTGCTAGTTATTTATTTGTTCATTGTTTCCTTGTCCAGCTTGCTATCATGATTCTGTCTTGCTAGCTGGAAGCTCTGGGATGCAGAGTGGCACCTCCGCACCGTGAGTCGGTGCGGAGGTCTTTTTGCACACTCTGCGTGGTCTTTTTGTAGTTTTTTGTGCTGACCGCAAAGATACCTTTCCTATCCTCAGTCTGTTTAGTAAGTCTGGCCTCCCTTTGCTGAAACCTGTTTCATTTCTGTGTTTGTAACTTTCATCTTAACTCACAGTCAATATATGTGGGGGGCTGCCTTTTCCTTTGGGGAATTTCTCTGAGGCAAGGTAGGCTTTATTGTCTATCTCTAGGGCTAGTTAGCTCTTAGGCTGTGAAGAGGCGTCTAGGCCGAGTTAGGTATGCTCCACAGCTATTTCTAGTTGTGTGATAGGATTAGGGGTTGCGGTCAGCAGAGCTCCCACTTCCCAGAGCTTGTCCTGTGTGAGTTTAACCATCAGGTCGTTCCGGGTGCTCCTAACAACCAGGTCCATAACAGTACAGCTGGCCGAAAGTATTAATGCATCTCAATAGAGGGATAAGAGAAGTTCTGAGACCATTTTTTTTTCTCTGCAGTGTGTTTTGTCTTTCTTTTCCCCATAACCTCTGGTTGGTTCAGGACACAGGTGTAGATATGGACATTCAAGGTCTGTCCTCTTGTGTGGATCATCTCACTGCAAGGGTACAAAACATTCAAGATTTTGTGGTTCAGAATCCGATGTTAGAGCCTAGAATTCCAATTCCTGATTTGTTTTCTGGGGATAGATCTAAGTTCTTGAATTTCAAAAATAATTGTAAATTGTTTCTAGCTTTGAAACCCCGCTCCTCTGGTGACCCCGTTCAACAAGTAAAAATCATTATTTCTTTGTTGCGTGGTGACCCTCAAGACTGGGCATTTTCCCTTGCGCCCGGAGATCCTGCATTGTGTGATGTAGATGCGTTTTTTCTGGCGCTTGGTTTGCTTTATGATGAACCAAATTCAGTGGATCAGGCAGAGAAAATCTTGCTGGCTTCGTGTCAGGGTCAGGATGAAGCGGAGGTGTATTGTCAGAAGTTTAGAAAGTGGTCTGTGCTTACTCAGTGGAATGAGTGTGCCCTGGCGGCAATTTTCAGAAAGGGTCTTTCTGAAGCCCTTAAGGATGTCATGGTGGGATTTCCCTCCCCTGTTGGTCTGAATGAGTCTATGTCCTTGGCCATTCAGATCGATCGGCGCTTGCGAGAGCGCAAAGCTGTGCACCATTTGGCGGTATTCTCTGAGCATAGGCCTGAGCCTATGCAATGTGATAGGACTTTGACCAGAGCTGAACGGCAAGAACACAGACGTCGGAATGGGCTGTGTTTTTACTGTGGTGATTCCACTCATGCTATCTCCGATTGTCCTAAGCGCACTAAGCGGTTCGCTAGGTCTGCCACCATTGGTACGGTACAGTCTAAATTTCTATTGTCCGTTACTCTGATTTGCTCTTTGTCGTCCTATTTTGTTATGGCATTTGTGGATTCAGGCGCTGCCCTGAATTTGATGGACTTGGAGTTTGCCAGGCGCTGTGGTTTTTTGTTGGAGCCCTTGCACTATCCTATTCCATTGAGAGGAATTGATGCTACGCCTTTGGCCAAGAATAAGCCTCAGTACTGGACTCAATTGACCATATGCATGGCTCCTGCACATCAGGAGGATATTCGCTTTTTGGTGTTGCATAATCTGCATGATGTGGTCGTTTTGGGGTTGCCATGGCTACAGGTCCATAATCCAGTATTGGATTGGAAATCTATGTCTGTGTCCAGCTGGGGTTGTCAGGGGGTACATGGTGATGTTCCATTGCTGTTAATTTCGCCTTCCACTCCTTCTGAAGTCCCTGAGTTTTTGTCAGATTACCGGGATGTATTTGATGAGCCCAAATCCAGTGCCCTACCTCCTCATAGGGATTGCGATTGCACTATTGATTTGATTCCTGGTAGTAAGTTTCCTAAGGGCCGACTTTTTAATTTATCTGTGCCAGAGCACGCCGCTATGCGGAGTTATATAAAGGAATCCTTGGAGAAAGGTCATAGTCGCCCGTCGTCATCACCGTTGGGAGCTGGGTTCTTTTTTGTGGCCAAGAAGGATGGTTCTTTGAGACCTTGTATTGATTACCGCCTTCCTAATAAGATCACAGTCATATTTCAGTACCCTTTGCCGCTGCTGTCTCATTTGTTTGCTCGGATTAAGGGGGCTAGTTGGTTCACCAAGATAGATCTTCGAGGGGCGTATAATCTTGTGCGAAGTAAGCAGGGCGATGAATGGAAAACAGCATTTAATACGCCCGAGGGCCATTTTGAGTACCTGGTTATGCCATTCGGGCTTTCTAATGCTCCATCTGTGTTTCAGTCCTTTATGCATGACATCTTCTGAGAGTACCTGGATAGATTCATGATTGTATATTTGGATGATATTTTGGTCTTTTCGGATGATTGGGAGTCTCATGTGAAGCAGGTCAGAATGGTGTTCCAGGTCCTTCGTGCGAATTCCTTGTTTGTGAAGGGGTCAAAATGTCTCTTTGGAGTTCAGAAGGTTTCATTTTTGGGTTTCATTTTTTCCCCTTCTACTATCGAGATGGACCCTGTTAAAGTTCAGGCCATTTATGATTGGACTCAGCCGACATCTGTGAAGAGCCTGCAGAAGTTCCTGGGCTTTGCTAATTTTTACCGTCGCTTCATCGCTAATTTTTCTAGTGTTGCTAAACCATTGACTGATTTGACCAAGAAAGGTGCTGATGTGGTCAATTGGTCCTCTGCGGCTGTAGAGGCTTTTCAGGAGTTGAAGCGTCGTTTTTCTTCTGCCCCTGTGTTGTGCCAGCCAGATGTTTCGCTCCCATTTCAGGTCGAGGTTGATGCTTCTGAGATTGGAGCAGGGGCTGTTTTGTCGCAAAGAAGTTCTGATGGCTCGGTGATGAAACCTTGTGCCTTCTTTTCTAGAAAATTCTCGCCTGCTGAGCGCAATTATGATGTTGGCAATCGAGAGTTGTTGGCCATGAAGTGGGCATTCGAGGAGTGGCGACATTGGCTCAATCATCGCGTGGTGGTCTTGACGGATCACAAGAATTTGACTTATCTCAAGTCTGCCAAACGGTTGAATCCTAGACAGGCTCGATGGTCGCTGTTTTTCTCCCATTTTGATTTTGTGGTTTCGTACCTTCCGGGCTCTAAGAATGTGAAGGCTGATGCCCTGTCAAGGAGTTTTGTACCTGACTCTCCTGGTGTTCCTGAGCCGGCGGGTATTCTCAAAGAGGGGGTAATTTTGTCTGCCATCTCCCCTGATTTGCAGCGGGTGCTGCAGAAGTTTCAGGCTGATAGACCTGACCGTTGTCCAGCGGAGAAACTGTTTGTCCCTGATAGATGGACTAGTAGAGTTATCTCTGAGGTTCATTGTTCTGTGTTGGCTGTTCATCCTGGAATCTTTGGTACCAGAGATTTGGTGGCTAGATCCTTTTGGTGGCCTTCTTTGTCACGGGATGTGCGTTCTTTTGTGCAGTCCTGTGGGACTTGTGCTCAGGTTAAGCCCTGCTGTTCTCGTGCCAGTGGGTTGCTTTTGCCCTTGCCGGTCCCGAAGAGGCCCTGGACGCATATTTCCATGGATTTTATTTCAGATCTCCCTGTCTCTCAAAGGATGTCGGTCATTTGGGTGGTTTGTGATCGCTTCTCTAAGATGGTCCATTTGGTACCCTTGTCTAAATTGCCTTCCTCCTCTGATTTGGTGCCATTGTTTTTCCAGCATGTGGTTCGTTTGCATGGCATTCCGGAGAACATCGTCTCAGACAGAGGTTCCCAGTTTGTTTCGAGGTTTTGGCGGTCCTTTTGTGCTAAGATGGGCATTGATTTGTCTTTTTCTTCGGCTTTCCATCCTCAGACAAATGGCCAAACCGAACGAACTAATCAGACTTTGGAAACATATCTGAGATGCTTTGTTTCTGCTGATCAGGATGATTGGGTGTCCTTCTTGCCTTTGGCTGAGTTCGTCCTTAATAATCGGGCCAGCTCGGCTACTTTGGTTTCGCCTTTTTTCTGTAATTCTGGTTTCCATCCTCGTTTCTCTTCAGGGCAGGTTGAGCCTTTGGACTGTCCTGGTGTGGATACTGTGGTGGAAAGGTTGCAGCAGATTTGGACTCATGTGGTGGACAATTTGACATTGTCCCAGGAGAAGGCTCAACGTTTCGCTAACCGCCGGCGCTGTGTTGGTCCCCGGCTTCGTGTTGGGAATTTGGTTTGGTTGTCATCTCGTTATGTTCCTATGAAGGTTTCCTCTCCTAGTTTAAGCCTCGTTTCATTGGTCCGTATAAGATTTCCTAAGTTCTCAATCCTGTGTCATTTCGTTTGGCCCTTCCAGCTTCTTTTGCCATCCATAATGTGTTCCATAGGTCGTTATTGCGGAGATACGTGGCGCCTATGGTTCCCTCCGTTGATCCTCCTGCCCCGGTGTTGGTCGAGGGGGAATTGGAGTATGTGTTGGAGAAGATTTTAGATTCTCGTATTTCGAGACGGAAACTCCAGTACCTGGTCAAGTGGAAGGGTTATGGTCAGGAAGATAATTCCTGGGTTTTTGCCTCTGATGTTCATGCTGCCGATCTAGTTCGTGCCTTTCATTTGGCTCGTTCTGATCGGCCAGGGGGCTCTGGTGAGGTTTCATTGACCCCTCCTCAAGGGGGGGTACTGTTGTGAATTCTGTTATCGTTCTCCCTCCTGTGGTCATGAATGGTACTTCGGCGAGTTCTGTCCATGGACTCCCTCTGGTGGCTGTGAGTGGAGCTGCTGCTTCTGAGGTTCCTTCCACAGGTGACGTAGTTTATTCTTTGGCTGGCTGCTCTATTTAACTCCACTCAGATCGTTACTCCATGCCAGCTGTCAATGTTCTTGTACTGGTTCAGTTCGCTCTTGGATCTTTCTGGTGACCTGTCTACTCCAGCAGAAGCTAAAGGTACCGTCACACTGGACGATATCGCTAGCGATCCGTGACGTAGCAGCGTGCTGGCTAGCGATATTGTCCAGAGTGACAGGCATCAGTGATCAGGCCCCTGCTGTGATATCGCTGGTCGGGGCAGAAAGGCCAGCACTTTGCTTCGTCGCTGGACGTCCCGCTGACATCGCTGAATCGGCGTGTGTGATGCCGATTCAGCGATATCTTCACTGGTAACCAGGGTAAACATCGGGTTACTAAGCGCTAACCGATGTTTATCCTGGTTACCATCGTTAAAGTAAAAAAAACAACCACTACATACTTACCTACCACTGTCTGTCCCCGGCGCTGTGCTTCTCTGCTATGGCTGTGAGGGTCGGTCAGCCAGAAAGCACAGCGGTGACATCACCGCTCTGCTTTCCGGCCGCTGTGCTCACAGCCAGAGCATAGAAGCAGAGCGCCGGGAACAGACAGCGGTAGGTAAGTATGTAGTGGTTGTTGTTTTTACTTTAACGATGGTAACCAGGGTAAACATCGGGTTACTATGCGCGGCCCTGCGCTTAGTAACCCGATGTTTACCCTGGTTACCGGCATCATTGGTCGCTGGAGAGCTGTCTGTGTGACAGCTCACCAGCGACCAAACAGCGACGCTGCAGCGATCCGGATCGTTGTCAGTATCGCTGCAGCGTCGCTTAGTGTGACGGTACCTTAAGTCCCTGCTAGTTATTTATTTGTTCATTGTTTCCTTGTCCAGCGTGCTATCATGATTCTGTCTTGCTAGCTGGAAGCTCTGGGATGCAGAGTGGCATCTCCGCACCGTGAGTCGGTGCGGAGGTCTTTTTGCACACTCTGTGTGGTCTTTTTGTAGTTTTTTGTGCTGACTGCAAAGATACCTTTCCTATCCTCAGTCTGTTTAGTAAGTCTGGCCTCCCTTTGCTGAAACCTGTTTCATTTCTGTGTTTGTGACTTTCATCTTAACTCACAGTCAATATATGTGGGGGGCTGCCTTTTCCTTTGGGGAATTTCTCTGAGGCAAGGTAGGCTTTATTTTCTATCTCTAGGGCTAGTTAGCTCTTAGGCTGTGAAGAGGTGTCTAGGCCGAGTTAGGTACGCTCCACGGCTATTTCTAGTTGTGTGATAGGATTAGGGGTTGCGGTCAGCAGAGCTCCCACTTCCCAGAGCTTGTCCTGTGTGAGTTTAACCATCAGGTCGTTCCGGGTGCTCCTAACAACCAGGTCCATAACAGATTCCACTAGCAGAATAGTGAGTGCAGCTCTGGGGTATAATACAGGATGTAACTCAGGAACAGTACAGGACCAGTAATGTAATTCATGTACAGAGTGACTGCACCAGCAGAATAGTGAGTGCAGCTGTGGGGTATAAGTATTATTATTATTTTATTATTATTATTATACATTTTTATAGCGCCATTTATTCCATGGCGCTTTACATGTGAAAACGGGGCAAATATAGACAAGTCCATTAAACATGAGCAAATACATAAGTACATAAGGAGGGAGGACCCTGCCCGCGAGGGCTCACAGTCTGCAGGAGATGGGTGATGAAACACTAGGAGAGGGTAGGGAAGGTTGTGCGGTGGTTCAGTAAGTTCAGGATCACTGCAGGCTGTAGGCTTGTCGGAAGAGGTGAGTCTTCAGGTTCTTTTTGAAGGTTTCTATGGTAGGTGAGAGTCTGATATGTTGGGGTAGAGAGTTCCAGAGCATGGAGGAAGCACGAGAGGTGCACCAGCAGAATATTGAGTGCAGCTCTGGGGTGTAATACAGGATGTAACTCAGGATCAGTACAGGATCAGTAATTTAATGTATTTACACAGTGACTGCACCAGCAGAATAGTGAGGGCAGCTCTGGGGTATAATTCAGGATGTCACTCAGGATCAGTAATGTAATGTATGTACACAGTGACTGCAACAGAAGAATAGTGAGTGCTGCTGTGAGGTATAATACAGGATGTAACTCATAATCAGTAATGTAATGTATGTACACAGTGACTGCACCAGCAGAATAGTGAGTGCAGCTCTGGGGTATAATACAGTATGTAACTCAGGATCAGTACAGGATCAGTAGTGTAATGTATGTACACAGTGACTGCACCAGCAGAATAGTGAGTGCAGCTCTGGGGTATAATTCAGAATGTAACTCAGGATCAGTAATGTAATGTATGTACACAGTGACTGCACCAGCAGAATAGTGAGTGCAGCTCTGGGGTATAATGCAGTATGTAACTCAGGATCAGTACAGGATCAGTAGTGTAATGTATGTACACAGTGACTGCACCAGCAGAATAGTGAGTGCAACTCTGGGGTATAATACACAATGTAACTCAGGATCAGTAATGTATGTGCACAGTGACTGCACCAGCAAAATAGTGAGTGCAGCATTGGAGTATAATACAGGATGTAACTCAGGATGAGTATTGTAATGTATGTACACAGTGACTGCACCAGCAGAATAGTGAGTGCAGCTTTGGGGTATAATACAAGATGTAACTCAGGATCAGTAATGTAATGTATGTACACAGTAACTGCACCAGCAGAATTGTGAGTGGAGCTCTGGGGTATAATACTGGAATCAACTCAGGATCAGTAATGTAATGTATGTACTCAGTGACTGCAACAGCAGAATAGTGAGTGCAGCTGTGGGGTGTAATACAATATGTAACTCACGATCAGTAATGTATTGTATGTACACAGTGACTGCACCAGCAGAATAGTGAGTGCAGCTCTGAGGTGTAATACAGGATGTAACTCAGGATCAGTAATGCAATGTATGTACACAGTGACTGCAACAGCAGAATAGTGAGGGCAGTTCTGGGGTATAATACAGGATGTAACTCGGGATCATTATTGTAATGTATGAACACAATGACTGCACCAGCAGAATAGTGAGTGCAGCTCTGGGATATAATGCAGAATGTAACTCAGGATCAGTAATGTAATGTATGTACACAGTGACTGCACCAGCAGAATAGTGAGTGCAACTCTGGGGTATAATACAGAATGTAACTCAGGATCAGTAATGTAATGTATGAACACAGTGACTGCACCAGCAGAATAGTGAGTGCAACTCTGGGGTATAATACAGAATATAACTCAGGATCAGTACAGGATCAGTAGTGTAATGTATGTACACAGTGAATGCACCAGCAGGATAGTGGGTGCAGCTCTGCTCAGCTGCTGCTCATTGTGCCAATTGTGGGAGCGGTCACTGCTGAACCTGTTGTGTGCTCCTGAGCTCCTGGGAACCACCACCTCTCCATTCGGGGACATGCTCTCTCTCTTACCCAGGGAGGGAGTGGGTTTCCTGGGATGAGTGAAGGAGCCAAGTCCCAGGCTTCTGCTTCCCGGACCAGGCTGGCGGGGGGCAGAAGGAACCAGCAACCAGCCTGCACATCAGAGGATTCGGGGGTGAGACGCTCCACCAGGAATCGCAGCAATGTGGCTCCTACTCCCCCAAGGTCTGCAGAGACCCAGAGAAGCCGCAAGGCTTCCATGGAGGAGAAGCCTGCTAGCATGCAAGATGGCAGTCCTTCCGGAGGAAAGCTGAGTGCTCACGGGGGTGAGGCCAACCTCACTGAGGAGGGCTGGCCGCTGCAGAGACCCCAGGAGTCTGTGTCCACCTATGCCTCCCGGGTCATGAGCCACCTCCGTGAGTATGAAGATGTGAGTAAGACACTGATGAGACTCCGGGAGGAGCTGCGCTGCACAAGCAACAAAGCTGCAAGTTCCTCCAAACCGAGGAAGAATCAGCTCCAGGCGGAGGTAAGGAGACTGAAAGTTGACATCAATGAGCTTGAAGTCAGAAAAGCTTTCATAAGAGAAAAAAGTGGACCGTTTAAGGAAAAGCTTATTAATGAAGATCGATTCAGAGAAATGGCTGATAACAGAGAGCAAAGGCAGATGGGGCTGCAGCCTGAGTGCCAGGTGGATGATGATGATGAGGAGGATGACCAGCAGAAAGCCCCACCTGGCAGCCCTCTTAGTCACTCAGAGGCCACGTGCAGTGAGCTCCCTGCAGGACAGGCGACAATGACATCTCGTCGCAGTTCTGCTGGCTCTGGGGAGGACAGTGACATCGGCCAGGAAGGGGCGCTAGTGGCAGAGATCAAGCTCCTGGAGTCCCCAGTGTGCCTTCAGAACTTCCAACTTGATGATTTACCAGAGGAGGCACCTGGGGGCCAGAAGAAAAAGGTAAAGAAGATCAATCCTAAGCTGCAGGAAGCGGTAAGCTATGTATATGCCCCCCTCCCTATACCCCCTGAGTTGGCTGCAGGGTCAGCTCGCTGTATAAGCCCCGTTGCCCAGCCCAGCCCAGGTTCTGCTGTGGATCCGGTGCAAAGGTGCGGAGAGATTACAAAGCAACGTAATGAGGCGCAGAGCTCCGTCTCTGCTTGTAGTAGCGGGGATGTAGCAGCAGGTGCATCAGCCGAGAGGCTGGACAGTGAGGGCAGCCCGGCGGTGGGCATACGGTCAGGCCATGATGCTGTGGTGCGCTCCTCAGTTGGAGGGGGAGCGGCCCGGTGTCGGGGGCAGCTCCGGTAGCCTCGGTGCCCCTGAATGCTGTTGCCGCTGATCACTTAGTTGAGGAGCGGCAGCAGTGTGAGGGGGTTGCTGGGGCTGGGTGTTCCGGTCCTCCCACCAAAGTCCTGATCTGTGTTGGCGCTGCTGGTCAACAAGATGCTGACATAAAGGATCAGCGGCGCCCCACAGTGGCAAAAGATCAGCGGCGCCTGGTAACAGTAAAGCAGCGGAAAATATCATCTGATGATGCGGAGGGCACACGTAAGACCAGGGGTGAGGTCACCTCCAGTTCTGTGGAGGAGAATCAGCCCCTTGTGCCTGATGATGCGGAGGTCAAAGTGTCACCCCCTGTTGTCACTGGTCCAGCAGGAGTGAATGTGGTGGTGGGTATGGATGAGTAAAACTCTTTGTCTAGTGGTGTGGTTGCTGGTTTGGTAGAGGGTGAGGGGGTTATGGAGGTGGGTAATGGTGATGCTGTTGGTGTGGATGTGGTCACTGCTCCGGTTGCCCCCCCGGTGCTGGCAGCACCTGTCAGGATTTATGCCGCTGTCACCTCCGGGGGAGATAGGGCGTCCTCCTCGTCTCCGGGCTCTGGGGACGGCATGTTGCAACGGCGTCTCCTGGAGGCTCTAAAGAGGGGGGAGAGATCCTAATAGTAGAGGGTCGAGAGGTTGATCTATCCTTCTGGATAGAGAGGCATGGCCTCGGGGCCTTCCGAGAGCAAAGAGGGGGGATGCAGTGTGGTCCCTCCCAACAGCCAGGCCAGGTAGTGTGCATAGCAATGTGGTCTATCTTCAGTGGAGGGGCAGTGATGCGTGTCCTCCAAGGTCTAAAGTTGTGGAGCTCCTGCTGAGGATGGGCTTCAGTGCGATTGACATCTACGCCTTGATACATCCCTATTCCACACCTGATTTTGATGTCAGCTTTGTTCGGCTGGAGGGGCTTGAGCTCTTCTGGTCGAACTATGAGTTGGCAAAAAATGAGACCGTGATGACTTGTAACGAGTCACTTTCTTGTTATGACATCATGACATGGCTTGGCCGATATGGAGAGGTGGTAGAAATGCCAAAGAAAAACCGTGACGAGTTTGGTATCTGGTCAGGGGCCTTGACGTTTATGGTAAAACTTAAGCGTTCAGGTGGTACGGTTGCCCACATACCATCATCTGCCTTCCTGGGTAGGGATCGTATACTGGTCTTCTACCAGGGGCAACCGAAGCTCTGTCACAGGTGCGGCGACCCCACACACTTCAGCGCAAACTGCACTGTGCAGAAGTGTGCATTGTGTGGGGATATCAGCCATCTTGCTGCATCTTGTGTGGATATTAGGTGTCACCTGTGTGGTGAGTTAGGTCACCCATTCAGCCGTTGTCCTCGCTCCTTTGCTAACACAGTCGTGACCCCGGTGGGAGAAAGCCGTGAGGCTGATTAATGTCGCCAGCATAAAGTCAAATACAGCTAGATTTGCGGCCTTTGATTTTCTCAGCCGGGTTGAAGCTGACATTTTCTTTTTGCAAGAGACCAGGCTGCCAAACATGACAGATGTGTTTAAAGCTAAGAGGGAGTGGAGACTCGGGCCCTCCTATTGGTCTCTTGCGGCCGAGCCATATAGCGGAGTGGCGGTCCTTTTTACCGCACCGGTGGAATGTCGACGGGTTATTGAGTTAGAAATGGGGAGGTGCCTGATCTTAGATGTCCTCATGAAGGGACCAGAGCTCCGGCTCATCAACATTCATGCTCCCCAATCTAAGTGGGACCGGAAGTGTCTCTTTATGAGGATCAAGCCCTACCTTTTTACAAGTCGGCAGGTTGTCTTTGAAGGGGACTTCAATGCTGTCACGAGGCCCCGAGATAGAGGAGGTCCAGAGACAAGCTAACTTATGATAGCATCGCCCTTAATAGTATAGCTAGTGAGGCTCGCCTGGTGGATATCCACATTTGGCACACCCCAGGCCACGAGGGGTTCACCTATCATAGAGGTAACTGTAGGTCCAGAATAGATAGGTTTTATTTAAAGGAGGATGCTGTCTCTTCAGCAATGTCTGTTGTTGAGGTGGAGTTCTCCGATCACTGTTTAATTTTGTTTTCTCTGAATGTTACAGAGACCCTCCGGATGAGAAGAGGCTTTTGGAGACAGTCCTTTGAGGAATTTCTTCAGAGCCAGGTACCATTACTGGATCTTTGTAGTAGTAAGTCAGAGTGGTGGGAGATGTTCAAGGAAAGGGTGGCAAGATTCTTCCGCCAGCTCTCGAGCCTCAGGAGTCTGAGCAGGTATTGCCTGTATCAGGGTCTGAGGAGGAAACTCGAGCATCTTGTCTCAACTGGAGGTAGCCGCGAAGAGATCTCCAGAGTGAAATCTTTGCTTATGAGGTGTCAGTACGATAGACACGCATCTTTGGTTTTTGCGAGGGATTACGGGAAGAACCGCTTGCCTGACCCTTACAGAAATTGCAAGATGTCAGTGAATAGTAAAGTGGTTACAGGACTGGTCGACACTACGGGGTCCCTGAGGCGATGCAGATCAGGGATCCTGGAGGTTGTCAGATCCTTCTACTCGCACCTCTTGGGGAAGAGGGATCTTGATTGGGATGAGATGTCAGCTTTACTGGCTGAAGCTGTCCCCGAACCAGGGGTAGACCCCTCTCTTGACATTTTGACAGAAATTATCAGGGAAGAGGAAGTTCAGTTGGCGATTGAAGGGCTTGCCCCCCAAAAATCACCTGGTCCAGATGGCTTAACATCTGAATTCTATAAGACCTTTAAGGACATTTTGGTTCCCCTCTTGACTGAGGTATTCAATGAGTGTCTTTCCTCGGGCACTCTGCCGAAGTCAATGAGGAGGTCTGCTCTGATCATCTTGTCAAAGGGTAAGGACTAGGGTTGAGCGACCTTGACCTTTTTAGAGTCGAGCCGTGTTTCGCGAAACCCGACTATCTTAGAAGTCGAGTCGAGTGGAATCGGCCGATTATCGCGAAAAGTCAGGTATCGCCCGAAACACGAAACCCAATGCAAGTCAATGGGGGAGCATAGTCGGCAGTGAGTGGAGGCCAGGAAAACACCTACACTGCCCATTTTAATGGCAAAAACATCCATTCTTGTTAAAGAAGCTTGTCAATCGTAATTTACCTTATAATAATTGGAAGGCATTTGAAATTGGGGGTCATTTGGCTAAAGTTGTGGGGGGTAGGGCTGGTTCAAGTAATTAGTGGGCCCAGTAAATCTGGACCACGTCACGGCAGTGGAGCAGGGAGAGGTAAGTATTTCAACTTTGCAAGTGCTGTGATCCTGAGCAAGCAGGGGGGGCCCACTCGTTGGCATTGGCACTGGCACAGGGCCCCTCAAAGTACAGCGGTGTGTTTGCACGGCGGGGGCGCCTCCCACCGGCAGCAACACTTTTGCGTACTATGAGAGGCCCTGTGCCAGTGACGTCGCCAACTAGTATTCCTCCCCCCACCTGATGAAGGAACCTGCACTTTCATCTGCACCTTCCTCTTTGTCCCCGTGTAAGGTGGTATGGTATGCGTGAAGAGGAACCTGACTTTCAGCAGGGTCACAATCTTGCTGTGTAGCGTGCACGGGGAATTTTGCGTTATGGGTAGTGTTGAGCATTCCGATACCGCAAGTATCGGGTATCGGCCGATACTTGCGGTATCGGAATTCCGATACCGAGATCCGATATTTTTGTGATATCGGGTATCGGTATCGGAAGTGTAAAATAAAGAATTAAAATAAAAAATATTGTTATATTCACCTCTCCGGCGGCCCCTGGACATCAGCGGGAGGATCCGGCGTCCGGCACGGCTTCTTTCTTCAAAATGCGCGCCTTCAGGACCTGTGGAATGACGTCCCGGCTTCTGATTGGTCGCATGCCGCCCATGTGACCGCCACGCGACCAATCAGAAGCCGCGACGTCATTCCTCAGCTAAAGTCCTAGAATGAGCGCCTTCTAGGACCTGAGGAATGACGTCGCGGCTTCTGATTGGTCGCGTGGCGGTCACATGGGCGGCACGCGACCAATCAGAAGCCGGGACGTCATTCCACAGGTCCTGAAGGCGCGCATTTTGAAGAAAGAAGCCGTGCCGGACGCCGGATCCTCCCGCTGATGTCCAGGGGCCGCCGGAGAGGTGAATATAACAATATTTTTTATTTTAATTCTTTATTTTACACTTTAATATGGATCCCAGGGCCTGAAGGAGAGTTTCCTCTCCTTCAGACCCTGGGATCCATGAGGATACATTCCGATACTTGATGTCCCATTGACTTGTATTGGTATCGGATATCGGTATCGGCGATATCCGATATTTTTCGGGTATCGGCCGATACTATCCGATACCGATACTTTCAAGTATCGGACGGTATCGCTCAACACTAGTTATGGGTCAATGTACCAGCAGACTCATCTATCACTGGCTGGGCAATGGGCAGGATGAGGAGGAAACACAGATATAGGCCCAAAGAATAAAGTGGGCTAAATGCAGTTCAAAATTGGTAACACAGGACTAACCAGGGGGCATTGCAGTGGAGGACAACTGGAATGAGAGGCTGACACAGAGAGTAGGCCCAAATCAGTAAGTAGTCGACATGCAGTTCAAAATTGGCAACCGTAGTAAACAGGCGGCCCAGCTTTGTTCAGTTGAGGAGAACAGCAAGGAGTGGCAGACACCGATAGTAGGCCCCAACCCAACTAGTAGGCCAAATGCAGTCTAACATTAACAACTACTTAACAAGAGCCTGAAAATGGAATTTCAGGACAGGAAACCAGGAGAACAGCAAGGAGTGGCAGACACCGATAGTAGGCCCCAAACCAACTAGTACGCCAAATGCAGTTGTTCCATTTAACTACAATTTAATGAGAGCCTGAAGATAGAAGTTCAGGAAAGGCAACCTGGAGAACACCTTGGAGTGTAACACACCATCTCTCTACACCCCATACCCAATTTGTAGGCCTAATGCAGTGTAGTTTTCAACAACTACTAAACGAGAGTCGGAAGATCGAAGCAATGTGGACAAAACCTGGGGAACACCTTGGAGTGTAACACACCGTCTCTCTACACCCCATACCCAATTTGTAGGCTTAATGCAGTGTAGTTTTCTACAACTACTAAACGAGAGCATGAAGATCGAAGCAATGGAGAGGAAACCTGGGGAACACCTTGGAGTGGAACACACCATCTCTCTACACCCCATACCCAATTTGTATGCCTAATGCAGCGTAGTTTCCAACAACTGCTAAACGAGAGCATGAAGATCGAAGCTCAGGAAAGGCAACCTGGAGAACACCTTGGAGTGGAACACACCATCTCTCTACACCCCATACCCAATTTGTAGGCCTAATGCAGCGTAGTTTCCAACAACTACTAAACGAGAGCATGAAGATCGAAGTAATGGAGAGGAAACCTGGGGAACACCTTGGAGTGGAACACACCATCTCTCTACACCCCATACCCAATTTGTAGGCCTAATGCAGCGTAGTTTCCAACAACTACTAAACGAGAGCATGAAGATCGAAGCAATGGCGATGAAACCTGGGGAACACCTTGGAGTGGAACACACCATCTCTCTACACCCCATACCCAATTTGTAGGCCTAATGCAGCGTAGTTTCCAACAACTACTAAACGAGAGCATGAAGATTGAAGCTCAGGAAAGGCAACCTGGAGAACACCTTGGAGTGGAACACACCATCTCTCTACACCCCATACCCAATTTGTAGGACTAATGCAGCGTAGTTTCCAACAACTACTAAACGAGAGCATGAAGATTGAAGCTCAGGAAAGGCAACCTGGAGAACACCTTGGAGTGGAACACACCATCTCTCTACACCCCATACCCAATTTGTAGGCCTAATGCAGCGTAGTTTCCAACAACTACTAAACGAGAGCATGAAGATTGAAGCAATGGAGAGGAAACCTGGGGAACACCTTGGAGTGTAACACACCATCTCTCTACACCCCATACCCAATTTGTAGGCCTAATGCAGCGTAGTTTCCAACAACTACTAAACGAGAGCATGAAGATTGAAGCAATGGAGAGGAAACCTGGGGAACACCTTGGGGAGGCAGACACCGTTAGTAGGCCCTACCAAAGTTGTACACCCAATGCAGTTTTAAAATTCCTAGAGGCTGAAAACAAGACTATTGACGCTCAGCTTTTTTCAAAGGAACACAGCTGAATTGAGTGGCGCAGACAGACACAGGTAGTAGGACTCAAACCAAAAATGTGGCTCACTGCAGCAGAAAAAAGTTACAGGGGTACACAAGCTGCAGTGCTCTGGGCAGTGGAGGACAATTTCAATAGTGAACCGCAGACAGACTTTGTACGCCTACTATTAAAAAAAGGATGCTCTATGCAATTATAAATAGGTTCCAGGGGTACACGGGCAGCAGTGGTGTGGTCAGTGGAGGCCTAGTGGAAGGAGTGACCGCAGACAGGCATCGAAGGCCTAAAATAATAACACATGGCTGTAGGCAATTTTAAATTGGTTCCAGGGGAACACGGGCAGCAGTGGCCTGGTCAGTGTAGTAGTAGTAGAAAGAACGGACCGCAGACAGGCATCGAAGGCCTAAAATAAAAAAAATTGGGCTGGCTGTAGGCAATTTTAAATTGGTTCCAGGGGTACACGGGCAGCAGTGGTGTGGTCAGTGGAGGCCTAGTGGAAGGAGTGACCGCAGACAGGCATCGAAGGCCTAAAATAATAACACATGGCTGTAGGCAATTTTAAATTGGTTCCAGGGGAACCCGGGCAGCAGTGGCCTGGTCAGTGTAGTAGTAGTAGTAGAAAGAACGGACCGCAGACAGGCATCGAAGGCCTAAAATAAAAAAATTGGGCTGGCTGTAAGCAATTTTAAATTGGTTCCAGGGGTACACGGGCAGCAGTGGAGTGGTCAGTGGAGGCATAGTGGAAGGAGTGACCGCAGACAGGCTTCGAAGGCCTAACATAACAAAAATGTCAATACAATGGTATTGTCAGTGGCAGGCATTGAAGGATGTCAGCGCATAGACTAAACATTGGTGGAGCTGTGAGATAATTTTGCAAGTGGTAGAGCACTGTTTGAGCTGGGGGGGGAACTGTCCTGTGGCCGGCGGTACAGGCCCAGGGCCCCTCATATTACAACGGTGTGTCTGACGTTGGGTGCGCACCACCACCGCCAGAGACACTTTATTGTACTAGGAGGGACCCAGTGGCAGTGCCGTCGACCAAAAGCGGGCACACCCACCTCTTCAGACAAACAGCACTCTCACGGGTGCTGGCGCCAAGTGTCGATACCACGGCCCCGTGTGGGGAGTTTGGCCATTTAGTGAGGTGTAAACATGTCGTATGCTGGACAATCAGGTGCAGAAAATTACGAGATTGGAAAAGTCATTCAGAATAGTCCACAGGCAAGACCTTTTCATAGGAAAGCTAGGTGTCAGCCGGGCAAGGTGGGGCAAAAGATTTCGAAATCCAGTTGTGGTTCATTTTAATGAAGGTTAGATCATCTACATTTTGGGTAGCCAGACGAGTCCTTTTTTCTGTTAGTATTGAACCTGCAGCACTGAATACTCTTTCTGATAGGACACTAGCTGCCGGGCAAGCAAGCTCCTGCAATGCATATTCTGCCAATTCTGGCCAGGTGTCTAATTTTGATGCCCAGTAATCAAATGGGAATGACGGTTGAGGGAGAACATTGATAAGGGATGAAAAATAGTTTGTAACCATACTGGACAAATGTTGTCTCCTGTCACTTTGAATTGATGCTGCAGTACCTGTCCTGTCTGCGGTCATAGCAAAATCACTCCACAACCTGGTCAGAAAACCCCTCTGGCCAACGCCACTTCTGATTTCTGCCCCTCTAACTCCTCTGGTCTGCTGGCCCCTGCAGCTCGTGTGAGAACGATCACGGGCGCTGTGTGCAGGGAATGCCAGAAGCAAACGGTCAACAAGAGTTGATTGTTTGGTTGCTAATATTAGTTCCAAGTTCTCATGTGGCATAATATTTTGCAATTTGCCTTTATAGCGAGGATCAAGGAGGCAGGCCAACCAGTAATCGTCATCGTTCATCATTTTAGTTATGCGTGTGTCCCTTTTGAGGATACGTAAGGCATAATCCGCCATGTGGGCCAAAGTTCCAGTTCTCAAATCTGCGGTTGTGCTTGGTTGAGGGGCAGTTTCAGGCAAATCCACGTCACTTGTGTCCCTCCAAAAACCAGAACCCGGCCTTGCCGCGCCACCAATTTCCAGTGGCCCCGGAAAAGCTTCCTCATTAAAAATATAATCATCCCCATCATCCTCCTCCTCCTCTTCGCCCGCTAACTCGTCCTGTACACTGCCCTGGCCAGACAATGGCTGACTGTCATCAAGGCTTTCCTCTTCCTCAGCTGCAGACGCCTGATCCTTTATGTGCGTCAAACTTTGCATCAGCAGATGCATTAGGGGGATGCTCATGCTTATTATGGCGTTGTCTGCACTAACCAGCCGTGTGCATTCCTCAAAACACTGAAGGACTTGACACATGTCTTGAATCTTCAACCACTGCACACCTGACTAGTGTTGAGCGATACCTTCCGATATCGGAAAGTATCGGTATCGGATAGGATCGGCCGATATTCAAAAAATATCGGATATCGCCGATACCGATACCCGATCCCAATGCAAGTCAATGGGACCAAAATATCGGAATTAAAATAAACTCTTTCTTGCCTTGTAGGTTCATTCTACATGAAGGAAAACAACTAAGAATAATGCCGGATGTATTTGGGGAGGTGGCGGAGACATTAAAGTCATAGAGGTTTATCCCAATCAAATAGAATAGCATGTTTTTTGTTTTTTTTTAAGACGTTCGGAGTGACAAAGATATTGACTATGTAAATTTTTTTTTTAATTTTGTCAGATATTGATGTTTCACTATTCCACGCCCTTCCCCTTCTTTTTTTTCTTTTTTTTTTCTTTTCCCACACTTTCATCTTCATCATCATCAGCATCTTTGACATCAACTTCTTCTTCACCTTATTCATCTTTTTCTTCATCCTTTACCTTTTTTTTTTTTGATTACATTCTTCATATTCATTTTATTCAACTATTATTATTCTTCCTATTCTACATATTCTTTTTATTCCACTGTTATTATTCTTCCTATTCTACTTCTTCATCATATTCTCATTTGTGACAGGCATTCCCGTAGTTATCTATAAAAGTTGGAAGATTACAACTTCCGTTCTGCCAGTCACAAAAGTTACATTTGTCCGCGTTCAGTTTGGCCTGCAGCATCAGGCTTTATCCAGGGGCACCACGAGGAGAAACGGACTCACCCCCATACACTGCTTAGTCTTCTTCTGCATATAATTTAGATAATATCTTTTGCTCTGATATTAAGTCTTATGCTTAATGTTCTTCTGCTCTTTGTTCTGCAGCCTCTTGTTCTTCTGCTTCTCAGTCTTCCATGTCGTCGTCTCCAGGGTCGTCGTCTCCAGTGTCGTCATCTCCGCCGTCGTCGTCTCAGCCGTCGTCGTCTCCGCCGTCGTCGTCTCCGCCGTCGTCATCGGGGTGGTCTTCCGGGTCGTCGTCGTCGTCGTCGTCATCGGGGTGGTCTTCCGGGTCGTCGACTTTAGGGTCTTCAACTTGGAAATGTAGCAGAAGGTACAAGAAGGCTGAGAAAATGCCAAGAACCTGATGATGGAACTGGAACTCGGATGGCTACCCGAAGGTTCAAGAGCCTATGGAACTACCGAGGACCAGCTGACGTTACTGGAACCCGGTTACTAAGCAGGAGGTACCCGTGCTAAAAAGCACTACCAAGGACCGCCTGATGTTGGCGGAACTCGGATACCCAGAAGGAGGCACCTAAGCCAAAGGCTCTGCCCGGAACCAGCTGACGGTACTGGAACCAGGATGGGGAGCAGAAGGTACAAGAGCAAAAGACACTGCCGAGAACCAGCTGACGGTACTGGAACCCGGATGGGTAGCCGAAGGTCCAAGAGCCAATGGAACTACCGAGGACCAGCTGACGTTACTGGAACCCGGTTACTAAGCAGGAGGTACCCGTGCCCGAAAGCACTACCAAGAACCACCTGACGTTGGTGGAACTTGGATACCCAGAAGGAGGTGCCTAAGCCAAAGGCTCTGCCCGGAACCAGCTGACGGTACTGGAACCAGGATGGGGAGCAGAAGGTACAAGAGCAAAAGACACTGCCGAGAACCAGCTGACGGTGCTGGAACCAGGTGGTGGACCTGAAGGTCCACAGGAGAGGAGAGAAAAGCTAGGCCGCGAGGCAGCCGCAGTTACCGAACCCCAACAGTCTTACAGGGGGAGCTGGGCCTACTGGCACTACAGAACCAGCCTTGACTACCAGTTCACGCAGCCCACATAGGAAGCTCCTAAACTGAAGGCACCCTGGAGTTGGCTAACCCGACCGCAACACGACGAGGCAAGCATAGGCGTCTCAGCGAGTTTGACACAACCCGGAAACAGCTGACGGCGCTGAAACCGGGTTTGGCCCGAGGGAGTACCTGTGACAAAAACACTGCGAGAACCAGCTGGCGGTGCTGGAACCCAGATGCGTTGCCCCAGTGTGCAAGAGCCAATGGCACGACCGAGGACCAGCTGACGGTGCTGGAACCCGGTTACTAAGCTGTAGGTACCCGCGCTTAAAAGCACTACCAAGGACCGCCTGACGTTGGCGGAACTCGGATACCCAGGAGGAGGCACCTAAGCCAAAGGCTCGGCCTGGAACCAGCTGACGGTGCTGGAACCAGGTGGTGGACCCGAAGGCCCACAGGAGAGGAGAGAACAGCTAGGCCGCGAGGCAGCCGCAGTTACCGAACCCCAACAGTCGTACAGGGGGAGCTGGGCCTACTGGCACTACAGAACCAGCCTTGACTACCAGTTCACGCAGCCCACATAGGAAGCTCCTAAACTGGAGGCACCCTGGAGTTGGCTAACCCGACCGCACCACGACGGGGCAAGCATAGGCATCTCAGCGAGTTTGACACAACCCGGAAACAGCTGACGGTGCTGAAACCAGGTTTGGCACGAGGGAGTACCTGTGACAAAAACACTGCCGAGAACCAGCTGGCGGTGCTGGAACCCAGATGCGTTGCTCCAGTGTGCAAGAGCCAATGGCACGACCGAGGAACAGCTGACGGTGCTGGAACCCGGTTACTAAGCTGTAGGTGCCCGCGCTTAAAAGCACTACCAAGGACCGCCTGACGTTGGCGGAACTCGGATACCCAGGAGGAGGCACCTAAGCCAAAGGCTCGGCCTGGAACCAGCTGACGGTGCTGGAACCAGGTGGTGGACCCCAAGGCCCACAGGAGAGGAGAGAACAGCTAGGCCGCGAGGCAGCCGCAGTTACCGAACCCCAACAGTCCTACAGGGGGAGCTGGGCCTACTGGCACTACAGAACCAGCCTTGACTACCAGTTCACGCAGCCCACATAGGAAGCTCCTAAACTGGAGGCACCCTGGAGTTGGCTAACCCGACCGCACCACGACGGGGCAAGCATAGTCGTCTCAGCGAGTTTGACACAACCCGGAAACAGCTGACGGTGCTGAAACCAGGTTTGGCACGAGGGAGTACCTGTGACAAAAACACTGCCGAGAACCAGCTGGCGGTGCTGGAACCCAGATGCGTTGCCCCAGTGTGCAAGAGCCAATGGCACGACCGAGGACCAGCTGACGGTGCTGGAACCCGGTTACTAAGCTGTAGGTGCCCGCGCTTAAAAGCACTACCAAGGACCGCCTGACGTTGGCGGAACTCGGATACCCAGGAGGAGGCACCTAAGCCAAAGGCTCGGCCTGGAGCCAGCTGACGGTGCTGGAACCAGGTGGTGGACCCCAAGGCCCACAGGAGAGGAGAGAACAGCTAGGCCGCGAGGCAGCCGCAGTTACCGAACCCCAACAGTCCTACAGGGGGAGCTGGGCCTACTGGCACTACAGAACCAGCCTTGACTACCAATTCACGCAGCCCACATAGGAAGCTCCTAAACTGGAGGCACCCTGGAGTTGGCTAACCCGACCGCACCACGACGGGGCAAGCATAGGCGTCTCAGCGAGCTTGACACTACCCGGAAACAGCTGACGGTGCTGAAACCAAGTTTGGCACGAGGGAGTACCTGTGACAAAAACACTGCCGAGAACCAGCTGGCGGTGCTGGAACCCAGATGCGTTGCCCCAGTGTGCAAAAGCCAATGGCACGACCGAGGACCAGCTGGCGGTGCTGGAACCCGGTTACTAAGCTGTAGGTGCCCGCGCTTAAAAGCACTACCAAGGACCGCCTGACATTGGCGGAACTCGGATACCCAGGAGGAGGCACCTAAGCCAAAGGCTCGGCCCGGAACCAGCTGACGGTGCTGGAACCAGGTGGTGGACCCCAAGGCCCACAGGAGAGGAGAGAACAGCTAGGCCGCGAGGCAGCCGCAGTTACCGAACCCCAACAGTCCTACAGGGGGAGCTGGGCCTACTGGCACTACAGAACCAGCCTTGACTACCAGTTCACGCAGCCCACATAGGAAGCTCCTAAACTGGAGGCACCCTGGAGTTGGCTAACCCGACCGCACCACGACGGGGCAAGCATAGGCGTCTCAGCGAGTTTGACACAACCCGGAAACAGCTGACGGTGCTGAAACCAGGTTTGGCATGAGGGAGTACCTGTGACAAAAACACTGCCGAGAACCAGCTGGCGGTGCTGGAACCCAGATGCGTTGCCCCAGTGTGCAAGAGCCAATGGCACGACCGAGGACCAGCTGGCGGTGCTGGAACCCGGTTACTAAGCTGTAGGTGACAGCGCTTTAAAGCACTACCAAGGACCGCCTGACGTTGGCGGAACTCGGATACCCAGGAGGAGGCACCTAAGCCAAAGGCTCGGCCTGGAACCAGCTGACGGTGCTGGAACCAGGTGGTGGACCCCAAGGCCCACAGGAGAGGAGAGAACAGCTAGGCCGCGAGGCAGCCGCAGTTACCGAACCCCAACAGTCCTACAGGGGGAGCTGGGCCTACTGGCACTACAGAACCAGCCTTGACTACCAGTTCACGCAGCCCACATAGGAAGCTCCTAAACTGGAGGCACCCTGGAGTTGGCTAACCCGACCGCACCACGACGGGGCAAGCATAGTCGTCTCAGCGAGTTTGACACAACCCGGAAACAGCTGACGGTGCTGAAACCAGGTTTGGCACGAGGGAGTACCTGTGACAAAAACACTGCCGAGAACCAGCTGGCGGTGCTGGAACCCAGATGCGTTGCCCCAGTGTGCAAGAGCCAATGGCACGACCGAGGACCAGCTGACGGTGCTGGAACCCGGTTACTAAGCTGTAGGTGCCCGCGCTTAAAAGCACTACCAAGGACCGCCTGACGTTGGCGGAACTCGGATACCCAGGAGGAGGCACCTAAGCCAAAGGCTCGGCCTGGAGCCAGCTGACGGTGCTGGAACCAGGTGGTGGACCCCAAGGCCCACAGGAGAGGAGAGAACAGCTAGGCCGCGAGGCAGCCGCAGTTACCGAACCCCAACAGTCCTACAGGGGGAGCTGGGCCTACTGGCACTACAGAACCAGCCTTGACTACCAATTCACGCAGCCCACATAGGAAGCTCCTAAACTGGAGGCACCCTGGAGTTGGCTAACCCGACCGCACCACGACGGGGCAAGCATAGGCGTCTCAGCGAGCTTGACACTACCCGGAAACAGCTGACGGTGCTGAAACCAAGTTTGGCACGAGGGAGTACCTGTGACAAAAACACTGCCGAGAACCAGCTGGCGGTGCTGGAACCCAGATGCGTTGCCCCAGTGTGCAAAAGCCAATGGCACGACCGAGGACCAGCTGGCGGTGCTGGAACCCGGTTACTAAGCTGTAGGTGCCCGCGCTTAAAAGCACTACCAAGGACCGCCTGACATTGGCGGAACTCGGATACCCAGGAGGAGGCACCTAAGCCAAAGGCTCGGCCCGGAACCAGCTGACGGTGCTGGAACCAGGTGGTGGACCCCAAGGCCCACAGGAGAGGAGAGAACAGCTAGGCCGCGAGGCAGCCGCAGTTACCGAACCCCAACAGTCCTACAGGGGGAGCTGGGCCTACTGGCACTACAGAACCAGCCTTGACTACCAGTTCACGCAGCCCACATAGGAAGCTCCTAAACTGGAGGCACCCTGGAGTTGGCTAACCCGACCGCACCACGACGGGGCAAGCATAGGCGTCTCAGCGAGTTTGACACAACCCGGAAACAGCTGACGGTGCTGAAACCAGGTTTGGCATGAGGGAGTACCTGTGACAAAAACACTGCCGAGAACCAGCTGGCGGTGCTGGAACCCAGATGCGTTGCCCCAGTGTGCAAGAGCCAATGGCACGACCGAGGACCAGCTGGCGGTGCTGGAACCCGGTTACTAAGCTGTAGGTGACAGCGCTTTAAAGCACTACCAAGGACCGCCTGACGTTGGCGGAACTCGGATACCCAGGAGGAGGCACCTAAGCCAAAGGCTCGGCCTGGAACCAGCTGACGGTGCTGGAACCAGGTGGTGGACCCGAAGGCCCACAGGAGAGGAGAGAACAGCTAGGCCGCGAGGCAGCCGCAGTTACCGAACCCCAACAGTCCTACAGGGGGAGCTGGGCCTACTGGCACTACAGAACCAGCCTTGACTACCAGTTCACGCAGCCCACATAGGAAGCTCCTAAACTGGAGGCACCCTGGAGTTGGCTAACCCGACCGCACCACGACGGGGCAAGCATAGGCGTCTCAGCGAGTTTGACACAACCCGGAAACAGCTGACGGTGCTGAAACCAGGTTTGGCACGAGGGAGTACCTGTGACAAAAACACTGCCGAGAACCAGCTGGCGGTGCTGGAACCCAGATGCGTTGCCCCAGTGTGCAAGAGCCAATGGCACGACCGAGGACCAGCTGACGGTGCTGGAATCCGGTTACTAAGCTGTAGGTGCCCGCGCTTAAAAGCACTACCAAGGACCGCCTGACGTTGGCGGAACTCGGATACCCAGGAGGAGGCACCTAAGCCAAAGGCTCGGCCTGGAACCAGCTGACGGTGCTGGAACCAGGTGGTGGACCCGAAGGCCCACAGGAGAGGAGAGAACAGCTAGGCCGCGAGGCAGCCGCAGTTACCGAACCCCAACAGTCCTACAGGGGGAGCTGGGCCTACTGGCACTACAGAACCAGCCTTGACTACCAGTTCACGCAGCCCACATAGGAAGCTCCTAAACTGGAGGCACCCTGGAGTTGGCTAACCCGACCGCACCACGACGGGGCAAGCATAGGCATCTCAGTGAGCTTGACACTACCCGGAAACAGCTGACGGTGCTGGAACAAGGTTTGGCACGAGGGAGTACCAGTGACAAAAACACTGCCGAGAACCAGCTGGCGGTGCTGGAACCCAGATGCGTTGCCTATTAAAGATTGTCTTCCTAGAGCCCCAACTAGCGGTGCTGGAGCAAAGGGTAAGCAGGGGGAGCAGAGTGTAGGCCGAAGCCTGCACTGGAGGCAGCTTTGTGTCAGCGTTGCGTTTGCAGGACACTTTGCCGGCTACACAGTGTGGGAACAGCTGGCGTTGCTGAACCCCACTAACACAATGGCGGGTGTTTTTCTCTGTGCAGCTAGCACTTGCGGGCAAAAACTTGCGATGTTAGAGCCCGTGGTGAAGCAGGAGGAGGAGGAGAGGAGCAGAGTGTAGGCCGAAGCCTAGTTGAACCAATTTCAAAGGAAACCTTTAACCCCCCCTCAGGTGTTACAAACTACAAGAGACACACCTTGTGCAGTATTAATGCTGCACAAGTGAAAGGTTGCTCTATTAATTTGTCTACTTGCACACGCTGAATGAAAGACGTACACAATTTAGCCCATTCTACAGTCAAACTGTAGTGGATGCGTGACTTGGCTTTTTAAGGAGACGCAGCACAGGTGTCCCAAATAACGCCTTGGTGCTTGGCGCAGCTTCCTGAGCGTTGTTATTTGCTGTACAGGAGTCTGCGCTCTTGTGTTATCCCTTGGCAATGCCCTGTTAGAGCTGCCCGTCTTATGACCTCATTTCATGTTGGCCGGTGCGGTTAACGATGGCCATAAATCCCAGACCCACAGTGCCTTTTCATAAAGTCACACTGCGGTGCTGGGATTCGTGGCCTTGAGCAGTAAATATTTTGGCCGCTCACACGCGTCCTTACACCTGCTTCAGACTGGGCGGCCTCTGCTGATCCCTTCTCGCATGCCGCGGCCATGAGGCTGCACAGTCTGAAGAAGGCGGAAGGAGATGAGTTAAGACAGGCGAAGATATGCACTGCTCGTGCCCATCAATCACACCCTCGCAGTCAAAATAAGTAAGACAACGAGGAGCATTGTTTCAGGCAGGGCGGACGCACAGGCACAGGCAGCCAACCAATGATGTCAGAAGACGGGCAGCGCTACCAAGGGGGGTGCTGCGTATCATTAGAATGGAAAGTCACACCTCAGGGACAGTGGAATGGTCTCTAATGAGACACATTTTGTACGTGTTGAGTTCCACGTGGGCAAGGAGAAAAAGTCAGCCACCTTGTACAAATGCAGCAGTACTGCTGTACAAGGTGGCTGTTATACATAGAAACACCTGGGGGGGTGGGGCCAGGTTCCCTTTAATTTCAGTTCATGTGCCTGCATGGTGTTTGCAGGTCACGTTGCCGGCTACACAGCAGGGGAACAGCTGGCGGTGCTGAACCCCACTTACACATTGGCTGGTGTTTTTCTCTGTGCAGCTAGCATGTCCGGGCAGAAACTGGCGGTGTTTGAGCCCAGGGTCAGCAGGAGGAGGAGAGGAGCAGAGTGTAGGCCGAAGCCTGCACTGGTGGCAGCTTTTGGTCGGTTGTGCCAGCGTGGCTTGTGCTGGACACGATGTCGGCTACACAGCAGGGGAACAGCTGGCGGTGCTGAACCCCACTAACACATTGGCTGGTGTTTTTCTCTGTGCAGCTAGCACTTCCAGGCTACAACTGGCGGTGTTATAGCCCAGGGTCAGCAGGAGGAGGAGAGGAGCAGAGTGTAGGCCGAAACCTAGTTGAACCAATTTCAAAGGTAACCTTTAACCCCCCTCAGGTGTTGCAAGGTACAAGAGCCACACCTTGAACTGCATTAGTGATGCACAAGTCAAAGGTTGCTCTCTTAATTTTGCTCCTTGCACACGCTGAATAAAACACGTACACTATTTAGCCCATTATACTGTCAAACAGTAGTGGAGGCGTGACTTGTCTTTTTAAGGAGACGCAGCACAGGTGTACAAATTTACACCTAGGTGCTGGGTGCAGATTCCTTACAGTTGTTATTTGCAGTACAGCAAACTGCGCTCTTGTGTTATCCCTTGGCAATACCCTGTTAGTGCAGGCCGTCTCATGACCTCATTTCATGTTGGCCGGTGCGGTTAACGATGGCCATAAATCCCAGACCCACAGTGCCTATTCCTAAAGTCACACTGCGGTGCTGGGATTCGTGGCCTTGTGCAGTAAATATGTCCGCCGCTCACACATGTCCTTACACCTGCTTCAGACTGGGCGGCCTCAGCTGATCCCTTATCGCATGCCGCGGCCATGAGGCCGCATAGTCAGAAGAAGGCGGAAGGAGGGGAGTGAAGACAGGGGAACATATGCACTGCTCGTGCCCATCAATCACACCCTCGCAGTCAAAATATATGAGACAACGAGGGGCGTTGTGTCGGGCAGGGCGGACGCACAGGCACAGCCAGCCAACCAATGATGTCAGAAGACGGGCAGCGCTAACAATGGGGGTGCTGCGTGTCATTAGAAAGGAAAGTCACACCTCAGGGACAGTGGAATGGTCTCTAATGAGACACATTTTGTACGTGTTGAGTTCCACGTGGGCAAGGAGAAAAAGTCAGCCACCTTGTACAAATGCAGCAGTACTGCTGTACAAGGTGGCTGTTATACATAGAAACACCTGGGGGGGTGGGGCCAGGTTCCCTTTAATTTCAGTTCATGTGCCTGCGTGGCGTTTGCAGGTCACGCTGCCGGCTACACAGCAGGGGAACAGCTGACGGTGCTGAACCCCACTGACACATTGGCTGGTGTTTTTCTCTGTGCAGCTAGCACTTCCGGGCAGAAACTGGAGGTGTTTGAGCCCAGGGTCAGCAGGAGGAGGAGAGGAGCAGAGTGTAGGCCGAAGCCTGCACTGGTGGCAGCTTTTGGTCAGTTGTGCCAGCGTGGCTTGTGCTGGACACGATGCCGGCTACACAGCGGGGGAACAGCTGGCGGTGCTGAACCCCACTGACACAATGGTGGGTGTTTTTCTCTGTGCAGCTAGCAGTTCCGGGCAAAAACTAGCGGTGTTTGAGCCCAGGGTCAGCAGGAGAGGAGCAGAGTGTAGGCCGAAGCCTAGTTGAACCAATTTCAAAGGTTACCTTTAACCCCCCCTCAGGTGTTGCAAGGTACAAGAGCCACACCTTGTGCAGCATTAATGCTGCACAAGTAAAAGGTTGCTCTATTTAATTTGCTCCTTGCACACGCTGAATAAAACACGTACACTATTTAGCCCACTATACTGTCAAACAGTAGTGGAGGCGTGACTTGTCTTTTTAAGGAGATGCAGCACAGGTGTCAAAATTTACACCTAGCTGCTGGGCGCAGATTCCTGAGCGTTGTTATTTGCTGTACAGGAGTCTGCGCTATTGTGATCCCTTGGTCATGCGCTGTGAGCGCTTCCTGTCTTCTGACCTCATTTCATGTCGGCCGTTGCGATTAGCGTTGGACATGAATCCCAGACCCACAGTGTGTTTTCAAAAAATCACACTGCATGGCTGGGATTTGTGGCCTTGTGCAGTAAATATGTTTGACACTCACACATGTCCTTACACCAGCTTCAGACTGGGCGACCTCATCTGATCCCTTATTGCCTGCCGCGGCCATGAGGACACCCAGTCTGAAGAAGGCGGAAGGAGATGAGTGAACACAGGCAAACATATGCACTGCACATGCCCATCAATCACACCCTCGCTGTCCAAAAAAATAAGACACCGAGGGGCGTTGTTTCGAGCAGGGCAGACGCACAGGCGCAGCCAGCTAACCAATGATGTCAAAAGACGGGCAGCGCTAACAAGGGTGGTGCTGCTTATCATTAGAAAGGAAAGTCACACCTCAGGGACAGTGGAATGGTCTCAATGAGACACATTTTGTACGTGTTGAGTTCCACGTGGGCAAGGAGAAAAAGTCAGCCACCTTGTACAAATGCAGCAGTACTGCTGTACAAGGTGGCTGTTATACATAGAAACACCTGGGGGTGGGGGGCAGGCTCCCTTCAATTTCAGTTCATGTGCCTGCGTGGCGTTTGCAGGTCACGTTGCAAGCTACACAGCAGGGGAACAGCTGGCGTTGCTGAACCCCACTGACACATTGACTGGTGTTTTTCTCTGTGCAGCTCGCATGTTCGGGCAAAAACTGGCGGTGTTAGAGCCCAGGGTCAGCAGGAGGAGGAGAGGAGCAATGTGTAGGCCGAAGCCTGCACTGGTGGCAGCTTTTGGTCGGTTGTGCCAGCGTGGCTTGTGCTGGACACGATGCAAGCTACACAGCAGGGGAACAGCTGGCGTTGCTGAACCCCACTGACACATTGACTGGTGTTTTTCTCTGTGCAGCTCGCATGTCCGGGCAAAAACTGGCGGTGTTAGAGCCCAGGGTCAGCAGGAGGAGGAGAGGAGCAATGTGTAGGCCGAAGCCTGAACTGTTGGCAGCTTTTGGTCGGTTGTGCCAGTGTGGCTTGTGCTGGACACGATGCAAGCTACACAGCAGGGGAACAGTTGGCGTTGCTGAACCCCACTGACACATTGACTGGTGTTTTTCTCTGTGCAGATCGCATGTCCGGGCAAAAACTGGCGCTGTTAGAGCCCAGGGTCAGCAGGAGGAGGAGAGGAGCAGAGTGTAGGCCGAAGCCTAGTTGAACCAATTTCAAAGGTTACCTTTAACCCCCCCTCAGGTGTTGCAAGGTACAAGAGCCACACCTTGTGCAGCATTAATGCTGCACAAGTAAAAGGTTGCTCTATTTAGTTTGCTCCTTGCACACGCTGAATAAAACACGTACACTATTTAGCCCATTATACTGTCAAACAGTTGTGGATGCGTGACTTGTCTTTTTAAGGAGACGCAGCACAGGTGTCAAAATTTGCACCTAGGTACTGGGCGCAGATTCCTGAGCGTTGTTATTTGCTGTACAGGAGTCTGCGCTATTGTGATCCCTTGGCCATGCGCTGTGAGCGCTTCCTGTCTTCTGACCTCATTTCATGTCGGCCGTTGCGGTTAGCGATGGACATGAATCCCAGACCCACAGTGTGTTTTCAAAAAATCACACTGCGTGGCTGGGATTCGTGGCCTTGTGCAGTAAATAGGTTTGCCGCTCACACATGTCCTTACACCTGCTTCAGACTGGGCGGCCTCAGCTGATCCCTTATCGCCTACCACGGCCAGGAGGCCGCATAGTCTGAAGAAGGCGGAAGGAGATGAGTTAAGACAGGCGAACATATGCACTGCTCGTGCCCATAAACCACACCCTCGCTGACAAAATAAATATGACAACGAGGGGCGTTGTTTCTAGCAGGGCGGATGCACAGGCGCAGCCAGCTAACCATGATGACAAAAGACGGGAAACGCTACCAAGGGGGGTGCTGAGTATCATTAGAAAGGAAAGTCACACCTCAGGGACAGTGGAATGGTCTCAATGAGACACATTTTGTACGTGTTGAGTTCCACGTGGGCAAGGAGAAAAAGTCAGCCACCTTGTACAAATGCAGCAGTACTGCTGTACTAGGTGGCTGTTATACATAGAAACACCTGGGGGGGTGGGGCCAGGTTCCCTTTAATTTCAGTTCATGTGCCTGCGTGGCGTTTGCAGGTCACGTTGCCGGCTACACAGCAGGGGAACAGCTGGCGGTGCTGAACCCCACTAACACATTGGCTGGTGTTTTTCTCTGTGCAGCTAGCACTTCCGGGCAAAAACTAGCGGTGTTTGAGCCCAGGGTCAGCAGGAGGAGGAGAGGAGCAGAGTGTAGGCCGAAGCCTGCACTGGTGGCAGCTTTTGTTCTGTTGTGCCAGCGTGGCTTGTGCTGGACACGTTGCTGACTACACAGCAGGGGAACAGCTGGCGGTGCTGAACCCCACTGACACATCACCTAGTGTTTTTTCTGTGTAGACAACACTTCCAGGTGGCAACTGACAGTGTTGAAACCCAGGGAATCAAAGAGGAGCAGAGTGTAGGCCGAAGCCTGCAGTGGAGCAAGTTGAAAGGGAACCTTTAACCCCCCCCCCCAGGCATTTGTTGCTGAAAGAGCCATCTTGTACAGCAGTAATACTGCACATGGAAAATGGTGGCTCCGAAAATTATGCTCCTTGCAAACGCTGAAGTACACACTCATATAATGTGTCCCCTCACACCGTCAAACCATCCCGGAAGTGGGACTTTCCTTTGTAATGTGACACAGCACAGCCGTCATTCCAACCCCCTTGGTGCCGGGCGCCACCTCCTCAACGTTGTTTGGTTCTGTCACGGAGCCCGCGCTGTAATGTTATCCCTTGGCCATGCACAGTTAGCGGTGCCCGTCTTCTAACATCATGTAGGTGTCAGGCTGGCAGTGCCTGTGCGTCCAAGCTGCCCGAGATCCAACCTTGCAGTGTAATCTAATGTAGTCCCACTGCGGGCCAGGGATCCATGGGCATGCGCAGTGCATATCATCGCCTCTCACTCACCTCCTTCCTGCTTCTTCAGACTGTGCGGCGTCACGGCCGTGGCATGCTATTAGGGATCAGCTGACGCCGCCTAGTCTGAAGAAGCGTGAAGAAGGGGAGTGAGAGGCTAGTATATGCACTGCGCATGGCCATGGATACCAGGCCCACTGTGGGATCACATTAGACGACACTGCGAGGTGTGATTTCGGGCAGCGTGGACGCACAGGCGCAGCCAGGACGACAACAAATGATGTCAGAGGACGGGCAGCGCAAACTGTGCATGGCCAAGGGATAACATAACAGCGCAGGGTCCATGACGGAATCAAACAATGCTAAGGAGGCAGCGCACGGTGCCAAGGGGGTAGCAACGACGGCTGTGCTGCGTCACATTACAAAGGAAAGTCCCACCTCCGGGACGGTTGGACGGTGTGAGGGGACACATTACATGAGTGTGTAGTTCAGCGTTTGCAAGGAGCATAATTTCAAGAGCGACCTTTCCCTTGTGCAGTATTAGTGCTGCACATGGTGGCTCTTTCAGTATCAGGAACAGCTGGCGGTGCTGAACCCCACTTACACATTGGCTGGTGTTTTTCTCTGTGCAGCTAGCATGTCCGGGCAGAAACTGGCGGTGTTTGAGCCCAGGGTCAGCAGGAGGAGGAGAGGAGCAGAGTGTAGGCCGAAGCCTGCACTGGTGGCAGCTTTTGGTCGGTTGTGCCAGCGTGGCTTGTGCTGGACACGATGTCGGCTACACAGCAGGGGAACAGCTGGCGGTGCTGAACCCCACTAACACATTGGCTGGTGTTTTTCTCTGTGCAGCTAGCACTTCCAGGCTACAACTGGCGGTGTTATAGCCCAGGGTCAGCAGGAGGAGGAGAGGAGCAGAGTGTAGGCCGAAGCCTAGTTGAACCAATTTCAAAGGTAACCTTTAACCCCCCTCAGGTGTTGCAAGGTACAAGAGCCACACCTTGAACTGCATTAGTGATGCACAAGTCAAATGTTGCTCTCTTAATTTTGCTCCTTGCACACGCTGAATAAAACACGTACACTATTTAGCCCATTATACTGTCAAACAGTAGTGGAGGCGTGACTTGTCTTTTTAAGGAGACGCAGCACAGGTGTACAAATTTACACCTAGGTGCTGGGTGCAGATTCCTTACAGTTGTTATTTGCAGTACAGCAAACTGCGCTCTTGTGTTATCCCTTGGCAATACCCTGTTAGTGCAGGCCGTCTCATGACCTCATTTCATGTTGGCCGGTGCGGTTAACGATGGCCATAAATCCCAGACCCACAGTGCCTATTCCTAAAGTCACACTGCGGTGCTGGGATTCGTGGCCTTGTGCAGTAAATATGTCCGCCGCTCACACATGTCCTTACACCTGCTTCAGACTGGGCGGCCTCAGCTGATCCCTTATCGCATGCCGCGGCCATGAGGCCGCATAGTCAGAAGAAGGCGGAAGGAGGGGAGTGAAGACAGGGGAACATATGCACTGCTCGTGCCCATCAATCACACCCTCGCAGTCAAAATATATGAGACAACGAGGGGCGTTGTGTCGGGCAGGGCGGACGCACAGGCACAGCCAGCCAACCAATGATGTCAGAAGACGGGCAGCGCTAACAATGGGGGTGCTGCGTGTCATTAGAAAGGAAAGTCACACCTCAGGGACAGTGGAATGGTCTCTAATGAGACACATTTTGTACGTGTTGAGTTCCACGTGGGCAAGGAGAAAAAGTCAGCCACCTTGTACAAATGCAGCAGTACTGCTGTACAAGGTGGCTGTTATACATAGAAACACCTGGGGGGGTGGGGCCAGGTTCCCTTTAATTTCAGTTCATGTGCCTGCGTGGCGTTTGCAGGTCACGCTGCCGGCTACACAGCAGGGGAACAGCTGACGGTGCTGAACCCCACTGACACATTGGCTGGTGTTTTTCTCTGTGCAGCTAGCACTTCCGGGCAGAAACTGGAGGTGTTTGAGCCCAGGGTCAGCAGGAGGAGGAGAGGAGCAGAGTGTAGGCCGAAGCCTGCACTGGTGGCAGCTTTTGGTCAGTTGTGCCAGCGTGGCTTGTGCTGGACACGATGCCGGCTACACAGCGGGGGAACAGCTGGCGGTGCTGAACCCCACTGACACAATGGTGGGTGTTTTTCTCTGTGCAGCTAGCATGTCCGGGCAGAAACTGGCGGTGTTTGAGCCCAGGGTCAGCAGGAGGAGGAGAGGAGCAGAGTGTAGGCCGAAGCCTGCACTGGTGGCAGCTTTTGGTCGGTTGTGCCAGCGTGGCTTGTGCTGGACACGATGTCGGCTACACAGCAGGGGAACAGCTGGCGGTGCTGAACCCCACTAACACATTGGCTGGTGTTTTTCTCTGTGCAGCTAGCAGTTCCGGGCAAAAACTAGCGGTGTTTGAGCCCAGGGTCAGCAGGAGAGGAGCAGAGTGTAGGCCGAAGCCTAGTTGAACCAATTTCAAAGGTTACCTTTAACCCCCCCTCAGGTGTTGCAAGGTACAAGAGCCACACCTTGTGCAGCATTAATGCTGCACAAGTAAAAGGTTGCTCTATTTAATTTGCTCCTTGCACACGCTGAATAAAACACGTACACTATTTAGCCCACTATACTGTCAAACAGTAGTGGAGGCGTGACTTGTCTTTTTAAGGAGATGCAGCACAGGTGTCAAAATTTACACCTAGCTGCTGGGCGCAGATTCCTGAGCGTTGTTATTTGCTGTACAGGAGTCTGCGCTATTGTGATCCCTTGGTCATGCGCTGTGAGCGCTTCCTGTCTTCTGACCTCATTTCATGTCGGCCGTTGCGGTTAGCGATGGACATGAATCCCAGACCCACAGTGTGTTTTCAAAAAATCACACTGCATGGCTGGGATTTGTGGCCTTGTGCAGTAAATATGTTTGACACTCACACATGTCCTTACACCAGCTTCAGACTGGGCGACCTCATCTGATCCCTTATTGCCTGCCGCGGCCATGAGGACACCCAGTCTGAAGAAGGCGGAAGGAGATGAGTGAACACAGGCAAACATATGCACTGCACATGCCCATCAATCACACCCTCGCTGTCCAAAAAAATAAGACACCGAGGGGCGTTGTTTCGAGCAGGGCAGACGCACAGGCGCAGCCAGCTAACCAATGATGTCAAAAGACGGGCAGCGCTAACAAGGGTGGTGCTGCTTATCATTAGAAAGGAAAGTCACACCTCAGGGACAGTGGAATGGTCTCAATGAGACACATTTTGTACGTGTTGAGTTCCACGTGGGCAAGGAGAAAAAGTCAGCCACCTTGTACAAATGCAGCAGTACTGCTGTACAAGGTGGCTGTTATACATAGAAACACCTGGGGGTGGGGGGCAGGCTCCCTTCAATTTCAGTTCATGTGCCTGCGTGGCGTTTGCAGGTCACGTTGCAAGCTACACAGCAGGGGAACAGCTGGCGTTGCTGAACCCCACTGACACATTGACTGGTGTTTTTCTCTGTGCAGCTCGCATGTTCGGGCAAAAACTGGCGGTGTTAGAGCCCAGGGTCAGCAGGAGGAGGAGAGGAGCAATGTGTAGGCCGAAGCCTGCACTGGTGGCAGCTTTTGGTCGGTTGTGCCAGCGTGGCTTGTGCTGGACACGATGCAAGCTACACAGCAGGGGAACAGCTGGCGTTGCTGAACCCCACTGACACATTGACTGGTGTTTTTCTCTGTGCAGCTCGCATGTCCGGGCAAAAACTGGCGGTGTTAGAGCCCAGGGTCAGCAGGAGGAGGAGAGGAGCAATGTGTAGGCCGAAGCCTGAACTGTTGGCAGCTTTTGGTCGGTTGTGCCAGTGTGGCTTGTGCTGGACACGATGCAAGCTACACAGCAGGGGAACAGTTGGCGTTGCTGAACCCCACTGACACATTGACTGGTGTTTTTCTCTGTGCAGATCGCATGTCCGGGCAAAAACTGGCGCTGTTAGAGCCAGCTAACCATGATGACAAAAGACGGGAAACGCTACCAAGGGGGGTGCTGAGTATCATTAGAAAGGAAAGTCACACCTCAGGGACAGTGGAATGGTCTCAATGAGACACATTTTGTACGTGTTGAGTTCCACGTGGGCAAGGAGAAAAAGTCAGCCACCTTGTACAAATGCAGCAGTACTGCTGTACTAGGTGGCTGTTATACATAGAAACACCTGGGGGGGTGGGGCCAGGTTCCCTTTAATTTCAGTTCATGTGCCTGCGTGGCGTTTGCAGGTCACGTTGCCGGCTACACAGCAGGGGAACAGCTGGCGGTGCTGAACCCCACTAACACATTGGCTGGTGTTTTTCTCTGTGCAGCTAGCACTTCCGGGCAAAAACTAGAGGTGTTTGAGCCCAGGGTCAGCAGGAGGAGGAGAGGAGCAGAGTGTAGGCCGAAGCCTGCACTGGTGGCAGCTTTTGTTCTGTTGTGCCAGCGTGGCTTGTGCTGGACACGTTGCTGACTACACAGCAGGGGAACAGCTGGCGGTGCTGAACCCCACTGACACATCACCTAGTGTTTTTTCTGTGTAGACACTTCCAGGTGGCAACTGACAGTGTTGAAACCCAGGGAATCAAAGAGGAGCAGAGTGTAGGCCGAAGCCTGCAGTGGAGCAAGTTGAAAGGGAACCTTTAACCCCCCCCCCCAGGCATTTGTTGCTGAAAGAGCCATCTTGTACAGCAGTAATACTGCACATGGAAAATGGTGGCTCCGAAAATTATGCTCCTTGCAAACGCTGAAGTACACACTCATATAATGTGTCCCCTCACACCGTCAAACCATCCCGGAAGTGGGACTTTCCTTTGTAATGTGACACAGCACAGCCGTCATTCCAACCCCCTTGGTGCCGGGCGCCACCTCCTCAACGTTGTTTGGTTCTGTCACGGAGCCCGCGCTGTAATGTTATCCCTTGGCCATGCACAGTTAGCGGTGCCCGTCTTCTAACATCATGTAGGTGTCAGGCTGGCAGTGCCTGTGCGTCCAAGCTGCCCGAGATCCAACCTTGCAGTGTAATCTAATGTAGTCCCACTGCGGGCCAGGGATCCATGGGCATGCGCAGTGCATATCATCGCCTCTCACTCACCTCCTTCCTGCTTCTTCAGACTGTGCGGCGTCACGGCCGTGGCATGCTATTAGGGATCAGCTGACGCCGCCTAGTCTGAAGAAGCGTGAAGAAGGGGAGTGAGAGGCTAGTATATGCACTGCGCATGGCCATGGATACCAGGCCCACTGTGGGATCACATTAGACGACACTGCGAGGTGTGATTTCGGGCAGCGTGGACGCACAGGCGCAGCCAGGACGACAACAAATGATGTCAGAGGACGGGCAGCGCAAACTGTGCATGGCCAAGGGATAACATAACAGCGCAGGGTCCATGACGGAATCAAACAATGCTAAGGAGGCAGCGCACGGTGCCAAGGGGGTAGCAACGACGGCTGTGCTGCGTCACATTACAAAGGAAAGTCCCACCTCCGGGACGGTTGGACGGTGTGAGGGGACACATTACATGAGTGTGTAGTTCAGCGTTTGCAAGGAGCATAATTTCAAGAGCGACCTTTCCCTTGTGCAGTATTAGTGCTGCACATGGTGGCTCTTTCAGTAACAAACGCCTAGGGGGGGGGGACAGGTCCCCTTACATTTTAGTTGTGCCAGCGTGGCGGTCTCATGACACGTTGCCGGATACACAGCTGGGGATCAGCTGACGTTACTGAACCCCAATAACAGAGGAGCGACTGTTGACTGTGCACACAGCACTTCCAGGCACCAACTGGCGGTGTTAGAGCCCAGGGACAGCAGGAGGAGCAGATTGGAGGTATAGCCGCACACACAGCTGGGGATCAGCTGACGTTACTGAACCCCAATAACAGAGGAGCGACAGTTGACTGTGCACACAGCACTTCCAGGCACCAACTGGCGGTGTTAGAGCCCAGGGACAGCAGGAGGAGCAGATTGGAGGTATTGCCGCACACACAGCTGGGGATCAGCTGACGTTACTGAACCCCAATAACAGAGGAGCGACTGTTGACTGTGCACACAGCACTTCCAGGCACCACCTGGCGGTGTTAGAGCCCAGGGACAGCAGGAGGAGCAGATTGGAGGTATTGCCGCACACACAGCTGGGGATCAGCTGACGTTACTGAACCCCAATAACAGAGGAGCGACTGTTGACTGTGCACACAGCACTTCCAGGCACCAACTGGCGGTGTTAGAGCCCAGGGACAGCAGGAGGAGCAGAGGAACAGAGTGTAGGCCGAAGCCTGATTGGAGCAAGTTGAAAGGGAACCTTTAACCCCCCCCCAAGACGTTTGTAGCTGAAAGAGCCATCTTGTGCAGCACTAACGATGCAAAAGGAAAAGGTGGTTCTTTTAATTATGCTCCTTGCAAACACCGAAGTAAACACTAAAAATGTGTCCCCTTATACCGTTAAACCGTCCCGGAGGTTCGAATTTCCTTCGTAATGGGACACAGCACAGCTGACATTCCTATCCCCTTGGTGCCGTGCGCTGCCTCCTCAGCGTTGTTTTAAGCTGTCACGGAGCCTGCGCTGTTCTGTTAGCCCTTGGCCATGCCCAATTAGCGCTGCCTGTCTTCTGACATAATTTGGTGTCAGGCTGTTACTGCCTGTGCGTCCACGCTGCTCCAGATCCCACCTCGCAGTCTCGTCCAACGTAATCCCACTGCGGGCCTTGGAACCATGGACATGCACAGTGCATATCCTCGACTCTCACTCCCCTCCTTCCCTCTTCTTCAGACTGTGCGGTGTCACGGCCGTGGCATGCTATTAGGGATCAGCTGACAGCGCACAGTCTAAAGAAGGCGGAGGGAAATGAGCGAGAGCCCGAGGGGAAGATATGCACTGCGCATGGCCATGGATCCCAGGCCCGCAGTGTGACTCAATCAGAAGACACAGCGAGGCGGGATCTCGGGCAGCGCGGCCGCACAGGCGCAGCCAGCCTGACACCAAATTATGTCAGAAGACAGGCAGCGCAAATAGGGCATGCCCAAGGGATAACAGAACAGCGCAGGCTCCGTGACAGCTTAAAGCAACGCTGAGGAGGCAGCGCATGGCACCAAGGGGGTAGGAATGACGGCTGTGCTGCGTCACATTGCGAAGGAAAGTCCCAGCTCCGGGACAGTATAACGGTATCAGTGAACACATTTTATAAGTGTTAAGTTCTGCGTGTGCAAGGAGCTAAAAAAAAAGAGCTACCTTTTCCTTGTGCAGCATTACTGCTGCACAAGATGGCTCTTTCAGTAACAAACGACGGGGGGGGGGGAGGGGGAAAGGTTCCCTTACATTTAGGTTGTTGTGCCAGCGTGGCGGTCGCAGGACACATTGCCGGCTACACAGCTGGGGATCAGCTGACGTTACTGAAACCCAATAACACTGGGTCGTATGTTTTTACTGTGCAGCCTGCACTTCTGAGCCGCAACTGGCGGTGTTGGAGCCCAGGAATAGCAGTTCAGGTGGTAGAAAGATGAACACAGCAGGAGACCTGGATGACACCCAATTACTTAATCAGGCAGAGGAGTGGCAAATTCCTGCGAGATCCAGGCCTGGTTCATTTTCAGGAAAGTAAGCCGGTCAACGTTATCGGAGGATAGTCGCATGCGACGGTCTGTTAGTACACCACCTGCGGCACTAAAGACACGTTCCGATAAGACACTAGCCGCAGGGCAAGCCAGCACCTCCAATGCATACTGGCTTAGCTCTGGCCATGTATCCAGCTTAGAGACCCAAAACTTGAACGGGGAAGAGCCATCTGGGAGTACAGTAAGAGGGCAAGCCATGTAGTCTGTCACCATCTGACGGAACCGTTGCCTCCTGCTGACTGGAGCCGCCGGTGATGGTGTAGACATTTGGGGCGGGCACACAAAAGTGTGCCAGAGTTGTGCCATACTGGGCTTGCCTTGGGCAGAGGCACTGCTTCTGCTCCCTCTTTGGGCAGAGCCTCCCCCACTGCCTCGACGCACTGAGCTGCTTTGTAAAGCACTAGCAGCACTCCTCTCAGTTGGACAGGAGAAGATGATGGAATTCACCAGTGTGTCGTGGTACTCCCGCAATTTACGCTCCCGGGTCAACGCAGGGATGAGGTTTTGGACGTTGTCCCGGTAGCGAGGATCGAGGAGGGTGAACACCCAATAATCAGGCATGTTGAGAATGTGGTCGATGCGGCGGTCGTTTCTCAGGCACTGCAGCATGAAATCCACCATGTGCTGCAGAGTGCCAACTGGCCCAGAAACGCTGTCCCCTGCTTGAGACATGATCTCTGCCCGCTCGTCATCACCCCACCCTCGCTGTACACACTGACCACTGGACAATTGTGTCGCTCCCTCCTCTGGACGGAGCTCTTCCTCCTCCATTGACTCCTCCTCATCCTCCTCACAAATTGGCCCCTGCGTACCCCTTTGTGAGGAACCACGTGGTGCTGACTCTCCAGAAGCTGATGGAAAAGGTGACTCCTCATCCTCCACCTCTTCCACAACATCATCCCTTAACCCTTGCAAAGTTTGCTGAAGCAGGCAGATAAGGGGGACAGTCATGCTGACTAGTGCATCATCTGCACTTGCCATCCGCGTGGAATAATCAAAAGGACGCAAAACGTGGCAGACGTCCTTCATAGTGGCCCACTCTGTGGTTGTGAAGTCTGATCGGCGCTGACTGCGACTTCTTTGCGCCTGAAGCAGCTGGTACTCCATAACTGCTTGTTGCTGCTCACACAACCGCTCCAACATATGTAACGTGGAATTCCACCGGGTAGGTAGGTCACATATGATGCGGTGTTCCGGAAGGCGGAATCGGCGCTGCAGAGCAGCAATGCGGGATCTGGCCAAGCTGGAACGCCGCAAGTGAGCACACTCTAGGCGGACCTTGTGCAGCAGGGCATCAAGATCCGGATAGTCCCTCAGAAAACTCTGCACAACCAAATTGAGCACATGTGCCAGACATGGGATGTGAGTGAGGTTGCCAAGGGCCAAAGCTGCCACCAGATTTCGGCCATTGTCACACACTACCATGCCTGGCTGGAGATTTGCTGGCAGTAACGACACATCGCTCTCCTGCTTGATGGCATTCCAGAGCTCCTGCGCTGTGTGGCTTCGATGCCCCAATGAAACTAGTTTCAAGACGGCCTGCTGACGTTTGGCCACGGCTGTGCTCATGTCGGTCATAGGTAAACGTTCACGGGTCCATGTGGAGGTGGACTGTGACGGATCCTGCAGAGAGGAATCTGAGGAACTGGTGTAAGAGGAGGAGTCGATGCGTACAGACTGGATTCCTGCAATCCTTGGAGTGGGCAGGACACGTCCTGCGCCACTCGCACGATCTGTACCTGGCTCAACAACATTAACCCAATGGGCAGTGAGGGAAACATATCGCCCCTGTCCATGCTGACTGGTCCACGCATCGGTGGTGAGGTGGACCTTGCTACTGACGGCGTTCAGTAGCGCATGTTTTATGTTTGCCTCAACATGCCTGTGCAGGGCAGGGACAGCCTGCCTGCTGAAGTAAAAGCGGCTGGGCACCTTGTACTGTGGGACTGCCAATGCCATCAAGTCACGGAAGCTGTCAGTCTCCACCAGCCTGAACGAGAGCATTTCCAGGGACAACAGTTTGGCAATGCCTGCATTCAGAGCCTGTGCTCGAGGGTGGTTGGCCGAGAATGCCCGCCTTTTCTCCCATGCCTGTACTACCGATGGCTGTAGAGTAGACTGGGAGTGTGAGGATGACTGGGAAGGTGGTGCTGTGGGTGGAATTACACTAGGTCTCTGGACAACAGTGGAGGAAGAGGCAACACGAGATGAAGAGGTGGTAGCTGCCGCTGTTGGTTGGCCTACGTCTTCACTGTGTTTCTGTAACTCCACCGCGTGCCTGGTCCGCACATGTTTCCACATATTTGTGGTATTGAGGTTGCTGACACTTTTACCTCTTTTTACTTTCTGATGACACAGCTTGCATTTGACAAAACAAATGTCATCTGCAACTGTGTCAAAAAAGGACCAGGCACTGCAAGTCTTGGGAGCGCCCTTTTTGGCTTTGGAAAGAGACAGGCTCCTAACGGGTGCCAAAGTGGAGGCTACAGGCTCCGCAGTCTTCCCCCTCCCTCTCCCTCTTTGGCCCGTAAGGGGAAGCTCTTCCTCAGAGCTGCTCCCACCACCTTCCTGTTCCTCACGCCACGATGGGTCAAGGACCTCATCATCTCCACTACCCTCTGCCACCAACTGCTCCTCCTGGGTAGTCTCGGCAGCACAGTACGCATCAGAAAGCGGCACCTGAGTTTCATCATCAGATGCGTACTGCGCTGTGGTCACCGGAGGCACTGGCCCACCTGCCTCTTCAGAGTCAGAGAGAAAAAGCTGTTGGGCATCACTGCACACTGCCTCTTCTTCCATTTCTCCAATGCTGCTTGGCTGGCCCCCTGTTTCCAAGCCAAGAGATTCAGAGAACAGAAGTAGAGACGGCTCCTGTCCTGGGCTCTCTGACTGCCTGGCCAATTTGGCAGGTGGTGAAGAGACAGATGGCTGCTCTCCAGTGCTCTGTGCCTGAGAGGATGTGGCACTAACTGAAGTCGATGCCGAGGCGTTAGCTGCCATCCACCCGACAACGGCTTCAATTTGGTCTTCACGCAGCAGCGGTGCACGGCGCTCTCCGACAAAGCTGCGCATGAAGGACTGTTCCCTGCTGAAACTGAGTGACGACGAGTCACCGGCGCTCGCAGCAGGCACAGAATCACCACGTCCTCTCCCTGCTCCTCTCCCTGCTCCGCGCCCACGCCCACGTGCCTTACTCCCTGCCCTCTTCATCTTGGTTGACAGATAAAGATAAGCAGAAAAGTACTAAGGCCTTAGCGTGCTTATTCCTGAAATGCTCCTTCTAACAGGTGTAAGAAACACTAATGTTGTAAAGTGTGGACTAAACTTTATTATTTTTCAAATGTGGCCTACACAAGTGTTAAGTTGTGTTTGGTGAACTTTACTTTTTTTTTTGTGCAGATCGGGCTACAGAGCTAGTTTAAATCACACGGAGAATGTGCAGACAGCCGTAAACGGCGCTGCAAGGCCAAAAAACCCTCCTCTAGGTTATCCTATGTAGTGTTTTTCCACTATTTAGCTGGAGACGGGTGGAAAGACACTAATAGGAATTTTTTTTTTTAAATTTTAAACAGGCTGCACTATTTGAAAAAAAGGAAATTGTTTTTCAAGGTATGAGGCAGTAAAGCACCCTGAGCTGAATCCAACCGGCTATAGCTGCACACAGACTACAGGGCGAGCTGCGCTCACAAAGAGACCGTGCAGACAGCCGTAAACGGCGCTGCAAGGCCAAAAAACCCTCCTCTAGGTTATCCTATGTAGTGTTTTTCCACTATTTAGCTGGAGACGGGTGGAAAGACACTAATAGGAATTTTTTTTTAAAATTTTAAACAGGCTGCACTATTTGAAAAAAAGGAAATTGTTTTTCAAGGTATGAGGCAGTAACGCACCCTGAGCTGAATCCAACCGGCTATAGCTGCACACAGACTACAGGGCGAGCTGCGCTCACACAGAGACCGTGCAGACAGCCGTAAACGGCGCTGCAAGGCCCAATAAACCCCCTCTAGGTTATCCTATGTAGTGTTTTTCCACTATTTAGCTGGAGACGGGTGGAAAAACACTAATAGGGAATTTTTTTTAAAATTTTTAAACAGGCTGCACTATTTGAAAAAAAGGAAAATTTTTCTCAAGGTATGAGCCAGTAACGAACCCTGAGCTGAATCCAAACGGCTATGGCTGCACACAGACTACAGGGCAAGCTGGGCTCACACGGAGACCGTGCAGACAGCCGTAAACGGCGCTGCAAGGCCCAAAAACCCCCCTCTAGGTTATCCTATGTAGTGTTTTTCCACAATTTAGCTGGAGACGGGTGGAAAAACACTAATAGGGAATTTTTTTTTAAATTTTTAAACAGGCTGCACTATTTGAAAGAAAGGAAAATTTTTCTCAAGGTATGAGCCAGTAACGAACCCTGAGCTGAATCCAACCGGCTATGGCTGCACACAGACTACAGGGCGAGCTGGGCTCACACGGAGACCGTGCAGACAGCCGTAAACGCCGCTGCAAGGCCCAAAAAACCCCCTCTAGGTTATCCTATGTAGTGTTTTTCCACAATTTAGCTGGAGACGGGTGGAAAAACTCTAATAGGAAATTTGAGAAAAAATGTGCAGCAGGCTGCACTATGAGCAAAAAAGGACAACTGTGTGAGGCAGTGTGAACCCCCCCTGAGCTGAATACAACCGGGTATATGGCTGCACACAGACTACAGAGTGAGCTGCACACACACACACACACAGAGACCTTGCAGAACGCTGTTAAAACAGCGCTGCAAGGCAAGAGCAAGGTGAACAGTGAAGAACACACAGCGTTTTGCTAAATTAGCCTTTGGAAAGGAAAATAAAGCAATTAGCTAGCTCAACTGGCCCTCAGTTAGAACACAGCGTCCTGTCCCTAACTGAAATCACAGCAGAGTGAGCGCAAAATGGCGGCAGCGTTTTTTATAGTGCAGAGTGACATCATTTCAGCAGCCAATCACAGCCTTGCCAGTACTTACATGCCCACCATGCTAAACAGGATGTGCCCACACTTCCAATCATTCCTCATTGGCTGCTGCGTTCTGTTTGAATTCTGGGAACTTCTGATTCCGGTATCCGATACGCGGGAAGTATCGGAATTCAGTATCGGAATTCCGATACCGCAAATATCGGCCGATACCCGATACTTGCGGTATCGGAATGCTCAACACTACACCTGACAACTCCATGTCTGCCATCCTACTGCCTGCCCATGTATGTGTATCCTCCCACAAAAACATAACAGCCCACCTCTGTTCGCACAGTCTCTGAAGCATGTGCAGTGTTGAGTTCCACCTTGTTGCAACGTCTATGATTAGGCGATGCTGGGGAAGGTTCAAAGAACGCTGATAGGTCTGCATACGGCTGGAGTGTACGGGCGAACGGCGGATATGTGAGCAAAGTCCACGCACTTTGAGGAGCAGGTCGGATAACCCCGGATAACTTTTCAGGAAGCACTGCACCACCAGGTTTAAGGTGTGAGCCAGGCAAGGAATGTGTTTCAGTTGGGAAAGGGAGATGGCAGCCATGAAATTCCTTCCGTTATCACTCACTACCTTGCCTGCCTCAAGATCTACAGTGCCCAGCCACGACTGCGTTTCTTTCTGCAAGAACTCGGACAGAACTTCCGCGGTGTGTCTGTTGTCGCCCAAACACTTCATAGCCAATACAGCCTGCTGACGTTTGCCAGTAGCTGCCCCATAATGGGAGACCTGGTGTGCAACAGTGGCAGCCGCGGATGGAGTGATTGTGCGACTGCGGTCTGTGGACGAGCTCTCGCTTCTGCAGGAGGACGAAGAGGAGGAGGAGGGGGTGCGAACGGCTACAGCCAACTGTTTCCTAGACCGTGGGCTAGGCAGAACTGTCCCAAACTTGCTGTCCCCTGTGGACCCTGCATCCACAACATTCACCCAGTGTGCCGTGATGGACACGTAACGTCCCTGGCCATGCCTACTGGTCCATGCATCTGTTGTCAGGTGCACCTTTGTGCTCACAGATTGCCTGAGTGCATGGACGATGCGCTCTTTAACATGCTGGTGGAGGGCTGGGATGGCTTTTCTGGAAAAAAAGTGTCGACTGGGTAGCTCGTAGCGTGGTACAGCGTAGTCCATCAGGGCTTTGAAAGCTTCGCTTTCAACTAACCGGTAGGGCATCATCTCTAACGAGATTAGTCTAGCTATGTGGGCATTCAAACCCTGTGTACTTCCTTTTTCTAACCATAGTCTCATGTAGGGTGAGCTGGACTGGAGAGCTGGAGATCGTGGAACTAGCGGGGGTGCCGGTGGACATGGCAGACTGAGAGACGGTGGAAGATGGTATTGTTGCCGCCGGTGCCCTAGATGCAGTGTTTCCTACTACGAAACTGGTGATTCCCTGACCCTGACTGCTTTGGCCTGGCAAAGAAACCTGCACAGATACTGCAGGTGGTGCGGAAAATGGTGGCCCTACACTGCCGGAAGGGATGTTGCGTTGCTGACTAGCTTCATTGGCCGAGGGTGCTACAACCTTAAGGGACGTTTGGTAGTTAGTCCAGGCTTGCAAATGCATGGTGGTTAAATGTCTATGCATGCAACTTGTATTGAAACTTTTCAGATTCTGTCCTCTGCTTAAGGTAGTTGAACATTTTTGACAGATGACTTTGCGCTGATCAATTGGATGTTGTTTAAAAAAATGCCAGACTGCACTCTTTCTAGCATCGAATACCTTTTCAGGCATTGCAGACTGAGCTTTAACCAGATGGCCACGCTGTCCTCCAACAGGTTTTGGCTTTGCCACGCGTTTTGGGCAAGATACGGGCCCGGCAGATGGAACCTGTTGCGATGTTGATGCCTGCTGCGGCCCCTCCTCCTCCGCTTCAGAACTGCTGCCGCCTGCACCCTGTTCCCCCAATGGCTGCCAATCGGGGTCAAGAACTGGGTCATCTATTACCTCTTCTTGTAGCTCGTGTGCAACTTCGTCTGTGTCACCGTGTCGGTCGGTGGTATAGCGTCCGTGATGGGGCAACATAGTCTCATCAGGGTCTGATTCTTGATCATTACCCTGCGAGGGCAATGTTGTGGTCTGAGTCAAAGGACCAGCATAGTAGTCTGGCTGTGGCTGTGCATCAGTGCACTCCATGTCAGATTCAACTTGTAATGGGCATGGACTGTTAACTGCTTCACTTTCTAAGCCAGGGACGGTATGTGTAAAGAGCTCCATGGAGTAACCCGTTGTGTCGCCTGCTGAATTCTTCTCTGTTGTTGTTTTTGCTGAAGAGGACAAGGAAGCGACTTGTCCCTGACCGTGAACATCCACTAACGACGCGCTGCTTTGACATCTACCAGTTTCACGAGAGGAGGCAAAAGAGCTAGAGGCTGAGTTAGCAAGATAAGCCAAAACTTGCTCTTGCTGCTCCGTCTTTAAAAGCGGTTTTCCTACTCCCAGAAAAGGGAGCGTTCGAGGCCTTGTGTAGCCAGACGACGAACCTGGCTCCACAGCTCCAGACTTAGGTGCAATATTTTTTTTCCCACGACCAGCTGATGCTCCACCACTACCACTACCCTCATTACCAGCTGACAATGAACGCCCCCGGCCACGACCTCTTTCACCAGACTTCCTCATTGTTTTAAAAACATAACCAAACTAACGGTATTTGTTGCTGTCACACAACTTACACGGTGAGCTATAACTTCAGTATGATTTAGCTACCCCTTTACAGGTGAGTGAGACCACAACGAAAATCAGGCACAATGTTACACACTCTGTTGTTGGTGGCAACAAATGAGAGAGATGCCACACACGCAGGACTGTCACTGAAGCACAAATGTAAATATTAATCTCCCACTGGGCACACAAGCCCAGAGGCCAATATTTATCTCCCACTGATTGATGTAGTGATTTTTTCAGGTAGATTTTGGAACCCACATCAAGCTAAAAAAATAATAGGCTTTCTATGGCCCACAATTGGAGAGAGCGAGAGAGAGATGGCACACCCAGGAGTCAAGACTGGCACACAAGCAGAAAGGGCAATATTAATCTCCCACTGATTTGATTTTTTTTTTTGTTTTCCAGGGAGACTTTAGAAAAAAAAATTTATAAAAAAAAATGATTTTTTCAGGAAGAATTTAGAAACCAAATAAAATAAAATGATTTTTTCAGGGAGAATTTAGAAAACAAATAAAAGAAAAAATAGGCTTTCTATGGCCCACTGAGTGACAGATGACGCACACAGGAGTCAGGAGTGGCACACAAGCCCAGAGGCCAATATTGTTCTCCCAATGATTGATGTAGTGATTTTTTCAGGTAGATTTTGGAACCCAAATCAAGCTAAAAAAAAAAAATAGGCTTTCTATGACCCACAATTGGAGAGAGAGAGAGAGAGAGAGAGAGATGGCACACCCAGGAGTCAAGACTGGCACACAAGCAGAAAGGGCAATATTAATCTCCCACTGATTTGATTTTTTTTTTTTTCCAGGGAGACTTTAGAAAAAAAAAATTATAAAAAAAAATGATTTTTTCAGGAAGAATTTAGAAACCAAATAAAATAAAATGATTTTTTCAGGGAGAATTTAGAAAACAAATAAAAGAAAAAATAGGCTTTCTATGGCCCACTGAGTGACAGATGACGCACACAGGAGTCAGGAGTGGCACACAAGCCCAGAGGCCAATATTGTTCTCCCAATGATTGATGTAGTGATTTTTTCAGGTAGATTTTGGAACCCAAATCAAGCTAAAAAAAAAAATAGGCTTTCTATGGCCCACAATTGGAGAGAGAGAGAGAGAGAGATGGCACACCCAGGAGTCAAGACTGGCACACAAGCAGAAAGGGCAATATTAATCTCCCACTGATTTGATTTTTTTTTTGTTTTCCAGGGAGACTTTAGAAAAAAAAATAATTAAAAAAAATGATTTTTTCAGGAAGAATTTAGAAACCAAATAAAATAAAATGATTTTTTCAGGGAGAATTTAGAAAACAAATAAAAGAAAAAATAGGCTTTCTATGGCCCACTGAGTGACAGATGACGCACACAGGAGTCAGGAGTGGCACATAAGCCCAGAGGCCAATATTGTTCTCCCAATGATTGATGTAGTGATTTTTTCAGGTAGATTTTGGAACCCAAATCAAGCTAAAAAAAAATAGGCTTTCTATGGCCCACAATTGGAAAGAGAGAGAGAGAGATGGCACACCCAGGAGTCAAGACTGGCACACAAGCAGAAAGGGCAATATTAATCTCCCACTGATTTGATTTTTTTTTTTTTCCAGGGAGACTTTAGAAAAAAAAAATTATAAAAAAAAATGATTTTTTCAGGAAGAATTTAGAAACCAAATAAAATAAAATGATTTTTTCAGGGAGAATTTAGAAAACAAATAAAAGAAAAAATAGGCTTTCTAGGGCCCACTGAGTGACAGATGACGCATACAGGAGTCAGGAGTGGCACACAAGCCCAGAGGCCAATATTGTTCTCCCAATGATTGATGTAGTGATTTTTTCAGGTAGATTTTGGAACCCAAATCAAGCTAAAAAAAAAATAGGCTTTCTATGGCCCACAATGGGAGAGAGAGAGAGAGAGAGAGATGGCACACCCAGGAGTCAAGACTGGCACACAAGCAGAAAGGGCAATATTAATCTCCCACTGATTTGATTTTTTTTTTTTCCAGGGAGACTTTAGAAAAAAAAAATAATAAAAAAAAATGATTTTTTCAGGAAGAATTTAGAAACCAAATTAAATAAAATGATTTTTTCAGGGAGAATTTATAAAACAAATAAAACAAAAAATAGGCTTTCTATGGCCCACTGAGTGAGAGATGACGCACACAGGAGTCAGGAGTGGCACACAAGCACAGAGGCCAATATTTATCTCCCACTGATTGATTTATTGATTTTTTCAGGTAGAATTTAGAACCCAAATCAACCAAAAAAATAAATAGGCTTTCTATGGCCCACTATTTGTGAGAGAGATGGCACGCTCAGGACTGGCACACAAGCCCAGAGGCCAATATTAATCTCCCTTTTTTTTTTCAGGGAGAATTTATAAAACCCCCCCCCCAAAAAAAAAAAATAGGCTTTCTGTGGCCCACTATTTGTGAGAGAGATGGCACGCTCAGGACTGGCACACAAGCCCAGAGGCCAATATTAATCTCCCACTTTTTTTTTTTTCCAGGGAAAATTTATAAACCCAATAAAAAAAATAATAAATAGGCTTTCTATGGCCCACTATCTGAGAGAGAGAGATGGCACGCTTAGGACTGGCACACAAGCCCAAAGGCCAATATTAATCTCCCACTGATTGATTTATTGATTTTTTCAGGTAGAATTTAGAACCCAAATAAAGCAAAAAAAATAAATAGGCTTTCTATGGCCCACTGACTGAGAGGTGGCACACACAGGAGTCAAGAGTGGCACACAAGCCCTGAGGCCAACATTTTTCTCCCACTGATTGATGTAGTGATTTTTTCAGGTAGATTTTATAACCCAAATCAAGCAAAAAAATAAATAGGCTTTCTATGGCCCACTGAGTGAGAGATGACACACACAGGGATGGCACTCTAGCAGAAATGTCAATCTTAATCTCCCACAAAAAAAAAAAAAAAAAAAAAAAAAAACAGGGAGTGTCCAACAATTACTATCTCCCTGCAGTAATCTCAGCCAGGTATGGCAGGCAGCAATAAGGAGTGGACTGATGCACAAATTAAATAAAAAGTGTGGACAAACAAAAAAGATAGCTGTGCAGAATGGAAGGAACAAGAGGATTTGTGCTTTGAAAAAAGCAGTTGGTTTGCACAGCGGCGTACACACAGCAATGCAGCTATCAGGGAGCCTTCTAGGGCAGCCCAATGAGCTACAGCGCTGAGGGAAAAAAAAAAAAAAATGTAGCTTCCACTGTCCCTGCACACCGAAGGTGGTGTTGGGCAGTGGAAATCGCTACAGCACAAGCGGTTTGGTGGTTAATGGACCCTGCCTAACGCTATCCCTGCTTCTGACGAAGCGGCAGCAACCTCTCCCTAAGCTCAGATCAGCAGCAGTAACATGGCGGTCGGCGGGAACGCCCCTTTATAGCCCCTGTGACGCCGCAGACAGCAAGCCAATCACTGCAATGCCCTTCTCTAAGATGGTGGGGACCAGGACCTATGTCATCACGCTGCCCACACTCTGCGTTTACCTTCATTGGCTGAGAAATGGCGCTTTTCGCGTCATTGAAACGCGACTTTAGCGTGAAAGTCGCGTACCGCATGGCCAACCCCGCACAGGGGTCGGATCGGGTTTCATGAAACCCGACTTTGCCAAAAGTCGGCGACTTTTGAAAATGAACGACCCGTTTCGCTCAACCCTAGTAAGGACCCGTCTTGCATTGAGAATTGGCATCCCATAGCGCTTCTCAATGCAGACAGAAAGGTTCTGGCAAAGGTGCTGTTTAATCTGCTGGTGAATTTTGCACCCCGTCTCCTTTCGGGGGCCCAGCATTGCTCTGTTCCAGGCCACAGCACATTTAGTGCTGTGCTCTGTGTCCGAGAGGCAGTGGAGCAAGGTAGGGCTGGTCACTGGAAGGGGTACATGTTGTCACTGGACCAGGCAAAAGCATTTGATCGGGTTAATCATGAGTACCTCTGGTCCATCCTTCTGAGATATGGCCTGCCCGGGGGGTTTGTTGATTGGCTTAAGACCTTGTACAGTGGGGTAGATATTTTCCCGCTTGTGAATGGTTGGATTGGCAGCTCTTTTGAGGTTGGGTCCGGTGTTCGCCAGGGTTGTCCCTTGAGCCCGCTGCTGTACGTGTTTGCGATTGACCCTCTTCTTAGGAGGGTGGAGCGTGGACCGTTGGCCGGGATCGGGATGGACCAGGCAGCACCGGAAGCCACTGTGAGTGTGGTGGCGTATGCCAATGATGTCAATGTGTTTGTTTCCTCTCATGAGGAGGCAGGGTGGCTGATGTCAGAGGTAGATCGCTACTCGGAGGCATCCGGGTCCAAGATGAACCGGGATAAGTGTGAGAGTCTCTGGCTGGGAGGAGGAGATCCTGGTTTTGATCTCCCGGACACCCTTCCAGGACCCAAAGTCTCTGCAAAAGTCCTTGGCATTGAATTTGGCCAGGGGGATTATCCAAAACAAAATTGGGACAGCAGGCTAGAGATCGCCACTCAGAAGGTGAACCAATGGAAGGGTTGGTCTTTAACCCTAAGGGAAAGGGTAAACCTGATCAAAACTTACCTGCTCCCTTTACTGATTTATCTGGGCAGTGTATGCATCTTGCCGGAATCTCTCTGGACTCGGGTCTACAGTTTGTTCTTCCAACTGTTATGGGGGAATAGACTGAACCTGGTCAAGAGGGAGGTTACTTACCGTACGAGGAGACTAGGAGGGTTGGGTATGGTCAACCCTGTGGTATTCCTTGTGGATACCTTCATTAAGATCAATATCGCAAACCTCTGGAAAGAGAGGGCTCCTCCATGGGTATTCTCCTGTAGGGGATGGTTTCAGCCTTTCTTCCAGGAATGGGAAACAGGAGGGCAAGTGAAGGATCTGCGCACACCGCATGGACATCTTCCGGCTTATGCTACCTTGGTTCTGAAGGTAATTCGTCGGTGGAGTTTGGGAATGTGGGAGATCAGGACTTTGCCAAGGAAACTCCTTGACAATAGGGTTCTGTTGACCCATTTCCAGAGGCCTCTGGCGCTCAGGGACTGCCCAAGTCGGGATCTTGGGGTGGGTTTGCATCTTTTGAATTCTATCAGGATCCCCTCGAAGTTTTGGGACTTGGCTTGGCGCTGCTTCCATGCATGGGAAACTGTGTGTGAGGGACAATCTGAAGTGTAGGAGCTCTGAGGACAGGAATTGTCCTCGGGAGCATTGTGGTACCTTGCTGGAAAGCATGGACCACTTCCTGCTTCATTGTCCCTTCAACAGGGAGGTGTACAACAGGGTGAGTGCCTTCATTGGCTGGTCTCGGCTGGCCGGTCTCTCCTATGCGGAATGGGCCTATGGAGCATTCGGAGACCTTGGTGGTCGGGACCGCTGCACCTTATTTCTAGTTAGTGCAGTGGTTAGGTATCACACGTGGAACGCACAGTGCTTAGTATCGACTCAACGGAGAATCCTCCCAGTGGACGATGTGTTTAGGACCATACTCGATGACCTGGTGAAGGTGCGCTCTCTGGAGTATGAGAGACTGGGCACACGGAGGGCCGCTCTCCTCTGGAGGGGCTTTTCTTTTAGTGTGCCCTAGTCTGGTCATCTCCTTTCCTGGTGGTGGGCTGCTGCTGACACTGTAGATTTTTGTTTTGTTTGATCATTATACAGTGATGTAGGGCTGCAGGCGCCGAACTTGGGCTTCGTGATGTGTAATTATTGTGGTATGTGCTGCTGTATATAATGTATATATTGTATATAGGGATATAGAATTGGGTGTAGGTGTTAGGTTGGGTGGTGGTAAAAGGGGGGAGGTGGGATTATCTTGTGGGACTATGGGACACTGGGTTGTTTGGGGGAAAACTAGCACTGCCTGATCTGGCCTATGGACGTTGGACATGGACTGAGGCATGAGACGCAGGACCAGCTCTCAGGTCAGTGCGGGGGGTTGGGAATGAAGGATAGCTTAGTATTGTATATATTTGTTTAATTTGTAGTTATTTTATCTAAAAAAAAAAAAAAAAGTTCATGTATATAGTTTTTGTTTGCCATTGTTTATTTTATTTGTTATTATTATTTTGTTTGGTGACCGAACCAGAGTCAAAGTAGTTATTATTCTGTATATACTGTATAATATGTGTGAGAGGAGAGAATGAGCGGCTGGACCAGTGTTCAGTATAATGATTATTTTCTGGCTAATATTTTTGTTATGTTTTCTGCTATTATTATTGTTATGTTTTTCATTTTTATAGTAAAAAATAGATCTACAGGATGTAACTCAGGATCAGTAATGTAATGTATGTGCACAGTGACTGCACCAGCAGAATAGTGAGTGCAGCTCTGGAGTATAATACAGGGTGTAAATCAGGATCAGTACAGGATCAGTAATGTAATGTATGTACACAGTGACTGCGACCTCTAGGTTAAACTCCAAAGTAAAAAAACACACAAACTAAAGTCAAACTAGAGTTACTTTTTAACTCCCTTCTACATGAATGTAATAAGATTGTCTTTCACCAATTTAACCACTTGCCTGCTGTAAAGAAATTACTTAATCACAGGTCAGTAGTTTGTTGGAGAACCTCGCCTTTATGGTTATTGTTAGGCAATACTGCTATGTAATGTATATAGGTGTGCGTGAGACAGAGTTCACAAGGTGTGGTCTCTACAAGGTTTACAGGTTTTCTCTGTGTCTGGGACTATTCATTACACGCTCTCATTGAGGAGTGTATTACAAAAGATAAAGAAGAAAGAAGTGAGGCGTATCCACTGCATGGTAAGCACTAATCCTACTAAAATCTGTATAAAACAAAATGAGAGACAATATAAAAATTAAAGTTTAGGTTGAAATATGTCTCAATTTTACATAAAAGGAATGTACAAGTTTACTGTATAATACTGTAGCAGAGTTATGGAGGGCGCAAAGTTTGTAGGGGAAGAGGCAGTGGCAATGTAAAGTAAATAGATTCTTGTTTTAGACATATTTTAGTTTTGTAGCATTATTATTATTATAGCTTTTCTGCCATTTCTTAAAGTTTTTTTTTCCAATATTTGTCAGTTTTTACTTTTTCTCAACATTGTGAGCATGGTTTTAATTATCCTGATACTTCCACTAATTCATCATATATTTTTTTATATGTTGCCAAGCTGATAGATTTTGCACTCCATTAAAATTATTATTATTTATTATTATAGCGCCACTTATTACATGGTGCTTTACATGTGAGGAGGAAAATATTGTAAAAAAAATTGTACAAAGTCTCTTTGCATAGGGGAGGACTAACGAGCGATATTTGGAAGCTTACTGAAAGAATTGTGCAACACAAAAAGGTGCAAATAAAGAAAAAGAACAAAAATAAAATAATTTTTGATTTTGTATCAAAAATATTGTGCGTATTTTAGTGAAATTTGGACAAAAACCACCAGTGCAAGAAGAAAGACAACATATAAAATAACTTAATATGCAATGAATCAGGAACTGTTCAATGGTGATGGCTAGGGTTGAGCGACCTTGACCTTTTTAGAGTCGAGTCGGGTTTCGCGAAACCCGACTATCTCAAAAGTCGAGTCGAGTGGAATCGGCCGATTATCGCGAAAAGTCGGCAGTGAGTAGAGGCCAGGAAAACATGTACAGAGCCCATGTTAATGGCAAAAACATACATTCTTGTTACTGAAGCTTGTCAATCTTAATTTAGCTTATAATAATTGTAAGGCATTTGAAATTGGGGGTCATTTGGCTAAAGTTGTGGGGGGTAGGGCTGGTTCAAGTAATTAGTGTGCCCAGTAAATCTGGACCACGTCACGGCAGTGGAGCGGGGAGAGGTAAGTATTTCAACTTTGCAAGTGCTGTGATCCGGAGCAAGCAGGGGGGGCCCACTCGTTGGCATTGGCACTGGCACAGGGCCCCTCAAAGTACAGCGGTGTGTTTGCACGGCGGGGGCGCCTCCCACCGGCAGCAACACTTTTGCGTACTATGAGGGGCCCTGTGCCAGTGACGTCGCCAACGAGTATTCCTCCCCCCACCTGATGAAGGAACCTGCACTTTCATCTGCACCTTCCTCTTTGTCCCCGTGTAAGGTGGTATGGTATGCGGGAAGGGGGACCTGACTTTCAGCAGGGTCACAATCTTGCAGTGTAGCGTGCACGGGGAATGTTGCATTATGGGTCAATGTACCAGCAGACTCATCTATCACTGGCTGGGCAATGGGCAGGATGAGGGGGAAACAGATATGGGCCCAAAGAATAAAGTGGGCTAAATGCAGTTCAAAATTGGTAACAGGACTAACCAGGGGGCATTGTTTTGTTCAGTGGAGGACAACTGGAATGAGAGGCTGACACAGAGAGTAGGCCCAAATCAGTAAGTATTCTAAATGCAGTTCAAAATTGGCAACAGTAGTAAACCGGCGGCACAGCTTTGTTCACTGTAGGAGAACAGCAAGGAGCGGCAGACACAGATAGAAGGCCCCAACCCAACTAGTAGGCCTAATGCAGTGTTGTTTTCAACAACTACTAAACAAGAGCCAGAAGATTGAAGCAATGGAGAGGCAACCTGGGGAACACCTTGGAGCTGAAGACACCGTCTCTACACCCCAGACCCAACTTGTAGGCCGAATGCAGTGTTGTTTTCAACAACTACTTAAGAGCTTTAAGATTGAAGCAATGGAGAGGCAACCTGGAGAACACCTTGGTGCGGAAGACACCGTTTCTACAACCCAGACCCAACTTGTAGGCCGAATGCAGTGTTGTTTTCAACAACTACTAAACAAGAGCTTTAAGATTGAAGCAATGGAGAGGCAACCTGGGGAACACCTTGGAGTGGAACACACCGTCTCTACACCCCAGACCCAACTTGTAGGCCGAATGCAGTGATGTTTTCAACAACTACTAAACAAGAGCTTTAAGATTGAAGCAATGGAGAGGAAACCTGGAGAACACCTTGGAGCGGAAGACACCGTCTCTACAACCTAGACCCAACTTGTAGGCCTAATGCAGTGTTGTTTTCAACAACTACTAAACGAGAGCCAGAAGATTGAAGCAATGGAGAGGCAACCTGGAGAACACCTTGGAGCGGAAGACACCGTTTCTACAACCCAGACCCAACTTGTAGGCCTAATGCAGTGTTGTTTTCAACAACTACTAAGCAAGAGCTTTAAGATTGAAGCAATGGAGAGGCAACCTGGAGAACACCTTGGAGCGGAAAACAACGTTTATACAACCCAGACCCAACTTGTAGGCCTAATGCAGTGTTGTTTCAACATCTACTAAACAAGAACTTTCAGATTGAAGCAATGGAGAGGCAACCTGGGGAACACCTTGGAGTGGAACACACCGTCTCTACACCCCAGACCCAACTTGTAGGCCGAATGCAGTGTTGTTTTCAACAACTACTAAACAAGAGCTTTAAGATTGAAGCAATGGAGAGGCAACCTGGGGAACACCTTGGAGTGGAACACACCGTCTCTACACCCCAGACCCAACTTGTAGGCCGAATGCAGTGATGTTTTCAACAACTACTAAACAAGAGCTTTAAGATTGAAGCAATGGAGAGGAAACCTGGAGAACACCTTGGAGCGGAAGACACCGTCTCTACAACCTAGACCCAACTTGTAGGCCTAATGCAGTGTTGTTTTCAACAACTACTAAACGAGAGCCAGAAGATTGAAGCAATGGAGAGGCAACCTAGAGAACACCTTGGAGCGGAAGACACCGTTTCTACAACCCAGACCCAACTTGTAGGCCTAATGCAGTGTTGTTTTCAACAACTACTAAGCAAGAGCTTTAAGATTGAAGCAATGGAGAGGCAACCTGGAGAACACCTTGGAGCGGAAAACAACGTTTATACAACCCAGACCCAACTTGTAGGCCTAATGCAGTGTTGTTTCAACATCTACTAAACAAGAACTTTCAGATTGAAGCAATGGAGAGGCAACCTGGGGAACACCTTGGAGTGGAACACACCGTCTCTACACCCCAGACCCAACTTGTAGGCCGAATGCAGTGTTGTTTTCAACAACTACTAAACAAGAGCTTTAAGATTGAAGCAATGGAGAGGAAACCTGGAGAACACCTTGGAGCGGAAGACACCGTCTCCACAACCCAGACCCAACTTGTAGGCCGAATGCATTGTTGTTTTCAACAACTACTAAACGAGAGCCAGAAGATCGAAGCAATGGAGAGGAAACCTGGGGAACACCTTGGAGTGGAAGACACCGTCTCTACACCCCAGACCCAACTTGTAGGCCGAATGCAGTGTTGTTTTCAACAACTACTAAACGAGAGCCAGAAGATTGAAGCAATGGAGAGGCGACCTGGGGAATACCTTGGAGCTGAAGACACCGTCTCTACACCCCAGACCCAACTTGTAGGCCGAATGCAGTGTTGTTTTCAACAACTACTTAAGAAGAGCTTTAAGATTGAAGCAATGGAGAGGAAACCTGGAGAACACCTTGGAGCGGAAGACACCGTTTCTACAACCCAGACCCAACTTGTAGGCCGACTGCAGTGTTGTTTTCAACAACTACTAAACAAGAGCTTTAAGATTGAAGCAATGGAGAGGCAACCTGGAGAACACCTTGGAGCGGAAGACACCGTTTCTACAACCCAGACCCAACTTGTAGGCCAAATGCAGTGTTGTTTTCAACAACTACTAAACAAGAGCTTTAAGATTGAAGCACTGGAGAGGAAACCTGGAGAACACCTTGGAGCGGAAGACACCGTCTCTACAACACAGACCCAACTTGTAGGCCTAATGCAGTGTTGTTTTCAACAACTACTAAACGAGAGCCAGAAGATCGAAGCAATGGAGAGGAAACCTGGGGAACACCTTGGAGTGGAAGACACCGTTTCTACACCCCAGACCCAACTTGTAGGCCGAATGCAGTGTTGTTTTCAACAACTACTTAAGAAGAGCTTTAAGATTGAAGCAATGGAGAGGAAACCTGGAGAACACCTTGGAGCGGAAGACACCGTTTCTACAACCCAGACCCAACTTGTAGACCGAATGCAGTGTTGTTTTCAACAACTACTAAACAAGAGCTTTAAGATTGAAGCAATGGAGAGGCAACCTGGAGAACACCTTGGAGCGGAAGACACCGTTTCTGCAACCCAGACCCAACTTGTAGGCCGAATGCAGTGTTGTTTTCAGCAACTGCAAAACAAGAGCTTTAAGATTGAAGCAATGGAGAGGAAACCTGGAGAACACCTTGGAGTGGAACACACCGTCTCTACACCCCAGACCCAACTTGTAGGCCGAATGCAGTGTTGTTTTCAACAACTACTAAACAAGAGCTAGAAGCTCTAAGCTATGGAGAGGAAACCTGGGGAACACCTTGGAGCGGCAGACACCGATAGTAGGCCCTACCGAAGTAGTAGTAGTAGCCCCAATGCAGTTTTCAAATTCCTATAGGCTGAAAACCAGACTATTGACGCTCAGCTTTTTTAAAAGGAGGACAGCTGTATTGAGTGGCGCAGAAAGACACAGGTAGTAGGCCTTAAACACAACATTTGGCTCAATGCAGTTTAAAAACGGTTACAGGGGTGCACAGGCAGCATTGGTCTGTTCAGGGGAGGACAATTTCAATTATGGGCCACAGACAGAGTTTGTATGCCTACTATTAAAAAAGGATGCTCTATGCAATTTAAAATAGGTTCCAGGGGTACACGGGCAGCAGTGGTCTGGTCAGTGGAGGACTAGTGGGAGGAGGGACCGCAGACAGGCGTAGTAGGCCTAACATAACAAAATGTGGCTGTAGGCACTTTTAAATTGGTTCCAGGGGTACACGGGCAGCAGTAGACAGGTCACTGGAGGACTAGTGGAAGGAGAGACCGCAGACAGGCGTAGTAGGCCTAACATAACAAAATTTGGCTGTAGGCACTTTTAAATTGGTTCCAGGGGTACACGGGCAGCAGTAGACAGGTCACTGGAGGACTAGTGGAAGGAGGGACCGCAGACAGGCGTAGTAGGCCTACCATAACAAAATTTGGCTGTAGGCACTTTTAAATTGGTTCCAGGGGTACACGGGCAGCAGTAGACAGGTCACTGGAGGACTAGTGGAAGGAGGGACCGCAGACAGGCGTAGTAGGCCTAACATAACAAAATTAGGCTGTAGGCACTTGCAATTCTCTTGCAGGGGTACGCAGGCAGCATTGGTGTTGTCAGCGGAGGCCGATTGTGATAAGTGTCTGCCAGTTAGTACTCCAAAAAAATAAATAGATGTTAATGTCTCGCATTACAACAAAACCAAAACACAAAAAGGTGGAATACTTAGGTACAGGGGTGGGCTCCTCTACTGAGTTTTAGACCTAGTAATTTGGCGCTAATTATTTACTGGTGTAAATATAGGACACTGCCCCTGACTATGTTAAGTACCATCATACATGTCAACACATTGGTATTGTCAGTGCCAGGCATTGAATGATGTCAGCGCATAGACTAAACATCGGTGGAACTGTGAGAGATAATTGTGCAAGTGGTAGAGCAATGTTTGAGCTGGGGGGGGAACTCTCTTGTGGCCGGCGGTACAGGCCCAGGGCCCCTCATGTTACAACAGTGTGTCTGACATTGGGTGCGCACCACCACCGCCAGAGACACTTTATTGTACTATGAGGGACCCAGTGGCAGTGCCGTCGACCAAAAGCGGGCACACCCACCTCTTCAGACAAACGGCACTCTCACGGGTGCTTGCGCCAAGTGGCGAGACCACGGCCCCGTGGGGGGGATTTTGGCCATTTAGGGAGGTGTAAACATGTCGTATGCTGGACAATCAGCTGCTGCAAATTAGGCGATTGGAAAAGTCAGTCAGAGTAGTCCACAAGCAAGACCTTTTCATATGAAAGCTAGGTGTCAGCCGGGCAAGGTGGGGCAAAAGAATTCGAAATCCAGTTATGGTTCATTTTAATGAATGTTAGATCATCAACATTTTGGGTAGCCAGACGAGTCCTTTTTTCGGTTAATATTGAACCTGCAGCACTGAATACTCTTTCTGATAGGACACTAGCTGCCGGGCAAGCAAGCTCCTGCAATGCATATTCTGCCAATTCTGGCCAGGTGTCTAATTTGGATGCCCAGTAATCAAATGGGAATGACGGTTGAGGGAGAACATCGATAAGGGATGAAAAATAGTTAGTAACCATACTGGACAAATGTTGTCTCCTGTCACTTTGATTTGATGCTGCAGAACCTGTCCTGTCTGCGGTCATAGCAAAATCACTCCACAACCTGGTCAGAAAACCCCTCTGTCCAACGCCACTTCTGATTTCTGCACCTCTAACACCTCTGGTCTGCTGGCCCCTGCAGCTCGTGTGAGAACGATCACGGGTGCTGTGTGCTGGGAATGCTTGAAGCAAACGGTCAACAAGAGTTGATTGTTTGGTCGCTAATAGTGTTGAGCATTCCGATACCGCAAGTATCGGGTATCGGCCGATATTTGCGGTATCGGAATTCCGATACCGAATTCCGATACTTCCCGCGTATCGGATACCGGAATCGGAAGTTCCCAGAATTCAAACTGAACGCAGCAGCCAATGAGGAATGATTGGAAGTGTGGGCACATCCTGTTTAGCATGGTGGGCATGTAAAAACTGGCAAGGCTGTGATTGGCTGCTGAAATGATGTCACTCTGCACTATAAAAAACGCTGCCGCCATTTTGCGCTCACTCTGCTGTGATTTCAGTTAGGGACAGGACGCTGTGTTCTAACTGAGGGCCAGTTGAGATAGCTAATTGCTTTATTTTCCTTTCCAAAGGCTAATTTAGCAAAACGCTGTGTGTTCTTCACTGTTCACCTTGCTCTTGCCTTGCAGCGCTGTTTTAACAGCGTTCTGCAAGGTCTCTGTGTGTGTGTGTGTGTGCAGCTCACTCTGTAGTCTGTGTGCAGCCATATGCCGGTTGTATTCAGCTCAGGGGGGGGTTCACACTGCCTCACACAGTTGTCCTTTTTTGCTCATAGTGCAGCCTGCTGCACATTTTTTCTCAAATTTCCTATTAGTGTTTTTCCACCCGTCTCCAGCTAAATTGTGGAAAAACACTACATAGGATAACCTAGAGGGGGTTTTTTGGGCCTTGCAGCGCCGTTTACGGCTGTCTGCACGGTCTCCGTGTGAGCCCAGCTCGCCCTGTAGTCTGTGTGCAGCCATAGCCGGTTGGATTCAGCTCAGGGTTCGTTACTGGCTCATACCTTGAGAAAAATTTTCCTTTTTTTCAAATAGTGCAGCCTGTTTAAAAATTTAAAAAAAAATTCCCTATTAGTGTTTTTCCACCCGTCTCCAGCTAAATTGTGGAAAAACACTACATAGGATAACCTAGAGGGGGTTTTTTGGGCCTTGCAGCGCCGTTTACGGCTGTCTGCACGGTCTCCGTGTGAGCCCAGCTCGCCCTGTAGTCTGTGTGCAGCCATAGCCGGTTGGATTCAGCTCAGGGTTCGTTACTGGCTCATACCTTGAGAAAAATTTTCCTTTTTTTCAAATAGTGCAGCCTGTTTAAAAATTTTAAAAAAAATTCCCTATTAGTGTTTTTCCACCCGTCTCCAGCTAAATAGTGGAAAAACACTATATAGGATAACCTAGAGGAGGGTTTTTTGGCCTTGCAGCGCCGTTTACGGCTGTCTTCACGGTCTCCGTGTGATTTAAACTAGCTCTGTAGCCCGATCTGCACAAAAAAAAAAGTAAAGTTCACCAAACACAACTTAACACTTGTGTAGGCCACATTTGAAAAATAATAAAGTTTAGTCCACACTTTACAACATTAGTGTTTCTTACACCTGTTAGGAGGAGCATTTCAGGAATAAGCACACTAAGGCCTTAGTACTTTTCTGCTTATCTTTATCTGTCAACCAAGATGAAGAGGGCAGGGAGTAAGGCACGTGGGCTTCATGCGCAACTTTGTCGGAGAGCGCCGTGCACCGCTGCTGCGTGAAGACCAAATTGAAGCCGTTGTCGGGTGGATGGCAGCTAACGCCTCGGCATTGACTTCAGTTAGTGCCACATCCTCTCAGGCACAGAGCACTGGAGAGCAGCCATCTGTCTCTTCACCACCTGCCAAATTGGCCAGGCAGTCAGAGAGCCCAGGACAGGAGCCGTCTCTACTTCTGTTCTCTGAATCTCTTGGCTTGGAAACAGGGGGCCAGCCAAGCAGCATTGGAGAAATGGAAGAAGAGGCAGTGTGCAGTGATGCCCAACAGCTTTTTCTTTCTGACTCTGAAGAGGCAGGTGGGCCAGTGCCTCCGGTGACCACAGCGCAGTACGCATCTGATGATGAAACTCAGGTGCCGCTTTCTGATGCGTACTGTGCTGCCGAGACTACCCAGGAGGAGCAGTTGGTGGCAGAGGGTAGTGGAGATGATGAGGTCCTTGACCCATCGTGGCGTGAGGAACAGGAAGGTGGTGGGAGCAGCTCTGAGGAAGAGCTTCCCCTTACGGGCCAAAGAGGGAGAGGGAGGGGGAAGACTGCGGAGCCTGTAGCCTCCACTTTGGCACCCGTTAGGAGCCTGTCTCTTTCCAAAGCCAAAAAGGGCGCTCCCAAGACTTGCAGTGCCTGGTCCTTTTTTGACACAGTTGCAGATGACATTTGTTTTGTCAAATGCAAGCTGTGTCATCAGAAAGTAAAAAGAGTGAAAAATGTCAGCAACCTCAATACCACAAATATGTGGAAACATGTGCGGAACAGGCACGCGGTGGAGTTACAGAAACAGACTGAAGATGTAGGCCAACCAACAGCGGCAGCTACCACCTCTTCAGCTCGTGTTGCCTCTTCCTCCAGCTCACGCACAGCTGGTTTGGCTTCCTCCCAGGATCGCCATGGAAGAACCTCTGGCACTGTTGTCCAGAGACCTTGTGTAATTCCACCCACAGCACCACCTTCCCAGTCATCCTCACACTCCCAGTCTACTCTACAGCCATCGGTAGTACAGGCATGGGAGAAAAGGCGGGCATTCTCGGCCAACCACCCCCGAGCAAAGGCTCTGAATGCAGGCATTGCCAAACTGTTGTCCCTGGAAATGCTCTCGTTCAGGCTGGTGGAGACTGACAGCTTCCGTGACTTGATGGCATTGGCAGTCCCACAGTACAAGGTGCCCAGCCGCTTTTACTTCAGCAGGCAGGCTGTCCCTGCCCTGCACAGGCATGTTGAGGCAAACATAAAACATGCGCTACTGAACGCCGTCAGTAGCAAGGTCCACCTCACCACCGATGCGTGGACCAGTCAGCATGGACAGGGGCGATATGTTTCCCTCACTGCCCATTGGGTTAATGTTGTTGAGCCAGGTACAGATCGTGCGAGTGGCGCAGGACGTGTCCTGCCCACTCCAAGGATTGCAGGAATCCAGTCTGTACGCATCGACTCCTCCTCTTACACCAGTTCCTCAGATTCCTCTCTGCAGGATCCGTCACAGTCCACCTCCACATGGACCCGTGAACGTTTACCTATGACCGACATGAGCACAGCCGTGGCTAAACGTCAGCAGGCCGTCTTGAAACTAGTTTCATTGGGGCATCGAAGCCACACAGCGCAGGAGCTCTGGAATGCCATCAAGCAGGAGAGCGATGTGTGGTTACTGCCAGCGAATCTCCAGCCAGGCATGGTAGTGTGTGACAATGGCCGAAATCTGGTGGCAGCTTTGGCCCTTGGCAACCTCACTCACATCCCATGTCTGGCACATGTGCTCAATTTGGTTGTGCAGAGTTTTCTGAGGGACTATCCGGATCTTGATGCCCTGCTGCACAAGGTCTGCCTAGAGTGTGCTCACTTGCGGCGTTCCAGCTTGGCCAGATCCCGCATTGCTGCTCTGCAGCGCCGATTCCGCCTTCCGGAACACCGCATCATATGTGACCTACCTACCCTGTGGAATTCCACGTTACATATGTTGGAGCGGTTGTGTGAGCAGCAGCAAGCAGTTATGGAGTACCAGCTGCATCAGGCGCAAAGAAGTCGCAGTCAGCGCCGATCAGACTTCACAACCACAGAGTGGGCCACTATGAAGGACGTCTGCCAGGTTTTGCGTCCTTTTGATTATTCCACGCGGATGGCAAGTGCAGATGATGCACTAGTCAGCATGACTGTCCCCCTTATCTGCCTGCTTCAGCAAACTTTGCAAGGGTTAAGGGATGATGTTGTGGAAGAGGTGGAGGATGAGGAGTCACCTTTTCCATCAGCTTCTGGAGAGTCAGCGCCACGTGGTTCCTCACAAAGGGGTACGCAGGGGCCAATTTGTGAGGAGGATGAGGAGGAGTCAATGGAGGAGGAAGAGCTCCGTCCAGAGGAGGGAGCGACACAATTGTCCAGTGGTCAGTGTGTACAGCGAGGGTGGGGTGATGACGAGCGGGCAGAGATCATGTCTCAAGCAGGGGACAGCGTTTCTGGGCCAGTTGGCACTCTGCAGCACATGGTGGATTTCATGCTGCAGTGCCTGAGAAACGACCGCCGCATCGACCACATTCTCAACATGCCTGATTATTGGGTGTTCACCCTACTCGATCCTCGCTACCAGGACAACGTCCAAAACCTCATCCCTGCGTTGACCCGGGAGCGTAAATTGCGGGAGTACCACGACACACTGGTGAATTCCATCATCTTCTCCTGTCCAACTGAGAGGAGTGCTGCTAGTGCTTTACAAAGCAGCTCAGTGCGTCGAGGCAGTGGGGGAGGCTCTGCCCAAAGAGGGAGCAGAAGCAGTGCCTCTGCCCAAGGCAAGCCCAGTATGGCACAACTCTGGCACACTTTTGTGTGCCCGCCCCAAATGTCTACACCATCACCGGCGGCTCCAGTCAGCAGGAGGCAACGGTTCCGTCAGATGGTGAAAGACTACATGGCTTGCCCTCTTACTGTACTCCCAGACGGCTCTTCCCCGTTCAAGTTTTGGGTCTCTAAGCTGGATACATGGCCAGAGCTAAGCCAGTATGCATTGGAGGTGCTGGCTTGCCAAGCGGCTAGTGTCTTATCGGAACGTGTCTTTAGTGCCGCAGGTGGTGTACTAACAGACCGTCGCATGCGACTATCCTCCGATAACGTTGATCGGCTTACTTTCCTGAAAATGAACCAGGCCTGGATCTCGCAGGAATTTGCCACTCCTCTGCCTGATTAAGTAATTGGGTGTCATCCAGGTCTCCTGCTGTGTTCATCTTTCTACCACCTGAACTGCTATTCCTGGGCTCCAACACCGCCAGTTGCGGCTCAGAAGTGCAGGCTGCACAGTAAAAACATACGACCCAGTGTTATTGGGTTTCACTAACGTCAGCTGATCCCCAGCTGTGTAGCCGGCAATGTGTCCTGCGACCGCCACGCTGGCACAACAACCTAAATGTAAGGGAACCTGTCCCCCCCCCGTCGTTTGTTACTGAAAGAGCCATCTTGTGCAGCAGTAATGCTGCACAAGGAAAAGGTAGCTCTTTTTTTTTAGCTCCTTGCACACGCAGAACTTAACACTTATAAAATGTGTTCACTGATACCGTTATACTGTCCCGGAGCTGGGACTTTCCTTCGTAATATGACGCAGCACAGCCGTCATTCCTACCCCCTTGGTGCCATGCGCTGCCTCCTCAGCGTTGTTTTAAGCTGTCACGGAGCCTGCGCTGTTCTGTTATCCCTTGGGCATGCCCTATTTGCGCTGCCTGTCTTCTGACATAATTTGGTGTCAGGCTGGCTGCGCCTGTGCGGCCGCGCTGCCCGAGATCCCGCCTCGCAGTGTCTTCTGATTGAGTCACACTGCGGGCCTGGGATCCATGGGCATGCGCAGTGCATATCTTCCCCTCGGGCTCTCGCTCATTTCCCTCCGCCTTCTTTAGACTGTGCGCCATCAGCTGATCCCTAATAGCATGCCACGGTTGTGACACCGCACAGTCTGAAGAAGAGGGAAGGAGGGGAGTGAGAGTCGAGGATATGCACTGTGCATGCCCATGGTTCCAAGGCCCGCAGTGGGATTACGTTAGACGAGACTGCGAGGTGGGATCTGGAGCAGCGTGGACGCACAGGCACTGACAGCCTGACACCAAATTATGTCAGAAGACAGGCAGCGCTAATTGGGCATGGCCAAGGGCTAACAGAACAGCGCAGGCTCCGTGACAGCTTAAAACAACGCTGAGGAGGCAGCGCACGGCACCAAGGGGATAGGAATGACAGCTGTGCTGTGTCCCATTACGAAGGAAATTCGCACCTCCGGGACGGTTTAACGGTATAAGGGGACACATTTTTAGTGTTTACTTCGGTGTTTGCAAGGAGCATAATTAAAAGAACCACCTTTTCCTTTTGCATCCTTAGTGCTGCACAAGATGGCTCTTTCAGCTACAAACGTCTTGGGGGGGGGTTAAAGGTTCCCTTTCAACTTGCTCCAATCAGGCTTCGGCCTACACTCTGTTCCTCTGCTCCTCCTGCTGTCCCTGGGCTCTAACACCGCCAGTTGGTGCCTGGAAGTGCTGTGTGCACAGTCAACAGTCGCTCCTCTGTTATTGGGGTTCAGTAACGTCAGCTGATCCCCAGCTGTGTGTGCGGCAATACCTCCAATCTGCTCCTCCTGCTGTCCCTGGGCTCTAACACCGCCAGTTGGTGCCTGGAAGTGCTGTGTGCACAGTCAACAGTCGCTCCTCTGTTATTGGGGTTCAGTAACGTCAGCTGATCCCCAGCTGTGTATCCGGCAACGTGTCATGCGACCGCCACGCTGGCACAACTAAAATGTATGGGGACCTGTCCCCCCCCTAGGCGTTTGTTACTGAAAGAGCCACCATGTGCAGCACTAATACTGCACAAGGGAAAGGTCGCTCTTGAAATTATGCTCCTTGCAAACGCTGAACTACACACTCATGTAATGTGTCCCCTCACACCGTCCAACCGTCCCGGAGGTGGGACTTTCCTTTGTAATGTGACGCAGCACAGCCGTCATTGCTACCCCCTTGGCACCGAGCGCTGCCTCCTTAGCGTTGTTTGATTCCGTCATGGACCCTGCGCTGTTATGTTATCCCTTGGCCATGCACAGTTTGCGCTGCCCGTCCTCTGACATCATTTGTTGTCGTCCTGGCTGCGCCTGTGCGTCCACGCTGCCCGAAATCACACCTCGCAGTGTCATCTAATGTGATCCCACAGTGGGCCTGGTATCCATGGCCATGCGCAGTGCATATACTAGCCTCTCACTCCCCTTCTTCACGCTTCTTCAGACTAGGCGGCGTCAGCTGATCCCTAATAGCATGCCACGGCCGTGACGCCGCACAGTCTGAAGAAGCAGGAAGGAGGTGAGTGAGAGGCGATGATATGCACTGCGCATGCCCATGGATCCCTGGCCCGCAGTGGGACTACATTAGATTACACTGCAAGGTTGGATCTCGGGCAGCTTGGACGCACAGGCACTGCCAGCCTGACACCTACATGATGTCAGAAGACGGGCACCGCTAACTGTGCATGGCCAAGGGATAACATTACAGCGCGGGCTCCGTGACAGAACCAAACAACGTTGAGGAGGTGGCGCCCGGCACCAAGGGGGTTGGAATGACGGCTGAGCTGTGTCACATTACAAAGGAAAGTCCCACTTCCGGGATGGTTTGACGGTGTGAGGGGACACATTATATGAGTGTGTACTTCAGCGTTTACAAGGAGCATAATTTTCGGAGCCACCAATTTCCATGTGCAGTATTACTGCTGTACAAGATGGCTCTTTCAGCAACAAATGCCTGGGGGGGGGGTTAAAGGTTCCCTTTCAACTTGCTCCACTGCAGGCTTCGGCCTACACTCTGCTCCTCTTTGATTCCCTGGGTTTCAACACTGTCAGTTGCCACCTGGAAGTGTTGTCTACACAGAAAAAACACTAGGTGATGTGTCAGTGGGGTTCAGCACCGCCAGCTGTTCCCCTGCTGTGTAGTCGGCAACGTGTCCAGCACAAGCCACGCTGGCACAACAGAACAAAAGCTGCCACCAGTGCAGGCTTCGGCCTAGACTCTGCTCCTCTCCTCCTCCTGCTGACCCTGGGCTCAAACACCGCTAGTTTTTGCCCGGAAGTGCTAGCTGCACAGAGAAAAACACCAGCCAATGTGTTAGTGGGGTTCAGCACCGCCAGCTGTTCCCCTGCTGTGTAGCCGGCAACGTGACCTGCAAACGCCACGCAGGCACATGAACTGAAATTAAAGGGAACCTGGTCCCACCCCCCCAGGTGTTTCTATGTATAACAGCCACCTAGTACAGCAGTAGTGCTGCATTTGTACAAGGTGGCTGTTTTTTTATCCTTGCCCACGTAGAATTAAACACGTAAAATATGTGTCTCATTACAGACCATTACAATGTCCCTGAGGTGTGACTTTACTTTTTAATGACACGCACCACCCCCCTTGGTAGCGCTGCCCGTCTTCTGACATCATTGGTTGGCTGCCTGTGCCTGTGCGTCCGCCCTGCCCGACACAACCCCCCTTGTTTCATATATTTTGGCTGCGAGGGTGTGATTGATGGGCATGTGCAGTGCATATGTTCGCCTGTCTTAACTCATCTCCTTCCGCCTTCTTCAGACTGTGCGGCCTCCTGGCCGTGGTAGGCGATAAGGGATCATCTGAGGCCGCCCAGTCTGAAGCAGGTGTAAGGACATGTGTGAGCGGCAAACATATTTACTGCACAAGGCCACGAATCCCAGCCACGCAGTGTGATTTTTTGAAAACACACTGTGGGCCTAGGATTCATATCCATTGTTAACCGCAACGGCCAACATGAAATGAGCTGAGAAGACAGGCAGCGCTCACAGCGCATGGCCAAGGGATCACAATAGCGCAGACTCCTGTACAGCTAATACAACGCTCAGGAATCTGCGCCCACCACCTAGGTGTAAATTTTGACACCTGTGCTGCGTCTCCTTAAAAAGACAAGTCACGCCTCCACTACTGTTTGACAGTATAATGGGCTAAATAGTGTACGTGTTTTATTCAGCGTGTGCAAGGAGCAAACTAAATAGAGCAACCTTTTACTTGTGCAGCATTAATGCTGCACAAGGTGTGGCTCTTGTACCTTGCAACACCTGAGGGGGGGTTAAAGGTTACCTTTGAAATTGGTTCAACTAGGCTTCGGCCTACACTCTGCTCCTCTCCTCCTCCTGCTGACCCTGGGCTATAACACCGCCAGTTGTAGCCTGGAAGTGCTAGCTGCACAGAGAAAAACACCCGCCAATGTGATAGTGGGGTTCAGCACCGCCAGCTGTTCCCCTGCTGTGTAGCCAACATCGTGTCCAGCACAAGCCACGCTGGCACAACTGACCAAAAGCTGCCACCAGTGCAGGCTTCGGCCTACACTCTGCTCCTCTCCTCCTCCTGCTGCCCCTGGGCTCAAACACCGCTAGTTTTTGCCCGGAAATGCGAGCTGCACAGAGAAAAAAAACAGCCAATGTGTTAGTGGGGTTCAGCACCGCCAGCTGTTCCCCTGCTGTGTAGCCTGCATCGTGTCCAGCACAAGCCACGCTGGCACAACTGAACAAAAGCTGCCACCAGTGCTGGCTTCGGCCTACACTCTGCTCCTCTCCTCCTCCTGCTGACCCTGGGCTCTAACAACGCTAGTTTTTGCCCGGAATTGCTAGCTGCACAGAGAAAAACACCAGCCAATGTGTTAGTGGGGTTCAGCACCGCCAGCTGTTCCCCTGCTGTGTAGCCGGCAACGTGACCTGCAAACGCCACGCAGGCACATGAACTGAAATTGAAGTGAGCCTGCCCCCCACCCCCAGGTGTTTCTATGTATAACAGCCACCTTGTACAGCAGTACTGCTGCATTTGTACAAGGTGGCTGACTTTTTCTCCTTGCCCACGTGGAACTCAACACGTACAAAATGTGTCTCATTAGAGACCATTACAATGACCCTGAGGTGTGACTTTCCTTTTTAATGACACGCAGCACCCCCATTGTTAGCGCTGCCCGTCTTCAGACATCATTGGTTGGCTGGCTGTGCCTGTGCGTCCGCCCTGCCCGACACAACGCCCCTCGTTGTCTCATATTTTGACTGCAAGGGTGTGATTGATGGGCACGAGCAGTGCATATGTTCGCCTGTCTTCACTCCCCTCCTTCCGCCTTCTTCAGACTGTGCGGCCTCATGGCCGTGGCAGGCAATAAGGGATCAGCTGAGGCCGCCCAGTCTGAAGCAGGTGTAAGGACATGTGTGAGCGGCGAACATATTTACTGCACAAGGCCACGAATCCCAGCACCGCAGTGTGACTTTATGGAAAGGCACTGTGGGTCTGGGATTTATGGCCATCGTTAACCGCACCGGCCAACATGAAATGAGGTCATAAGACGGCCTGCACTAACAGGGTATTGCCAAGGGATAACACAAGAGCGCAATCTCCTGTACTGCAAATAACAACGGTAAGGAGTCTGCGCCCAGCACCTAGGTGTAAATTTTGACACCTGTGCTGCGTCTTCTTCAAAAGAAAAGTCACGCCTCCACTACTGTTTGACAGTGTAATGGGCTAAATAGTGTACGTGTTTTATTCAGCGTGTGCAAGGAGCAAAATGAAGAGAGCAACCTTAGACTTGTGCAGCATTAATGCTGTTCAAGGTGTTGCTCTTGTACCTTGAAACACCTGAGGGGGGGTTAAAGGTTTCCTTTGAAATTGGTTCAACTAGGCTTCGGCCTACACTCTGCTCCTCTCCTCCTCCTGCTGACCCTGGGCTCTAACACCGCCAGTTTTTGCCCGGATGTGCTAGCTGCACAGAGAAAAACACCAGCCAATGTGTTAGTGGGGTTCAGCACCGCCAGCTGTTCCCCAGCTGTGTAGCCAGCAACGTGACCTGCAAACGCAGCGCAGGCACAACAGAACAAAAGCTGCCACCAGTGCAGGCTTTGGCCTACACTCTGCTCCTCTCCTCCTCCTGCTGACCCTGGGCTCTAACCCCGCTAGTTTTTGCCCGGAAATGCGAGCTTCACAGAGAAAAACACCAGCCAATGTGTTAGTGGGGTTCAGCACCGCCAGCTGTTCCCCTGCTGTGTAGCCGGCATCGTGTCCAGCACAAGCCACGCTGGCACAACCGACCAAAAGCTGCCACCAGTGCAGGCTTCGGCCTACACTTTGCTCCTCTCCTCCTCCTGCTGACCCTTGGCTCTAACACCGCTAGTTTTTGCCCGGAAATGCGAGCTTCACAGAGAAAAACAACAGCCAATGTGTTAGTGGGGTTCAGCACCGCCAGCTGTTCCCCTGCTGTGTAGCTGGCAACGTGTCCTGCAAACGCCACGCAGGCACATGAACTGAAATTGAAGGAAGCCTGCCCCCCACCCCCCCAGGTGTTTCTATGTATAACAGCCACCTTGTACAGCAGTACTGCTGCATTTGTACAAGGTGGCTGACTTTTTCTCCTTGCCCACGTGGAACTCAACACGTACAAAATGTGTCTCATTGAGACCATTCAACTGTCCCTGAGGTGTGACTTTCCTTTCTAATGATACGCAGCACCACCCTTGGTAGCGCTGCCCGTCTTCTGACATCATTGGTTGGCTGCCTGTGCCTGTGCGTCCGCCCTGCCCAACACAACGCCCCTCGTTGTCTCATATATTTTGGCTGCGAGGGTGTTATTGATGGGCATGTGCAGTGCATATGTTCTCCTGTCTTAACTCATCTCCTTCTGCCTTCTTCAGACTGTGCGGCCTCATGGCCGCGGCATGCGATAAGGGATCAGATGAGGCCGCCCAGTCTGAAGCAGGTGTAAGGACATGTGTGAGCGGCAAACATATTTACTGCACAAGGCCACGAATCCCAGCACCGCAGTGTGATTTTTAGAAAACACACTGTGGGTCTGGGATTCATGTCCATCGCTAACCGCAACGGCCGACAAGAAATGAGGTCAGAAGACAGGAAGCGCTCACAACGCATGGCCAAGGGATAACAAGAGCGCAGACTCCTGTACAGCAAATAACAACGCTCAGGAAGCTGCGCCCATGCACCAAGGTGTTATTTTCGACACCTGTGCTGCTTTTCTTTAAAAAGACAAGTCACGCCTCCACTAGTGTTCTACAGTAGAATGGGCTACATAGTGTACGTGTTTTATTCAGCGTGTGCAAGGAGCAAAATTAAGAGAGCAACCTTTTACTTGTGCAGCATTAATGATGAACAAGATGTGGCTCTTGTACCTTGCAACACCTGAGGGGGGGGTTAAAGGTTACCTTTGAAATTGGTTCAACTAGGCTTCGGCCTACACTCTGCTCCTCTCCTCCTCCTGCTTACCCTGGGCTCTAACACCGCCAATTTTTGCCCGGACGTGCTAGCTGCACAGAGAAAAACACCAGCCAATGTGTTAGTGGGGTTCAGCACCGCCAGCTGTTCCCCTGCTGTGTAGCCGACAACGTGACCTGCAAATGCCACGCAGGCACATGAACTGAAATTAAAGGGACCCTGCCCCCCACCCCCAGGTGTTTCTATGTATAACAGCCACCTTGTTCAGCATTACTGCTGCATTTGTACAAGGTGGCTGACTTTTTCTCCTTGCCCACGTGGAACTCAACACGTACAAAATGTGTCTCATTGAGACCATTCCACTGTCCCTGAGGTGTGACTTTCATTTGTAATTATACGCAGCACCCCCCTTGGTAGCGCTTCCCGTCTTTTGACATCATGGTTAGCTGGCTGCGCCTGTGCATCCGCCCTGCGTGAAACAACACCCCTCGTTGTCTTATTTATTTTGTCAGCGAGGGTGTGGTTTATGGGCACGAGCAGTGCATATGTTCGCCTGTCGTCACTCATCTCCTTCCGCCTTCTTCAGACTGTGCGGCCTCCATGCCGCGGCATGCGAAAAGGGATCAGCAGAGGCCGCCCAGTCTGAAGCAGGTGTAAGGACGTGTGTGAGCGTCGAAAATATTTACTGCTCAAGGCCACGAATCCCAGCACTGCAGTGTGACTTTATGAAAAGCAGTGTGGGTCTGGGATTTATGGCCATCGTTAACCGCAGCAGCCAACATGAAATGAGGTCATAAGACGGGCAGCGCTAACAGGGCATTGCCAAGGGATAACACAAGAGTGCAGACTCCTGTACAGCAAAAAACAACGCTCAGGAAGCAGCGCCAAGCACAAAGGCGTTATTTGGGACACCTATGCTGCGTCTCCTTAAAAATACAAGTCACGCCTCAACTACAGTTTGACTGTAGAATGGGCTAAATAGTGTACGTGTTTTATTCAGCGTGTGCAAGGAGCAAAATGAAGAGAGCAACCTTTTCTTGTGCAGCATTAATGCTGCACAAGGTGTGGCTCTTGTACTTTGTAACACTTGAGGGGGGGTTAAAGGTTACCTTTGAAATTGGTTCAACTAGGCTTCGGCCTACACTCTGCTCCTCTCCTCCTCCTGCTGACCCTGGGCTGTAACAACGCTAGTTTTTGCCCGGAAGTGCTAGCTGCACAGAGAAAAACACCAGCCAATGTGTTAGTGGGGTTCAGCACCGCCTGCTGTTCCCCCACTGTGTAGCCGGCAAAGTGCCCTGCAAACACAACGCAGACACAAAGCTGACTCCAGTGCAGGCTTCGGCCTACACTCTGCTCCCCCTGCTTACCCTTTGCTCCAACACCGCTAGTTGGGGCTGTAGGAAGACAATGTTTGATAGGCAAAGCATCCGGGTTCCAGCACCGCCAGCTGTTTCTCGGCAGTGTTTTTGTCACAGGTACTCCCTCGTGCCAAACCTGGTTTCTGGGTTGTGTCAAACTCGCTGAGACGCCTATGCTTGCACCGTCGTGTTGCAGTCGGGTTAGCCAACTCCAGGGTGCCTCCAGTTTAGGAGCTTCCTATGTGGGCTGCGTGAACTGGTAGTCAAGGCTGGTTCTGTAGTGCCAGTAGGCCCAGCTCCCCCTGTAGGACTGTTGGGGTTCGGTAACTGCGGCTGCCTCGCGGCCTAGCTGTTCTCTCCTCTCCTGTGGGCCTTGGGGTCCACCACCTGGTTCCAGCACCGTCAGCTGGTTCCGGGCCGAGCCTTTGGCTTAGGTGCCTCCTCCTGGGTTTCCGAGTTCCACCAACGCCAGGCAGTCCTTGGTAGTGCTTTTAAGCGCGGGCACCTACAGCTTAGTAACCGGGTTCCAGCACCGTCAGCTGGTCCTCGGTCGTGCCATTGGCTCTTACACACTGGGGCAACGCATCTGAGTTCCAGCACCGCCAGCTGGTTCTCGGCAGTGTTTTTGTCACGGGTACTCCCTCGTGCCCAGCCTGGTTCCAGCACCGTCAGCTGTTTCCGGGTACTGTCAAACTCACTGAGACACCTATGCTTGCCCCGTCGTGTTGCGGTCGAGTTAGCCAACTTCAGGGTGCCTCCAGTTTAGGAGCTTCCTATGTGGGCTGCATGAATTGGTAGTCAAGGCTGGTTCTGTAGTGCCAGTAGGCCCAGCTCCCCCTGTAGGACTGTTGGGGTTCGGTAACTGCGGATGCCTCGCGGCCTAGCTGTTCTCTCCTCTCCTGTGGGCCTTCGGGTCCACCACCTGGTTCCAGCACCGTCAGCTGGTTCCGGGCCGAGCCTTTGGCTTAGGTGCCTCCTCCTGGTTATCCGAGTTCCGCCAACGCCAGGCGGTCCTTGGTAGTGCTTTTAAGCGCGGGCACCTACAGCTTAGTAACTGGGTTCCAGCACCGCCAGCTGGTCCTCGGTGCCATTGGCTCTTGCACACTGGGGCAACGCATCCGGGTTCCAGCACCGCCAGCTGGTTCTCGGCAGTGTTCTTGTCACAGATACTCCCTCGTGCCAAGCCTGGTTTCAGCACCGTCAGCTGTTTCCGGGTTGTGTCAAGTTCACTGAGACGCCTATGCTTGCCCCGTTGTGGTGCGGTCGGGTTAGCCAACTCCAGGGTGCCTCCAGTTTAGGAGCTTCCTATGTGGGCTGCGTGAACTGGTAGTCAAGGCTGGTTCTGTAGTGCCAGTAGGCCCAGCTCCCCCTGTAGGACTGTTGGGGTTCGGTAACTGCGGCTGCCTCGCGGCCTAGCTGTTCTCTCCTCTCCTGTGGGCCTTCGGGTCCACCTCCTGGTTCCAGCGCTGTCAGCTGGTTCCGGGCCGAGCCTTTGGCTTAGGTGCCTCCTCCTGGGTATCTGAGTTCCGCCAACATCAGGCGGTCCTTGGTAGTGCTTTTAAGCGCGGGCACCTACAGCTTAGTAACCGGGTTCCAGCACCGTCAGCTGGTGCTCGGTCGTGCCATTGGCTCTTGCACACTGGGGCAACGCATCTGGGTTCCAGCAACGCCAGCTGGTTCTCGGCAGTGTTTTTGACACAGGTACTCCCTCGTGCCAAGCCTGGTTTCAGCACCGTCAGCTGTTTCCGGGTTGTGTCAAGCTCACTGAGACGCCTATGCTTGCCCCGTCGTGGTGCTGTCGGGTTAGCCAACTCCAGGGTGCCTCCAGTTTAGGAGCTTCCTATGTGGGCTGCGTGAACTGGTAGTCAAGGCTGGTTCTGTAGTGCCAGTAGGCCCAGCTCCCCCTGTAGGACTGTTGGGGTTCGGTAACTGCGGCTGCCTCGCGGCCTAGCTGTTCTCTCCTCTCCTGTGGGCCTTCAGGTCCACCACCTGGTTCCAGCACCGTCAGCTGGTTCTCGGCAGTGTCTTTTGCTCTTGTACCTTCTGCTCCCCATCCTGGTTCCAGTACCGTCAGCTGGTTCCGGGCAGAGCCTTTGGCTTAGGTGCCTCCTTCTGGGTATCCAAGTTCCACCAACGTCAGGTGGTCCTTGGTAGTGCTTTCAGGCACGGGTACCTCCTGCTTAGTAACCGGGTTCCAGTAACGTCAGCTGGTCCTCGGTAGTTCCATTGGCTCTTGGACCTTCGGCTACCCATCCGGGTTCCAGTACCGTCAGCTGGTTCTCGGCAGTGTCTTTTGCTCTTGTACCTTCTGCTCCCCATCCTGGTTCCAGTACCGTCAGCTGGTTCCGGGCAGAGCCTTTGGCTTAGGTGCCTCCTTCTGGGTATCCGAGTACCGCCAACGTCAGGCGGTCCTTGGTAGTGCTTTTTAGCACGGGTACCTCCTGCTTAGTAACCGGGTTCCAGTAACGTCAGCTGGTCCTCGGTAGTTCCATAGGCTCTTGAACCTTCGGGTAGCCATCCGAGTTCCAGTTCCATCAGCTGGTTCTTGGCATTTTCTCAGCCTTCTTGTACCTTCTGCTACATTTCCAAGTTGAAGACCCTAAAGTCGACGACCCGGAAGACCACCCCGATGACGACGACGACGACCCAGAAGACCACCCCGATGACGACGACGACGACGGCGGAGACGACGACGGCGGAGACGACGACGGCGGAGACGACGACGGCTGAGACGACGACGGCGGAGATGACGACACTGGAGACGACGACCCTGGAGACGACGACATGGAAGACCGAGAAGCAGAAGAACAAGAGGCTGCAGAACAAAGAGCAGAAGAACATTAAGCATAAGACTTAATATCAGAGCAAAAGATATTATCTAAATTATATGCAGAAGAAGACTAAGCAGTGTATGGGGGTGAGTCCGTTCCTCCTCGTGGTGCCCCTGGATAATGCCTGATGCTGCAGGCCAAACTGAACGCGGACAAATGTAACTTTTGTGACTGGCAGAACAGAAGGTGTAATCTTCCAACTTTTATAGATAACAACTACGGGAATGCCTGTCACAAATGAGAATATGATGAAGAAGTAGAATAGGAAAAATAATAACAGTGGAATAAAATGAATATGTAGAATAGGAAGAATAATAATAGTTGAATAAAATGAATATGAAGAATGTAATCAAAAAAAAAAAAAAAAGGTAAAGGATGAAGAAGAAGATGAATAAGGTGAAGAAGAAGTTGATGTCAAAGATGCTGATGATGATGAAGATGAAAGTGTGGGAAAAGAAAAAAAAAAAAGAAAAAAAAGAAGGGGAAGGGCGTGGAATAGTGAAACATCAATATCTGACAAAAAAAAAAAAAAATTTACATAGTCAATATCTTTGTCACTCCGAACGTCTTAAAAAAAAACAAAAAACATGCTATTCTATTTGATTGGGCTAAACCTCTATGACTTTAATGTGTCCGCCACCTCCCCAAATACATCCGGCATTATTCTTAGTTGTTTTCCTTCATGTAGAATGAACCTACAAGGCAAGAAAGGGTTTATTTTAATTCCGATATTTTGGTCCCATTGACTTGCATTGGGATCGGGTATCGGTATCGGCGATATCCGATATTTTTTGAATATCGGCCGATCCTATCCGATACCGATACTTTCCGATATCGGAAGGTATCGCTCAACACTAGTCGCTAATATTAGTTCCAAGTTCTCATGTGGCATAATATTTTGCAATTTGCCTTTATAGCGAGGATCAAGGAGGCAGGCCAACCAGTAATCGTCATCGTTCATCATTTTAGTAATGCGTGGGTCCCTTTTGAGGATACGTAAGGCATAATCCGCCATGTGGGCCAAAGTTCCAGTTGTCAAATCTGCGGTTGTGCTGGGTTGAGGGGCTGTTTCAGGCAAATCTACGTCACTTGTGTCCCTCAAAAAACCAGAACCCGGCCTTGCCACGCCACCAATTTCCCGTGGCCCCGGAAAAGCTTCCTCATTAAAAAAATACTCATCCCCATCATCCTCCTCATCCTCGTCCTCCTGTTCGCCCGCTACCTCGTCCTGTACACTGCCCTGACCAGACAATGGCTGACTGTCATCAAGGCTTTCCTCTTCCTCTGCTGCAGACGCCTGCTCCTTTATGTGAGTCAAACTTTGCATCAGCAGACGCATTAGGGGGATGCTCATGCTTATCATGGCGTTGTCTGCACTAACCAGCCGTGTGCATTCCTCAAAACACTGAAGGACTTGACACATGTCTTGTATCTTCGACCACTGCACACCTGACAACTCCATGTCTGCCATCCTACTGCCTGCTCGTGTATGTGTATCCTCCCACAAATACATAACAGCACGCCTCTGTTCGCACAGTCTCTGAAGCATGTGCAGTGTTGAGTTCCACCTTGTTGCAATGTCTATGATTAGGCGATGCTGGGGAAGGTTTAAAGACCGCTGATAGGTCTGCATACGGCTGGAGTGTACGGGCTAACGGCGAATATGCGAGCAAAGTCCGCGCACTTTGAGGAGCAGGTCGGATAACCCCGGATAACTTTTCAGGAAGCACTGCACCACCAGGTTTAAGGTGTGAGCCAGGCAAGGAATGTGTTTCAGTTGGGAAAGGGAGATGGCAGCCATGAAATTTCTTCCGCTATCACTCACTACCTTGCCTGCCTCAAGATCTACAGTGCCCAGCCACGACTGCGTTTCTTTCTACAAGAACTCGGACAGAACTTCCGCGGTGTGTCTGTTGTCGCCCAAACACTTCATAGCCAATACAGCCTGCTGACGCCTGCCAGTAGCTGCCCCATAATGGGGGCCGTGATGGACACGTAAAGTCCCTGGCCATGCCTACTGGTCCATGCATCTGTTGTCAGGTGCTCCTTTGTACTCACAGATTGCCTGAGTGCATGGACGATGCGCTCTTTAACATGCTGGTGGAGGGCTGGGATGGCTTTTCGCGAAAAGAAGTGTCGACTGGGTAGCTCGTAGCGCGGTACAGTATAGTCCATCAGGGCTTTGAAAGCTTCGCTTTCAACTAACCGGTAGGGCATCATCTCTAACGAGATTAGTCTAGCTATGTGGGCGTTCAAACCCTGTGTACATGGATGCGAGGCTAAGTACTTCCTTTTTCTAACCAGAGTCTCATGTAGGGTGAGCTGGACTGGAGAGCTGGAGATCGTGGAACTAGCGGGGGTGCCGGTGGACATGGCAGACTGAGAGACGGTTGGAGACGGTATTGTTTCCGCCGGTGCCTTAGATGCAGTGTTTCCTACTACGAAACTGGTGATTCCCTGACCCTGACTCCTTTGGCCTGGCAAAGAAACCTGCAAAGATACTGCAGGTGGTGCGGAAAATGGTGGCCTTAGACTGACGGAAGGGATGTAGTGTTGCTGACTAGCTTCTTTGGCCAAGGGTGCTACAACCTTAAGGGACGTTTGGTAGTTAGTCCAGGCTTGCAAATGCATGGTGGTTAAATGTCTATGCATGCAACTTGTATTTAGACTTTTCAGATTCTGACCTCTGCTTAAGATAGTTGAACATTTTTAAAAGATGACTTTGCGCTGATCAATTTGATGTTGTTTAAAAAAATGCCAGACTGCACTCTTTCTAGCGTCGGATCCCTTTTCAGGCATTGCAGACTGAGCTTTAACCGGATGGCCATGCTGTCCTCCAACTGGTTTTGGCTTTGCCACGCGTTTTGGGCCATCTACGGGCCCGGCAGATGGAACCTGTTGCGATGTTGATGCCTGCTGCGGCCCCTCCTCCTCCGCTTCAGAACTACTGCCGCCTGCACCCTGTTCCCCCAATGGCTGCCAATCGGGCTCAACAACTGGGTCATCTATAACCTCCTCTTCTAGCTCGTGTGCAACTTCGTCTGTGTCACCGTGTAAGTCGGTGGTATAGCGTTCGTGACGGGGCAACATAGTCTCATCAGGGTCTGATTCTGGATCAGTACCCTGCGAGGGCAATGTTGTGGTCTGAGTCAAAGGACCAGCATAGTAGTCTGGCTGTGGCTGTGCATCAGTGCACTCCATGTCCGATTCAACTTGTAATGGGCACTTTACCAGTTTCAGAAGAGGAGGCAAAAGAGCTAGAGGCTGAGTCAGCAAGGTAAGCCAAAACTTGCTCTTGCTGCTCCGGCTTTAAAAGCGGTTTTCCTACTCCCAGAAAAGGGAGCGTTCGAGGCCTTGTGTAGCCAGACGACGAACCTGGTTCCACAGCTCGAGACTTAGGTGCTATATTGTTTTTCCCACGACCACCCGATGCTCCACTACCACTATCATCATTACCAGCTGGCAATGAACGCCCACGGCCACGACCTCTTCCACCAGACTTCCTCATTGTTTTAAAAACGTCACCAAACTAACGGTATTTGTTACTGTCAAACAACTTACAAGGTGAACTCTAACTTCTTTATGATTAAGATATCCCTTTATAGGTGGGTGAGACCGCAAGGAAAATCAGGCACGATGTTACACACTCTGTTTTCAGTGGCACCAAATGAGAGAGATGTCACACACGCAGGACTGTCACTCAAGCACAAAGGCCAATATTAATCTCCCACTGTTTTTTTTTTTCAGGGAGAATTTAGATACCAAATTAAAAAAAAAAAAAATAGGCTTTCTATGGCCCATTATTTAAGAGAGATGGCACACTCTGGACTGGCAGACAAGCAGAAAGGCCAATATTAATCTCCCACTGTTTTTTTTTTTCAGGGAAAATTTAGATACCAAATTTAAAAAAAAAAAAAATAGGCTTTCTATGGCACACTATTTAAGAGAGATGGCACACTCAGGACTGGCAGACAATCAGAAAGGCCAATATTAATCTCCCACTGTGTTAGGAGTTGAGTTTCCTCTGCTGCACAGGGGGAATCTCGATCCGTGTCTGCTGCGGTCTCCCATCCAGCATCGGCCGCAGTGGGGTCTGCTCAGCGGAGACGTCGCTCCCAGCGTCTCGCTGAGGCTGATTCTGTGCATAGGGTCACTACTGCCTTTTCTGGCTTTCCTATGGTACCCTGCACTGATCTGCGGCAAGCAGGCCTCTCTGGGACTAAGTCCTTATTTACACACACTGAGCATGCCCAGGGCAGGGTCTCCCATTGGAGGTCGAGGGCCACATGTTCGGTCACATGCTCAGGTGCTGCAGTACATTCCATTGGTCCTTCTGGAAGGTCCTGAAAGGGCAAAACATGCTCAGGTACTGCAGCACTTTCCATTGGTCCTTCTGGAAGGTCCTGAAAGGGCAAAAACTTCAGTAGCAGCTTCCTGTGCTGCAACTATATAAACTGCGCATGACCGCACGGCCATGCGCTAGTATCGTCTTATGCTATATGCTTTGCGCCAATGTGGTCATGTGTTTGAATGTGTTCAGGGTCCCGGATGAAATAAGCCCCTAGAATGCTGGCTCCTCCGGCGAGGAGTTTTGTATGCATGCATGACCACTCACTGCTCACATCTGAGTAGTTGGCCTGTGCCTCTGTGAAAGTCTAACAGGGCACAGAGCTTTCCTCTCGCGGTTACTCTGTGAAGCTAACAGAGTTGTTATATACCGCCATATAGAGCCGCCAATATTTAGCAGCAGGTGCTTTCCTGCACGGTGGATCCCGGGTTGCGAACGCACCAATTCCATTTAATAAATTATATATTTGGTGCGTTCCGCCAACCCTAACACACTGTTTTTATTTTTTTTTCAGGGAGAATTTAGATACCAAATTAAAAAAAAAAAAATAACTAGGCTTTCTATGGCCCACTATTTAAGAGAGATGGCACACTCAGGACTGGCAGACAAGCAGAAAGGCCAATATTAATCTCCCACTGTTTTTTTTTTTTTCAGGGAGAATTTAGATACCAAATTTTTTTTTTTTTTTTAAAAAGGCTTTCTATGGCACACTATTTAAGAGAGATGGCACACTCAGGACTGGCACACAAGCAGAAAGGCAAATATTAATCTCCCACTGTTTTTATTTTTTTTCAGGGAGAATTTAGATATCAAATCTAGAAAAAAAAATAACTAGGCTTTCTATGGCCCACTATTTAAGAGAGATTGCACACTCAGGACTGGCAGACAAGCAGAAAGGCCAATATTAATCTCCCACTGTTTTTTTTTTTCAGGGAGAATTTTGATACCAAATTTAAAAAAAAAAAAAAAATAGGCTTTCTATGACCCACTATTTAAGAGAGATGGCACACTCTGGACTGGCAGACAAGCAGAAAGGCCAATATTAATCTCCCACAGTTTTTTTTTTTTCAGGGAGAATTTAGATACCAAATTTAAAAAAAAAACACTAGGCTTTCTATGGACACTATTTAAGAGAGATGACACACTCAGGACTGGCAGACAAGCAGAAAGGCCAATATTAATCTCCCACTGTTTTTATTTTTTTTTCAGGGAGAATTTAGATACCAAATTAAAAAAAAAAAAAAGTAAAAGGCTTTCTATGGCCCACTATTTAAGAGAGATGGCACGCACAGGACTGGCACTCTAGCAGAAATGCCAATCTTAATCTCCCACAACTTATTTTTTTAGGGAGAATTAAAAAAAAAAAAAAAAGGGACTGTCCTACAATTACTATCTCCCTGCAGTAATCTCAGCCAGGTATGGCAGGCAGCAATAACAAGGAGTGGACTGATGCACAAATTAAATAAAAAGTGTGGACATACAAACAAGATAGCTGTGCAGAAAGGAAGGAACAAGAGGATTTGTGCTTTGAAAGCAGTTGTTTTGCACAGCGGCGTACACACAGCAATGCAGCTATCAGGGAGCCTTCTAGGGCAGCCCAATGAGCTACAGCGCTGAGGGAAAAAAAATGTAGCTTCCACTGTCCCTGCAAACAAAAGGTGGTGTTGGACAGTGGAAATCGCTACAGCACAAGCGGTTTGGTGGTTAATGGACCCTGCCTAACACTATCCCTGCTTCTGACAAAGCGGCAGCAACCTCTCCCTAGGCTAGGATCAGCAACAGTAAGATGGCGGTCGGTGGGAACGCCTCTTTATAGCCCCTGTGACGCTGCAGACAGCAAGCCAATCACTGCAATGCCCTTCTCTAAGATGGTGGGGACGAGGACCTATGTCATCACGCTGCCCACACTCTGTGTCCACCTTCATTGGCTGAGAAATGGCACTTTTAGCGTCATTGAAACGTGACTTTGGCGCGAAAGTCGCGTACCGCATGGCCGACCCCACACAGGGGTCGGGCCGGGTTTCGTGAAACCAGATTGTGCCAAAAGTCGGCGACTTTTGAAAATGAACGATCCGTTTCGCTCAACCCTAGTGATGGCCTCACTAGGAAAGGGGCATGGCACAAATATTACTCTGTTTGGCCAAAAATCACTTCTGGACTGCCCCCAACACTTTAAACATCCGAGCAGTCTGGCTCCTAGTCTGCAGTGATGTTTTAAAATGTCACTGCATAGAAAGAACACAGGTGCACATTATTATACAGCTGAGGGAGAGGGGATGCAGCTGTCAGACGCAGCCAGAGTTCCCATAGAGAAGGCAGAGACGGTTTATTACTGTTTGAGCTTTCTACATCTTTGTATATAAATATATATATCGCTCCATGAACATATATATATATATATATATATATTAAAGGACTGTATATATATATATATATAGATAGATCTATCTATCTATCTATATATACAGTGCTTTAATGGACGAAAGTGCTAGCACCCTTTAAATTGCTCTAAAAATGAAGTACCGTATTTTTTGGACTATAAATAAGATGCACCGGACCATAAGATGCACCCCAAATTTAGGGTGAAAATTGCAGAAAAAAATATATTTTATAAGATGGGGGTCCGTCTTATTGTCCGAATTTACAGTATCTTACCTGAGGGCTGGCGGTGGCAGAGCAGGGTCACAGGAGGCATGGTGTTGGCAGAGGTGCGGTGATGCGGTGGGCAATATGGTGTGCACCTGAGCAGGGTCCCTTCCTTTTTAGGTGGGCGATGCCACGGCCTGGTGTCCATGGGGGGTTGCAGCAGTGCTGTGGTGGCGGCAGAGGTGCAGGGATGATGAGGCGCAGTGAGCGGTATGGCGTTAGCAGTGTCTCTTCCAAAGGTGAGGTGAAGCAGCGGCCCAGTATCCAAGGTAAGCAGCAGAGTCGGGTGAATCATGGCTTTATCAGTGGCAGCGGCCATCTTCCTGAGGCCGTGCGTGCGCAGATAAAGTGCTCTGCTTCCCGGGGCTCCAGGAAAATGGCCGCGGGAGGGCGCACGTGCGCAGATGGAGATCGTGGTGGCCATTTTCCTGAAGCCAAGTTTGCAGATTTAGATCCATGATTCACCCGGCTCTGCTGCTTACCTTGGATACCGGGCCGCTGCGTCACCTCACCTGTGGAAGGGACCCCGCTCACGCCATACTGCTCTCTGCGCCTCATTATCCCTGCACCTCAGCCGCCACCACACCACTGCCGGTAAGCCTGCATTCCAACTATAAGAAGCACCCCCCATTTTCCTCACATTTTTTTGGGGAAAAAGTGCGTCTCATAGTCTGAAAAATACGGTACTTCTCCCAGAAAATTATTGCAATTACACGTTTATTTCCTTTGTGTGAATTGGAACAACACAAAAATAGCAGACAAATAAAAGGCAAATTGGACATAATTTCACACAAAACAACAAAAATGAGTGACCAAGAATTGTTGGCATCTTTTCAAAATTGTGGGTAAAGAACTTTGTTACATGCATGTGATGCTCGTTCAAACTCACCTGTAGCAAGTAATAGATGTGGGTAATATGAAAATCACACCTATAACAAGTTAAAAAGGGGAGAAGTTGACTCCATGTTTGATTTGTGTGTCTGTGTGTGCTATACTAAACATGGAGAATAGAAAGAGGAGAAGAGAACTGTCTGAGGACTTGAGAACAAAAATTGTTGAACAATATCAACAATCTCAAGGTTACAAGTCAATCTCCAGAGAACTTGATGCTCCTTTGTCTTCTGTGTTTACAACTCATGGAACTGTAGCTAATTTCCTGGACGTGCATGGCAGGGAAAAATGTATGAAAGGTTCAACGCAAGATAGTCCGGATGATGGATAAGCAGCCACAATCAAGCTTCAAATAAATTCAAGCTGTCCTGCAGGCTCAGGGTGCATCAGTGTCAGCGTGAACTGTACATCAACACTTGAAAGAAATGAAACGCCATGGCAGGAGACCAAGGAAGACCCTCTGCTGACACAGAGACTTAAGAAAGCTAGAATGCAGTTTGCCAATATGTATGCGAGTATGAAAAAATCATTTTAGTGGTCTTGTGTGGTCAATGGTCATTAAAAAAGTGACGCTAAAAACAGACACTGATTTCCCTTTTTTTCCACTAATGTTGCCCAATATCAGCAAAAAAAGGCTATAACAGTGACAAACAAATGAAGCCTCGTGTCTCACTAAAAAGAAGACACAGAAATTACTTGAATATCTGTAAAAGAATTTTTTTTCCGGGCTATTTAAACTGCTTAGACGAAAAATCCTGAAAATGTGCCTGGTCAAGAATGGATGTAAATGGCGTGGTCATGATCCGGTAAAAGTTGTCTAATTTCAGCTTGCAATGTTGAAAATTTAGAACATAGCGCTAAATATGCCATATATGTTTTTAAAGCAATGTCTTTGATCACTTAGAAATCCGGCGTGGCTGTTCAATCAGGGTCACACAATCCTATGTCTATGTTTGACACAGCCTGTTATAAACCCGACCCAAAAAAACATAAAAAAAACCCCACAGAATAACACAAGGGAGCACTGAACACTAAGCCATATTCCCGTCACTACTGTAGATGATCAGAGTAGCCGGCATTAACCCTTCTGATACCCTAAAGAAAAGCTTGTGATAACTCATTTAGTACCCCAAACCACTCTTAATATATATATATATATATATATATATATATATACTAGATTGTGGCCCGATTCTAACGCATCGGGTATTCTAGAATATGCATGTCCCCGTAGTCTATGGACAATGATGATTCCAGAATTCACGGCAGACTGTGCCCGTCGCTGATTGGTCGAGGCAACCTTTATGACATCATCGTCGCCATGGCAACCATTTATGACATCTACGTCGATACTGTGCCCGTCGCTGAATCAGAAACGTGAGATGTCTACGTCCTTTATGACATCATCGTCGCTGTGCCCGTTGCTGATTGGTCGAGGCTGCCAGGCCTCGACCAATCAGAGATGCGGGATTTCTACGTCGATGCTGTGCCGGTCTCTGATTGGTCGAGGCCTGGCGGCCTCGACCAATCAGAGATGCGGGATTTCTACGTCGATGCTGTGCCGGTCTCTGATTGGTCGAGGCCTGGCGGCCTCGACCAATCAGAGACGTGGGATTTCCAGGACAGACAGACAGACAGACAGAAAGACAGACAGACAGACAGACGGAAAAACCCTTAGGCAATTATATATATAGATATATATATGTATACAGAATATACTGTATATATACTCCTCCCACTCTTCAGACCACCTGAAAATTTGTCCTCTTCATCTCGCATAACCCATGACTATGAAGGAAAATGACAATTCCTCCTTCTTTCCTCTGGCCCACTTGAAGATGGGCAAGAACTAGGGTCGAGCGACTTTTACTTTTTTAGGATCGAGTAGGGTTTCGCGAAACCCGACTTTTTCAAAAGTCGAGTCAAGTGAAATCGGCCGATTATCGCGAAAAGTCGGGGATCGACCGAAACACGAAACCCAATGCAAGTCAACGGGGAAGCATAGTCGGCAGTGAGTGGAGGCCAGGAAAACACCTACAGTGCCCATTTTAATGGCAAAAACATCCATTCTTGTTACTGAAGCTGGTCAATCTTAATTTACCTTATAATAATAGTTAGGCATTGGACATTGGGGTCATTTGGCTAAAGTTGTGGGGGGTAGGGCTGGTTGAAGTTTTTATTGGGCCCAGGAAACGTGGACTACATCACGGCGGTGGAGCAGGGAGAGGTAAGTATTTCAACTTTGCAAGTGCTGTGATCCTGAGCAAGCAGGGAGGGCCCACTCGTTCACATTGGCACTGGCACCGGGCCCCTCAGAGTACGGCAGTGTGTTTGCACGGCGGGGGCGCCATCCACCGGCAGCGACACTTTTGTGTACTATGAGGGGCCCTGTGCCAGTGATGTCGCCAACGAGTATGCCCCCCCACCCGATGAAGGAACCTGCACTTTCATCTGCACCTTCCTCTTTGTCCCCGTCTAAGGTGGTATAGTATGCGGGACGGGGAACCTGACTTTCAGCAGGGTCACTTTCTGGCTGTGTAGTGTGCAAGGGGAATGTAGTGGTCTGGGTCAATGTACCAGCAGACTCATCTTGCACTGGATGGGCAATGGGCAGGATGAGGAGGAAACACAGATATAGGCCAAAATAATAAAGTGGGCTAAATGCAGTTCAAAATTGGTAACAGGACTAACCAGGCGGCATTGCTTTGTTCAGTGGAGGACAACTGCAATGAGAGGCTGACACATTGAGTAGGCCCAAATAAGTAAGTAGGCTAAATGCAGTACAAAATTGGTAACAGTAGTAAACAGGCGGCACTGCTTTGTTCAGTGGAGGAGAACAGCAAGGAGCGGCAGACACCGTTAGTAGGCCCCAACCAAACTAGTAGCCCAAATGCAGTTTAAAATATGTAAATATAGGCCGAAAGCCTGAAGATTGAAGGTCAGCTTTGTTCAGTGGAGGAGAAAAGCAATGAGCGGCAGACACCGTTAGTACGCCCAACCAAACTAGTAGCCCAAATGCAGTTTCATATTAAAAATATAGTCCGAAAGCCTGAAGATTGAAGCTCAGGAAAACAAACCAGTAGAACACCTAGGAGCGGCAGACACCGTTAGTAGGCCCCAACCAAACTAGTAGGCCAAATGCAGTTTAATATTAAAAATATAGGCCGAAAGTCTGAAGATTGAAGCTCAGCAAAACAAACCAGTAGAACACCTAGGAGCGGCAGACACCGTTAGTAGGCCCCAACCAAACTAGTAGGCCAAATGCAGTTTAATATTAAAAATATAGGCCGAAAGCCTGAAGATTGAAGCTCAGGAAAACAAACCAGTAGAACACCTAGGAGCGGCAGACACCGTTAGTAGGCCCCAACCAAACTAGTAGGCCAAATGCAGTTTAATATTAAAAATATAGGCCGAAAGTCTGAAGATTGAAGCTCAGGAAAACAAACCAGTAGAACACCTAGGAGCGGCAGACACCGTTAGTAGGCCCCAACCAAACTAGTAGGCCAAATGCAGTTTAATATTAAAAATATAGGCCGAAAGCCTGAAGATTGAGTTCAGGAAAGTAAACCAGGAGATCATCAAGGAGCGGCAGACACCGTTAGTAGGCCCCAACCAAACTAGTACATTTCAAAAACCTGACCTGCACATCCAAACATAGACTCAGTGTGAACAGGTGCTGAACCTAGAGTTGCCAACTCGTTTATAGTTATGTAAATAAGGCAGCACACTGCAGCGCTAAAACATGCAAACTTGAAAACACGAAATTTGATCTGCATTACTGCACTAGAAATATGAAAAATGAGAGCTTTTAGCGCATAAAAATGGCCAATTTTATGTGTACCTGGTAGCCTCTTTACGGCATCTCTCTTATACCAGGTCCAACGCTTGCCTTACCTCGCTGAGAATAAACGTCTCCATCTGAATGGGTGCATGTGAAACCTCTTCTTAGACTAAAATTCTCTCTCTCTGTGGAGGGGTATTGGACCTGCTGTAATTAAAACACCTGAAGCTAGGAGGCGGAGTGCACGATCAGAAGGCTAGAGAATACATTTCAAAAACCTGACCTGCACATCCAAACATAGACTCAGTGTGAACAGGTGCTGAACCTAGAGTTGCCAACTCGTATATAGTTAAGTAAATAATGCAGCACACTGCAGCGCTAAAACATGCAAACTTGAAAACACGAAATTTGAACTGCATTACTGCACTAGAAATATGAAAATTGAGAGCTTTTAGCGCATAAAAATGGCCAATTTTATGTGTACCTGGTAGCCTCTTTACGGCATCTCTCTTATACCAGGTCCAACGCTTGCCTTACCTCGCTGAGAATAAACGTCTCCATCTGAATGGGTACATGTGAAACCTCTTCTTAGACTAAAATTTTCTCTCTCTGTGGAGGGGTATTGGACCTGCTGTAGTTAAAACACCTGAAGCTAGGAGGCGGAGTGCACGATCAGAAGGCTAGAGAATACATTTCAAAAGCCTGACCTGAACATCCAAACATAGACTCAGTGTGAACAGGTGCTGAACCTAGAGTTGCCAACTCTAAAACATGCAAACTTGAAAACACGAAATTTGAACTGCATTACTGCACTAGAAATATGAAAAATGTATTCTCTAGCCTTCTGATCGTGCACTCCGCCTCCTAGCTTCAGGTGTTTTAATTACAGCAGGTCCAATACCCCTCCACAGAGAGAGAGAATTTTAGTCTAAGAAGAGGTTTCACATGCACCCATTCAGATGGAGACGTTTATTCTCAGCGAGGTAAGGCAAGCGTAGGACCTGGTATTAGAGAGATGCCGTAAAGAGGCTACCAGGTACACATAAAATTGGCCATTTTTATGTGCTAAAAGCTCTCATTTTTCATATTTCTAGTGCAGTAATGCAGTTCAAATTTCGTGTTTTCAAGTTTGCATGTTTTAGCGCTGTAGTGTGCTGCCTTATTTACTTAACTATATACGAGTTGGCAACTCTAGGTTCAGCACCTGTTCACACTGAGTCTATGTTTGGATGTGCAGGTCAGGTTTTTGAAATGTATTCTCTAGCCTTCTGATCGTGCACTCCGCCTCCTAGCTTCAGGTGTTTTAATTACAGCAGGTCCAATACCCCTCCACAGAGAGAGAGAATTTTAGTCTAAGAAGATGTTTCACATGCACCCATTCAGATGGAGATGTTTATTCTCAGCGAGGTAAGGCAAGCGTAGGACCTGGTATAAGAGAGATGCCGTAAAGAGGCTACCAGGTACACATAAAATTGGCCATTTTTATGCGCTAAAAGCTCTCATTTTTCATATTTCTAGTGCAGTAATGCAGTTCAAATTTTGTGTTTTCAAGTTTGCATGCTTTAGCGCTGCAGTGTGCTGCCTTATTTACTTAACTATATACGAGTTGGCAACTCTAGGTTCAGCACCTGTTCACACTGAGTCTATGTTTGGATGTGCAGGTCAGGTTTTTGAAATGTATTCTCTAGCCTTCTGATCGTGCACTCCGCCTCCTAGCTTCAGGTGTTTTAATTACAGCAGGTCCAATACCCCTCCACAGAGAGAGAGAATTTTAGTCTAAGAGGAGGTTTCACATGCACCCATTCAGATGGAGACATTTATTCTCAGCGAGGTAAGGCAAGCGTAGGACCTGGTATAAGAGAGATGCCGTAAAGAGGCCACCAGGTACACATAAAATTGGCCATTTTTATGCGCTAAAAGCTCTCATTTTTCATATTTCTATTGCAGTAATGCAGTTCAAATTTCGTGTTTTCAAGTTTGCATGTTTTAGCTCTGCAGTGTGCTGCCTTATTTACTTAACCAACCAAACTACTAGGCCAAATGCAGTTAAATATCTCAAATAGGCAGAAAGCCTGAAGATTGAAGCTAAGCTTTGTTCCTTGGAGGACAACACCAAGGAGCGGCAGACACCGTTAGTAGGCCTGTTATTATTAGGCAATTCAGTACCACAGTGAACATAGAGGTCAGAGCACATACAGTGATCTGACAATAATCCAAAAACATAGAACGAGCTCTGAGACGTGGGAACTCTGTTGACCGCAATCCCTAATCCTATCCAACAACACTAGAGGCAGCCGTGGATTGCGCCTAACGCTACCTATGCAACTCGGCACAGCCTGAGAAACTAGCTAGCCTGAAGATAGAAAATAAGCCTACCTTGCCTCAGAGAAATACCCCAAAGGAAAAGGCAGCCCCCCACATATAATGACTGTGAGTAAGATGAAAAGACAAACGTAGAGATGAAATAGATTTAGCAAAGTGAGACCCGACTTTCTGAACAGAGCGAGAATAGGAAAGGTAACTTTGCGGTCAACACAAAACCCTAAAAACCACGCAAAGGGGGTAAAAAGACCCTCCGTACCGAACTAACGGCACGGAGGTACACCCTCTGCGTCCCAGAGCTTCCAGCAAACAAATAGATAAGCTGGACAGAAGAAAAGCAAACAAAATAGAAAAGGAAAACTTAGCTATGCAGAGCAGCAGGCCACAGGAACAATCCAGGAGGAAAACAAGTCCAATACTGGAACATTGACAGGAAGCCAGGATCAAAGCACTAGGTGGAGTTAAGTAGAGCAGCACCTAACGACCTCACCACATCACCTGAGGGAGGAAACTCAGAAGCCGCAGTACCACTTCCCTCCACCAACGGAAGCTTACAGAGAGAATCAGCCGAAGTACCACTTGTGACCACAGGAGGGAGCTCTGCCACAGAATTCACAACAGTACCCCCCCCTTGAGGAGGGGTCACCGAACCCTCACCAGAGCCCCCAGGCATACCATGATGAGCCACATGAAAGGCACGAACAAGATCGGGAGCATGGACATCAGAGGCAAAGACCCAGGAATTATCTTTCTGAGCATAACCCTTCCACTTAACCAGATACTGGAGTTTCTGTCTTGAAACACGAGAATCCAAAATCTTCTCCACAATATACTCCAACTCCCCCTCCACCAAAACCGGGGCAGGAGGGTCAACAGAAGGAACCATAGGTGCCACGTATCTCCGCAACAATGACCTATGGAATACGTTATGTATGGAAAAAGAATCTGGAAAGGTCAGACGAAAAGACACAGGATTAAGAACCTCAGAAATCCTATACGGACCAATGAAACGAGGTTTAAACTTAGGAGAGGAAACCTTCATAGGAATATGACGAGAAGATAACCAAACCAGATCCCCAACACGAAGTCGGGGACGCACACAGCGTCTGCGATTAGCAAAACGTTGAGCCTTCTCCTGGGACAAGGTCAAATTGTCCACTACCTGAGTCCAAATCTGCTGCAACCTGTCCACCACAGTATCCACACCAGGACAGTCCGAAGACTCAACCTGTCCTGACGAGAAACGAGGATGGAACCCAGAGCTGCAGAAAAATGGCGAAACCAAGGTAGCAGAGCTAGCCCGATTATTAAGGGCGAACTCAGCCAAAGGCAAAAAGGACACCCAATCATCCTGATCAGCAGAAACAAAACATCTCAGATATGTTTCCAAGGTCTGATTGGTTCGTTCGGTCTGGCCATTAGTCTGAGGATGGAAAGCCGAGGAAAAAGACAAGTCAATGCCCATCCTACCACAAAAGGCTCGCCAAAACCTCGAAACAAACTGGGAACCTCTGTCAGAAACGATACTCTCTGGAATGCCATGTAAACGAACCACATGCTGGAAGAACAATGGCACCAAATCAGAGGAGGAAGGCAATTTAGACAAGGGTACCAAATGGACCATCTTAGAAAAGCGATCACAGACCACCCAAATGACTGACATCTTTTGAGAAACGGGAAGATCTGAAATAAAATCCATAGAGATATGTGTCCAAGGCCTCTTCGGGACTGGCAAGGGCAAAAGCAAACCACTGGCATGAGAACAGCAGGGCTTAGCCCGAGCACAAATCCCACAGGACTGCACAAAAGTACGCACATCCCGCGACAGAGATGGCCACCAAAAGGATCTAGCCACTAACTCTCTGGTACCAAAGATTCCAGGATGACCAGCCAAGACCGAACAATGAACCTCAGAGATAACTTTATTCGTCCACCTATCAGGGACAAACAGTTTCTCCGCTGGACAACCATCAGGTTTATTAGCCTGAAATTTTTGCAGCACTCGCCGCAAATCAGGGGAGATGGAAGACACAATTACTCCCTCTTTGAGGATACCCGCCGGCTCAGATACACCCGGAGAGTCGGGCACAAAACTCCTAGACAGAGCATCCGCCTTCACATTTTTAGAGCCCGGAAGGTATGAAATCACAAAGTCAAAACGGGCAAAAAACAACGACCAACGAGCTTGACTAGGATTCAACCGCTTGGCGGACTCGAGATAAGTCAAGTTCTTATGATCAGTCAAGACCACCACGCGATGCTTAGCTCCTTCAAGCCAATGACGCCACTCCTCGAATGCCCACTTCATGGCCAGCAACTCTCGGTTGCCCACATCATAATTTCGCTCAGCAGGCGAAAACTTCCTGGAAAAGAAGGCGCACGGTTTCATCACTGAGCAATCAGAACCTCTCTGCGACAAAACAGCCCCTGCTCCAATCTCAGAAGCATCAACCTCGACCTGGAACGGAAGCGAAACATCTGGTTGACACAACACAGGGGCAGAAGAAAAACGACGCTTCAACTCTTGAAAAGCTTCCACAGCAGCAGAAGACCAATTGACCACATCAGCACCCTTCTTGGTCAAATCGGTCAATGGTTTAGCAATACTAGAAAAATTGCAGATGAAGCGACGATAAAAATTAGCAAAGCCCAGGAACTTTTACAGACTTTTCAGAGATGTCGGCTGAGTCCAATCATGGATGGCTTGGACCTTAACAGGATCCATCTCGATAGTAGAAGGGGGAAGATGAACCCCAAAAATGAAACCTTCTGCACACCAAAGAGACGCTTTGATCCCTTCACAAACAAAGAATTAGCACGCAGGACCTGAAAAACCGTTCTGACCTGCTTCACATGAGACTCCCAATCATCCGAGAAGATCAAAATGTCATCCAAGTACACAATCAGGAATATATCCAGGTACTCTCGGAAGATGTCATGCATAAAGGACTGAAACACTGATGGAGCATTGGCAAGTCCGAATGGCATTACTAGATACTCAAAATGACCCTCGGGCGTATTAAATGCAGTTTTCCATTCATCGCCTCGCTTAATTCGCACAAGATTATACGCACCACGAAGATCTATCTTGGTGAACCAACTAGCCCCCTTAATCCGAGCAAACAAATCAGATAACAACGGCAAGGGGTACTGAAATTTAACCGTGATCTTATTTAGAAGGCGTTAATCTATACAAGGTCTCAGCGAACCATCCTTCTTGGCTACAAAAAAGAACCCTGCTCCTAATGGCGACGATGACGGGCGAATATGCCCCTTCTCCAGGGACTCCTTCACATAACTCCGCATAGCGGCGTGCTCATGCAAAGATAAATTAAACAATCGGCCTTTTGGGAACTTACTACCAGGAATCAAATTGATAGCACAATCACAATCCCTATGCGGAGGTAGGGCATCGGACTTGGGCTCATCAAATACATCCCGGTAATCAGACAAGAACTCTGGAACCTCAGAAGGGGTGGATGACGAAATTGACAGAAATGGAACATCACCATGTACCCCCTGACAACCCCAGCTGGACACCGACATGGATTTCCAATCTAATACTGGATTATGGATTTGTAGCCATGGCAACCCCAACACGACCACATCATGCAGATTATGCAACACCAGAAAGCGAATAACCTCCTGATGTGCAGGAGCCATGCACATGGTCAGCTGGGTCCAGTACTGAGGCTTATTCTTGGCCAAAGGCGTAGCATCAATTCCTCTCAATGGAATAGGACACTGCAAGGGCTCCAAGAAAAACCCACAATGCTTAGCATACTCCAAGTCCATCAAATTCAGGGCAGCGCCTGAATCCACAAATGCCATGACAGAATACGATGACAAAGAGCAGATCAAGGTAACGGACAGAAGAAATTTTGACTGTACCGTACCAATGGTGGCAGACCTAGCGAACCGCTTAGTGCGCTTAGGACAATCAGAGATAGCATGAGTGGAATCACCACAGTAGAAACACAGCCCATTCAGACGTCTGTGTTCTTGCCGTTCAACTCTGGTCAAAGTCCTATCGCACTGCATAGGCTCAGGTTTAAGCTCAGGTAATACCGCCAAATGGTGCACAGATTTACGCTCACGCAAGCGTCGACCAATCTGAATGGCCAAAGACATAGACTCATTCAAACCAGCAGGCATAGGAAATCCCACCATGACATCCTTAAGGGCTTCAGAGAGACCCTTTCTGAACATAGCTGCCAGCGCAGATTCATTCCATTGGGTGAGCACGGACCACTTTCTAAACTTCTGACAATATAACTCTATCTCATCCTGACCCTGACAAAGAGCCAGCAAATTTTTTTCTGCCTGATCCACAGAATTAGGCTCATCGTACAGCAATCCGAGCGCCAGGAAAAACGCATCGATATTACTTAATGCAGGATCTCCTGGCGCAAGAGAAAATGCCCAGTCCTGAGGGTCGCCTCGCAAAAAAGAAATAATGATCAAAACCTGTTGAACTGGATCACCAGAGGAGCGAGGTTTCAAGGCCAGAAATAGTTTACAATTATTTTTGAAACTCAGAAACTTAGTTCTATCACCAAAAAACAAATCAGGAATAGGAATTCTTGGTTCTAACATAGATTTCTGAACAATAGTGTCTTGAATCTTTTGCTCTCTTGCCGAGAGCTGATCCACACATGAAGACAGACTTCTAATGTCCATTGCTACACCTGTGTCCTGAACCACCCAAATGTCTAGGGGAAAAAAAAGGCAAAACACAGTGCAGAGAAAAAAAATGGTCTCAGAACTTCTTTTTTCCCTCTATTGAGAATCATTAGTACTTTGGCTTCCTGTACTGTTATGATTAGGCAATTCAGTACCACAGTGAACATAGAGGTCAGAGCACATACAGTGATCTGACAATAATCCAAAAACATAGAACGAGCTCTGAGACGTGGGAACTCTGTTGACCGCAATCCTATCCAACAACACTAGAGGCAGCCGTGGATTGCGCCTAACGCTACCTATGCAACTCGGCACAACCTGAGAAACTAGCTAGCCTGAAGATAGAAAATAAGCCTACCTTGCCTCAGAGAAATACCCCAAAGGAAAAGGCAGCCCCCCACATATAATGACTGTGAGTAAGAAGAAAAGACAAACGTAGAGATGAAATAGATTTAGCAAAGTGAGGCCCGACTTTCTGAACAGAGCGAGGATAGGAAAGGTAACTTTGCGGTCAACACAAAACCCTAAAAACCACGCAAAGGGGGCAAAAAGACCCTCCGTACCGAACGGCACGGAGGTACACCCTCTGCGTCCCAGAGCTTCCAGCAAACAAATAGATAAGCTGGACAGAAGAAAAGCAAACAAAATAGCAAAGGAAAACTTAGCTATGCAGAGCAGCAGGCCACAGGAACGATCCAGGAGGAAAACAAGTCCAATACTGGAACATTGACAGGAAGCCAGGATCAAAGCACTAGGTGGAGTTAAGTAGAGCAGCACCTAACGACCTCACCACATCACCTGAGGGAGGAAACTCAGAAGCCGCAGTACCACTTCCCTCCACCAACGGAAGCTTACAGAGAGAATCAGCCGAAGTACCACTTGTGACCACAGGAGGGAGCTCTGCCACAGAATTCACAACATAGGCCCCAACCAGACTAGTAGGCCAAATGCAGTTTAATATTGAAAATATAGGCCAAAAGCCTGAAGATGGAAGCTCAGGAAAGTAAACCAGGAGAACACCTAGGAGCGGCAGACACCGTTAGTAGGCCCCAACCAAACTAGTAGGCCAAATGCAGTTAAATATCTGATATAGGCCAAAAGCCTGAAGATTGAAGCTCAGCTTTTTTCCTTGGAGGACAAAACCAAGGAGCGGCAGACACCATTAGTAGGTCCCAACCAAACTACTAGGACCAATTGCAGTTTAATATTAAAAATATAGGCCGAAAGCCTGAAGATTGAAGCTCAGGAACGTAAACCAGGAGAACACCTAGGAGCGGCAGACATCGTTAGTGGGGCCCAAGCAAACTAATAGGCCAAATGCAGTTTAATATTAAAAATATAGGCCGAAAGCCTGAAGATCAAAGCTCAGGAAAACAAACCAGGAGAACACCAAGGAGCGGCAGACACCGATAGTAGGCCCCAACCAAACTAGTAGCTCAAATGCAGTTTCAGATTAAAAATATCAGCTGTATTGAGTGGCGGAGACAGACACAGGTAGTAGGCCTTAAACTAAAAAGTTGGCTCAATGTAGTTTAAAAAAGGTTACAGGGGTACACAGGCAGCATTGGTGTGGTCAGCGAAGGACAATTGCAAGGAAGGACCGCAGACAGACTTAGTAGGCCTAAAATAAAAAAGTAGGCGCGATACAGGTTTAAATAGGTTACAGGGGTACACATGCAGCATTGGTGTGGTCAGCGGAGGACGTTTGCAAGGAGGGACCGCAGACAGACTTAGTAGGCCTAAAATAAAAAAAGTAGGCTCGATGCAGGTTTAAATAGGTTACAGGGGTACACAGGCAGCATTGGTGTGGTCAGCGGAGGATGATTGCAAGGAGGGACCGCAGACAGACTTAGTAGGCCTAAAATAAAAATAGTAGGCTCGATGCAGGTTTAAATAGGTTACAGGGGTACACAGGCAGCATTGGTGTGGTCAGCGGAGGACAATTGAAAGGAGTGTCTGACACAGTTAGTAGGCCAAAATAATAAAGTGAGGTTAATGTCTGGCAAAAAAAAAAAATCACAAATAAACAGGTGGCATACCTAGGTACAGGGGTGGGCTCCTCTGCTGACTTGCAGACAGTGGTATTTGGCACAAAGTATTAACTGGTGTAAATGTAGGACAGGGCCCCTGAATATTTTTACTAGCATCATACATGTCAACAAATTGGTATTGGCAGTGCCATTGAAGGATTTAACCACACAGACTAAACAGTGGTGGAGCAGGGAGAGATAATTTTGAAAGTGGTAGAGCAGTGTTTGAGCTGGGGGGGACACTCTCTCGTGGGCGGCGGTACTGGACTAGGGCCCCTCATGTTATGACGGTGTGTCTGACGTTGGGTGCGCACCACCACCGCCAGAGACACTTCATTGTACTATGAGGGACCCAGTGGCAGTGCCGTCGCCCAAAAGTGGGCACACCCACCTCTTCAGCCAAACGGCACTCGCACGGGTGCTTGCGCCAAGTGGTGACCACGGCCCCGTGGAGGGAGTCAGCCCATTTAGGGAGGTGTAAAAATGGTGTATGCTGGACATACAGCAGCTGCATATGGAGAAATTTGAGCAGTCAGTACGACCAGTCCAAAAGCAAGACCTTTTTACAGGAAAGCTATGCGTCAGCAGGGAAAGGTGGGGCAAAATATTTAGAAATCCATGATTGGTTCATTTTAATGAAGGTTAGATCATCAACATTTTGGGTAGCCAGATGACTCCTTTTTTCGGTCAGTATTGAACCAGCAGCACTGAATACTCTTTCTGATAGCACACTAGCTGCTGGGTAAGCAAGCTCCTGCAATGCATATTCTGCCAATTCAGGCCAGGTATCTATTTTGGATGCCCAGTAATCAAATGGGAATGACGGGTGAGGGAGAACATCGATAGGGGAGGAAAAATAGTTAGTAACCATACTGGACAAATGTTGTCTCCTGTCACTTTGAATTGATGCTGCAGTACCTGTCATGTCTGTGGTCATTGCGAATCACTCCACAACCTGGTCATAAAACCCCTCTGTCCAACACCACTTCTGATTTGTGCACCTCTAACACCTCTGCCATGATGCCCCCTGCAGCTCGTGTGAAAACAATCACCGCCGCTGTGTGCTGGGAATGCCTGAACCAAACGGTTAACAAGAGTTGCTTGTTTGGTAGCCAATATTTGCTCAATGTTCTCATGTGACATGATATTTTGCAATTTCCCTTTATAGCGTATATCCAGGAGGCAGGCCAACCAGTAGTCGTCATCGGTCATCATTTTGATAATGCGGGGGTCCCTTTTTAGGATACGCAAGGCATAATCCGCCATGTGGGCCAATGTTCCAGGTGTCAATTCACTGCTTGTGCTGGGTTGAGGAGCACTTTCAGGGAAATCAACATCACCTGTCTCCCTCAAAAACCCTGTACCTGACCTTGCAATGCCACCAGTTTCTATTGCCCCCTAAGAAGCTTCCTCCTCCCATAAATATTCATCTCCATCATCCTCCTCGTCCTCCTCTTTGTCTGCCACCTCGTCCATGAGTCTTCTCTGAGCAGACAGTGGCTGACTGTCATCAAGGCTACCCTCGTCCTCGGCTGCAGACACCTGCTCCTTTATGTGTGTCAAACTTTGCATCAGCAGACGCATTAGGGGGATGCTCATGCTTATTATGGCGTTGTCTGCACTAACCAGCCGTGTGCATTCCTCAAAACACTGAAGAAATTGACACAGATCTTGTAGCTTCGACCACTGCACACCTGACAACTCCATGTCTGCCATCCAACTGCCTGCCCGTGTATGTGTATCCTCCCACAAATACATAACAGCACGCCTCTGTTCGCACAGGTTCTGAAGCATGTGCAATGTGGAGTTCCACCTTGTTGCAACGTTGATTATTAGGCGGTGCTGGGGAAGCTGTAAAGATCGCTGATGGTTCTGCATACGGCTGGAGTGTACGGGCGAACGGCAGATGAGCGAGCAAAGTCTTTGCACCTTCAGGAGCAGGGCGGGTAACCCCGGATAACTTTTCAGGAAGCACTGCACCACCAGGTTCAAGGTGTGAGCCAGGCAAGGAATGTGTTTCAGTTGTGAAAAGGCTATGGCAGCCATAAAATTCCTTCCGTTATCACTGACTACCTTTCCTGCCTCAAGATGTACACTGCCCAGCCATGACTTAGTTTCTTGCTGCAAGAAGTCGGACAGAACTTCTGAGGTGTGTCTGTTTTCGCCCAAACACTTCATTTCCAATACAGCCTGCTGACTCTTTCCACAATCTGTTCCATAATGGGACACCACGGTTGCAACAATGGCAGCTGCGGATGGAGTGGTCGTGCGACTGCGCTCTGTGGACGAGCTTTCGCTTCTGTAGGAGGAGGAGGAGGAGGGGCAAGTGCCTACAGCCAACTGTTTCCTAGACCGTGGGCTAGGCAGAACTGTGCCACTATGGCTGTCCCCTGTGTACCCTGCATCGACCACATTAACCCAGTGCACCGTGATAGACATGTAACGTCCCTAGCCATGCCTACTGGTCCATGCATCTGTTGTGAGGTGCACCTTTCTACTGACTGATTGCCTGAGTGCATGGAAAATGCGGTCTTTGACATGCTGGTGGAGGGCTGGGATGGCTTTTCTCGCAAAGAAGTGTCGACTGGGTAGGTCATAGCATGGGTACTGCGTAGGCCATCAGGGCTTTGAAAGCTTCGCTTTTAACCAACCGGTAGGGCATCATCTCTAACGAGATTAGTCTAGCAATGTGGGCGTTCAAACCCTGTGTACGCGGATGAGAGGATGAGTACATCCTTTTCCTAAGGAGATTCTCTTGAAGGGTGAGCTGGACTGGAGGGCTGCATATGTTGGAACTAGCGGGGGTGGTGGTGGACATGGCAGACAGAGAGGGCTGGTGATTTTATTCTTGCTGTTGGCCTACATACAGTGTTTCCTACCAAGAACCTGATGATTCCCTGACTGCTTTGGGCTTGCGACGATACCTCCACATTTGCTGCAGGTGGTGTCGTAAATGGTGGGCTTACAGTGAGGAAAGGAATGTAGCGTTGCTGACTAGCTTCATTTTGAGCGGGTGCAACAACTTTACGGGACATTTGGTAGTTAGTCCAGGCTTGTAAGTGCATGGTGATTAAATGTCTATGCATGCAACTTGTATTTAAATTTTTGACATTCTGACCTCTGCTAAAGGTCCTTGAGCATTTCTTACAGATAACTTTGCACCGATCATTCGGATCTTGGTTAAAAAATTGCCAGACTTCACTCTTCCTACTATCGAATACCTTGTCAGGCATTGCACACTGAGCTACTTTAACCGGATGGCCACGCTGTCCTACAACTGTTTTTGGTTTTGACACATGCTTTTGGCCAGATACAGGCCTGCCAGATGAAAGCTGTTGCGATGTTGATGCCTGCTGCGGCTCCTCCTCCTCCGCTTCAGAGCTACTGCCAGCGGCACCCTGTTCCCCCAATGGCTGCCAATCGGGGTCAACAACTGCGTCATTTATCACCTCCTCTTCTATGTCCTGTGCACCTTCCTGTGTGTCACCGTGTAAGCCGGTGCTATAGCGTTCGGGACAGGGCACCATAGTCTCATTAGGGTCAGATTCTGGCTCAGTACACTGCGAGGGCAATGTTGTGATCTGAGTCAATGGAACAGCATAATAATCTAGCTGTGGCTGTGCATCTGTGCACTCCATGTCCGATTCATCTTGTAATGGGCATGGCCTGTTAACAATTTCCCTTTCTAACCCAGGCACGGTATGTGTAAAGAGCTCCATGGAGTAACCTGTTGTGTCGCCTGACGCATCCTTCTCTGTTGTTCTGGGTGAAGGACACAAGGAAGCGACTTATTCCTGACCGGGAGCATCCACTGACGATGTGCTGCTTTTAAATTTTGCACTTTCCGAAGAGGAGGCGAAAGAGCTAGAGGCAGAGTCAGCAAGGAAAGCCAAAACTAGTTCCTGCTGCTCCGGCTTTAAAAGCAGTTTTCCTACTCCCAGAAAAGGGAGTGTTAGAGGCCTTGTGTAGTCAGACGATGACGCTGGCTCAACAACTCGAGACTTAGGTGCTATATTGCTTTTCCCACGACCACCTGATGCTCCACCACCACTACCATTATTACCAGCTGGCAATGACCGGCCACGACCTCTTCCACCAGACTTCCTCATTCTTGGAAAAATGTTACCAAACTAACAAACGTTATATGGTACTGTAAAAACAGTTAGAAAGTGTACGTAAACTTGTTGTGAATTTAAATGTCCCTTCATAGGTGTGTGAGACTGCTGGGAAAATCAGGCCAACTGTATTACAATACACAGTTTCTGTGTCAGAAAGTGGCCGACAGATATGCCACAAATAGGACTCACGCAGATGCACTTAGTGGCAATAGAAATGTCCCTTAATAGGTGTGGGAGACTGCTGTAAAAATCAGGCCCACTGCATTACACTACACAGTTTCTGTGTCAGAAACTGGCTGACAGATATGCCACAAACAGGACTGACGCAGATGCACTTAGTGGCAATAGAAATTTTGTCTTTATAAGTATGGGAGACTGCTGGGGAAAATCAGGCCCACTGTATTACACTACACAGTTTCTGTGTCAGAAAGTGGCTGACAGATATGCCACAAACATGACTCACGCAGATTCACTTAGTGGCAATAGAAATTTCCCTTTATAGGTGTGGGAGACTGCTGGCAAAATCAGGCCCACTGTATTACACTACACAGTTTCTGTGTCAGAAAGTGGCCGACAGATATGCCACAAATAGGACTCACGCAGATGCACTTAGTGGCAATAGAAATGTCCCTTAATAGGTGTGGGAGACTGCTGTAAAAATCAGGCCCACTGCATTACACTACACAGTTTCTGTGTCAGAAACTGGCTGACAGATATGCCACAAACAGGACTGACGCAGATGCACTTAGTGGCAATAGAAATTTTGTCTTTATAAGTATGGGAGACTGCTGGGGAAAATCAGGCCCACTGTATTACACTACACAGTTTCTGTGTCAGAAAGTGGCTGACAGATATGCCACAAACATGACTCACGCAGATTCACTTAGTGGCAATAGAAATTTCCCTTTATAGGTGTGGGAGACTGCTGGCAAAATCAGGCCCACTGTATTACACTACACAGTTTCTGTGTCAGAAACTGGCTGACAGATATGCCACAAACAGGACTGACGCAGATGCACTTAGTGGCAATAGAAATTTTGTCTTTATAAGTATGGGAGACTGCTGGGGAAAATCAGGCCCACTGTATTACACTACACAGTTTCTGTGTCAGAAAGTGGCTGACAGATATGCCACAAACAGGACTCATGCAGATGTACTTAGTGGCAATAGAAATTTCTCTTTATAGGTGTGTGAGACTGCTGGGGAAATCAGGCCCACTGTATTACATTACAAAGTTTCAGTGTCAGAAAGTGGCCGTTAGATATACCACAAACAGGACTGACGCAGATGCACTTAGTGGCAATAGAAATTTCCCTTTATACGTGTGGGAGACTGCTGGGAAAATCAGGCCCACTGTATTACACTACACAGTTTTTGTGTCAGAAAGTGGCTGACAGATATGCCACAAACAGGACTCATGCAGATGCACTTAGTGGCAATAGAAATTTTGTCTTTACAAGTGTGGGAGACTGCTGGGAAAATCAGGCCCACTGTATTACACTACACAGTTTCTGTGTCAGAAAGTGGCTGACAGATATGCCACAAACAGGACTCACGCAGATGCACTTAGTGGCAATAGAAATTTCCCTTAACAGGTGTGGGAGACTGCTGGGAAAATCAGGCCCACTGTATTACACTACTGTTGTGAATTCTGTGGCAGAGCTCCCTCCTGTGGTCACAAGTGGTACTTCGGCTGATTCTCTCTGTGAGCTTCCGTTGGTGGAGGAAAGTGGTACTGCGGCTTCTGAGTTTCCTTCCTCAGGTGATGAGGTTAAGTCGTTAGGTGCTGCTCTATTTAACTCCACCTTGTTCTTTGATCCTGGCCTCCAGTCAATGTTCTAGTATTGGACCTGTTTCCTCCTGGATCGTTCCTGTGGCCTGCTGCTCTGCATAGCTAAGTTCCGCTTTGCTATTTTGTTTGCTGTTTTTTTCCTGTCCAGCTTGTCTATTTGTTTTTTCCTGCTTGCTGGGAGCTCTGGGACGCAGAGGGTGTACCTCCGTGCCGTTAGTTCTGTATGTGCTCTGACCTCAATGTCCATTGTGGTACTGAATTACCTCATCATGACAGTACTGGAGGCCTAAAGTACTAATGATTCTCAATAGAGGGAAAAAAGAAGTTCTAAGACCATTTTTTTTTCTCTGCACTGTGTTTTGCCTTCTTTTTCCCCTAGACATTTGGGTGTTTCAGGACACAGGTGTAGCGATGGATATTAAGGGTCTGTCTTCATGTGTGGATCAGCTCACGGCAAGAGTACAAAATATTCAAGACCTTGTGGTTCAGAATTCTATGTTAGAACCGAGAATTCCTATTCCTGATTTGTTTTTTGGAGATAGAACTAAATTTCTGAGTTTCAAAAATAATTGTAAACTATTTCTGGCTTTGAAACCTCGCTCCTCTGGTGACCCAGTTCAACAAGTTAGGATCATTATTTCTTTTTTACGTGGCGACCCTCAGGACTGGGCATTTTCTCTTGCGTCAGGAGATCCTGCATTAAGTAATATCGATGCGTTTTTCCTGGCGCTCGGATTGCTGTACGATGAGCCTAATGCAGTGGATCAGGCAGAGAAAAATTTGCTGGCTCTGTGTCAGGGTCAAGATGAGATAGAGGTATATTGTCAGAAATTTAGAAAGTGGTCCGTGCTCACTCAGTGGAATGAAGGTGCGCTCGCAGCTATTTTCAGAAAAGGTCTCTCTGAAGCCCTTAAGGATGTCATGGTGGGATTTCCTATGCCTGCTGGTCTGAATGAGTCTATGTCTTTGGCCATTCAGATCGGTCGACGCTTGCGTGAGCGGAAATCTGTGCACCATTTGGCGGTATCACCTGAGCTTAAATCTGAGCCTATGCAGTGCGATAGGACTTTGACTAGAGTTGAACGGCAAGAACACAGACATCTGAATGGGCTGTGTTTCTACTGTGGTGATTCCACTCATGCTATCTCTGATTGTCCTAAGCGCACTGAGCGGTTCGCTAGGTCTGCCACCATTGGTACGGTACAGTCAAAATTTCTTCTGTCCGTTACCTTGATCTGCTCTTTGTCATCGTATTCTGTCATGGCATTTGTGGATTCAGGCGCTGCCCTGAATTTGATGGACTTGGAGTATGCTAGGCGTTGTGGGTTTTTCTTGGAGCTCTTGCAGTGTCCTATTCCATTGAGAGGAATTGATGCTACGCCTTTGGCCAAGAATAAGCCTCAGTATTGGACCCAGCTGACCATGTGCATGGCTCCTGCACATCAGGAGGTTATTCGCTTTTTGGTGTTGCGTAATCTGCATGATGTGGTCGTGTTGGGGTTGCCATGGCTACAAGTCCATAATCCAGTATTAGATTGGAAATCCATGTCTGTGTCCAGCTGGGGTTGTCAGGAGTTACATGGTGATGTCCCATTTCTGACTATTTCGTCATCCACCCCTTCTGAGGTTCCAGAGTTCTTGTCTGATTACCGGGATGTATTTGATGAGCCCAAGTCCGATACCCTACCTCCGCATAGGGATTGTGATTGTGCTATCGATTTGATTCCTGGTAGTAAATTCCCAAAAGGTCGACTGTTTAATTTATCTGTGCCTGAGCACGCCGCTATGCGGAGTTATGTGAAGGAGTCCTTGGAGAAGGGGCATATTCGCCCGTCATCGTCGCCATTAGGAGCAGGGTTCTTTTTTGTGGCCAAGAAGGATGGTTCACTGAGACCTTGTATAGATTACCGCCTTCTAAATAAGATTACGGTTAAATTTCAGTACCCTTTGCCGTTGTTATCTGATTTGTTTGCTCGGATTAAGGGGGCTAGTTGGTTCACCAAGATAGATCTTTGTGGTGCGTATTATCTTGTGCGTATTAAGCGAGGCGATGAATGGAAAACTGCATTTAATACGCCCGAGGGCCATTTTGAGTATCTAGTAATGCCATTCGGACTTGCCAATGCTCCATCAGTGTTTCAGTCCTTTATGCATGACATCTTCCGAGAGTACCTGGATAAATTCCTGATTGTGTACTTGGATGACATTTTGATCTTCTCGGATGATTGGGAGTCTCATGTGAAGCAGGTCAGAACGGTGTTTCAGGTCCTGCGTGCTAATTCTTTGTTTGTGAAGGGATCAAAGTGTCTCTTTGGTGTTCAGAAGGTTTCATTTTTGGGGTTCATCTTTTCCCCTTCTACTATCGAGATGGACCCTGTTAAGGTCCAAGCGATCCATGATTGGACTCAGCCGACATCTCTGAAAAGTCTGCAAAAGTTCCTGGGCTTTGCTAATTTTTATCGTCGCTTCATCTGCAATTTTTCTAGTATTGCTAAACCATTGACCGATTTGACCAAGAAGGGTGCTGATGTGGTCAATTGGTCTTCTGCTGCTGTGGAAGCTTTTCAAGAGTTGAAGCGTCGTTTTTCTTCTGCCCCTGTGTTGTGTCAACCAGATGTTTCGCTTCCGTTCCAGTTCGAGGTTGATGCTTCTGAGATTGGAGCAGGGGCTGTTTTGTCGCAGAGAAGTTCTGATTGCTCGGTGATGAAACCATGCGCCTTCTTTTCCAGGAAGTTTTCGCCTGCTGAGCGAAATTATGATGTGGGCAATCGAGAGTTGCTGGCCATGAAGTGGGCATTCGAGGAGTGGCGTCATTGGCTTGAAGGAGCTAAGCATCGCGTGGTGGTCTTGACTGATCAAAGGAACTTGACTTATCTCGAGTCTGCCAAGCGGTTGAATCCTAGACAGGCTCGTTGGTCGCTGTTTTTTGCCCGTTTTGACTTTGTGATTTCGTACCTTCCGGGCTCTAAAAATGTGAAGGCGGATGCTCTGTCTAGGAGTTTTGTGCCCGACTCTCCGGGTTTATCTGAGCCAGCGGGCATCCTCAAAGAGGGAGTAATTGTGTCTGCCATCTCCCCTGATTTGCGGCGGGTGCTGCAAAAATTTCAGGCTAATAAACCTGATCGTTGCCCAGCGGAGAAACTGTTTGTCCCTGATAGGTGGACGAATAATGTTATCTCTGAGGTTCAATGTTCGGTGTTGGCTGGTCATCTTGGAATCTTTGGTACCAGAGAGTTAGTGGCTAGATCCTTTTGGTGGCCATCTCTGTTGTGCGTACTTTTGTGCAGTCCTGTGGGATTTGTGCTCGGGCTAAGCCCTGCTGTTCTCGTGCCAGTGGGTTGCTTTTGCCCTTGCCGATCCCGAAGAGGCCTTGGACACATATCTCTATGGATTTTATTTCAGATCTTCCCGTCTCTCAAAAGATGTCAGTCATTTGGGTGGTCTGTGATCGCTTCTCTAAGATGGTCCATTTGGTACCCTTGTCTAAATTGCCTTCCTCCTCTGATTTGGTGCCATTGTTCTTCCAGCATGTGGTTCGTTTACATGGCATTCCAGAGAATATCGTTTCTGACAGAGGTTCCCAGTTTGTTTCGAGGTTTTGGCGAGCCTTTTGTGGTAGGATGGGCATTGACTTGTCTTTTTCCTCGGCTTTCCATCCTCAGACTAATGGCCAGACCGAACGAACCAATCAGACCTTGGAAACATATCTGAGATGCTTTGTTTCTGCTGATCAGGATGACTGGGTGTCCTTTTTGCCTTTGGCTGAGTTCGCCCTGAATAATCGGGCCAGCTCGGCTACCTTGGTTTCGCCGTTTTTCTGCAACTCTGGGTTCCATCCTCGTTTCTCTTCAGGGCAGGTTGAGTCTTCGGACTGTCCTGGTGTGGATACTGTGGTGGACAGGTTGCAGCAGATTTGGACTCATGTAGTGGACAATTTGACCTTGTCCCAGGAGAAGGCTCAACGTTTCGCTAATCGCAGACGCTGTGTGGGTCCCCGACTTCGTGTTGGGGATTTGGTTTGGTTATCTTCTCGTCATATTCCTATGAAGGTTTCCTCTCCTAAGTTTAAACCTCGTTTCATTGGTCCGTATAGGATTTCTGAGGTTCTTAATCCTGTGTCTTTTCGTCTGACCCTTCCAGATTCTTTTTCCATACATAACGTATTCCATAGGTCATTGTTGCGGAGATACGTGGCACCTATGGTTCTATCTGTTGATCCTCCTGCCCTGGTTTTGGTGGAGGGGGAGTTGGAGTATATTGTGGAGAAGATTTTGGATTCTCGTGTTTCAAGACGGAAACTCCAGTATCTGGTTAAGTGGAAGGGTTATGCTCAGAAAGATAATTCCTGGGTCTTTGCCTCTGATGTCCATGCTCCCGATCTTGTTCGTGCCTTTCATATGGCTCATCCTGGTCGTCCTGGGGGCTCTGGTGAGGGTTCGGTGACCCCTCCTCAAGGGGGGGGTACTGTTGTGAATTCTGTGGCAGAGCTCCCTCCTGTGGTCACAAGTGGTACTTCGGCTGATTCTCTCTGTGAGCTTCCGTTGGTGGAGGAAAGTGGTACTGCGGCTTCTGAGTTTCCTTCCTCAGGTGATGAGGTTAAGTCGTTAGGTGCTGCTCTATTTAACTCCACCTTGTGCTTTGATCCTGGCCTCCAGTCAATGTTCTAGTATTGGACCTGTTTCCTCCTGGATCGTTCCTGTGGCCTGCTGCTCTGCATAGCGAAGTTCCGCTTTGCTATTTTGTTTGCTGTTTTTTTTCTGTCCAGCTTGTCTATTTGTTTTTTCCTGCTTGCTGGGAGCTCTGGGACGCAGAGGGTGTACCTCCGTGCCATTAGTTCGGTACGGAGGGTCTTTTTGCCCCCTTTGCGTGGTTTTTGTAGGGTTTTGTGTTGACCGCAAAGTTACCTTTCTATCCTCGCTCTGTTTAGAAAGTCGGGCCTCACTTTGCTAAATCTATTTCATCTCTACGTTTGTCTTTTCATCTTTACTCACAGTCATTATATGTGGGGGCTGTCTTTTCCTTTGGGGTATTTCTCTGAGGCAAGGTAGGCTTATTTTCTATCTTCAGGCTAGCTAGTTTCTCAGGCTGTGCCGAGTTGCATAGGGAGCGTTTGGCGCAATCCACGGCTGCCTTTAGTGTGTTGGAGAGGATTAGGGATTGCGGTCAGCAGAGTTTCCACGTCTCAGAGCTCGTTCTATGTTTTTGGGTTATTGTCAGGTCACTGTATGTGCTCTGACCTCAATGTCCATTGTGGTACTGAATTACCTTATCATGACACACTACACAGCTTAAGTGGCAGACCGTGGCTAGCAGATATATATATATATATATATATATATATATATACAGTGGGGCAAAAAAGTATTTAGTCAGTCAGCAATAGTGCAAGTTCCACCACTTAAAAAGATGAGAGGCGCCTGTAATTTACATCATAGGTAGACCTCAACTATGGGAGACAAACTGAGAAAAAAAAATCCAGAAAATCACATTGTCTGTTTTTTTAACATTTTTTTTGCATATTATGGTGGAAAATAAGTATTTGGTCAGAAACAAACAATCAAGATTTCTGTCTCTCACAGACCTGTAACTTCTTCTTTAAGAGTCTCCTCTTTCCTCCACTCATTACCTGTAGTAATGGCACCTGTTTAAACTTGTTATCAGTATAAAAAGACACCTGTGCACACCCTCAAACAGTCTGACTCCAAACTCCACTATGGTGAAGACCAAAGAGCTGTCAAAGGACACCAGAAACAAAATTGTAGCCCTGCACCAGGCTGGGAAGACTGAATCTGCAATAGCCAACCAGCTTGGAGTGAAGAAATCAACAGTGGGAGCAATAATTAGAAAATGGAAGACATACAAGACCACTGATAATCTCCCTCGATCTGGGGCTCCATGCAAAATCCCACCCTGTGGGGTCAGAATGATCACAAGAACGGTGAGCAAAAATCCCAGAACCACGCGGGGGGACCTAGTGAATGAACTGCAGAGAGCTGGGACCAATGTAACAAGGCCTACCATAAGTAACACACTACGCCACCATGGACTCAGATCCTGCAGTGCCAGACGTGTCCCACTGCTTAAGCCAGTACATGTCCGGGCCCGTCTGAAGTTTGCTAGAGAGCATTTGGATGATCCAGAGGAGTTTTGGGAGAATGTCCTATGGTCTGATGAAACCAAACTGGAACTGTTTGGTAGAAACACAACTTGACGTGTTTGGAGGAAAAAGAATACTGAGTTGCATCCATCAAACACCATACCTACTGTAAAGCATGGTGGTGGAAACATCATGCTTTGGGGCTGTTTCTCTGCAAAGGGGCCAGGACGACTGATCCGGGTACATGAAAGAATGAATGGGGCCATGTATCGTGAGATGTTGAGTGCAAACCTCCTTCCATCAGCAAGGGCATTGAAAATGAAACGTGGCTGGGTCTTTCAACATGACAATGATCCAAAGCACACCGCCAGGGCAACGAAGGAGTGGCTTTGTAAGAAGCATTTCAAGGTCCTGGAGTGGCCTAGCCAGTCTCCAGATCTCAACCCTATAGAAAACCTTTGGAGGGAGTTGAAAGTCCGTGTTGCCAAGCGAATAGCCAAAAACATCACTGCTCTAGAGGAGATCTGCATGGAGGAATGGGCCAACATACCAACAACAGTGTGTGGCAACCTTGTGAAGACTTACAGAAAACGTTTGACCTCTGTCATTGCTAACAAAGGATATATTACAAAGTATTGAGATGAAATTTTGTTTCTGACCAAATACTTATTTTCCACCATAATATGCAAATAAAATGTTAAAAAAACAGACAATGTGATTTTCTGGATTTTTTTTTCTCAGTTTGTCTCCCATAGTTGAGGTCTACCTATGATGTAAATTACAGACGCCTCTCATCTTTTTAAGTGGTGGAACTTGCACTATTGCTGACTGACTAAATACTTTTTTGCCCCACTGTATATAAAAGTAACTGTGCTACAATAACAATCTCTCTACAATGATCTCAGGACAAGTTTGGCAGCCAGCAGTAAAAAGGACTGCTGCACACGAAAGTGTGGACAAAGAAACAAGAGAACTGTGCAGAAAGAAGCAACAGGATTTTTGCTTTGAAAAAAGCAGTTGGTTTGCACAGCGGCATACAAACAGCAATGCAGCTATCAGGGAGCCTTATAAGCTACAGAGCTGATGCACAGAAATCTAGCATCCACTGTCCCTGCAAAGAAAAGGTGGTGTTGGACAGTGGAAATCGCTACAGCACAAGCGGTTTGGGGGTGAATGTACCCTGCCTAACGCTATCCCTTCTTCTGATGATCTGATCAGATCAGCAGCAGTAACATGGCGGTCGGCGGGAACGCCCCTTTATAGCCCCAGTGATGCCGCTGGAAGCAAGCCTATCACTGTAATGCCCTTCTCTAAGATGGTGGGGACTGAGACCTATGTCATCACACTGCCCACACTCTGCGTCCACCTTCATTGCCTTAGAAATGGCGCTGAATGCGTCATATGAAATGCGACTTTGGCGCGATCCCACACTGGGATGGGGTCGGGTTTCATGAAACCCGACTTTGCCGAAAGTCGGCGACTTATGAAATTGACCGATCCGTTTCGCTCAACCCTAGTGACCAGTATGTTGTAGTGACCAGTACATTGCATTCACCAGTACATTATGCCCAGCTCTCATCTATATATATAATTGTCTAAGGGGTACTTCCGTCTTTCTGTCTCGGAAATCCCACGTCGCTGATTGGTCTGGCCAGCTGCCTGTCCTGGCTGCCGCGACCAATCAGCAATGGGCACAGTCAGGCTGAGAATTAGTCCCTCCCTACTTCAGTCCAGTCAGTGCCTGGAGCCCGCTCCATACTCTCCTGCCGTCACTGCCCGCTCCATATTCCTGTCCAGTCACCACTCACACAGGGTTAATGCCAGCGTTAACGCTGCTATTAACCCTGTGTGACCAACTAATGTTAAAACCAGTGCCCACTCCATACTCTCCTGCCGTCACTGCCCGCTCCATACTCCCGTCCAGTCACCGCTCACACAGGGTTAATGCCAGTGTGTGACCAACTAATGTTAAAAATAGTAAAAAAAACTAAAAACCTGCTAATCTCACCTTCCGTAGTCCGACGATGAGCACGTGCCTGCCGCCAGCTTCCGTTCCCAGAGATGCATTGCGAAATTACCCAGAAGATTTAGCGGTCTCGCGAGACTAAGTCATCTGGGTAATTTCGCAATGCATTCTGGGAATGGAAGATGGCAGCAGCCTCGCGCGTAGCAGTACAGCTTCGCTGGATCCCGGTGCGTGAGTATATAACTATTTTTTATTTTAAATAGTTTTTTTTTAACAGGGATATGTGCCCACACTGCTATATACTAAGTGGGCTGTTTTATATTCCGCGTGGCTGCTATATACTACGTGGCCACTGTTATATACTACGTGGCCACTGTTACATACTATATGGGCTGTGTTAATATACCGCGTGGCTGCTATATACTACGTGGCCACTGTTATATACTATGTGGCCACTGTTACATACTATGTGGGCTGTGTTCTATGTGTTATATACTATGTGACCTGTACTCTATATCATGTGGCCAGTGTTAGATACTATGTGGGCTGTGTGTTATATACTGCGTGGCCTGTATTAATGCATCAGGTATTCTACAATATGTATATACAGATAGAGAGACAACTGAAGGAGCAATTCCCAATATAACAATATTTATTAATTATTCTCCATAAAATTATTACAGTACAAAGTTAACTATATACCCATTTAGTGAAAAGAGTACAATTCAGATGGTTAGATCCATCTGTACAATGGTTTAGGCAGAAAGAGAGAAGATACAGGATCACAAAACTAAAGGCCAAATGACCATACTCAAATTTTATGGGTAATAAATCCTGGCATCTAAGGGATGAAAGTGCAATGTGCAAATCCTAAAAAGGTCACTCAAAATGTTCAATACACAGTAACCACATTATTGCACTCAACCCTGTGGCCTATATCCACATATAAATCCCATAGGACAGTCCGGCTATGATAGCGATCATATTTTACCTGCAGTCATGGTGGCCTTAGTGTGGTCCGTGGCTTCGTCAGGAGGTGACTAAGCAGCATTTGTGACCCCTTTAAATACCAGAAAATTTTAGTTCAATTACCAGCAGCCATGTGCGGCGCGCCCCAGCCATGTTGCGACGCGCCGAGGAGAGCGGCACTCAAGGTGCGCTTCATCACATCACATGGTTCGGTCACATGACCGGACCCACGACCATGGCAACGCGTCACCCAAACTGAGCACCTCCCACCACCGCGCGAAGCAACGCATGCGCAGTGCGCGCTCCTGCCCAGGTAAAAAAAGGAAAAGGGGTGCACGGAGATAGGAAATACAAAATATAACACTCATCTGTGCCCAGGTAATTATAAAATGAATTCTCCCAACCCTAACAAAAGAAACTAATCAAAAAATTTTACAAATTGAAAAGTATACAAATTATATACCAAGGGGAGAAGGGGGCTTTGTGTACCCGGCACAAATACTTGTCTGACAGAAAATAAGGATACATAAACCATATACCCCACCGTCAGCCAACCAACATCCCAATCCTTATGAACATTATAACATAAAGAGAAAGCAGGGCAGTGCCAACAATAGTGATTCATGGTGCTGACCTGGTATCCCCCAAAACAAGACCATTACAGACATATTAGTCAGACTACTAATAATAATGTTGTGTACAGCATCATACAAAATAATTAGTCTTATAATAGGCCCCAGTAATCATAATTGGATTGGTCCAATGGATCTTCATACATGAATTTCCCAAATCCATATGGTTGTTATAGGCAAAATCCTCCTGTTCTAAATGCTGTACAGCCAAATGATCCATAAAGTGCATAAATATCATCGCACAGAACTAAATCGTGAAAACTAAAAAATAAAGTGAAAAACACATGTTAAAAAAAGCACACAACAACCATAAAGTTAAAAGAACATAACATTTGCGCCTACTCATTAAATAAAGGGCTTGAAGCTTAGTGCCTCGTTAAGGCCTTTTGGGGCAACTGTGTCGAGGCAGGCCATCCATTTAGTTTCCCTTTTCAAAAGTTCTTTTTTTATAGTTACCGCCCCGAATTCCCAGTTGCACCCTGTCTGTGCCCTTAACCCTAAGCTCTTTTGGGTTACTATTGTGGTGGGTATGGAAATGTTTTGGTATGGTTTTTAGGATTGAAAGATCATGGACCATTGTTGCATTCCTTATGTCCCCAGTGTGTTCCAAGGTCCTGACTTTCAATTATCTGGTTGTCATCCCGACATACATTAGTTTGCACGGACAATAGGCATAATATACCACCATATTTGTGGTACACAAAATATGGTGTGTAATTTTATAAGTCTTGGTAGTGTCACTGTTGTCAAATGTAAATGTTCTTTCGATATATTGGCACGCAGAACAATCACCACATTAAAAAACACCACCATATTGGACCCGCTCGTTCGGAAAAAATGGGACTTCTGTGGTGCCACATAATGACTGCGTGTCAATAGGTCCCTCAAATTCTTTGAACGCCTCCAAGTCACAGAGGGATTCTCGGGCAAATGCCTACTCAGATCCTCATCTGCTCGCAAAATGGGCCAATACTTCTGCAAAATGTCCATTATATCAGTCCATCTAGAATTGAATGTCGTGATCAATCTAATTGGTTCTTCTTGTTGTTGTGAGTTCCTCCTTTTTGCTAACAGTTCACATCTCTGTGTACTAGTAGCTCTCCTATAACCATTCCGTATACATTTATGATTATATCCTCGTTGTTGTAAATTATAACACCGTCACCCCTATTGCATATTAATCCAATGAGGTAGAGAGTTTTTTTCAAAAATATCAATATTTTATTTATACAAAAAAATACGTTTATACAAGATCAGAGTACCACAAACCAAACAGGTTAAGGGAATTGAAACCAGGTCTGTTAACAAGTAACATTTACACCATAACATCACATAAATGTGCAAGCCGCCATAACGGATACCAAATACATCCTAATTGTATTATATCTATTCATGCAAAAAATTGCTATATAAGATTCTAAACTATACAACGGTATCTGGCCCTCCAAGCAGGGAGCACGTAACAATTGACTAGGGCAACCTCATATATAAGGCACTAATCTATCCTGGCTAGTCATTAGGACTGGTATAAGATCTTACTAAATATCGGCAAGTGCCATACACCACAGTCCTACCGGGAACAAAAGATAGTATAAATATTTAACCCTGAATTAGGGAGGCCCATGTCAGAGACAACTTACTTAAAGTTCGGAGCCTGGTATCCCCACCTGTCGCCCCGACTCATGTGGTATAAGTGATTAGGTGGCTTTTTTTCTTCAGATTGGTGCAATTACAGCAATACCAGATTTATGTTGGGTTTTCATGTTTGACTGCTGTCACACACTAAAAGGTGCTATTTTTTGCGAAAACTCGTTTTTGCATCAACAATCAACATATTTTCAGAGCTATAATTTTTTCATATTTCGGCCAAAAGAGTCATGCTATGGCTTATTTTTTGCAGGACGAGCTGATGTTTTCATTGATACAATTTTCGGGCACATGACTTTTTTTTTATTTCTTTCTATTCTGATTTTTGGGAAACAGAATGAACAAAAACCAGTAACTCAGGAATTGCTTTTTGTTTTTGTTTTTTATACCATTCTGTTTGTGGTACAATTGATAAGATCGCTTTATTCTTTGGGTCAGTTAGATTACAGTGATACTACAGTTATTTTTTTTATGTTTTGGCGCTTTAACACAATAAAAACTATTTTATAGAAAAATAATTGTTTTGCATTGCTTTATTCTGAGAGCTATAACTTTTGTACTTTTCTACCGATGGAGCTGTATGGCAGCTTGTTTTTGTGGGACAAGATGTTGTTTTCAGCTGTACCATTTTTATTTACATCCGTCTTTTAAATCGCATTTTATTGCACTTTTTGTTCGGCAGTATGATGCTAAAGCACCAGAGAGTGGAGGATAGGGTTAAACCAAAGTAGGGAATTATCATAAACACCTAGTAACAATCTCAGATAAATGCACCAAACACCTTCTCTAATAGCAACCAATAACAACCTACAGCTATACAGAATAATCTATCTCTGACACTAAGTGCTAGCTAGGGTCTTGTTTATGTAGGAGATGCCAGTGGCTAACAATGCAGAGCCTTAATGCAGGAAAACTTCTAGGAGCCCCTCAATTGAGCAGATTAACCCCTACTCTGCTAAAAGAAATTTACATCATTTAATATGAAGGTGAAGTGCTTCTAATCAGTGCCGGAGTAGGAGAAATTAGACGCTGCGGTCTTCTGACTCCTCTCTGTTGTGGTAGACCCATGACATTAACTCACAAGGTACCAAGGCCGCTCTGCAGCCACAATTGCATTATGTTCCTAGGTCAGAATTAAAAATTTGGTAAAATTGGTGGAAGGTCCTCTTTAAATCTTATTTTCACATCCATTTTTCACAAGTGGAGCAGAAGATTTGATAAATTCTTCTCAAAACATTTTTCTTTTAGACATCCTTGGTTAATGAGGCCCATTGGCCCTAATTTATCTGAATGAGCTGCCTTTTTCTTCAAGGTGAAAACTTCTTTAAGATAATCTCTAGTCATTGCTTGTAATTTTTTGCTCCTTTCCTTATATTTGTCTCCCATTTCAGCAGGTGTTACAGAGAAGACATTCGCAATGGAGCTCATCTCACTCCTTATATCGCTTGCTGTCATCCTGTTTTTGGCCAATGTGTTTAAGAATCATAGAAAGTATGCCAACTTTCCTCCTGGACCTAAATCATTGCCGCTTATTGGAAACATGCACATTATCAACACAAGGAAACCTCAAAAGTCTTTTATGGAGGTAAAAAATGGTTTGCTTTACAACTGTGGCTGGTCAACAACTGTCACTTTAAGATTCCAACTCTTGAGCTAATATTTAAGATTGTCTATGGCTCCATTGCATATACAGAGGATGGTGTACTTAAAAAATGCCAAATGGTGCCCTATGATATTTCACATTGCTATATGACCCCATCCCTGAACAAAGGGTTCTTTGAGTTTAAGATAAACCCTAGTCCAGAATTGATTCATGTCTAGGCTTTCCTACATCTTGGACAAAGATTTAGTTTACAACCCTAAATATAAATACCCTGTCAATAGTAATGATGAAGTGGCTTGTTGCCCTGGCACCTCGCAACTTCAGATCATGCCCCATTAATCAGTTGAATAGACTTTGACAAAATAAATTTAAGTTGGAATCCAACATAGCATGATCATGTCACCATCTGTTTCTCCCATTGCTTGGCCTTATCTCAGTATCTCCACTTAAAACCAAGGCCCAGCCACACACTGCTAGGGCTAGCGGAACGCACCAAATAATTAGGAAGATGGTATAAGGTGCGTTCGCAGCCCGGGGTCCACCCTGCACAGATGGAACCTGCTGCTTAGTAATGACGGACTGTATGGCGGTATAATGGGGATACACACATGGGTTAATTTCACCCGATATGAAGGAAGTGAACCCTGTTGTGTCACAGGGCCGCAGAACCTCACAAAGAGCGCAAGCAAGGAGTCACAGAACTCTATCCCAAGATTCAAGGAAAGAGTTCCTCTAGACGTCTTGTGCTTGACACAGATACTGGGGTGTCAGAGTTAAACAGTAGCAATAATTAAATGCACAAGAGTGTGCGCAGTGCTGCTCTGGCGGACGCCACTAACCACCCAGACTTGGGTCAGGAAAACGCTTTATTAGAGCACGGAGCCGCACTGGCGTTCACTGCAATCAGACGCTGTATCGTGTGTTAGGTGCAGGTAGCACTGTCGGGCGCTAGATAGCAAGCATCCATCGTTCGCAAGCAGTCAACAACACTAGGAAGGGGATGATTAAAGAGCGACAGTCACACATCTACACACACACGTTTTCAAGTATACACTAGCGCATGGCCGAGCGGCCATGTGAACCTTTTATAGCAGCAGTGCTACGGGACCGTCCAGAAGGTCCAATAGGAGCTGCAACAGGACCTGAGCATGTGACCCCCGACCTCCAATGGGAGGTCGTCCCGTGGGCATGCTCAGTATGGGAAAAGCAGGACTTAGTCCCAGAAAAACCTGCTCGCTGCTGATCAGTGCTGGCTACAAAGGAAGAGCCTGTGAGGGCAGTAGTAACCAGTTGTCCAGTATCAGCCTGAGCTAGACGCTGGGACCAATGTCTCCACTGAGCAGACTCCACTGCACCTGGAGAAGAATGGGAGACTTCAGAGGAGGTGGTTCGAGATTCCCCCTGTGCAGAGGCAGGAGCTCGACATCTAACACACATGGCATTACTTTCTGTTTTATCCCCTTTTTACTAGTCTGAAAATTGCAATTGTAAATACAATACATAAAAGTATATTTAGACAATGTAAATATAATAAATCTAAGGATGAAATCTATAGAAATGTGTAATTGTGTCCCTTTTTGCACATCTTTAGATATGCTTGGATTTCGGTCAGGCTATATAGTGCGGGTTAAAAATATTGTCACCTAGATTATGTTGCTGAGTTGCTGCAACTCATTGATTCTGATATATTTTTATACAGAATTTGCAGAAATTAAACCACTTAATTTTCCAAATTCTGCACCAGATATAACATAATGTCAAATGTAAACCAGAAGCCAAAACAATTGAGCCAGATCAAGTGTTGGCATAAGTGCAGTACATAGGTGTGTATTCACACTGTGGCCATTTAACAAAATCTAAGAAAAAAACAAAATGAGCAAATATCCTATAGTAAGTGAGTAAACAGTAATAGTACATGTAAATAACATAGGGTAATTAGTTAACATTGTTTAGATAAAAAAAAATGTAAAAGCCATGCCACCACGACAAGGTGTACCCAAATTTAAGCTGTTCATTTTGTTAATATAGTTTTCCATGGGTGGGTGTCTGAACAGTCAGGTGTGGGTTTTGCTCTCCCCTTATCTATTTTTATATCTGCTGGCACATAGTGAGGTGAACTGCAATAGTTATTACTGTCCCAACTGGGGTACACCTTGTCATAGTGGAGTAACCTTTATGTTTTTCTGATGAAAAAATTGGTAACTAAGTCCCATATGTTTTTTATACTTACCAATACTATTTTTTTTTACTAACTACATGGTATCACTGTGTTGATTCGCATGTGTTCCCACCACCATTCACTGTGTCCACCGCTCTGCTTATCCTCATGTTTGGCTGCCACGCTGAGTCTTTGCAGCATTTCCAATTCTGCTGCTTATCTCTGATGTCTCCACATGGCTTTATGGGGGGCGCAGCAAGATCCTGCAAAAAATTAAACCCTGCTGTGCCCTGCAGGGTTTGGAATCCCCAAGCAATCATCAGCCAGCAGGGGCTACATCAGACAGTGCCACCCTCCACCACTTGTGTGAGCTAAGGTTCCAGTCCTTCTTGTCCTATCTGTTCTCTCCGCTCCTAACCTTGGCTGCATATCCTGAACCTGTGCTGCTTGTCCAAACCCCAGAACATCTGACTAGGCTTCTGTCTCGCCCCTCAGTACTTCACATACCTGCTCTGACCCATGGGTCAGCTGCTGCAGGTCCAGACACTGTCCTGGAGTGGCAACTGGTGGCTATCCTGCGGCCCAAGCCTATCCACACCATCTGAGGTGCTAGTGAAGACCAGGTAGGCACTTAGTTACGCTCCTCCAAGGTAAGTCTGTCCAGTGGCACAGTGTGTCCACACCCACCAGCGTTACTCAGGGTAGTTGCTCATTTTGTCTTTATCTTAGATTTTGTTTTACAATACCAAAAGCAGCAGTCACTGGTAGTGGTGTAGTGATGAATATCCTGCGGACAATTTACTTTGAAGACAATATTTCATGAAATGGAACAATGGAACAAAACATGGACCTATAAGTGACATAATATTATAATCGGGTCATCACGTGGATTCTGATTGCAGATATCAAAGACGTATGGCTCAGTGTTCAGCGTCCAATTGGGTACGGAAAGGTTTGTTATCCTGTGTGGATACGACGCAGTGAAAGATGCCCTTATCAACCATGCGGAGGAATTTGCTGGAAGGCCGGTTACAGCAATGGGTTCCAGAACATCACAGGGATATGGTAAGTGATATTGATATATTAATTAAAAGTGATAAAAAATTTAATTTATAATAGATGGATTTAAAATTGTATTCACCCCTGTAACTTTGCAATTAAGGAGTTATGGTCACAGTTGGTCTCAGGAGCATTGGATAACCCAAATGATTCCTGAGGATGCAATAATGAGTGCACATAAAGAGACCAATAATATTACATAGTACAGGGATTGGTTAGAACATTGGTCACTACGGTTTAACCCCTTAGTTCCCACCACTATTAGTGAACGCAGCATCTTAAGTGGTCAGACATAGAAGTCTCCATCTGTCAGCACATTGGCCCCTCTGCAACCCAATTGCTGTAGTCCTGATGGTCATGGCAGCTGGAGGTATAGCAATGGCCCCCTTGGCTGCCAACTTAGTCCTTCTATTAGATCCTGTTAGAGGCTAGATGCATTAGATTAACTGTTAACATGCTGCAATACAGACGTATTGCTATGAAATATATGAGCGATAATGCTTATTGATGTTCAAGTCCCCTAATAAGACAAAAATTAAAAGTAAACAGTTATAAAAAATATAAAAGGGAACTTATTTGCCCACATAAGTGGAATCTCCAACGTATTTCAACAATTCATTTGCTGAATGTTGCAAATAAATAAAAAATAAAGAATAAAACAATGATCATAGAATTTCTGTGTTCATCTATGTGCCTCACAAAAAATGTCTAAACAGTAACAAGCTACAGTATATTAGAAAAAAGTAGAAAAATCACATGTACCTCAAATTGGGATAATACAAAATGTTAGCTTGTCTCACAATACAAAAGCCACATTTTGATAGTTCCATCAACAGAAAATAAAAAATGTATCGAACAGTAGTGCTGAAGTCTACTAAACATTATAATTTATTTTATTTATGAAGGATTTACATTACAGCATAAAAATTTAGCATGCATAAAATTATTTCTAGCAGTGAGTTGCGCCGTTGCAAGGGCATTAACTTTGAATAGATCAGCAGTAGTCCACCATCATGTGAGTATCCCAGTGTCCTCAGTATCTGTTAGGGCTAGCGGAACGCACCAAATAATTAGGAAGATGGTGTAAGGTGGGTTCGCAGCCCGGGGTCCACCGTGCAGAGATGGAACCTGCTGCTGTGTAATGATGGATTATATGATGGTATAATGTGGATACACACATGGGTTAACTTCACCCGGTATGAAGGAAGTGAACCCTGTTGCGTCACAGGGCCGCAGTACCGCACAACGAGCGCAAGCAAGGAGTCACAGAACTCTACCCCAAGACTTAGGGAAAGAGTTCCTCTAGACCTCTTGCGCTCGACGCCGCTACTGGGGTGTGAGAGTTAAACAGAAATAATAACTTCATGTACAAGAGTGCGTGCACTGCCGCTCTGGCAGATGCCTCTAACCACTCAGACTTGGGTCAGGCAAGCGCTCTATTAGCGCACGACACCACACTGGTGGTCACAGCAATAGGCGCTGTATCGTGTGCTAGGTGTGCAGGTAGCACAGTTGGGCTCTAGATAGCAAGCATCCACCGTTCGTGAGCAGTCAACAACACTAGGAAGGGGGATGATTAAAGAGTGACAGTCACACATCTACACACACACGTTTTCAAGTATACATTAGCGCATGGCCGAGCGGCCATGCAAACTTTTTATAGAAGCAGTGCTACAGGACCTTCCAGGTGGTCCAATAGGAGCTGCAACAGGACACGAGCATGTGACCCCCGACCTCCGTTGGGAAGCTGTTCCGTGGGCATGCTCAAGATGGGAAAAACAGGACTTAGTCCCAAAAAGACCTGCTCGCTGCTGATCAGTGCTGGCTACAAAGGCAGAGCCTGGAGGGGCAGCAGTAACCAGTCGCACAGTATCAGATTGAGCCAGATGCTGGAACCAATGTCTCCACTAAGCAGGCTCCACTGTGGCCGGAGAAGAATGGGAGACTTCAGAGGAGGTGGTTCGAGATTCCCCCTGTGCTGTGGTGAGAACTCAACACCTAACTGTAACTTTCTTGTATGGTTCTTAAATATTGGTCGACTTGTTCATCCTGCTCTTCACTTAGGTCACCAAGGTTTTCTGAGAAATGATCCAAGTGGCCATGGGGATAAAGCACCTTGATACTAATTGTACAGTCAAAATGATGGAAAGAAGATGTCATTCATAATACTAGTTCATTGCAATTTTCTGCTGTATAGTTCCCAAGAAAATTCTGTACAACCATAGTGAAAGAAGAGCACACATCTTCCTCAACATTGTTTAATGAATCTTTGAAGTGTGTTTCTTTCATGAGACCTCTGATTTGAGGACCATCAAAAACATCCACCTTTAGCTTCTCTATGGTCAGTGCGGGAATTTTTCTGAAGTTGTAGTCAAAGTATCTTCAACCTTTGTTTAGCCCCTTCACAACATGTGCCGTATACATACAGGACATTTTGTGTCTTCCGCTTTGGTGTGGGCCTCGGCGCTGAGACCGACTCTTTTCTGGCACAATGTGGTAGTCTAGACCCCAACAATTCTGCTGATTTCTTTGGGACCTCTAACAAGGTCATTGAGCTGCACTTGAATTAAAAACTTATGGAACTGATCAGGTTACCTCAAAATCACTGTCATCATGATTACTGTTTATAGGTGAAGAACAACACACTGACTCAACTTTAGTGAAAAGAGGTCATTGAGGTTGCCAAATGCTCTGCTCCGTTTCTACACAGTTCTGTAGAGCACACCTCCGACAGAGTCGGTATAAGACCACAGATGGTCCGTTATGTATTTAATTAATACTTATGTAAATTCACACTACAAACCATCTTTGATTCTATGATTAACAACCCTGTTGAGGAAATAAATCTCAAATCCATGTGTGGGCAACTGCATATTTTCTCAAAAAGTAGAGCTGCTAGAAAAAAAATGAATTACATACTGTATTCTGGTTCAGAGGACTGAGTATACCTAAAATCAAGCCTAAAACCTGAGGCACTGAAAACATTTGTTTTTATAAAAAGTAGGAATTTATCAATTGTGTATCTTCTCAGTCATACTGACCTGATGTTAGGTCTCGAGTTCCCGCTTCTGCACAGGGGGAATCTCGAGCCATCTCCGCTGCGGTCTCCCATTCTTACCCAGCCACAGTGGAGTCTGCTCAGCAGGGACGTCGGTCCCAGCGTCTTGCTCAGTCTCACTCTGTACAGAGAGTTACTGCTGCTTCTTCAGCTTCTGCCATTAAAGCCAGTGCTGGTCAGCAGCGAGCGGACTTCTCTGGGACTAAGTCCCTGTCTGCACACACTGAGCATGCCCAGGGCAAGATCTCCCGTTGGAGATCGAGGGTCATGTGCTCAGGCTCTGCAGCACATTCCATTGGTCCTCTTGGCAGGTCTTGGAAGGGCAAAGTTTCTGTGGCCACTTCCTGTGCTGCAACTATATAAACTGCGCATGACCGCACGGCCATGAGCTAGTGTACATTTGCTTACATGTGTTTGTTGTGAGTGCAAGTCGTCCTTGGATACCCCTTCCCTATTGAATGTCTGTTCGCGGAAGGTGTATGGTTGCTATCTAGCGCCCGACTTATCCTACAGCACTAATCACACATTACAGCGTCCAGTTGCTGTGACCGCCAGTACGGCGCTGTGCACTTCCTCTGTGCTTTCCTTACCCAAGCCTGGGTGGTTAGTGGCGTTCCTCAGTGCGGCACCGCATGCACTCTTGTGCCCTATTATTGTTATTTAGCTTCTTTACACACCCAGTTGCGGTGTTGTGCCAGCAAGGGTCTAATCGGACTTCAATCCTAGTTGGGGTTGAGTTCGCTGACTACTTGCTCGCCCTCTATGTGCGGTACCGCGATCCTGTGACGCAACAGGATCGCTTCCTTCACGCTGGGTGAAGTTTAACCCACGTGTGTATACTTATGAGTACCGCCATATAGTCCGTCATTACTTGGCAGCAGGTTCCATCTCTGCACGGTGGACCCCGGGCTGCGAACGCACCATACTCTATCTGTCTCGTTATTTGGTGCGTTCCGCTAGCCCTAACATTACACTAGCGCCAGGGTCTGGCTAGTAATGACGGACAAACAGCAATCCTTGCGGTATATCCAGCAGCTGGAGGGTAGGTTGGCAGCTCTTGAGAGCGCAACCTCAGCTGTGGATGTTACCGCAGTTGCTGTACAGGCTGCTAGCGTGGCTGCAGCAACCCTGTCCATTGCCACCCCTGCTCCGACATTTTCTCGCCTCCCGCTGCCAGAAAAATTTTCTGGTGATAGCAAATTTTGTAGGGGATTTGTGAGTCAGTGCTCTATTCACCTCGAGCTCCTGGCTGCACGTTTTCCTACAGAGCGGGCTAAGGTGGGATTTATAGTGTCTCTATTGTCGGACAGGGCGCTGGAATGGGCTACGCCGCTGTGGGAGCGTGGCGATCATGTGGTGCAGAGTGCTCCGCTGTTTCTGAGCACTCTGAAACAGGTCTTTTTAGGACCTCAACTCACCCATGATACTGCGCTCTAACTGCTGGCATTAACTCAGGGTGAGTCCTTGGTCAGTCATTTTGCCGTCCAATTCCGCACTTTAGCTTCTGAGCTGGATTGGTCGGATAAAGCTCTTATCCCCATATTTTGGAGGGGCCTGGCTGACCACGTTAAGGACGCTCTGGCCACTAGGGAGATTCCTGCCACACTGGAGGAGTTAATAACTGTCTCCACTCGAATTGACCTCCGTTTTAACGAGCGGAGGTTAGAGCGAGCCCAGTGTAGGCAGAGGTTTCGGCTGGCTCCTACCTTCGCCAAACCTCTGGAATCTCCGGTCCTGGTTCCTGAGTCACATGAGGCCAGGGAAGTGTCACAAGCGGGATCTAAGTCCCGGACCGCTTGTGCACTCAAGGTCTGTCATGTTTGCCAGCAGTCAGGACATCTAGCCACCAGATGTTCTCAGCGGTCGAGGAAACGTCAGCGTCTAGTGGTAGTAGGTGGAGGTACACTAGACACGGCGACGTTTGCCTCTAAATTGTCCTTTAAGGGGACAATTACTATAGGCTCATTCTCCCACTCGGTAGAGCTCTGCGTGGATTCTGGGGCGGAGGGCAATTTTATGTCTTCTGCCTTCGCCCAACGTCACGCAATACCCCTGGTTATGCTAGCTCAACCAGTAACGGTACGAGTGGTGAATGGGTCGACACTGCCCTCACAGATAACACACCAGACCATCCCTTTTACTCTGTCCATGTCGCCATCTCATCAGGAGATTATATCTCTGCTCGTCATTCATGAGGGAATTGATGAGGTCCTGTTGGGAATACCTTGGCTACGGTACCACTCTCCTCATATCGAGTGGTCCTCTGGCAGAATCCTGGGATTGGGCGAATCTTGGGGTAGGTGTCAGAGGGAGTGTGTTCAGGTTGCTACTGCAGAGTTACCCGCAGATCTTTCCTCTCTCCCCAAGCAGTATTGGTCTTATGCAGACGTGTTCTCCAAAAAGGCGGCGGAGATCCTTCCGCCCCATCGCCCCTATGACTGTCCTATTGATCTCTTGCCTGGTGCTGAGCCTCCCCGGGGTCGAGTCTATCCGCTATCTCTCCTGGAGACGGAGGCAATGTCACAGTACATCCAGGAAAATCTGGCAAGAGGATTCATTAGGAAGTCAGTGTCACCTGCTGGGGCAGGGTTCTTCTTCGTGCAGAAGAAGAATGGGGAATTGCGTCCATGCATAGACTACAGGGGTCTTAATGCCATCACCGTTAAAAATAAGTATCCTTTGCCCTTGATATCTGAGCTCTTCGATAGGCTTCGGGGAGCAAGGGTATTTACTAAACTAGATCTGCGGGGTGCTTACAACCTGATTCGCATCCGTGAGGGGGACGAATGGAAGACGGCTTTTAACACCAGGGATGGGCACTATGAATATCTGGTGATGCCCTTCGGGCTCTGTAATGCCCCAGCCATTTTCCAAGACTTTGTGAACGATATCTTCCGGGATATGCTTTCCACCTCGGTCGTAGTCTATCTGGATGATATTCTCATCTACTCTCCAGATATTGACTCCCACCGGAGAGATGTTTGCAAAGTCTTCGACCTCCTACGGGCAAACTCCCTCTATGCCAAGTTGGAGAAGTGTATGTTTGAGCAGGAGTCCTTACCTTTCCTAGGCTACATCATCTCTGCCCAGGGATTGGCTATGGATCCTGCCAAACTACAGGCTGTGATGGACTGGCAGGAACCCCATTCTCTTAAAGCGGTGCAGAGCATTATGGGGTTCATTAATTATTATCGGCAGTTCATTCCGCACTTCTCAACTTTGGTAGCTCCCTTGGTTGCCCTCACCAAGAAGGGGGCGAATCCCAAATTGTGGTCTGAGGAGGTCTCCAAGGCCTTTAACTCTATAAAGTCACACTTCGCTAGCGCTCCCATCCTACATCGCCCCGATGTTGATAAGCCATTTGTCATGGAGGTGGATGCCTTTTCTGTTGGTGCTGGAGCAGTCCTCTTCCAAAAGGATGCTCAAGGTCGGAAGCATCCTTGCTTCTTTTTCTCCAAGACCTTCTCACCAGCAGAGAGGAATTATTCCATCGGGGACAGGGAGTTGCTAGCCATGAAGTTGGCTTTCTCGGAGTGGAGACATCTCTTGGAGGGAGCACGTTTTCCCTTCCAAGTCTTCACAGACCATAAAAATTTGGTGTACCTGCAGACGGCCCAGCTGTTGAATTCTCGCCAGGCCAGATGGTCCTTATTCTTCTCCCGGTTTCATTTCACCCTCCATTTTCTTTCTGGGGAGAAGAACATTCGGGCCGACGCTCTCTCTCGCTCCGTTGTGTCATCTGCGGAGGAGGAAGAGGAGCCTCGGCTTATTGTCCCCACCGAGAGCTTGAGAACTGTGTCCCCGGTTTCGCTGGAGTCTGTGCCTCCAGGCAAGACTTTTGTACCATCCAGCTTGCGACCGGAGGTTCTCTCTTGGGCACACTCGTCCAGGGTGGGTGGACATTTTGGTACCAAAAGGACATCTGAGTTACTGGCGAGGACATACTGGTGGCCGCATATGGCTCGTGATGTCGCAGAGTATGTTTGGGCGTGTCTCTTGCGCCAAGAACAAGACTCCTCGGCAACGGCCAGCTGGTTTGCTTTATCCTCTGCCGGTGGCGGACAGGCCCTGGGAGATGGTCGGGATGGACTTTGTGGTGGGCTTACCCAAGTCTCGTAACTGCACCATTATCTGGGTGATCACCGACCATTTTTCCAAAATGGTGCACTTGGTGCCTCTTCCACGGCTACCTTCTGCACGGGCGTTGGCTGTCTTGTTCGTCAAGCATATCTTTCGCCTACACGGTATGCCAGACAAAATTGTTTGCGTCTCGATTCTGGAGAGAGCTTTGTCGTCTACTCAGTATTGAGTTGAATCTCTCTTCGGCATATCATCCCAAAACGAATGGGTTGGTAGAGAGGGCCAACCAGATCTTGGTCACATATTTACGACATTTTGTTTCTGCCAGGCAGGATGACTGGGCATCCTTGCTACCGTGGGCAGAGTATGCACTTAACAATGCCGTAGCCGACTCCACCGGTCAGACTCCATTCCTCCTAAATTACGGCCAGCATCCGCGTGTTCCTGTGCCCATGCCTGTGTCTTCTGCTGACTCCAGGGTGGGAGACTGGTCTGTGGAGGCACGGGACATTTGGGACCGCACGCAGGTTTCCATTCGGGCCTCCAAGGAGAGAATGAGGTCCTCCACCGATGTTCATCGGCGCCCCGCTCCGACCTTTGCTCCTGGCGACTTGGTGTGGCTCTCCGCCCTTAACATCAGGCTGCGAGTTGAGTCCACTTAGTTTGCTCCTCGCTACTTGGGTCCCTTCAAGGTTCTCGAACGGGTTAATCCTGTGGTCTACCGTTTGGCTCTTCCTCCACGCTTGGGTATCACCGACACCTTTCATGTGTCCCTCTTGAAACCCGTATACATGTCCCGGTTTTCCGAGTCATCTGCCGGGACATCGGGTTCGTCTACGGACGATTACGAGGTGAACGCTATTTTGGGGTGCAAGGTGGTACGCGGCAAAAAGTTCTATCTGGTGGATTGGAAGGGTTATGGCCCAGAGGACAGGTCATGGGAGCCTGCTGAGAACATTTGGGCCCCACAGCTTATTGCTGCCTTCGAGCGTAGCGAGGCCCAAGGAGGGGGGGCCCTAGGAGGGGGGGTAATGTTAGGTCTCGAGTTCCCGCTTCTGCACAGGGGGAATCTCGAGCCATCTCCGCTGCGGTCTACCATTCTTATCCAGCCGCATTGGAGTCTGCTCAGCAGGGACGTCGGTCCCAGCGTCTTGCTCAGTCTCACTCTGTACAGAGAGTTACTGCTGCTTCTTCAGCTTCTGCCATTAAAGCCAGTGCTGGTCAGCAGCGAGCAGACTTCTCTGTGACTAAGTCCCTGTCTGCACACACTGAGCATGCCCAGGGCAAGATCTCCCGTTGGAGATCGAGGGTCATGTGCTCAGGCTCTGCAGCACATTCCATTGGTCCTCTTGGCAGGTCTTGGAAGGGCAAAGTTTCTGTGGCCACTTCCTGTGCTGCAACTATATAAACTGCGCATGACCGCACGGCCATGCGCTAGTGTACATTTGCTTACGTGTGTTTGTTGTGAGTGCAAGTCGTCCTTGGATACCCCTACCCTATTGAATGTCTGTTCGCGGAAGGTGTATGGTTGCTATCTAGCGCCCGACTTATCCTACAGCACTAATCACACATTACAGCGTCCAGTTGCTGTGACCGCCAGTACGGCGCCGTGCACTTCCTCTGTGCTTTCCTTACCCAAGCCTGGGTGGTTAGTGGCGTTCGTCAGTGCGGCACCGCATGCACTCTTGTGCCCTATTATTGTTATTTAGCTTCTTTACATACCCAGTTGCGGTGTTGTGCCAGCAAGGGTCTAATCGGACTTCAATCCTAGTTGGGGTTGAGTTCGCTGACTACTTGCTCGCCCTCTATGTGCGGTACCGCGATCCTGTGACGCAACAGGATCGCTTCCTTCACGCTGGGTGAAGTTTAACCCACGTGTGTATACTTATGAGTACCGCCATATAGTCCGTCATTACTTGGCAGCAGGTTCCATCTCTGCACGGTGGACCCCGGGCTGCGAACGCACCATACTCTATCTGTCTTGTTATTTGGTGCGTTCCGCTAGCCCTAACACCTGTAACCTAAAGTTAACATTTTACCTACAGTGTACTGTAATGCCTGGAAAAAAAATCCTTGCTTCTAAAAAAGAAGTTTTCAAAACATTATCTGTATTCCAAAATGATTCCATTAAAAATACAAATTATCATCTGTGCCAATCTTGGAGATTTGGGGGTTTATATATGTTAGAAAACTTTCTGATCTTTGTAAAAAATATATATATTGAAATTAATCATCCACTGCATAGGTGGAAGTTAACCTGGACAAGAAGCAATACATTTCAAAATTAAAAAATGTACTGTTCTTGAGAATGTAAAGTATTAACAAGAAGTAAATTGCAAAATTGCTTGTATTTACAAGCACTTTTCAATTTTAACCATTGACAAACATGCAACAATCCCCTTTAAGAAAACAAAATGTTGTCCAAGAGCGGATATTCATTCAAAACAAACGGATGGTTAATCAGGACTGGATGATGGTATGATGAGTAAAAGCTGTGATTTTGGAGTCCTACTCACCAGAGATACATCATAAAAAGATAATTTCAATTGTGCAATTCCCTCTTGTTTTTGCAGGCATTCTATTTGCAAATGGAGAGAACTGGAAAGTGATGAGAAGATTCACTCTGTCCACATTACGAGATTATGGAATGGGGAAGAAGAGCATAGAAGACAAAATTATTGAGGAGTGTGAATGCTTAATGCAAAAATTTAAATCTTATGGAGGTAATCACCGAATGTCCTTGTTTTGCAACCATAAGTAAATTGCCAAAGATTAACTCCTTAAAAAACCAGTCATGTGAGTCATTCTCTGCTTGATTGACAGTCCTCTACCTATGTGCATATAGGTAAGACCTGTCATTCTGGCTGAGTGGGGCGGAAATAAGCTGGGAAGGGATCTTCCTCTATGATTGGCCATAGTATTCCTTTTCTTGGGTCACCCTTTCCAATTTCATTATGTTTTTATTGCTTACGCTAGCATACCAGAGTAAGACACAGACATTTGAAGTGAGTATCCCATAGTTCGAGCAGCATAAATCACATGACATGTTCCCTTAAATCCCTAAAAAATGGCTGCAATTCTCATTAAGATGACTGGATGGCCACATTTTCAACACATGGCAAAAACATCTCCTGAAAGAGTATAAAAAAATAATTGCTGCTTTACATAACATGGAAAATGATGATCATTTAACATTTGTAAACATTAGGCTAAAATAAGCTGATATCGGTGGGAAGAGCAGACAGTCTAAGGCCAGGTTCATATTTCGTTAGCAGCAGCCCGTTCAGCACATACGCTAACGGGCTGCTGCTAGCGCAAGTGCCTGCGCTACATCACGCTAGCGCAGATGGAGCATCTGCTAGCTCCATCTGCGCTAGCAGTGAAGGACCCGGAAATGCTGCAGCCAGCGTCTCGGGTCCGTCACTCAAATGATGGCACATTGTTAGCGCACGCCCATTGAGGGCGTGCACTAGTGATGCATTCGCCATTGTATTCAATGGCAGCGGGTAATAGTTCTGTACTGGATGAGGGTAATAGTTCTGTACTGGATTCTGGAGTGGATGGGTAGCCAGTAGTTTTGAGCGATACCGTCCGATACTTGAAAGTATCGGTATCAGATAGTATCGGCCGATACCGATATCCGATACCAATACAAGTCAATGGGACATCAAGTATCGGAATGTATCCTGATGGTTCCCAGGGTCTGAAGGAGAGGAAACTCTCCTTCAGGCCCTGGGATCCATAGTGAGGTGTAAAATAAAGAATTAAAATAAAAAATATTGATATGCTCACCTCTCCGGCGGCCCCTGGACATCACGCTGGTAACCGGCCGGCTTCTTTGTTTAAAATGAGCGCGTTTAGGACCTGCGAATGACGTCGCGGCTTCTGATTGGTCGCGTGGCGGTCACATGAGCGGCACGCGACCAATCAGAAGCCGCGACGTCATTCGCAGGCCCTAAACGCGCTCATTTTAAACAAAGTAGCCGGCCGGTTACCAGCGTGATGTCCAGGGGCCGCCGGAGAGGTGAGCATATCAATATTTTTTATTTTAATTCTTTATTTTACACATCCCTATTGATCCGATACCGATACCCGATACCACAAAAGTATCGGATCTCGGTATCGGAATTCCGATACCGCAAGTATCGGCCGATACCCGATACTTGCGGTATCGGAATGCTCAACACTAGTAGCCAGTGTAATGACTGGCACAAGGTAGAGGCATCGGTATAATGACTGGTGAGGAATATGATCCTGACTGCAGCATTCAGGACAGATTGGAGAGGGGAGGGTTTTGTAAGAGGGAGGCCGATTAGTAGAGAGTTATAATAGTCCAGATGAGAATGAATAAGCGAAACCATAAGAAAAGGGCAAATTCTAGAAATGTTTTTGCGGTGCAGATAACAAGAGTGAGCCAGTGATCGGATGTGGGGGTTGAATGAAAGCTTGGAATCAAGTATGACCCCAAGGCAGCGGAGATGGCGATGTCAGGCAAAGGTAGGTTAGTAGGGGGAGGAAACATGAGGAGTTCAGTTTTTGACAGGTTCAGTTTCAGATAGAGGGAGAACATGATGTTGGAGACAGCAGTAATACAATTACTGCTGTTTTCTAGAAAGGCAGGCGTGATATCAGGAGTAGAGGTGTATAGTTGAGTGTCATCAGCATAGAGATGGTACTGGAAACCAAATCTACTGATTGTTTGTTCAATAGGGGCAGTATAGAAAGAGAAGAGGAGTGGGCCTAGGACTGATCCTTGAGTAATCCCAACAGTTAGGGGAAGGTGAGAGGAGGAGGAAAGAGCAAAAGATACAGTGAAGGAGGGGTCACAGAGATAGGAGGAGAACCAGGAGAGAACGGTGTCCTTGAGGCCGATGGAGTGTAACATAGTGAGGAGGAGCTGATGGTCAACAGTGTTGAATACTGCGGAGAGATCCAAGAGAAGTAGCATGGAGTAGTGACCATTAGGTTTAGCTGTTAGTAAATCATTAGAGACTTTAGTGAGGGCAGTTTCAGTAGAGTGTAAAAAGCGGAAACCAGATTGAAGAGGGTCGAGAAGAGAGTTATCTGAGAGATAGCGGATAAGACGGGAGTTGACCAGACGTTCTAGGAGTTTATAGATGAAGGGGAGGTTAGAGACAGGTCTATAGTTAGCGGCACAGTTTTGGGCAAGCGATGGTTTTTTAAATAATGAATGTATGATGGCATGCTTAAATGAGGAGGGAAAGATACCGGAAGAGAGAGATAGGTTGAATATTTTTGTTAGGTGAGAGGTGACAGCAGGTGAAAGGGACTGGAGGAGATGTGACGGAATGGGGTCACTGGAGCAAGTGTCGGGCGAGAAGATGCAAGGAGCCTGATTACTTCTTCTGTGACCGGTTCAAAATCAGATAGTGAGCTAGATGCAGTGGGGGAGGGAGGACAGTGCATGGTCTGAGGGGATTGGGAGATAATTTCCTGTCGGATGCACTCTTGGGTTGATTAGGGAATGAAAAGTGTCAAAGAGACGTTTAGGATTGTTGGACAATGAGGTGATGAGGGTGTTGAAATAGGTTTGTTTGGAGAGATGAAGGGCAGAGTTGTATGTTTTAAGCGTGAACTTATGATGGATGAAATCTTAGGGTAGATTAGATTTTCTCCACAGACGTTCAGCAAACCTGGAGCACCGCTGCAGGAAATGTGTTTGCAGCGTGTGCCACGGTTATTGCCATCTGTGCCCATTTGTTCTATGTATAGGTGGTGCATTTTCATCCAGGGCACTTTGCAGGGTTTCATTGTAATACTTCAGAGCAGAATCAGGACCTGAGATGGAGGAGATAGGGGCCAATGAGGACTGCAAGTTCTTCATAAGTTTCTGGGTGTTAATGGCCTGTATGTTTCTATAAGTGTGGAAAGTGGGGTGGCCTGAGCAGGATGGCAGTTCTTGATAGAGAATAAAAGAATGTTGTGGTCAGAGAGCGGGAGAGGGGAGTTTGTGAAATCATCCACTGATCAAAGCCGGGAGAAGACCAAGTCAAAGGCGTTACCAACTTCATGCGTTGGAGAGTCATTATACTGCAAGAGGCCAAAAGAGGAGGTTAGAGATAAAAGGTGAGAAGCAGATGGGGAGAGGGGAAATGCAATGGGGATGTTGAAATTACCCGTGATGAGGGTGGGGATGTCAGAGGAGAGAAAGTGTGGAAGCCAGGTGGCAAAATGATCCAGGAACTGATGAGAGGGGCCGGGAGGACGATACACCACCACCACTTGCATGGAAAAGGGGATGTAGAGTCTGTCAGCATGGACTTCAAATGGAGGGAAGACAAGTGAGGTTTCTTGGGGGATAACTTGGAAGGTACGTTTGGATGAAAGGAGAAGACCAACGGCTCCACCTGTTCTGTTGTCTGATCTTGGGGTATGAGAAAATTTTAGTCCACCATATGAAAGACCAGCAGCAGCTGTGGTGACTGACTGCTGGATCCAGGTTTCAGTAAGAGCCAGGAGGTTAAGGGAATTAGAAAGGAAGAAGTCATGGATGAAGGAGAGTTTATTACACATGGAGCGAGAATTCCAAAGGGCACAATTGAAACAGGCAGAAGGCATGCATGGAATTTTAATAAGGTTAGAGGGGTTTCTGAGTGTAGCAGTTGGGAGGTTTGACTTGCTATAACATGGGGGCCAGGGTTGGGAGAGCTGTCTCCTGCGACTAGGAGGAGGATAGAAAGAGTGAGCATATGGTTAAGTGATTTGTGAAAGCGTCTCTTGTGTTGGCTGGTGGGACTGAATGGATCTGCACTGTTAACCAATGTGAACAGAGCATGAGTGCTATACATAGGAGAGGAAAGGACAGAGGGGCCGATATGAATGGAGTGTAAAGAGTTAACGTAAGGGCGGTGAATGTGAGTGAATGCAGCAACCAGGATATAGATTAGACTAATGCATATGGTGAATATTTGTTGTGTTCCAAGTGAACAGGGAATAGATTTATTTAATTGTCTTACCTGTTTCCTGCCCTGTCTAACTGCCATGTTATAACTGCCAATAATTTGATGAAATGTGCATGAATGAACCCCTGCATGAATGCTTCCCCAGGCTATGTCTAAATTTATAGGAGGCAAGCTCTTAGATTTTTTTTTTTTCAAACTCGTTAGCAATCAAACTAACTTGAGACAGCAGGATGCAATAATAAATGTAGTGAACAGATAAACAAATGTCCAGGCCTACATGGATCATAAACCACTTTGAAGACAGTTATATGCCTCTCTGCATAAGGGACAAGCAGAAGCAAGTTCAATAGCTATATAACAAAAAATAACAAAATAAATGCTGGCTAAGATGGCTAACAAATCTAAATACATGCAGGGTTCAATGGCGGAGATAGAATGATATGATTACCATTCAGGTTGCTTGCTGATATAGAATGGAGTGAAAAAGACAAGGAAGATAGTTCAGTTCTGAGTTAGGATGACTTGATTACCTGCATGAATAGAGTAGAGATGCGTTGTTCCAGCATTCAGAGAGGGTCAGTGAAACTGATAGGACATTGGTAGTATATCTAAAACCTGTAACAAGACATCTTAGGAATAACTGATCCATTTTCAAGACTTAATCATATCCTTCCTATTAGATATGAGTGGATCGGTTCAAGGAACTTCAGGCTAGATCAGATAAAACTGGCTGCTAAAATGGAGGCTTGAGAATGGCTTTCTTCCCACTGTTTGCGGCTTGGCATTTGACTTGTTGGGGATGGCATTCTCATCTATACGTTGTGAGGCACAAATGACATTTATGCCCCAAAAGAGTCTCAAACTGTGCAGGGGACGACTGACGGTAAGACATTTTGCTGGTCTCCCTTCTAATTGCCACGTACCACTGACCTGCACTAGAGTTCCTCGAATCGATTTGCTGATCTCTAATAGAAAGGATATAATTAAGTCAGGAAATCGAATCGGTTATTAATGCAAATTGAACCATTCATCTTTATTTATTATGTATTTTTCGATTTCCAGGAAAACCTTTTGATAATCTGAGTGTTATAAATGCTGCCGTGGCTAATATAATCGTGTTCATACTGCTGGATCATAGATATGAATATGATGACCCCACAATTCTGAAACTCATGAATTTAATCAATGAAAATGTCAGAATTGTAGGAAGTGTTATGATCAGGGTAAGTATTCTTCTACTACTGATATCCACATACAGATGGGTAAGTGCCAAAGGAAACGTGATGGGGAATCTGTCACATTTAAGAACAGGTCCATATAGAGGAAGTGGCAATTTTATTTACTTATTTATTTTTATTTTTTTTTTACAATTTTACATTTTGGCATCATTCTGTTGTTGACCCGATCTATGCGGTGCTGATAGTGCCATCCTATTGACATGGGAAATGATAATACTTAATTGCCTATTTATTCTCACAATATCAAGAGAAACACCAGAGGAATAAGACCTTTATTACCTTAATTTATAAGTTATGTGCATTAAAATTACATGAATGTAATCTAATATATCTATAACCCTAAACGCTAAAAAGCCATCTCACCACAACAAGATGTACCCAATTGGGAATCTGTAACCATATCTATATTTTTTATGTATACCCACTTTGATTGAACAATGTTGCTGCTCCTTTATTAAGCTGTACAACAGTTTTCCTTCGCTGATCGGCTGGCTACCGGGGAAACATAATACGATTTTTGAAAACCACAATAAGATGCAGAACTTTGTACAAGACACATTCACAAGAAAGGAAAAAGAATTGGATATAAACAATCAGAGGAACCTCATTGATGCCTTCCTTGCTAAACAACAAGAGGTACAGTAGTTCCAATTTATAAAGAATGTTACATGCAAACAGTCATCATACTAAGCAAATGCACAAAAGGAGTTGACCAATTTGTTCAGCAATTACAAAGCTTTGATCTTCCACATTACATTTTTACGGTCTTCAGGGTTGCCAAACAACCAGAAAGTCCAACACAGCCTGTAAGAAAAGGGCACATTTTGCCCTGTACGTAAACATTTTTTAAAGAGTTTTTTTGAAGCTGAGGAAAGTTACATAATAATAATAATAATAATAATCTTTATTTTTATATATAGCGCTAACATATTCCACAGCGCTTTACAGTTTTGCACACATTATCATCGCTGTCCCCGATGGGGCTCACAATCTAAATTCCCTATCAGTATGTCTTTGGAATGTGGGAGGAAACAGGAGAACCCGGAGGAAACCCACTCAAACACGGGGAGAACATACTTATATGGTTTATTTTGACTGTCATTATCATTTTACAGTTTACAGTGTATGCACTTGATGTTTTCATGGAATATATATGGGCTGTAGACAAGCATCACTTATAATTATCATGATTTATCAAAGTTTTCCAATGTTTCCATAAAAAAATATTATTTATCCATAATTTTTTGATAAGCTGTCAGAAACAATAAAGTGAAATTGATAACCCTTATAGTCTTTTGATGTAACAAAAACTACAATTTATTCAATTTTTTTAGTATGAGAAATCTAATTTTTGTCAAAAGGATTTCAAATTGCTAAAAATATTTGCACAATTAACAGTGGGAAATGTTCACCAAAGTTACTGAAACTAGGAGTATTTTCTTGACCTCTGCAACTGTAGGCAATGAAAAATTAACTTATTTTTTAAATTATTTTACATTTATTTTATGAAGGGAAAGCCAGAATCTAAGTTATATTATCATAATAAAAACTTGGGCATGCTAGTCAGCAATTTGTTTGCTGCTGGAATGGAGACTACCTCAACCACTCTGAGATGGGGTTTACTGTTAATGATGAAATATCCCGAAATCCAAAGTAAGCAATTTACTTTTATTGAAATATTTACAGTTTTACATTAATTAGTTTTATAATAATATTATTAGTTTTATAATAATAATATATTATTATAACTGTTGTGGCTGGCAATCAGGCAACACAGCGTGCAGTAATCAGCGCACATACAGAGATCTGGCAATAACCAAAAACAATAGGACGAGCTCTGAGACGTGGAATCTCTGTAGACTGCAGTACCTGATCTATCCTCACACAACTATAAGCAGCAGTGGATTGCGCCTAACAACTACCTATGCAACTCGGCACTGCCTGAGGAGCTGACTAGCCTGAAGATAGAAATACAAGCCTGACTTACCTCAGAGAAATACCCCAAAGGAATAGGCAGCCCCCCACATATAATGACTGTTAGCAAGATGAAAAGACAAACGTAGGAATGAAATAGATTCAGCAAAGTGAGGCCCGATATTCTAGACAGAGCAAGGATAGCAAGAGAACTATGCAGTCTACAAAAAACCCTAAAACGAAAACCACGCAAAGGGGCAAAAAGACCCACCGTGCCGAACTAACGGCACGGCGGTACACCCTTTGCTTCTCAGAGCTTCCAGCAAAAGACAATAGCAAGCTGGACAGAAAAAAACAGAAAACAAACTAGAAGCACTTATCTAGCAGAGCAGCAGGCCCAAGGAAAGATGCAGTAGCTCAGATCCAACACTGGAACATTGACAAGGAGCAAGGAAGACAGACTCAGGTGGAGCTAAATAGCAAGGCAGCCAACGAGCTCACCAAAACACCTGAGGGAGGAAGCCCAGAGACTGCAATACCACTTGTGACCACAGAAGTGAACTCAGCCACAGAATTCACAACAGTACCCCCCCCTTGAGGAGGGGTCACCGAACCCTCACCAGAACCCCCAGGCCGACCAGGATGAGCCACATGAAAGGCACGAACAAGATCTGGGGCATGGACATCAGAGGCAAAAACCCAGGAATTATCTTCCTGAGCATAACCCTTCCATTTAACCAGATACTGGAGTTTCCGTCTAGAGACACGAGAATCCAAAATCTTCTCCACAATATACTCCAATTCCCCCTCCACCAAAACAGGGGCAGGAGGCTCCACAGATGGAACCATAGGTGCCACGTATCTCCTCAACAACGACCTATGGAATACATTATGTATGGAAAAGGAGTCTGGGAGGGTCAGACGAAAAGACACCGGATTGAGAATCTCAGAAATCCTATACGGACCAATAAAACGAGGTTTAAATTTAGGAGAGGAAACCTTCATAGGAATATGACGAGAAGATAACCAAACCAAATCCCCAACACGAAGTCGGGGTCCCACACGGCGTCTGCGATTAGCGAAAAGCTGAGCCTTCTCCTGGGACAAGGTCAAATTGTCCACTACCTGAGTCCAGATCTGCTGCAACCTGTCCACCACAGAATCCACACCAGGACAGTCCGAAGACCCAACCTGTCCTGAAGAGAAACGAGGATGGAACCCAGAATTGCAGAAAAATGGAGAGACCAAGGTAGCCGAGCTGGCCCGATTATTAAGGGCGAACTCAGCCAACGGCAAAAATGACACCCAATCATCCTGGTCAGCGGAAACAAAACATCTCAGATATGTTTCCAAGGTCTGATTGGTTCGTTCGGTCTGGCCATTAGTCTGAGGATGGAAGGCCGAGGAGAAAGATAGGTCAATGCCCATCCTACCACAAAAGGCTCGCCAGAACCTCGAGACAAACTGGGAACCTCTGTCAGAAACAATATTCTCAGGAATGCCATGTAAACGAACCACATGCTGGAAGAACAAAGGCACCAAATCAGAGGAGGAAGGCAATTTAACCAAGGGCACCAGATGGACCATTTTAGAAAAGCGATCACAGACCACCCAAATGACCGACATTTTTTGAGAAACGGGAAGGTCAGAAATGAAATCCATCGAAATATGTGTCCAAGGCCTCTTCGGGACCGGCAAGGGCAAAAGCAACCCACTGGCACGTGAACAGCAGGGCTTAGCCCTAGCACAAATTCCACAGGACTGCACAAAAGCACGCACATCCCGTGACAGAGATGGCCACCAGAAGGATCTAGCAACCAACTCCCTGGTACCAAAGATTCCTGGATGACCGGCCAGCACCGAACAATGAAGTTCAGAGATAACTTTACTAGTCCACCTATCAGGGACAAACAGTTTCTCGGCCGGACAACGATCAGGTTTATTAGCCTGAAATTTCTGCAACACTCTCCGCAAATCAGGGGAGATGGCAGACACAATGACTCCTTCCTTGAGGATACTCGCCGGCTCAGATAACCCCGGAGAGTCGGGCACAAAACTCCTAGACAGAGCATCCGCCTTCACATTTTTAGAGCCCGGAAGGTATGAAATCACAAAATCAAAACGAGCAAAAAATAACGACCAACGGGCCTGTCTAGGATTCAAGCGCTTGGCAGACTCGAGATAAGTCAAGTTCTTATGATCAGTCAATACCACCACGCGATGCTTAGCACCCTCAAGCCAATGACGCCACTCCTCGAATGCCCACTTCATGGCCAGCAACTCTCGGTTGCCCACATCATAATTACGCTCAGCAGCAGAAAATTTCCTGGAAAAGAAAGCACATGGTTTGAACACTGAGCAACCAGAACCTCTCTGTGACAAAACCGCCCCTGCACCAATCTCAGAAGCATCAACCTCGACCTGGAACGGAAGAGAAACATCAGGTTGACACAACACAGGGGCACAGCAAAAACGACGCTTCAACTCCTGAAAAGCTTCCACGGCAGCAGAAGACCAATTAACCAAATCAGCACCCTTCTTGGTCAAATCGGTCAATGGTCTGGCAATGCTAGAAAAATTACAGATGAAGCGACGATAAAAATTAGCAAAGCCCAGGAATTTCTGCAGACTTTTTAGAGATGTCGGCTGAGTCCAATCCTGGATGGCCTGAACCTTAACCGGATCCATCTCGATAGTAGAAGGGGAAAAGATGAACCCCAAAAATGAAACTTTCTGCACACCGAAGAGACACTTTGATCCCTTCACGAACAAGGAATTAGCACGCAGTACCTGGAAAACCATTCTGACTTGCTTCACATGAGACTCCCAATCATCTGAGAAGATCAAAATGTCATCCAAGTAAACAATCAAGAATTTATCCAGATACTCACGGAAAATGTCATGCATAAAAGACTGAAAAACAGATGGAGCATTGGCAAGTCCGAACGGCATCACCAGATACTCAAAATGACCCTCGGGCGTATTAAATGCCGTTTTCCATTCATCTCCCTGCCTGATTCTCACCAGATTATACGCACCACGAAGATCAATCTTAGTAAACCAACTAGCCCCATTAATCCGAGCAAACAAGTCAGAAATCAATGGCAAGGGATACTGAAACTTAACAGTGATCTTATTAAGAAGGCGGTAATCAATACACGGTCTTAGCGAACCATCCTTCTTGGCTACAAAAAAGAACCCTGCTCCCAATGGTGACGACGATGGGCGAATATGTCCCTTCTCCAGGGACTCCTTCACATAACTGCGCATAGCGGTGTGTTCAGGTACGGACAAATTAAATAAACGACCCTTAGGGAATTTACTACCAGGAATCAAATCGATAGCACAATCACAATTCCTATGCGGAGGTAGGGCATCAGACTTGGACTCTTCAAATACATCCTGAAAGTCCGACAAGAACTCTGGGATGTCAGAAGGAATGGATGACGAAATAGACAAAAATGGAACATCACCATGTACTCCCTGACAACCCCAGCTGGTTACCGACATAGAGTTCCAATCCAATACTGGATTATGGGTTTGTAGCCATGGCAACCCCAACACGACCACATCATGCAAATTATGCAGTACCAGAAAGCGAATAACTTCCTGATGTGCAGGAGCCATGCACATGGTCAGCTGGGCCCAGTACTGAGGCTTATTCTTGGCCAAAGGTGTAGCATCAATTCCTCTCAACGGAATAGGACACCGCAAAGGCTCCAAGAAAAATCCACAACGTTTAGCATAATCCAAATCCATCAGATTCAGGGCAGCGCCTGAATCCACAAACGCCATGACAGAATACGATGACAAAGAGCACATTAAGGTAATGGACAAAAGGAATTTGGACTGTACAGTACCAATAACGGCAGAGCTATCGAACCGCCTAGTGCGTTTAGGAAAATTAGAAATAGCATGAGTAGAATCACCACAATAGAAACACAGTCTGTTCAAACGTCTGTGTTCTTGCCGTTCTACTTTAGTCATAGTCCTGTCGCACTGCATAGGCTCAGGTTTACTCTCAGGCAGTACCGCCAGATGGTGCACAGATTTACGCTCGCGCAAGCGACGACCGATCTGAATGGCCAAGGACATAGACTCATTCAAACCAGCAGGCATAGGAAATCCCACCATTACATCCTTAAGAGCTTCAGAGAGACCCTTTCTGAACAAAGCCGCTAGTGCAGATTCATTCCACAGAGTGAGTACTGACCATTTCCTAAATTTCTGACAATATACTTCTACATCATCCTGACCCTGGCATAAAGCCAGCAGATTTTTCTCAGCCTGATCCACTGAATTAGGCTCATCGTAAAGCAATCCGAGCGCCAGGAAAAATGCATCAACATTACTCAATGCAGAATCTCCTGGTGCAAGAGAAAACGCCCAGTCCTGTGGGTCGCCGCGCAAAAAAGAAATAATAATCAAAACCTGTTGAATAGGATTACCAGAAGAATGAGGTGTCAAGGCCAAAAATAGCTTACAATTATTTCTGAAGCTCAGGAACTTAGTTCTGTCACCAAAAAACAAATCAGGAATCAGAATTCTTGGTTCTAGCATCGATTTCTGATCAATAGTATCTTGAATCTTTTGTACATTTACAACGAGATTATCCATTGAGGAGCACAGAGCCTGAATATCCATGTCCACAGCTGTGTCCTGAAGCACTCTAATGTCTAGGGGAAAAAAAAGACTGAAGACAGAGCTAAGAAAAAAAAATGATGTCAGGATTTCTTTTTTCCCTCTATTGGGAATCATTGGTGTGGCTCCTTGTACTGTTGAGGCTGGCAATCAGGCAACACAGCGTGCAGTAATCAGCGCACATACAGAGATCTGGCAATAACCAAAAACAATAGGACGAGCTCTGAGACGTGGAATCTCTGTAGACTGCAGTACCTGATCTATCCTCACACAACTATAAGCAGCAGTGGATTGCGCCTAACAACTACCTATGCAACTCGGCACTGCCTGAGGAGCTGACTAGCCTGAAGATAGAAATACAAGCCTGACTTACCTCAGAGAAATACCCCAAAGGAATAGGCAGCCCCCCACATATAATGACTGTTAGCAAGATGAAAAGACAAACGTAGGAATGAAATAGATTCAGCAAAGTGAGGCCCGATATTCTAGACAGAGCGAGGATAGCAAGAGAACTATGCAGTCTACAAAAAACCCTAAAACGAAAACCACGCAAAGGGGCAAAAAGACCCACCGTGCCGAACTAACAGCACGGCGGTGCACCCCTCTGCTTCTCAGAGCTTCCAGCAAAAGACAATAGCAAGCTGGACAGAAAAAAACAGAAAACAAACTAGAAGCACTTATCTAGCAGAGCAGCAGGCCCAAGGAAAGATGCAGTAGCTCAGATCCAACACTGGAACATTGACAAGGAGCAAGGAAGACAGACTCAGGTGGAGCTAAATAGCAAGGCAGCCAACGAGCTCACCAAAACACCTGAGGGAGGAAGCCCAGAGACTGCAATACCACTTGTGACCACAGAAGTGAACTCAGCCACAGAATTCACAACATATAACACAGTAAATATGTTTTATTTGAGAGATCAAAAATGGAAGATGAAATTATTTGGTACCGCAAAAAAAAAACATTTTATATTTTATATAATTATTGATCTAAAGTTATTATTTCTACTCTTGGTTAGCATGAGTATATGGATTACTAAATTTATACTAAAATTAAAGAGAAAAACATATTTTCTACAAAATAATTTGGGGTACAGTAATGGGCTCCATAGGCACCCCATAATAATACAGCACAGTCTAAGTGCAAATATTTTTTCTGAGTGCATTTTAAGTAACATTCTATCTTTAATTTTTATAATCACAACTGTATTTACTTCTACTGCCAATATTGCGACTTTACTGAATTATCACTGCCAATATTTACCATTTTACCTGACAGAAAAAGTGCAATGTGAAATTGAAAATGTAATTGGATCTGCTCAACCTCAAGTGGAACATAGAAAGGAAATGCCATATACGGATGCTGTCATTCATGAAATTCAAAGATTTGGGGACATTGTACCAGGAAGCCTCCCACATTCAACAACTAAAGACATAACTTTCAGGGGCTATTTTCTGCCAAAGGTGAAATGACCTGTTTATCTTTTGTTAATTGGAATGTGCATTAGTCAAGTAGAAATCTGGAACCTGGTTAAAATTTGGCAGTTAATTATTGATTTCATGCATTCTTTTGCAGCGCATTGTAAAGTTTTTGTACTTATTGTTTTTGGACTTATTTCTTTAAAGCATCTATCATATGGAAACAAGCATTTCCTAAAGCAATCAGTTTGCAGATGTTTACAGTAATCTTCCAAGTTCTATGGGATTGCCCATTACTGGTGTAGCTATAGTTTTAACAGTTGCAGTTGCACCTAAGTACTGGAGCCCCTCTTTCCAATATGAGTAGAGAGTAGAATAACACTATAATATCAGTGTGATAATTAGCGGGGCTAGGGCCCTTTTAAGGTTTTAGTATTTGAGTCTAGAAGCTTTAAAGGGAAACTGTCTTACATTGGACAATGCTATTAACTTGTAGATTTATTGACAATCTTCACATTAATAGTGTTAGAATGATGCTGTAATGAAAGTCCAGCTTCCAAGAGAAAATGAACTTTATTCCTCTTGGGAGCCGCTGGTTTTCAGTCATAGAGGCTTATTAGAATGGCGACAGTCACCAATTAGTATATCATGAGCGGAAGCTTTAAGCATGCCACTGCACTTTGTAAGACAGCCGACTCTGCATGAAGTGTATTAGCTAAAGAGGAGGCAGATTTCTTTGGATATACTCAGTATGAATGACTCCATGAAATCAAATTGTATGATGGCATCACATGGTAGCAAACAGAGTGAGTTTGATCCTATAACACAGTGAACAGGAATTACTTATGCCCTAATACATTCTCCATGTACAAAGCTCTACAATATATCTTTTTTCCCCAGGGCACAACTGTCATCCCATTGCTGCACTCTGTGCTGAAAGATAAAGCCTACTTTGAGAAGCCTGAAGAGTTTTATCCAGAACACTTTCTGGACTCAGATGGAAAGTTCAAAAGAAATGAAGCCTTCGTCCCTTTTTCATTAGGTAACAATCATGTTCTTTGAATTATCATAAAGGGGATATTAAATACAAGTATGGTTTATGTACATGTTCAGTAATTGTGAAAGAAATGTTTTGAAAGATACTACTTCATAAAACTGCTTCCAATTTTGCAAAATTATGGAAAACGCACTGTTATAACTGGCTACAAGCTGGTATATTAAATATATTTAATGATAGATTAAGCAGATTTAGCTTGAGCCATTTTCTCAGATGAGAACTTTATTATGACATATACTAGAGCCGATAAAGATGGCAGCAGTTTCTCTACTGACTCCAAGATCTATTGCGATAGACACAATAAATATACAGTGGTTCTCGAAATTTTGTGAGCCCATATTTCTACATATATTCCATCTAACGCTACATCGGATTTTCACTCAATTCCTGAAAGCAAATAAAGAAAACAAAAAAAAAAAAGTTAAAAATATTAGATTGTGGCATTTTTTTTAAATTAGGAGAATTATCCAAATATCACCTGTCTGTGGTTGGCAAAAATATGTGAACCTTTAGGATTAGGATAAAATTTGAAGGTGAAATTAAAGTATGGTGCTTTCAATCAATGAGATCACAATCAAGTGTGAGTGGACAGCCTTTTTTTAATATTTTTTTTATATACAGAACAGGGACCTAACAGTTTTTGATCTGCACAACATGTTTATGGAAGGGAATCTTGGCCTGGACAAAGGAGGTTTCTGAGAACCTCAGAAGAATTGTTGATACTCATCAAGCTAGGAAAGGTTACAAAACCATACGTAAAGAGTGTGGATTCCAAAAAGTCACACTCTATCAATTTGTGTACAAACGAGGATATTCGGGACCAGTTTTACCCTCTCCAGAGAAGTGGGCAACCAACAATTTTAAAACTCATTTTATTCCATATGCAAATCTGGGGGCTTTATGCCCCCTTATCTTGCATACTGGGCAGTTCCTTTGTTCTTCTCCTTGGTCATAGTGGGCATAGTGCCCAAATCCTATCCACACACTGCGTTCACACTGATTAAGAAGGGGTAAGCAGCGCATACAGTGTGAGGGCCCAAATTTCACCAATGCCCTCTGAGAGCAGTATCAGTGCTGACTTTGACCTATTCTTTGAAGCACTGAAGTCAGGAAGTACATGTAAATGATCAGCGAGATAGTTTCAATTCTGGCAACGCTTGCTTTGGCCAAGTCAGCAATGTCAATCAGAGTCGGAAAAACTGCTCAGTATGCAAGTAGAGGGGGCGTAAAGGTGCGCCAAGCTATTGGCCACATCAAGGGTGCCCCAAAGCCACTTATTTGCTTATGGGAAAACCCGTGTTTTAATAGTAATTCTAACAATGAAATACAGTGTATACTACCTATATAATTTTTATAGGGGCTAACTCCTCTATATGACTTTAATAATTTAATTTTGCATTTTGGCATGACAAATTCCCTTCAAGGTCTTCTAAAAGACAGGAGTGGCACTGTCCCTGGGAAATAAACAGCTATGTTCTTCCTAATTCTTATCTCCTTCTTATATATCATCCAGGTAAGAGAAGCTGTGCTGGAGAGAATTTGGCAAAAATGGAAATGTTCCTGTTCTTCACAACCCTGCTCCAGAACTTCACATTCCAGGCTCCACCAGGAGCAAAACTGGATCTTAACCCGGCTCCAGGATTAACTAATGCCCCATTACCCCATGAAATCTGTGCAATCCCTCGGAGATGAGACATGGTTGCCACCAAGGTCCCCACCAGAAAGATTTATTAGAAATTGATTCCCAGCTAGTTGTACACAACACACTGCTAGTTGAATTGTTTGACAATGTGTTTACAGACCTTCATTTCAGTAAGATCTATTGTACCAATACAGAGGAAAACTTACTGATCATTTGGAGTTCAAAGTCTGGGACCCCCCATCAGTCCTGAGAGAAGAGTAAAAACTGAGCATGTTCCCCACCATTTTACATATTCTGTATGGGACTGCCAGAGATAGCCTGTCCCTGTTCTCAGATGTTTCTGGCAGGAAGTTTCACATAGCTGTTAAAACAGTGAGGCAGACTATCAGTGAGGCAGACATTGTGAAATCATGTTTTTTTGTTTCTTTTTTTCAAAGTTGGTTTTCTTGAATAAAAAAATGACTGTAATCCTAATTATATAAAGAGCAAATGAAAGTTCAACAAAAAAGATAATAAAGATGCAGTGTCACTGACTTGCCTGGTGTTATTTTCCACTCTGTAACTTCATTGCTTCAAATTGTTGCTTTATACCATACTATAAAGGTAAACCACATTATCATATTGTAATACAATTTCAAATATAAAAAAAAGTAAAAAAAAAATACAACATCTAATTCGAGTCTGATAGTGAGGGGTGTTTGGTTTGGTGAGGTTTCTTACATAAAAAAACAGAATGAAACGAATTTACAACTTTTTGTCCCTTATAATATAACAAAACCACAAACTTACTGAAAGATCCAAACCATTCTATTGATGTTAGCAATGCGATTCCTGGCGGTGATGAGATATTATGTCACGTGAGGGCTGTAGCCAATTGGCAGCCTATGATAGGCTGCAGCCTTCATACCTTCATCTGAGCAGCTCCATCTGACAAAACTGTTAGCGCTGCAGCTGATCAGTGGTTTCGGATTGGCTGCAGTGGCCATGTGACAAGATAATGTCGATGCTTACATAAATTAAGATTACTATGCCTTTAAACAATTCTGGACTGCCCATATGATGATGTCATGTGTTTGGAAGCTTCTGGTTTTTTGGCAACATTTGAGTTAATTGGAGTCACACCTTTGGATGTATTTTAATGCACACCTGAAAAACACTGCTTCTTTGTGTAGCATAATGGGAAAGTCTCAAGAAATCAAAAAATATATCATGAAGAAAACTGTGGACTTGCACAAGTTTGGCTCATCCTTGGGTACAAATTTCAAGATACTTGAAGGTGCCTTGTTCATCTGTACCAACATTTATACGCAAGTACAAACAAGATGGGAATTTCCAGCCATCATACTGCTCAGAAAGGAGACGGGTTCTGTGTCCCAGAGATTAACTTGCTTTGGTCCGACATGTGCATATCAACCCAAGGACAAAAGCAATGACCTTGTGAAGATGATGGCAGAAGCTGGTAATATTGTCTTAATATCCACAGTGAAACGAGTGCTGTATCAAAAAAGACTGAAATGCCACTCTGCCAGGAAGAAGACATGAGAAAAGAAGATTATGTGGCAATAGTGAAGCAACATTTGAAGACATCAGCAGGGACTTTAAAGCTTGGGTGGAAACTGATCTTACAAATGTACAATGACCCAAAGCATACTGCCAAAATGGTAACAAAGTGGCTTAAGGATAACAAAGTCAATGTTTTGGAGTGGCCATCACAAAGCCCTGATCTTGATCCTATTAAAAATTTATGGGCAAAGCTGAAAAGGCCAGTGTGAGCAAGGCGACCTAAAAACCTGGATCAGTTACACCAGTTTTGCGAGGAGGAATGTGCCCAAACTCTGACCAACTATTTTGAGAAGCTTGTGGAAGGATATACCAAACGTTGACCTAAGTCATTCAGTTTCAAGACAATGGTACGAAATTTCACATCTTCTATATCTTCTCCAGTTCTCCTTTGAGGCCCTGATATTTCTCTAGCTTCTCATATTCTTTCTTTCTGATGTTGCTGTCACTTGGCACTATAATCACTGCTGTTTTCTGATCCTTGTCTATATATATATATATATATATATATATATATATATATATATATATATATATATATATATACTTGAGTATGAGCCGAGATATTCAGCAAATTTCTTTAGGCTGAAAGTGCCCATCTGTCATAAATGCTGTTGTCTGTCATAATTCACATTCTCTCCAGCTGATCAAACTTTGAGGATATTTTTTTCTGCAAATGGTCACAGGATGACAGCACTGCATTGAACGGATGATGGATGGGGTCATTTATCATGAGATTTGAGCCAACAACCTCCTTCCCTCAGTAAGAGCATTGAAGATGGGTGGTGGCTGGGTCTTCCAGCATGACAATTACCTGAAACACACAGCCAGGGCAACTAAGGACTGGCTCCATTAGAAGCATTTCAAAACCTTGGAGTGGCCTAGCTGGTCACGAGACCTGATCCAAATAGAAAATCTTTGGAGGGAGTAAAAACTCAATGTTGCAGTGAGATCCCTGAAACCTGAAAGATCTGGAGAAGATCTGTATGAGGAGGAGGCCAATATAAATGCTAGAGTGTGTTAGGTGTTGAGTTCCCACCGCTGCACAAAGGGAACCTCAAACCCCCTCCGCTCCGGTCTCTCATTCTCCTCCAGCCGCAGTGGGGCCTGCTCAGCAGGAACGTCGGTCCCAGCCTCTGGCTCAGGCAGATACTGTGCATTTGGTTACTGCTGCCCTTCCAGGTTCCGCCATTATAACCAGCACTGATCAGTGGCCAGCAAGCACTCCTGGGACTAAGTCCTGCTTTTCTTTTTCTGAGCATGGCCAAGGGAAGACCGCTCATTGGAGGTCGGGAGTCACATGCTCAGGTCCCACGGCAGCTCCTTTTGGACCACTAGGAAGGTCCTGGAGAGCTACAGCTATAAAAGGTTTGCATGGCCGCACGGCCATGTGTTAGTATAAACTTGTCATCGTGTGTGTGTGTATGTATGCCTGTTCTGGTGATTGCTCCTTAATCATTCCCATTCCTATTGATGCTGAATGCTTGCGAATGTTGGAGCTACCTAGCACCTGACAGTGCTAACCTATAAACAAGGGCCCGATCCTTACTGCGTCTAACAAGCAGTGACCGCCAGTGCAGCGCTGTACGCACTCTGTCAGGTAATCTTTAAATACTCCTGACAACCGATCAGTGTAGGGTAGGAACTCCCACTTGATCTCAGGGTGTGCTCAGGCACGGGCTCAAAAGCCACCGAGGGTCAGAGCGAGATCAATCACCAGCTTAGTGGGGGTGAATTGCAGGGATCCCACTGGCGTTCATCTGCTACACCCTGTGACTGCTAACAGGGCACAGCATTTCCTTTGTTTCCCTGCGACTCTGTGAAGTAACAGAGTTTGCATCTGTTCATAACCGGTGACGGAACTCATGTTTATTCTGGTGTAATACCACCATATAGTGCAGCCATTACCTAGCAGCAGGCTCCATCTCTGCACGGTGGACCCTGGGCTGCGAACACAACTTTTACTATCTTTATATTTATTTGATGCGTTCCGCCAGCCCTAACACAGTGTGTGCAAACCCGGTCAAGATATACAGAAAACATCAGACCTTTCTGTACTAAATACTATTTTTCTATTGTACCAAATACTTATTTCATGCAATAAAATGCAAACTAATTATGTAAAAATCATACAACAGGATTCTCTGGATTTTTTCAAGATCCTGTCTCTCACAGTTGAAGTGTACCTATAATAAGATAAAATTACAGACCTCTCCATTCTTTGTATGTGGGAAAGCTGTCAAAATTGACAGTATATCAAATACTTATTTTTTTCCCCACTGAGCATGTATATATATATATATATATATATATATATATATATATATATATATATATATATATATATATATAGTACAGACCAAAAGTTTGGACACACCTTCACACTTAAAGATTCTGTATTTTTATGACTATGAAAATTGTAAATTCACACTGAAGGCATCAAAATTATGAATTAACACATGTGGAATTATATACCTAACAAAAAAGTGTGTAACATCTGAAAACATGTCGCTACCACAGCATCTTGCAGCAGCATGCTATTCCATCCATTTAGTTCTACCATCATTTATTTTTCAACAGGACAATGACCCCAAACACACCTCCAGGCTGTGTATGGGCTATTTGACAAAGAAGGAGAGTGATGGGGTGCTACGCCAGATGACCTGGCCTCCACAGTCAATAGACCTGAACCCAATTGAGATGGTTTGGGGTGAGCTGGACCACAGAGTGAAGGCAAAAGGGCCAACAAGTGCTAAGCATCTCTGGGAACTCCTTCAAGATTGTTGGAAGACCATTTCCCGTGACTACCTCTTGAAGTTCCTCAAGAGAATGGCAAGAGTGTGCAAAGCAGTCATCAAAGCAAAAGGTGGCTACTTTGAAGAACATAGATTATAAGACATATTTTCAGCTGTTTCACAATTTTTTTGTTAAGTATATAATTCCACATGTGTTAATTCATAGTTTTGATGCCTTCAGTGTGAATTTACAGTTTTCATAATCATGAAAATAAAGAAAAATCTTTAAATGAGAAGGTGTGTCCAAACTTTTGGTCTGTACTGTATATACAGTGCCTTGCGAAAGTATTCGGCTCCCTGGAACTTTTCAACCTTTTCCCACAAATCATGCATCAAACATAATGATACCAAATGTAAATTTTTGGTGAAGAATCAACAACAAGTGGAACACAATTGTGAAGTTGACTGAAATTTATTGGTTATTTTAAATGTTTGTGGAAATTCAAAAACTGAAAAGTGGGGCGTGCAATATTATTCGGCCCCTTTACTTTCAGTGCAGCAAACTCACTCCAGAAGTTCATTGTGGATCTCTGAATGATCCAATGTTGTCCTAAATGCATAATGATGATAAATATAATCCACCTGTGTGTAATCAAGTCTCCGTATAAATGCACCTGTTTTGTGATATTCTCAGGGTTCTGGTTGAAGCACAGAGAGCATCATGAAGACCAAGGAACACAACTGGCAGGTCCGTGATACTGTTGTGGAAAAGTTTAAAGCTGGATTTGGATACAAAATGATTTCCAAAATGTTAAACATCCCAAGGAGCACTGTGTAAGCGATCATATTGAAATAGAAGGAGTTTTATACCACTGCAAATCTACCAAGACCCGGCCGTCCCTCTAAACTTTCATCTCAAACAAGAAGAAAACTGATCAGAGATACAGCCAAGAGGCCCATGTTCAGTAATTGTTTCATTGTAGTGATTGCCTCAAAAGGTTGTGCAACACAATATTAAGTTAAGGATGCCATCATTTCTGTCCAGACCTATTTCATCACTTTTTTTTTTTTTAAATTCTGTGGAAGCATGGTTGAAAAGCAATGTCTGACTTTCATTCGTTCATTTTGTTAGATCTTTTATTTATTATTACATTTGTCAGATTCAAGTTATTTCTGTGACCATTGTGGGTTTTTCTGTCATTAAAGGGACACTGTCACCTGAATTTGGAGGGAACAATCTTCAGCCATGGAGGTGGGGTTTTTGGGTTTTTGATTCACCCATTCCTTACCCGCTGGCTGCATGCTGGCTGCAATATTGGATTGGAGTTCATTCTCTGTCCTCCATAGTACACGCCTGTGGAAGGCAAGATTGCCTGGTGCAAGCATGTACTACGGAGGACAGAGAATGAACTTCAATCCAATATTGCAGCCAACATGCAGCCAGCGGGTAAGGAAAGGGTGAATCAAAAACCCCAAAACCCCACCTCCATGGCTGAAGATTGTTCCCTCCAAATTCAGGTGACAGTGTCCCTTTAAACGAGGGGTACCAACAATTTTGATCACGTGTGAAGCTTTGAACTGGAATAAGATCAATTATGCTTCTGATACGTGCACCAAAAACTGTGCACAGGACGGTTGTATAGCCATGTATTTTTTAACCTCTTGTACAGGACAAAAGGGGGGGGCCAAAGGTCTTTATCATCAAACAATAACTTTTTCCTTCCTGATTAGTCTTAGACCTACGCAAACAAATATTTAGGCACCCATGTAGCTCAAGTACATCGTCGGCTGCTAAATTCTTTTTACGTTTGGCATTCGGTGCGCACAATTTGCCAACAAGCAAAGCAGAGTAGAAAGTAAGAGAAATGGTAGCGGCAAAAAAACTGACTTCAAATGAACTACCAGGTACCACTGCAAGATAATAACGAGTTAATAATGCAAAGGACACCGGATGTCTAATACCTTGAATCGTCTCTACTTCTACCTATTGTATAAAATCTGCCTAACTGCGAAATCTTTCGTTGCATCATGCATACCCCACAACTTTAACATGAAATCTATACTTGCGAGCCCTCTTTTATACCATAACCAAACTTTTTTCTCCAAAGCTCTAGCAGTGACAATGTTTTTTCCTACTGATGATGGACACTTGAGGAAAAACACTACGGTCTCTACTCAACCATGCATCTCAGCTGTAGCTGTAGTGTGACTCCGTTATGTGGACAGCGCCACCAACAGCTCAACTAAACACACAAGTTTGGTTCTACCAGGGCCCATAAGTGGTCCGGGCAATGGAAATCGTCTTTCGCCGCACATGGATGCTTCTCCCTTAAAAGATCCATCTGCAAATGAGACAAAGCATCTGCAATTTTATTGTTGATTTCAGGGACATGTGATCCCTAAACCAAACATTTTGCTGAAGACACCATAACACCTAGTGCCATATAAATGCTAATGCCAGCAAATAGGAAGCTGACAAAGAGTTAATCACCTTTACAAAGGATAAATTGTCAGGCTAAAATCATATATGCCTGACCTCCAAATGACGTCCCCAAATTTCAAAAGCGACGACTACAGGGAATAACTTCAATAACGACAAATTATCATGTAACAGCGAATCACGCCAAACAGTAGGCCAAGTACACTGGCATCATAGCAAGCCAAGTATTGCCACATAACCAAAAAGAAACCCGACACATCAGTGAACAATTATGAATCCACATTCGAAACCTCTGCTTCCTGACACATTAATTTCCCAATAAACGCATTCAAAAAAATTGCTATGCCAACAAATCCTCTCGTATGGATTTTGTAATTCTAATGAAATATTCTGGCCTCTGAATGCCGCAAGTTGCTAATGATAGATGTCTGGAGAAAACCTGACCGATCAAAATTATTCGTCATGCAAAATCGAGGAAACCTAAAAGAGATTGAACCTTTTTCAACTTTACCTTTTTAGCTCTTGTAAATTATCGTCTGGTAGACTAAAAACTATTGCAACCATTTCCAATTTAATAACCAAAAAGGAAAGTGTTGTAAGGGGAACCCCAATGTGATCCATTAGAAATACGTGCAACAAATAAGCATTTATTATCATTTACTGCAGCTATGACAAAAAATGATTTAAATATTGCCCAACTGTTGGAATGCCTGTCTCGAAACGCACCATTCACTCTAAAAAGATGCAAAAATGTTGAAGTAGTGACACGATATCGAGCAACCCGTGGGTAAGCACATGTACAAGATGTAAAAACCATCTAAACTGCACCCCAAGAGCTGATATTAAGTAGGATGAACTGGCAGTACCCGAGAGACCAATTCTACATCTGATTTTGCCAATAAAGCCCTTTTTCCATAACGTCGGTCCCATTGCACAGCCATATCGAAGGATGTGTAAGATACTGTAGCCTCCTCCCTTCAGATCCCATTGTTTACTGGGTCTACAGAAGGACAAGAGAGATGCTGTATGAGCCAAAATTTTCCCAGTTCCTTTTTGGGGACCAAGAGGAGATATCTCCAAGTTTAGATGCAAATAAGGACCAGAGATGCACGTTGCATTAACTTTTTTAAATAACTTTTCTCTACTTATATCCAACTGTTTCAGTACTGATTTTTTTAAATGCAACCCTGCCAAAGGCTGAAAATGAATCTAGAAGCTGTCGGAAAAGGATTGCTCCTTCTTTCCTGGGGTACCATTTTATCCAATGAAACATTGTGTGTATGCGCACTGACTTTTCATCTGTGGCTTTTTCAGACTCTCTTACTCATATTCACCATATGGAGCACTAATGCCAAAATTTTCATGTTGCGCAGAACCTACAGTGCCCATCGTTGAAGAGCTAGTAGCCTTTTGTGGTGCGCTGGGTCACCACGGTAGTTGAGGATGCTCCCAGTAGGACTCTACCATGAAAGGAGGAGTTCAGCTGTGATCGCTGTGACAACATTGGCTGTATTCACTGTGGTAGGATGATTCACTCAACTTCTTAAAAAGGTAGACACAGGAACTGTTTTTATTTAAAGTGTACCTGGTTTAGTTCATTCCTCATAAACCACGTAACCAGGAAGAAGAAAATACTGCCTTTTTCCGACATGGGGTAAAACATAAAGTAACAAGTTCATGCTTTACTGCTGGTTAGCCCATGTGGCTTAGATTCCAGCTTCCATGTCCTTCAGCTGAGGACATTCAATCCAGGAGAACTGCAATCTACATATGCTAAGCTTTCATTAACACAGAAGCATATCTCCAAAGCTTGTACTTCCAAATCCACCCACACTCAAATGCTATCACATTTAGCGATGCTGCAGCGATCCAGACAACGATCCTGATCGCTGCAGCGTCGCTGTGTGGTCGCTGGAGAGCTGTCACACAGACAGCTCTCCAGCAACCAATGATGCCGGTCCCCTAGTAACCAGGGTAAACATCGGGTTACTAAGCGAAGGGCCGCGCTTAGTAACCCGATGTTTACCCTGGTTACCAGCGTAAACGTAAAAAAAAACAAACACTACATACTTACCTTCCGCTGTCTGTCCCCCGGCGCTCTGCTTCCCTGCACTGACTGTGAGCGCCAGCCGGAAAGCACAGCGGTGACGTCACCGCTCTGCTTTCCGGCCGGCGCTTACACAGTGCAGAGAAGCACAGCGCTGGGGGACAGACACCGGAAGGTAAGTATGTAGTGTTTGTTTTTTTTATGTTTATGCTGGTAACCAGGGTAAACATCGGGTTACTAAGCGTGGCCCTGCGCTTAGTAACCCGATGTTTACCCTGGTTACCAGTGAAGACATCGCTGAATCGGTGTCACACACGCCGATTCAGTGATGTCTGCGGGAGATCCAGTGATGAAATAAAGTTCTGGACTTTCTGCACCGGCCAACGATGGCACAGCAGGATCCTGATCGCTGCTGTGTGTCAAACTCAATGATATCGCTAGCCAGGACGCTGCAACGTCACGGATCGCTAGCGATATCGTTCAGTGTGAAGGTACCTTAAGAAAGCTGTGTATTTATCCTCTGGACTCCTCCTACTCTACAGTTGTTCAATCATCCTAGCACTAAACATGGCTGATCAACCCCTCTCATCACTCAGGGTGCTGGACTATTTTTTGTAGGTTTATCTTACTGAAGCTAACAACCTCAGTGCTACATATCTCCTCTCTATTACTTTGCCAGTGACTTTGTTACCCCACACATATGTTGCCTTGGCAGCCCATCTTATCGATGGAGACAAAGCCAACCAAAGATGGATTATCAAGTCATAATGCCACCAAGTTGCATCTCCTTTCAGTTTTTGACCTCCGTGAATAGTATCCAAATGAACAAAAATTTCACAGAGAATTTAACAGAGAATTTAAGCTAAAATAGGTAAAAACCTGGATCCAATTATCAAATGTCCTAACATCTTTGGCTTTCCTAGCTGAACCACATTAAAATGTTTACTCTTTGTCTATTGTCATGTGATATATGGGGAAAGGAGCCCGAATATCTACGAATTCATAGTTTCTAAATTTTTCTTTTGTTTCTGTGGGCACATGAGTACCTAATGGAGCGAAACTGCAAAATATAGTATCACAAAAAGCAAAATTTCCACTAACACCTGGCTGCCCAGGTGGGGCTTTCCTGTAGGATTCCACAGTAACAACCTGCTTATCTACCATCCATTATCTATTGCTGTAAGTACATCGACTTATCACTAAAGGGCATTACAGAATTTTTGGTTGCTACCTCATGCTGTGATGTGTGGCAGGTGTTGTCTGTCGCGTTTTGGCTAGAAAGGGAGTGTATCAAGATATGCCGCTGCTAACATAATTCTTGATGGGGAACACTCTTCTGTGTCCATCAGGTGTCGATGATTCATGAGAGGACATGGATGATGATGACGACAACTTGGATGGTGAGGATCAACTACCAAAATCTTCTGTGTGCCTCGATTGAGCAAAAAACTAGGCTGAGTGCACAATTTCCATTCGAGTTCATCAGAAAGGTGTTGGATGGGGCTGAGGTCGGGTTTCAGTGCAACTTGCTTGTAATATATTATAGAGGGAAAGTTTCTAGGTTCCCTGTAGGCGCAAACTCCACAGTCATAGTTATTCTTTTTCAGGACGCCGAGCTGTTTTTCTTGTGAAGAGCATATGCAGCAGTAATATTATACTGACAGCCAAATAGTGAGGAGGTGAAGCTCAGGTATGTTACGTAATACAGCAGGTAAAAGGTGAGACCCTTCTGCTTTGTAGAGAAAAGGTGAAGTAATATTAGATGTCGGAATTCCATAAGGATTAGTTCTAGGAGAGTAAAGGTGAAGTGTGTAGGTTATGGTTGTATCTACAAGGAATATAAACAGTTCATAAAATACTGTACATAGGCAGGGCTCTTTCTGGGTTTTCGTGGGCCCCTGGTGAAAGAGTCTCAGTGGGCCCTTTAAGGGTATGTGCACACGTCAGGATTTCTTGCAGAAATTTTCCTGACAAAAACCGGACATTTCTGCCAGAAATCCGCATGCGTTTATCCCGCGATTTTACCGCGATTTTGACACGTTTTTGACTCGTTTTTGGTGCGTTTTTTGTGCTTTTTTTTTCCCAAATGCATAGAATTGCGGGAAAAACGCAGAAAATCCGCAAAAATAATGAACATGCTCATTTTTTTACCGCGATGCGTTTTATTCGCGGAAAAAAACGCATCCATGTGCACAAAACATGCAGGATGTATGCGTTTTTAATGAGTTTTTATAGCGTTTTTAGCGCGAAAAAACACGAAAAAAAACCGCGAAAAAACCTGTACGTGTGCACATAGCCTAACACATACCACAATTCATGATACACAGATACAGCAGATAAATAAAGATTTAGTACAAGGCTAAATATTTCACTTACTTCATACATTCCATGAGTGATAACAATAGCTCAGATACCAGATAGCATAGTAATCCGTACAGCATTATCGGCACCATTTAGTGCTCCATACAGAATAATGAGCCCCATATATTGCTCCATACAGTATTATGAGCTCCATTTAATGCTCCATACAAAATAATGCGCTCCATATATTGCTCCATAAAGTATTATAAGCCACATATATTGCTCCATACAGAATAATAATCCCCATATAATGCTCCATACAGCATTATGAGCAACATATATTGCTCCATACAGTATAATGAGCCCAATATAATGCTCCAAACAGTATAATAAGCCCTATATAATGCTCCATACAGTATAATGAGCACTATATATTGCTCCTTTCATAATGGGCCTCATGTAATGCTCCATACAGTATATGATGGGCCTCCTATATATTGCTCCAGTTTATGATGGGAACCATATATTGCTCCATATAATGGGCCCCATATATCGCTCCATACGGTATATCATGGGCTCCATATATTGCTCCTTACAGAATGGACCCCATACAATGCACCATACGGTATATGATGGTCCCAATATTTTGCTCCAAACAGAATTTGCCCCATATAAGGCTTAATAAATAATTGGCCCCATAAGATGCTTCATACATAATTGGCCCCATATACTGCTCCATATTTAATTGCCCCCATAAGATGCTCCATATGTAATTGGCCCCATAAGATGCTCCATATGTAATTGGCCCCATAAGATGCTCCGTATGTAATTGGCCCCATATATTGCTCCATATTCAATTGGCCCCATAAGATGCTCCATATATAATTGGCCCCATGAGATGCTCCAAACATAAAAATAAAATAAAAAAAATGAACTACTCACCTCTCCTTGCTGGCCGCTGCTCTGCTTCAGACTCCTTAGTGTCGCCGTCTTCTTTCTCTCTGCACTGTGACTGCTAAAGTTACCGTCACACTAGACGATATCACTAGCGATCCGTGACGTTGCAGCGTCCTGGCTAGCGATATCGTCCAGTGTGACAGGCAGCAGCGATCAGGCCCCTGCTGTGCTGTCGCAGGTCGGGGAAGAAAGTCCAGAACTTTATTTCGTTGCTGGACTCCCCGCAGACATCGCTGAATCGGTGTGTGTGACACCGATTCAGCGATGTCTTCGCTGGTAACCAGGGTAAACATCGGGTAACTAAGCGCAGGGCCGCGCTTAGTAACCCGATGTTTACACTAGTTACCATCGTTAAAGTAAAAAAAAACAAACGCTAGATACTTACCTACTGCTGTCTGTCCTCCGCGCTGTGCTTCTCTGCACTGGCTGTGAGCACAGCGGCCGGAAAGCAGAGCGGTGACGTCACCGCTCTGCTTTCCGGCTGCCCGGCACTCACAGCTAGAGCAGAGAAGCACAGCGCGGAGGACAGACAGCGGTAGGTAAGTATGTAGTGGTTGTTTTTTTACTTTTAGGATGGTAACCAGGGTAAACATCGGGTTACTAAGCGCGGCCCTGCGCTTATTAACCCGATGTTTACCCTGGTTACCGGGGACCTCGGGATAGTTGGTCGCTGGAGAGCGGTCTGTGTGACAGCTCTCCAGCGACCAAACAGCGACGCTGCAGTGATCCGGATCGTTGTCGGTATCGCTGCAGCGTCGCTTAGTGTGACGGTACCATAAGGCAGAGGGTGCACAGACATGACGTCACCGCACCGTGTGACCTGAAACACCACAGTTAGAGGACGGCACAGCAAAGGAATGGGGAGAGGTAAGTACTTAGAGTACTGGGGCCCTAAATAAGCGGTGGGGAGGTACACTCGCTAGTGCCGACACAGGCACTGGGCCCTCATAGCGCACCGTTGCCCAATGTCGAGTGGGCCCTCATGCCTGCTCAGGGCCCCAGGACTTGCCCGAGTGCGCCGGATGCTGACACCTGCCCTGCACATAGGCCCTGTAATAGGGATTGCCTTACAGGTTTGTTATCTACCAAGATACATATTCCAATTCTATGTCCAAATGCACCATGCAGAGGTTTCTGCACCCAAAAACTGTTCTCTTGGAAGTAAAAACTTTTTTTTTTGGAGCAGAATAAATGTGTGATTTGCCTACAGTACAGTCTAAACAAAGTTGGTTAAAATTCACCAAAACTGCTGAAAAAACTTAGTAAAAATGATGCAAATGTATTTTTTTCACTTTCCCATTGCTTCTGTTTGGTTTTAAAAAATACTACACAACCACTCAAAGAATTGACTGAATTGCAGATTCCACAATATAACTCAGGATCAGTACAGGATCAGTAATGTAATGTATGTACACAGTGACTGCACCAGTAGAATAGTGAGTGCAGCTGTGGAGTATAATACAAGATGTAACTCAGGATTAGTAATGTAATGTACACAGTGACTGCACCAGCAGAATAGTGAGTGCAGCTCTGGAGTATAATACAGGATGTAACTCAGGATCAGTAATGTAATGTATGTACACAGTGACTGCACCAGCAGAATAGTGAGTGCAGCTCTGGGGTATAATACAGGAGGTAACTCAGGATCAGTAATGTAATGTATGTACACAGTGACTGCACCAGCAGAATAGTGAGTGCAGCTCTGGAGTATAATACAGGATGTAACTCAGGATCAGTGATGTAATGTATGTACACAGTGACTGCACCAGCAGAATAGTGAGTGCAGCTCTGGAGTATAATACAGGATGTAACTCAGGATCAGTAATGTAATGTATGTACACAGTGACTGCACCAGCAGAATAGTGAGTGCAGCTTTGGGGTATAATACAGGATGTAACTCAGGATCAGTAATGTAATGTAATGTATGTACACAGTGACTGCACCAGCAGAATAGTGAGTGCAGCTCTGGAGTATAATACAGGATGTAACTCAGGATCAGTAATGTAATGTATGTACACAGTGACTGCACCAGCAGAATAGTGAGTGCAGCTCTGGAGTATAATACAGGATGTATCTCAGGATCAGTAATGTAATGTATGTACACAGTGACTGCACCAGCATAATAGTGAGTGCAGCTCTGAAATATAATACAGGATGTAACTCAGGATCAGTAATGTAATGTATGTACACAGTGACTGCACCAGCAGAATAGTGAGTGCAGCTCTGGGGTATAATACAGGAGGTAACTCAGGATCAGTAATGTAATGTATGTACACAGTGACTGCACCAGCAGAATAGTGAGTGCAGCTCTGGAGTATAATACAGGATGTAACTCAGGATCAGTGATGTAATGTATGTACACAGTGAATGCACCAGCAGAATAGTGAGTGCAGCTCTGGAGTATAATACAGGATGTAACTCAGGATCAGTAATGTAATGTATGTACACAGTGATTGCACCAGCAGAATAGTGAGTGCAGCTCTGGGGTATAATACAGGAGGTAACTCAGGATCAGTAATGTAATGTATGTACACAGTGACTGCACCAGCAGAATAGTGAGTGCAGCTCTGAAATATAATACAGCATGTAACTCAGGATCAGTAATGTAATGTATGTACACAGTGACTGCACCAGCAGAATAGTGAGTGCAGCTCTGGAGTATAATACAGGATGTAACTCAGGATCAGTAATGTAATGTATGTACACAGTGACTGCACCAGCAGAAGAGTGAGTGCAGCTCTGGGGTATAATACAGGAGGTAACTCAGGATCAGTAATGTAATGTATGTACACAGTGACTGCACCAGCAGAATAGTGAGTGCAGCTCTGGGGTATAATACAGGAGGTAACTCAGGATCAGTAATGTAATGTATGTACACAGTGACTGCACCAGCAGAATAGTGAGTGCAGCTCTGGAGTATAATACAGGATGTAACTCAGGATCAGTGATGTAATGTATGTACACAGTGACTGCACCAGCAGAATAGTGAGTGCAGCTCTGGAGTATAATACAGGATGTAACTCAGGATCAGTAATGTAATGTATGTACACAGTGACTGCACCAGCAGAATAGTGAGTGCAGCTCTGGGGTATAATACAGGAGGTAACTCAGGATCAGTAATGTAATGTATGTACACAGTGACTGCACCAGCAGAATAGTGAGTGCAGCTCTGGGGTATAATACAGGAGGTAACTCAGGATCAGTAATGTAATGTATGTACACAGTGACTGCACCAGCAGAATAGTGAGTGCAGCTCTGGAGTATAATACAGGATGTAACTCAGGATCAGTGATGTAATGTATGTACACAGTGACTGCACCAGCAGAATAGTGAGTGCAGCTCTGGAGTATAATACAGGATGTAACTCAGGATCAGTAATGTAATGTATGTACACAGTGACTGCACCAGCAGAATAGTGAGTGCAGCTCTGGGGTATAATACAGGAGGTAACTCAGGATCAGTAATGTAATGTATGTACACAGTGACTGCACCAGCAGAATAGTGAGTGCAGCTCTGGGGTATAATACAGGAGGTAACTCAGGATCAGTAATGTAATGTATGTACACAGTGACTGCACCAGCAGAATAGTGAGTGCAGCTCTGGAGTATAATACAGGATGTAACTCAGGATCAGTAATGTAATGTACAGTGGGGCAAAAAAGTATTTAGTCAGTCAGCAATAGTGCAAGTTCCACCACTTAAAAAGATGAGAGGCGTCTGTAATTTACATCATAAGTAGACCTCAACTATGGGAGACAAACTGAGAAAAAAAAATCCAGGAAATCACATTGTCTGTTTTTTTAACATTTTATTTGCATATTATGGTGGAAAATAAGTATTTGGTCAGAAACAAAATTTCATCTCAATACTTTGTAATATATCCTTTGTTGGCAATGACAGAGGTCAAACGTTTTCTGTAAGTCTTCACAAGGTTGCCACACACTGTTGTTGGTATGTTGGCCCATTCCTCCATGCAGATCTCCTCTAGAGCAGTGATGTTTTTGGCTTTTCGCTTGGCAACACGGACTTTCAACTCCCTCCAAAGGTTTTCTATAGGGTTGAGATCTGGAGACTGGCTAGGCCACTCCAGGACCTTGAAATGCTTCTTACGAAGCCACTCCTTCGTTGCCGTGGCGGTGTGCTTTGGATCATTGTCATGTTGAAAGACCCAGCAACGTTTCATCTTCAATGCCCTTGCTGATGGAAGGAGGTTTGCACTCAAAATCTCACGATACATGGCCCCATTCATTCTTTCATGTACCCGGATCAGTCGTCCTGGCCCCTTTGCAGAGAAACAGCCCCAAAGCATGATGTTTCCACCACCATGCTTTACAGTAGGTATGGTGTTTGATGGATGCAACTCAGTATTCTTTTTCCTGCAAACACGACAAGTTGTGTTTCTACCAAACAGTTCCAGTTTGGTTTCATCAGACCATAGGACATTCTCCCAAAACTCCTCTGGATCATCCAAATGCTCTCTAGCAAACTTCAGACGGGCCCAGACATGTACTGGCTTAAGCAGTGGGACACGTCTGGCACTGCAGGATCTGAATCCATGGTGGCGTAGTGTGTTACTTATGGTAGGCCTTGTTATATTGGTCCCAGCTCTCTGCAGTTCATTCACTAGGTCCCCCTGCGTGGTTCTGGGATTTTTGCTCACCGTTCTTGTGATCATTCTGACCCCACGGGGTGGGATTTTGCGTGGCGCCCCAGATCGAGGGAGATTATCAGTGGTCTTGTATGTCTTCCATTTTCTAATTATTGCTCCCACTGTTGATTTCTTCACACCAAGCTGGTTGGCTATTGCAGATTCAGTCTTCCCAGCCTGGTGCAGGGCTACAATTTTGTTTCTGGTGTCCTTTGACAGCTCTTTGGTCTTCACCATAGTGGAGTTTGGAGTCAGACTGTTTGAGGGTGTGCACAGGTGTCTTTTTATATTGATAACAAGTTTAAACAGGTGCCATTACTACAGGTAATGAGTGGAGGAAAGAGGAGACTCTTAAAGAAGAAGTTACAGGTCTGTGAGAGCCAGAAATCTTGATTGTTTGTTTCTGACCAAATACTTATTTTCCACCATAATATGCAAAAAAAATGATAAAAAAGCAAACAATGTGATTTTCTGGATTTTTTTTTCTCAGTTTGTCTCCCATAGTTGAGGTCTACTTATGATGTAAATTACAGACGCCTCTCATCTTTTTAAGTGGTGGAACTTGTACTATTGCTGACTGACTAAATACTTTTTTGCCCCACTGTATGTACACAGTGACTGGACCAGCAGAATAGTGAGTGCAGCTCTGGAGTATAATACAGGATGTAACTCAGGATCAGTAATGTAATGTATGTACACAGTGACTGCACCAGCAGAATAGTGAGTGCAGCTTTGGGGTATAATACAGGATGTAACTCAGGATCAGTAATGTAATGTAATGTATGTACACAGTGACTGCACCAGCAGAATAGTGAGTGCAGCTCTGGAGTATAATACAGGATGTAACTCAGGATCAGTAATGTAATGTATGTACACAGTGACTGCACCAGCAGAATAGTGAGTGCAGCTCTGGAGTATAATACAGGATGTATCTCAGGATCAGTAATGTAATGTATGTACACAGTGACTGCACCAGCATAATAGTGAGTGCAGCTCTGAAATATAATACAGGATGTAACTCAGGATCAGTAATGTAATGTATGTACACAGTGACTGCACCAGCAGAATAGTGAGTGCAGCTCTGGGGTATAATACAGGAGGTAACTCAGGATCAGTAATGTAATGTATGTACACAGTGACTGCACCAGCAGAATAGTGAGTGCAGCTCTGGAGTATAATACAGGATGTAACTCAGGATCAGTAATGTAATGTATGTACACAGTGACTGCACCAACAGAATAGTGAGTTCAGCTCTGGGGTATAATACAGGAGGTAACTCAGGATCAGTAATGTAATGTATGTACACAGTGACTGCACCAGCAGAATAGTGAGTGCAGCTCTGGGGTATAATACAGGAGGTAACTCAGGATCAGTAATGTAATGTATGTACACAGTGACTGCACCAGCAGAATAGTGAGTGCAGCTCTGGAGTATAATACAGGATGTAACTCAGGATCAGTGATGTAATGTATGTACACAGTGACTGCACCAGCAGAATAGTGAGTGCAGCTCTGGAGTATAATACAGGATGTAACTCAGGATCAGTAATGTAATGTATGTACACAGTGATTGCACCAGCAGAATAGTGAGTGCAGCTCTGGGGTATAATACAGGAGGTAACTCAGGATCAGTAATGTAATGTATGTACACAGTGACTGCACCAGCAGAATAGTGAGTGCAGCTCTGAAATATAATACAGGATGTAACTCAGGATCAGTAATGTAATGTATGTACACAGTGACTGCACCAGCAGAATAGTGAGTGCAGCTCTGGAGTATAGTACAGGATGTAACTCAGGATCAGTAATGTAATGTATGTACACAGTGACTGCACCAGCAGAATAGTGAGTGCAGCTCTGGGGTATAATACAGGAGGTAACTCAGGATCAGTAATGTAATGTATGTACACAGTGACTGCACCAGCAGAATAGTGAGTGCAGCTCTGGGGTATAATACAGGAGGTAACTCAGGATCAGTAATGTAATGTATGTACACAGTGACTGCACCAGCAGAATAGTGAGTGCAGCTCTGGAGTATAATACAGGATGTAACTCAGGATCAGTGATGTAATGTATGTACACAGTGACTGCACCAGCAGAATAGTGAGTGCAGCTCTGGAGTATAATACAGGATGTAACTCAGGATCAGTAATGTAATGTATGTACACAGTGACTGCACCAGCAGAATAGTGAGTGCAGCTTTGGGGTATAATACAGGATGTAACTCAGGATCAGTAATGTAATGTAATGTATGTACACAGTGACTGCACCAGCAGAATAGTGAGTGCAGCTCTGGAGTATAATACAGGATGTAACTCAGGATCAGTAATGTAATGTATGTACACAGTGACTGCACCAGCAGAATAGTGAGTGCAGCTCTGGAGTATAATACAGGATGTATCTCAGGATCAGTAATGTAATGTATGTACACAGTGACTGCACCAGCATAATAGTGAGTGCAGCTCTGAAATATAATACAGGATGTAACTCAGGATCAGTAATGTAATGTATGTACACAGTGACTGCACCAGCAGAATAGTGAGTGCAGCTCTGAAGTATAACACAGGATGTAACTCAGGATCAGTAATGTAATGTATGTACACAGTGACTGCACCAGCAGAATAGTGAGTGCAGCTCTGGAGTATAATACAGGATGTAACTCAGGATCAGTAATGTAATGTATGTACACAGTGACTGCACCAGCATAATAGTGAGTGCAGCTCTGAAATATAATACAGGATGTAACTCAGGATCAGTAATGTAATGTATGTACACAGTGACTGCACCAGCAGAATAGTGAGTGCAGCTCTGAAGTATAACACAGGATGTAACTCAGGATCAGTAATGTAATGTATGTATACAGTGACTGCACCAGCAGAATAGTGAGTACAGCTCTGGGGTATAGTAAAGGATGTAACTCAGGATCAGTAATGTAATGTATGTACACAGTGACTGCACCAGCAGAATAGTGAGTACAGCTCCGGGGTATAATAAAGGAAGTAACTCAGGATCAGTAATGTAATATACGTACACAGTGACTGCACCAGCAGAATAGTGAGTGCAGCTCTGGGGTATAATACAGGATATGATCAGTAATGTAGTGTATGTACACAGTGACTGCACCAGCAGAATAGTGAGTACAGCTCTGGGGTATAATAATGGATGTAACTCAGGATCAGTAATGTAATGTACGTACACAGTGACTGCACCAGCAGAATAGTGAGTGCAGCTCTGGAGTATAATACAGGATCTAACTCAGGATCAGTAATGTAATGTATGTACACAGTGACTGCACCAGCAGAATAGTGAGTGCAGCTCTGAAGTATAATACAGGATGTAACTCAGGATCAGTAATGTAAAGTATGTACACAGTGACTGCACCAGCAGAATAGTGAGTGCAGCTCTGGGGTTTAATACAGGATATGATCAGTAATGTAGTGTATGTACACAGTGACTGCACCAGCAGAATAGTGAGTGCAGCTCTGGAGTATAATACAGGTTGTGACTCAGGATCAGTAATGTAATGTCTGTACACAGTGACTGCACCAGCAGAATAATGTGTTCAGTTGAGCTGGATACTGGATAAGATGGGTAGGTGAATATACTTAAACACACTACACTAAATATATATACTGTACACAGTGTTAATTCCCATTCACATGTCTGGGTTTCTGGTACATGCGTCATCTGTTTTCTTCATGGATACCATATGTACCAATTATAACATATGGGGTTACTCACGTGTCCCTGTTTTTTTCCAAGTACCATATGTCCCTGGAAACCACATGGAGACATGTCATTTTTTTCTGGCAGAACAGATGACAAGGGACAATAAAAGTCTAGAAGTCTGTGAAAAACATGTCCGGCCCAAGGATTACATAATTAGGCCATCCGTGTGCCATCCGTGTTCTGTACAGTATGTGTTTAACATTACAAAGCATACGAAAAGTTTGAACTTTTCATTCTTTGTTTATCCATATCAGACCAGAAAAACATGGCTGACACACTGATCCAAAACCCTGGTGACTCTGGTGCGGTTTCTTTAACTTGCGGTTTTATACGGACATGAAGAGAGGGCCTCAGTGCGAGAAAATTCTGAGGTTACTGAATGATACTGTAGAAGATCTGTGGATGGTGCAAAGTTTGGGATCCCTTGCAGGGCAAAGGGACATGTATGTAAATAGCTTTGTTAAATAAGTTGTATATATATATGGTATTTTTAGCTTTGCACAAAGTTCATTTTGGCTTTTACATTATTTTTGTACTATTTTTTTCAGTCCGCATACTTTTTCAGGCTTGCTTGATAACGTGACTGTTGTTTGGTTCTATATTGCTTTTTGAGATTTTTTTTTCATGTTTTTCAGCAATTGCACTAAAGTAGCTTACTGGATTCCACAATCTGTCTAATTTTTTTTCTTAGTTGAATGTTTACACTAGTGATGAGCGAACGTGCTCGCCACTGCTCGTTACTCGCCTGAGTATCACTATCATCGGTGTACTCGGCGAGCACCGAGCATTTCCGGGATTATTCAGCGGTAACTGGTGTCTCCATCCATGGTTTTTGGCGGACTTTAGAGACCCAATCACGGTGCAGGGATTGTCTGCCAGGCCATGAAACGCCGCAGCCATCTTTGATGTTGTCGTGCAGTGATTGGCTGGGCCGTAGAGCATCATCCCGAGTATAACCGACCTGGCACTGCCCTGCTCGCCGCATTCTGCTCCGGATTCAGTGAAAGTAGGGAGAGCTGGTGCCGAGATAGGGACAGAATCGTGGTTTTTAGTGGTAGTGTAGGTCTGCAACTCTAACATCCACAACTCCTGAGAAACCAACAGTCATTTTTAGGACTAAATTGTGGGTCCCGAGATTGCAGCGCTAGGCAGGCAGGACATATCCACATCAGTGCAAGGCCTGCAGGCACTGTATGTGCATCCATAGCTCCCACTGCATCCCTCCCAAAGCTCCATAATAGAGATGAGCGAATATATTCGTTACTCGAGATTTCCTGAGCACGCTTGGGTGAACTCCGAGTATTTGTTAGTGCTCGGAGATTTAGTTTTCATCACCGTAACTAAATGATTTACATCTGTTAGCCAGCCTGAGTACATGTGGGGGTTGCCTGGTTTCTAGGGAATCCCCACATGTAATCAAGCTGGCTAACAGATGTAAATCATTCAGCTGCAGTGATGAAAACTAAATCTTGGAGCACTAACAAATAGGGTTGAGCGATAGAGTTGAGCGACCTTGACCTTTTTAGAGTCGAGCCGGGTTTTGCGAAACCCGACTATCTCAAAAGTCGGGTCGAGTGAAATCGGCCGATTATGACGTAAAGTCGGGATCGACCGAAACACGAAACCCAATGCAAGTCAATGGGGCAGCATAGTCGGCAGTGAGTGGGGGCCAGGAAAACACCTAGAGTGCCCATTTTAATGTCAAAACCATCCATTCTTCTTAATGAAGCTTGTCAAGCGTAATTTACCTTATAATAATTGGAAGGCATTTGAAATTGGGGGTCATTTGGCTAAAGTTGTGGTGGGTAGGGCTGGTTCAAGTAATTAGTGGGCCCAGGAAATCTGGACCACGTCACGGCAGTGGAGCAGGGAGAGGTAAGTATTTCAACTTTGCAAGTGCTGTGAACCTGAGCAAGCAGGGGGGGCCCACTCGTTGGCATTGGCACTGGCACAGGGCCCCTCAAAGTACAGTGGTGTGTTTGCACGGCGGGGGCGCCTCCCACCGGCAGCAACACTTTTGCGTACTATGAGAGGCCCTGTGCCAGTGACGTCGCCAACTAGTATTCCTCCCCCCACCTGATGAAGGAACCTGCACTTTCATCTGCACCTTCCTCTTTGTCCCCGTGTAAGGTGGTATGGTATGCGGGAAGGGGACCTGACTTTCAGCAGGGTCACAATGTTGTTGTGTAGCGTGCACGGGGAATGTTGCGTTATGGGTCAATGTACCAGCAGACTCATCTATCACTGGCTGGGCAATGGGCAGGATGAGGAGGAAACACAGATATAGGCCCAAAGAATAAAGTTGGCTAAATGCAGTTCAAAATTGGTAACACAGGAATAACCAGGGGGCATTGCAGTGGAGGACAACTGGAATGAGAGGCTGACACAGAGAGTAGGCCCAAATCAGTAAGTAGTCGAAATGCAGTTCAAAATTGGCAACCGTAGTAAACAGGCGGCACAGCTTTGTTCAGTGGAGGAGAACAGCAAGGAGTGGCAGACACCGATAGTAGGCCCCAACCCAACTAGTAGGCCAAATGCAGTCTAACATTAACAACTACTTAACGAGCGCCTGAAAACGGAATTTCAGGACAGGAAACCAGGAGAACAGCAAGGAGCGGCAGACACTGTTAGTAGGCCCCAAACCAACTAGTACGCCAAATGCAGTTGTTCCATTTAACCACAATTTAACGAGAGCCTGAAGATAGAAGCTCAGGAAAGGCAACCTGGAGAACACCTTGGAGTGGAACACACCATCTCTCTCCACCCCATACCCATTTTGTAGGCCTAATGCAGTGTAGTTTTCTACAACTACTAAACGAGAGTCGGAAGACCGAAGCAATGGCAAGGAAACCTGGGGAACACCTTGGAGTGTAACACACCATCTCTCTCCACCCGATACCCATTTTGTAGGCCTAATGCAGTGTAGTTTTCTACAACTACTAAACGAGAGTCTGAAGATCGAAGCAATGGCGAGGAAACCTGCAACCCATAATGAGGTCCTGGTTATGGGGGACTTAAACTACCCGGATATTAACTGGGAAACAGAAACCTGTGAAACCCATAAAGGCAACAGGTTTCTGCTAATAACCAAGAAAAATTATCTTTCACAATTGGTGCAGAATCCAACCAGAGGAGCAGCACTTTTAGACCTAATACTATCTAATAGACCTGACAGAATAACAAATCTGCAGGTGGTTGGGCATTTAGGAAATAGCGACCACAATATTGTGCAGTTTCACCTGTCTTTCACTAGGGGGAATTGTCAGGGAGTCACAAAAACATTGAACTTTAGGAAGGCAAAGTTTGAACAGCTTAGAGATGCCCTTAATCTCGTAGACTGGGACAATATCCTCAGAAATGAGAATACAGATAATAAATGGGAAATGTTTAAGAACATCCTAAATAGGCAGTGTAAGCGGTTTATACCTTGTGGGAATAAAAGGACTAGAAATAGGAAAAACCCAATGTGGCTAAACAAAGAAGTAAGACAGGCAATTAACAGTAAAAAGAAAGCATTTGCACTATTAAAGCAGGATGGCACCATTGAAGCTCTAAAAAACTATAGGGAGAAAAATACTTTATCTAAAAAACTAATTAAAGCTGCCAAAAAGGAAACAGAGAAGCACATTGCTAAGGAGAGTAAAACTAATCCCAAACTGTTCTTCAACTATATCAATAGTAAAAGAATAAAAACTGAAAATGTAGGCCCCTTAAAAAATAGTGAGGAAAGAATGGTTGTAGATGACGAGGAAAAAGCTAACATATTAAACACCTTCTTCTCCACGGTATTCACGGTGGAAAATGAAATGCTAGGTGAAATCCCAAGAAACAATGAAAACCCTATATTAAGGGTCACCAATCTAACCCAAGAAGAGGTGCGAAACCGGCTAAATAAGATTAAAATAGATAAATCTCCAGGTCCGGATGGCATACACCCACGAGTACTAAGAGAACTAAGTAATGTAATAGATAAACCATTATTTCTTATTTTTAGGGACTCTATAGAGACAGGGTCTGTTCCGCAGGATTGGCGCATAGCAAATGTGGTGCCAATATTCAAAAAGGGCTCTAAAAGTGAACCTGGAAATTATAGGCCAGTAAGTCTAACCTCTATTGTTGGTAAAATATTTGAAGGGTTTCTGAGGGATGTTATTCTGGATTATCTCAATGAGAATAACTGTTTAACTCCATATCAGCATGGGTTTATGAGAAATCGCTCCTGTCAAACCAATCTAATCAGTTTTTATGAAGAGGTAAGCTATAGACTGGACCACGGTGAGTCATTGGACGTGGTATATCTCGATTTTTCCAAAGCGTTTGATACCGTGCCGCACAAGAGGTTGGTACACAAAATGAGAATGCTTGGTCTGGGGGAAAATGTGTGTAAATGGGTTAGTAACTGGCTTAGTGATAGAAAGCAGAGGGTGGTTATAAATGGTATAGTCTCTAACTGGGTCGCTGTGACCAGTGGGGTACCGCAGGGGTCAGTATTGGGACCTGTTCTCTTCAACATATTCATTAATGATCTGGTAGAAGGTTTACACAGTAAAATATCGATATTTGCAGATGATACAAAACTATGTAAAGCAGTTAATACAAGAGAAGATAGTATTCTGCTACAGATGGATCTGGATAAGTTGGAAACTTGGGCTGAAAGGTGGCAGATGAGGTTTAACAATGATAAATGTAAGGTTATACACATGGGAAGAGGGAATCAATATCACCATTACACACTGAACGGGAAACCACTGGGTAAATCTGGCAGGGAGAAGGACTTGGGGATCCTAGTTAATGATAAACTTACCTGGAGCAGCCAGTGCCAGGCAGCAGCTGCCAAGGCAAACAGGATCATGGGGTGCATTAAAAGAGGTCTGGATACACATGATGAGAGCATTATACTGCCTCTGTACAAATCCCTAGTTAGACCGCACATGGAGTACTGTGTCCAGTTTTGGGCACCGGTTTTCAGGAAGGATATAATGGAACTAGAGAGAGTACAAAGGAGGGCAACAAAATTAATAAAGGGGATGGGAGAACTACAATACCCAGATAGATTAGCGAAATTAGGATTATTTAGTCTAGAAAAAAGACGACTGAGGGGCGATCTAATAACCATGTATAAGTATATAAGGGGACAATACAAATATCTCGCTGAGGATCTGTTTATACCAAGGAAGGTGACGGGCACAAGGGGGCATTCTTTGCGTCTGGAGGAGAGAAGGTTTTTCCACCAACATAGAAGAGGATTCTTTACTGTTAGGGCAGTGAGAATCTGGAATTGCTTGCCTGAGGAGGTGGTGATGGCGAACTCAGTCGAGGGGTTCAAGAGAGTCCTGGATGTCTTCCTGGAGCAGAACAATATTGTATCATACAATTATTAGGTTCTGTAGAAGGACGTAGATCTGGGTATTTATTATGATGGAATATAGGCTGAACTGGATGGACAAATGTCTTTTTTCGGCCTTACTAACTATGTTACTATGTTACACCTTGGAGTGTAACACACCATCTCTCTCCACCCGATACCCATTTTGTAGGCCTAATGCAGTGTAGTTTTCTACAACTACTAAACGAGAGTCGGAAGACCGAAGCAATGGCAAGGAAACCTGGGGAACACCTTGGAGTGTAACACACCATCTCTCTCCACCCGATACCCATTTTGTAGGCCTAATGCAGTGTAGTTTTCTACAACTACTAAACGAGAGTCTGAAGATCGAAGCAATGGCGAGGAAACCTGGAGAACACCTTGGAGTGTAACACACCATCTCTCTCCACCCCATAGCCAATTTGGAGGCCTAATGCAGTGTAGTTTCCAACAACTACTAAACAAGAGCATTAAGATCGAAGCTCTGGAAAGGCAACCTGGAGAACACCTTGGAGTGGAACACACCATCTCTCTCCACCCTATACCCATTTTGTAGGCCTAATGCAGTGTAGTTTTCTACAACTACTAAACGAGAGTCTGAAGATCGAAGCAATGGCGAGGAAACCTGGAGAACACCTTGGAGTGTAACACACCATCTCTCTCCACCCCATAGCCAATTTGGAGGCCTAATGCAGTGTAGTTTCCAACAACTACTAAACGAGAGCATTAAGATCGAAGCTCTGGAAAGGCAACCTGGAGAACACCTTGGAGTGGAACACACCATCTCTCTCCACCCTATACCCATGTTGTAGGCCTAATGCAGTGTAGTTTTCTACAACTACTAAACGAGAGTCGGAAGACCGAAGCAATGGCAAGGAAACCTGGGGAACACCTTGGAGTGTAACACACCATCTCTCTCCACCCCATACCCAATTTGTAGGCCTAATGCAGCCTACTTTCCGACAACTACTAAACGAGAGCATGAAGATCGAAGCTCAGGAAAGGCAACCTGGGGAACACCTTGGAGTGTAACACACCCTCTCTCTACACCACGGAAGGGCTGATTCTTAGGAAGGAAGGCTGTCGGAAAGAAGCAGGGCGCGTCCGAGGGTGATTATATTCTTATTAGGTATACACTCACCCTCGGACGCGCCCTGCTTCTTTATATGTAATGAATGTTTATTTGCAATGTGGTTTTGACTTACTCTATTTTTTTGGTAAATAATGATTTTATTATTTTCATTGTTTTGCATCTTCTTGGCAATAATATAAAGAAGACGCGACAGGACAACACTCGGTGGATGCCATATCTGTGTTTTAAATTGAAAAAAACTTTCAGTTAACTACTTGCAGGAGAAAGTTATTGTAGCTGGTGGCCATTTTTAGTACTGTACCAGATTTTTGTTGTATGTGTTTGTTTTTAATGTTAAAATGTCTGCATTTGATATCTCTCCAGTATTTTCTTTTTTATAAGCACAATACTTATTTTTATATTTTCTGATGTTGGTTCCAGGGGAACACGGGCAGCAGTAGACAGGTCAGTGGAGGCCTAGTGGAAGGAGGGACCGCAGACAGGCTTCGAAGCCCTAACATAATAAATTGGGCTGGCTGTAGGCAATTTAAAATTGGTTCCAGGGGAACACGGGCAGCAGTAGACAGGTCAGTGGAGGCCTAGTGGAAGGAGGGACCGCAGACAGGCTTCGAAGCCCTAACATAATAAATTGGGCTGGCTGTAGGCAATTTAAAATTGGTTCCAGGGGAACACGGGCAGCAGTAGACAGGTCAGTGGAGGCCTAGTGGAAGGAGGGACCGCAGACAGGCTTCGAAGCTCTAACATAATAAATTGGGCTGGCTGTAGGCAATTTAAAATTGGTTCCAGGGGAACACGGGCGGCAGTAGACAGGTCAGTGGAGGCCTAGTGGAAGGAGGGACCGCAGAAAGGCTTCGAAGCCCTAACATAATAAATTGGGCTGGCTGTAGGCAATTTAAAATTGGTTCCAGGGGAACACGGGCAGCAGTAGACAGGTCAGTGGAGGCCTAGTGGAAGGAGGGACCGCAGACAGGCTTCGAAGCCCTAACATAATAAATTGGGCTGGCTGTAGGCAATTTAAAATTGGTTCCAGGGGAACACGGGCGGCAGTAGACAGGACAGAGGAGGCCTAGTGGAAGGAGGGACCGCAGACAGGCTTCGAAGCCCTAACATAATAAATTGGGCTGGCTGTAGGCAATTTAAAATTGGTTCCAGGGGAACACGGGCAGCAGTAGACAGGTCAGTGGAGGCCTAGTGGAAGGAGGGACCGCAGACAGGCTTCGAAGCCCTAACATAATAAATTGGGCTGGCTGTAGGCAATTCAAAATTGGTTCCATGGGAACACGGGCAGCAGTAGACAGGTCAGTGGAGGCCTAGTGGAAGGAGGGACCGCAGACAGGCTTCGAAGCCCTAACATAATAAATTGGGCTGGCTGTAGGCAATTTAAAATTGGTTCCAGGGGAACACGGGCAGCAGTAGACAGGTCAGTGGAGGCCTAGTGGAAGGAGAGACCGCAGACAGGCTTCGAAGCCCTAACATAATAAATTGGGCTGGCTGTAGGCAATTTAAAATTGGTTCCAGGGGAACACGGGCAGCAGTAGACAGGTCAGTGGAGGCCTAGTGGAAGGAGGGACCGCAGACAGGCTTCGAAGCCCTAACATAATAAATTGGGCTGGCTGTAGGCAATTTAAAATTGGTTCCAGGGGAACACGGGCAGCAGTAGACAGGTCAGTGGAGGCCTAGTGGAAGGAGGGACCGCAGACAGGCTTCGAAGCCCTAACATAATAAATTGGGCTGGCTGTAGGCAATTTAAAATTGGTTCCAGGGGAACACGCGCAGCAGTAGACAGGTCAGTGGAGGCCTAGTGGAAGGAGGGACCGCAGACAGGCTTCGAAGCCCTAACATAATAAATTGGGCTGGCTGTAGGCAATTTAAAATTGGTTCCAGGGGAACACGGGCGGCAGTAGACAGGTCAGTGGAGGCCTAGTAGAAGGAGGGACCGCAGACAGGCTTCGAAGCCCTAACATAATAAATTGGGCTGGCTGTAGGCAATTTAAAATTGGTTCCAGGGGAACACGGGCAGCAGTAGACAGGTCAGTGGAGGCCTAGTGGAAGGAGGGACCGCAGACAGGCTTCGAAGCCCTAACATAATAAATTGGGCTGGCTGTAGGCAATTTAAAATTGGTTCCAGGGGAACACGGGCAGCAGTAGACAGGTCAGTGGAGGCCTAGTGGAAGGAGGGACCGCAGACAGGCTTCGAAGCCCTAACATAATAAATTGGGCTGGCTGTAGGCAATTTAAAATTGGTTCCAGGGGAACACGGGCAGCAGTAGACAGGTCAGTGGAGGCCTAGTGGAAGGAGGGACCGCAGACAGGCTTCGAAGCTCTAACATAATAAATTGGGCTGGCTGTAGGCAATTTAAAATTGGTTCCAGGGGAACACGGGCGGCAGTAGACAGGTCAGTGGAGGCCTAGTGGAAGGAGGGACCGCAGACAGGCTTCGAAGCCCTAACATAATAAATTGGGCTGGCTGTAGGCAATTTAAAATTGGTTCCAGGGGAACACGGGCAGCAGTAGACAGGTCAGTGGAGGCCTAGTGGAAGGAGGGACCGCAGACAGGCTTCGAAGCCCTAACATAATAAATTGGGCTGGCTGTAGGCAATTTAAAATTGGTTCCAGGGGAACACGGGCGGCAGTAGACAGGACAGAGGAGGCCTAGTGGAAGGAGGGACCGCAGACAGGCTTCGAAGCCCTAACATAATAAATTGGGCTGGCTGTAGGCAATTTAAAATTGGTTCCAGGGGAACACGGGCAGCAGTAGACAGGTCAGTGGAGGCCTAGTGGAAGGAGGAACCGCAGACAGGCTTCGAAGCCCTAACATAATAAATTGGGCTGGCTGTAGGCAATTCAAAATTGGTTCCAGGGGAACACGGGCAGCAGTAGACAGGTCAGTGGAGGCCTAGTGGAAGGAGGGACCGCAGACAGGCTTCGAAGCCCTAACATAATAAATTGGGCTGGCTGTAGGCAATTTAAAATTGGTTCCAGGGGAACACGGGCAGCAGTAGACAGGTCAGTGGAGGCCTAGTGGAAGGAGGGACCGCAGACAGGCTTCGAAGCCCTAACATAATAAATTGGGCTGGCTGTAGGCAATTTAAAATTGGTTCCAGGGGAACACGGGCAGCAGTAGACAGGTCAGTGGAGGCCTAGTGGAAGGAGGGACCGCAGACAGGCTTCGAAGCCCTAACATAATAAATTGGGCTGGCTGTAGGCAATTTAAAATTGGTTCCAGGGGAACACGGGCAGCAGTAGACAGGTCAGTGGAGGCCTAGTGGAAGGAGGGACCGCAGACAGGCTTCGAAGCCCTAACATAATAAATTGGGCTGGCTGTAGGCAATTTAAAATTGGTTCCAGGGGAACACGCGCAGCAGTAGACAGGTCAGTGGAGGCCTAGTGGAAGGAGGGACCGCAGACAGGCTTCGAAGCCCTAACATAATAAATTGGGCTGGCTGTAGGCAATTTAAAATTGGTTCCAGGGGAACACGGGCGGCAGTAGACAGGTCAGTGGAGGCCTAGTGGAAGGAGGGACCGCAGACAGGCTTCGAAGCCCTAACATAATAAATTGGGCTGGCTGTAGGCAATTTAAAATTGGTTCCAGGGGAACACGGGCAGCAGTAGACAGGTCAGTGGAGGCCTAGTGGAAGGAGGGACCGCAGACAGGCTTCGAAGCCCTAACATAATAAATTGGGCTGGCTGTAGGCAATTTAAAATTGGTTCCAGGGGAACACGGGCGGCAGTAGCCAGGTCAGTGTAGTAGTAGTGGAAAGAACGGGCCGCAGACAGGCTTCGAAGGCCTAACATAACAAACATTGGGCTGTAGGCAATTTAAAATTGGTTCCAGGGGAACACGGGCGGCAGTAGACAGGTCAGTGGAGGCCTAGTGGAAGGAGGGACCGCAGACAGGCTTCGAAGCCCTAACATAATAAATTGGGCTGGCTGTAGGCAATTTAAAATTGGTTCCAGGGGAACACGGGCAGCAGTAGACAGGTCAGTGGAGGCCTAGTGGAAGGAGTGACCGCAGACAGGCTTCGAAGGCCTAACATAAGAAAAATGTCAATACAATGGTATTGACAGTGCCAGGCATTGAAGGATGTCAGCGCATAGACTAAACATTAGTGGAGCTGTGAGAGAAAATTTTGCAAGTGGTAGAGCACTGTTTGACCTGGGGGGGGGACTGTCTTGTGGCCGGCGGTACAGGCCCAGGGCCCCTCATATTACAACGGTGTGTCTGACGTTGGGTGCGCACCACCACCGCCAGACACTTTATTGTACTATGAGGGACCTAGTGGCAGTGCCGTCGACCAAAAGCGGGCACACCCACCTCTTCAGACAAACAGTACTCTCACGGGTGCTGGCGCCAAGTGGCGATACCACGGCCCCGTGTGGGGACTTTGGCCATTTAGGGAGGTGTTAACATGTCGGGTGCTGGACAATCAGGTGCTGCAAATTACGAGATTGGAAAAGTCGTTCAGAATAGTCCACAGGCAAGACCTTTACATAGGAAAGCTAGGTGTCAGCCGGGCAAGGTGGGGCAAAAGATTTCGAAATCCAGTTGTGGTTCATTTTAATGAAGGTTAGATCATCTACATTTTGGGTAGCCAGACGAGTCCTTTTTTCTGTTAGTATTGAACCTGCAGCACTGAGTACTCTTTCTGATAGGACACTAGCTGCCGGGCAAGCAAGCTCCTGCAATGAATATTCTGGCCAGGTGTCTAATTTTGATGCCCAGTAATCAAATGGGAATGACGGTTGAGGGAGAACGTCGATAAGGGATGAAAAATAGTTAGTAACCATACTGGACAAATGTTGTCTCCTGTCACTTTGAATTGATGCTGCAGTACCTGTCCTGTCTGCGCTCATAGCAAAATCACTCCACAACCTGGTCAGAAAACCCCTCTGGCCAACGCCACTTCTGATTTCTGCCCCTCTAACACCTCTGGTCTGCTGGCCCCTGCAGCTCGTGCTAGAACGATCACGGGCGCTGTGTACAGGGAATGCCAGAAGCAAACGGTCAATAAGAGTTGATTGTTTGGTTGCTAATATTAGTTCCAAGTTCTCATGTGGCATTATATTTTGCAATTTGCCTTTATAGCGAGGATCAAGGAGGCAGGCCAACCAGTAATCGTCATCGTTCATCATTTTTGTTATGCGTGTGTCCCTTTTGAGGATACGTAAGGCATAATCCGCCATGTGGTCCAAAGTTCCAGTTCTCAAATCTGTGGTTGTGCTTGGTTGAGGGGCAGTTTCAGGCAAATCCACGTCACTTGTGTCCCTCCAAAAACCAGAACCCGGCCTTGCCGCGCCAACAATTTCCACTGACCCCGGAAAAGCTTCCTCATTAAAAATATAATCATCCCCATCATCCTCCTCGTCCTCCTCCTCCTGTTCGCCCGCTACCTCGTCCTGTACACTGCCCTGGCCAGACAATGGCTGACTGTCATCAAGGCTTTCCTTTTCCTCAGCTGCAGACGCCTGATCCTTTATGTGCGTCAAACTTTGCATCAGCAGACGCATTAGGGGGATGCTCATGCTTATTATGGCGTTGTCTGCACTAACCAGCCGTGTGCATTCCTCAAAACACTGAAGGACTTGACACATGTCTTGAATCTTCGACCACTGCACACCTGACAACTCCATGTCTGCCATCCTACTGCCTGCCCGTGTATGTGTATCCTCCCACAAAAACATAACAGCCCGCCTCTGTTCACACAGTCTCTGAAGCATGTGCAGTGTTGAGTTCCACCTTGTTGCAACGTCTATGATTAGGCGATGCTGGGGAAGGTTCAAAGAACGCTGATAGGTCTGCATACGGCTGGAGTGTACGGGCGAACGGCGGATATGTGAGCAAAGTCCACGCACTTTGAGGAGCAGGTCGGATAACCCCGGATAACTTTTCAGGAAGCACTGCACCACCAGGTTTAAGGTGTGAGCCAGGCAAGGAATGTGTTTCAGTTGGGAAAGGGAGATGGCAGCCATGAAATTCCTTCCGTTATCACTCACTACCTTGCCTGCCTCAAGATCTACAGTGCCCAGCCACGACTGTGTTTCTTTCTGCAAGAACTCGGACAGAACTTAAGCGGTGCGTCTGTTGTCGCCCAAACACTTCATAGCCAATACAGCCTGCTGACGTTTGCCAGTAGCTGCCCCATAATGGGAGACCTGGTGTGCAACAGTGGCAGCTGCGGATGGAGTGGTTGTGCGACTGCGGTCTGTGGACGAGGTCTCGCTTCTGCAGGAGGACGAGGAGGAGGAGGAGGGGGTGCGAACGGCTACAGCCAACTGTTTCCTAGACCGTGGGCTAGGCAGAACTGTCCCAAACTTGCTGTCCCCTGTGGACCCTGCATCCACCATATTTACCCAGTGTGCCGTGATGGACACGTAACGTCCCTGGCCATGCCTACTGGTCCATGCATCTGTTGTCAGGTGCACCTTTGTGCTCACAGATTGCCTGAGTGCATGGACGATGCGCTCTTTAACATGCTGGTGGAGGGCTGGGATGGCTTTTCTGGAAAAAAAGTGTCGACTGGGTAGCTCGTAGCGTGGTACAGCGTAGTCCATCAGGGCTTTGAAAGCTTCGCTTTCAACTAACCGGTAGGGCATCATCTCTAACGAGATTAGTCTAGCTATGTGGGCGTTCAAACCCTGTGTACGCGGATGCGAGGCTAAGTACTTCCTTTTTCTAACCATAGTCTCATGTAGGGTGAGCTGGACTGGAGAGCTGGAGATCGTGGAACTAGCGGGGGTGCCGGTGGACATGGCAGACTGAGAGACGGTGGGAGATGGTATTGTTGCCGTCGATGCCCTAGATGCAGTGTTTCCTACTACGAAACCGGTGATTCCCTGACCCTGACTGCTTTGGCCTGGCAAAGAAACCTGCACAGATACTGCAGGTGGTGCAGAAAATGGTGGCCCTACACTGCCGGAAGGGATGTTGCGTTGATGACTAGCTTCATTGGCCGAGGGTGCTACAACCTTTAGGGACGTTTGGTAGTTAGTCCAAGCTTGCAAATGCATGGTGGTTAAATGTCTATGCATGCAACTTGTATTGAGACTTTTCAGATTCTGCCCTCTGCTTAAGGTAGTTGAACATTTTTGACAGATGACTTTGCGCTGATCAATTGGATGTTGTTTAAAAAAATGCCAGACTGCACTCTTTCTAGCATCGGATACCTTTTCAGGCATTGCAGATTGAGCTTTAACCGGATGACCACGCTGTCCTCCAACAGGTTTTGACTTTGCCACGCGTTTTGGGCAAGATACGGGCCCGGCAGATGGAACCTGTTTCGATGTTGATGCCTGCTACGGCCCCTCCTCCTCCGCTTCAGAACTGCTGCCGCCTGCACCCTGTTCCCCCAATGGCTGCCAATCGGGGTCAAGAACTGGGTCATCTATTACCTCTTCTTGTAGCTCGTGTGCAACTTCGTCTGTGTCACCGTGTCGGTCGGTGGTATAGCGTTCGTGATGGGGCAACATAGTCTCATCAGGGTCTGATTCTTGATCAGCATCCTGCGAGGGCAATGTTGTGGTCTGAGTCAAAGGACCAGCATAGTAGTCTGGCTGTGGCTGTGCATCAGTGCACTCCATGTCAGATTCAACTTGTAATGGGCATGGACTGTTAACTGCTTCACTTTCTAAGCCAGGGACGGTATGTGTAAAGAGCTCCATGGAGTAACCCGTTGTGTCGCCTGCTGCATTCTTCTCTGTTGTTGTTTTTGCTGAAGAGGACAAGGAAGCGACTTGTCCCTGACTGTGAACATCCATTAACGACGCGCTGCTTTTACTTTTACCAGTTTCACGAGAGGAGGCAAAAGAGCTAGAGGCTGAGTCAGCAAGATAAGCCAAAACTTGCTCTTGCTGCTCCGGCTTTAAAAGCGGTTTTCCTACTCCCAGAAAAGGGAGCGTTCGAGGCCTTGTGTAGCCAGACGACGAACCTGGCTCCACAGCTCCAGACTTAGGTGCAATATTTTTTTTCCCACGACCACCTGATGCTCCACCACTACCACTACCCTCATTACCAGCTGACAATGAACGCCCCCGGCCACGACCTCTTCCACCAGACTTCCTCATTGTTTTAAAAACGTTACCAAACTAACGGTATTTGTTGCTGTCACACAACTTACACGGTGAGCTATAACTTCAGTATGATTTAGCTACCCCTTTACAGGTGGGTGAGACCACAACGAAAATCAGGCACAATGTTACACACTCTGTTGTTGGTGGCAACAAATGAGAGAGATGCCACACACGCAGGACTGTCACTGAAGAGCAAATGTAAATATTAATCTCCCACTGATTTGTTTTTTTCTTTTTTAAAGGGAGACTTTAGAAAAAAAAAATAATAAAAAAAAATGATTTTTTAAGGAAGAATTTAGAAACCAAATAAAATAAAATGATTGTTTCAGGGAGAATTTAGAAAACAAATAAAAAAAAAATAGGCTTTGTAGGGCCCACTGAGTGAGAGAGGACGCACACAGGAGTCAGGAGTGGCACACAAGCCCAGAGGCCAATATTTTTCTCCCACTGATTGATTTAGTGATTATTTCAGGTAGATTTTGGAACCCAAATCAAGCAAAAAAATTAATAGGCTTTCTATGGCCCACAATTGGAGAGAGAGAGATGGCACACCCAGGAGTTAAGACTGGCACACAAGCAGAAAGGGCAATATTAATCTCCCACTGATTTGATTTTTTTTTTTTTTCAGGGAGACTTTAGAAAAAAAAAATACAAAAAAATGAATTTTTCAGGAAGAATTTAGAAACCAAATAAAATAAAATGATTGTTTCAGGGAGAATTTAGAAAACAAATAAAAAAAAAATAGGCTTTGTAGGGCCCACTGAGTGAGAGAGGACACACACAGGAGTCAGGAGTGGCACACAAGCCCAGAGGCTAATATTTTTCTCCCACTGATTGATTTAGTGATTTTTTCAGGTAGATTTTGGAACCCAAATCAAGCAAAAAAATTAATAGGCTTTCTATGGCCCACAATTGGAGAGAGAGAGATGGCACACCCAGGAGTTAAGACTGGCACACAAGCAGAAAGGGCAATATTAATCTCCCACTGATTTGATTTTTTTTTTTTTTTCAGGGAGACTTTAGAAAAAAAAAATACAAAAAAATGAATTTTTCAGGAAGAATTTAGAAAACAAATAAAACAAAAAATAGGCTTTCTAGGGCCCACTGAGTGAGAGAGGACGCACACAGGAGTCAGGAGTGGCACACAAGCCCAGAGGCCAATATTTATCTCCCACTGATTGATTTATTGGTTTTTTCAGGTAGAATTTAGAACCCAAATCAACCAAAAAAATAAATAGGCTTTCTATGGCCCACTATTTGTGAGAGAGATGGCACGCTCAGGACTGGCACACAAGCCCAGAGGCCAATATTAATCTCCCACTTTTTTTTTTTTTCCAGGGAAAATTTATAAACCCAATAAAAAAAATAATAAATAGGCTTTCTATGGCCCACTATCTGAGAGAGAGAGATGGCACGCTTAGGACTGGCACACAAGCCCAAAGGCCAATATTAATCTCCCACTGATTGATTTATTGATTTTTTCAGGTAGAATTTAGAACCCAAATCAACCAAAAAAATAAATAGGCTTTCTATGGCCCACTATTTGTGAGAGAGATGGCACGCTCAGGACTGGCACACAAGCCCAGAGGCCAATATTAATCTCCCACTTTTTTTTTTTTTTCCAGGGAAAATTTATAAACCCAATAAAAAAAATAATAAATAGGCTTTCTATGGCCCACTATCTGAGAGAGAGAGATGGCACGCTTAGGACTGGCACACAAGCCCAAAGGCCAATATTAATCTCCCACTGATTGATTTATTGATTTTTTCAGGTAGAATTTAGAACCCAAATCAAGCAAAAAAATTAATAGGCTTTCTATGGCCCACTGAGTGAGAGATGGCACACACAGGAGTCAGGAGTGGCACACAAGCCCTGAGGCCAATATTTTTCTCCCACTGATTGATGTTATGATTTTTTCAGGTAGATTTTGTTACCCAAATCAAGCAAAAAAATAAATAGGCTTTCTATGGCCCACTGAGTGAGAGATGGCACACACAGGAGTAAGGAGTGGCACACAAGCCCTGAGGCCAATATTTTTCTCCCACTGATTGATGTAGTGATTTTTTCAGGTAGATTTTAGAACCCAAATCAAGCAAAAAAATAAATAGGCTTTCTATGGCCCACTGAGTGAGAGATGTCACACACAGGGATGGCACTCTAGCAGAAATGCCAATCTTAATCTCCCACAAAAAAAAAAAAAAAAAAAGGAACTGTCCTTCAATTACTATCTCCCTGCAGTAATCTCAGCCAGGTATGGCAGGCAGCAATAAGGAGTGGACTGATGCACAAATTAAATAAAAAGTGTGGACAAACAAACAAGATAGCTGTGCAGAAAGGAAGGAACAAGAGGATTTGTGCTTTGAAAAAAGCAGTTGGTTTGCACAGCGGCGTACACACAGCAATGCAGCTATCAGGGAGCCTTCTAGGGCAGCCCAATGAGCTACAGCGCTGAGAAAAAAAAAAAAAAATGTAGCTTCCACTATCCCTGCACACCGAAGGTGGTGTTGGACAGTGCAAATCGCTACAGCACAAGCGGTTTGGTGGTTAATGGACCCTGCCTAACGCTATCCCTGCTTCTGACGAAGCGGCAGCAACCTCTCCCTAAGCTCAGATCAGCAGCAGTAACATGGCGGTCGGCGGGAACGCCCCTTTATAGCCCCTGTGACGCCGCGGACAGCAAGCCAATCACTGTAATGCCCTTCTCTAAGATGGTGGGGACCAGGACCTATGTCATCACGCTGCCCACACTCTGCATTTACCTTCATTGGCTGAGAAATGGCGCTTTTCGCGTCATTGAAACGCGACTTTGGCGCGAAAGTCGCGTACCGCATGGCCGACCCCGCACAGGGGTCGGATCGGGTTTCATGAAACCCGACTTTGTCAAAAGTCGGCGACTTTTGAAAATGTTCGACCCGTTTCGCTCAACCCTATTGAGCGACTTTTCTTTTTTTTGGATCGAGTCGGGTTTCGCGAAACCCGACTTTGTCAAAAAAAACACGAAACCCAATGTAAGTCAATGAGGAATCAAAGTCGGCAGTGAGTGGAAGACAGGAAAACACATACAGCGCCCATTTTAATGTCAAAAACATCAATTCTTGTTACTTAAGCTTGTCAATCTTAATTTACCTTATAATAATAGTTAGTCATTGAAAATTGGGGGTCATTTGGCTAAAGTTGTGGAGGGGTAGGGCTGGTTCAAGTTTTTCGTGGGCCCAGGAAACGCGGACTACGTAACGGTGGTGGAGCAAAGAAGGTAAGTATTTAAACTTTGCAAGTGCTGTGATCCTGAGCAAGCAGGGGGGGCCCACTCGTTCGCATTGGCACTGGCACAGGGCCCCTCAAAGCACGGCGGTGTGTTTGACGGCGGGGGCGCCTCCCACTGGCAGAGACACTTTTGCATACTATGAGGGACCCTGTGCCAGTGACGTCGCCAATGAGTATGCCCCCCCGACCTGATGAAGGAACCTGCACTTTCATCTGCACCTTCCTCTTTGTCCCCATGTAAGGTGGTATAGTATGCGGGAAGGGAACTCGACTTTCAGCAGGGTCAGATTCTGACTGTGTAGAGTGCAAGGGGAATGTAGTGGTCTGGGTCAATGTATCAGCAGACTCATCTAGCAGTGGCTGGGCAATGGGCAGGATAGGGAGGAAACACCGATATACGCCCAAATAATAAAGTAGGCTAAATGCAGTTCAAAAGTGGTAACAGGACTAAACAGGCGGCATAGCTTTGTTCAGTGGAGGACAACTGTAGTAGGCGTAACCAAACCAGTAGGTCAAATGCAGTGTAATATCCTAAACAGGATGAAACTTGAAGCACAGCTTTGTTCAGTGGATGAGAAATCCAAGGAGCGGCAGACACTGTTAGTAGGTGTAACCAAACCACTAGGCCAAGTTCAGTGTAATATCCTAACCAGGATGAAAATTGAAGCTCAGCTTTGTTCAGTGGAGGAGAAAGGCAAGGAGCGGCAGACACCGTTAGTAGGCATAACCAAACCAGTAGGCCAAATGCAGTGTAATATCCTAACCAGAATGAAAATTGAGGCTCAGCTTTGTTCAGTGGAGGACAACTGTAATGGGAGGGAGACACAGTTAGTAGGCCTCAATAAGTAAGTAGGCAAAATGCAGTTCAAAATTGGTAAGTGGAGTACACAGGCGGCATAGCCTTGTTCAGCGGAGGACAACTGTAATAAGTGGCTCAGACAGACAGATTAGAACTAAAATAAAAAAAGGTGGCTAATTGCAGTTCAAAATTTGTAAGAGGACTACACAGGCGGCATAGCGTGGTTCAGCGGAGGAGGACAAGTGTAATTAGTGGCTCTGACACACTGAGTAGGCCTAAAATAAAAAAGAAGGCTATATTCAGTTCACAATTGGTAAGAGGAGTACACAGGCGGCATAGCTGGGTTCAGCGGAGGACAAATGTAATAAGTGGCTCAGACAGACAGAGTAGGCCTAAAATATAAAAAGTAGGTTAATGTCAGTTCAAAATTTGTTTGAGTAGTACACAGGCGGCATAGCTTTGTTCAGCGGAGGACAGTTGTAATGTGTGTCGCAGACAGACAGACAGAGAGAAGCCTAAAATAAAAAAAGGTGGCTAAATGCAGTTCGAAACTGCTAGCAGGAATAACCAGGTGGCCTAGCTTTTTTCAGTGGGGGACAGGTGTAATGTGTGGCGCAGACAGACAGGCAGACAGACAGACAGACAGAGGCCTAAAATAAAAAAGGTGGCTAAATGCAGTTCAAAACTGCTAGCAGGACTAACCAGGCAGCCTACCTTGGTTCAGCGTGGGAGGACAACTGTTATGAGAGGCTGACACAGTTACTAATATGATACACTAATACACAGTTACAAATAAGTAAGTAGGCTACATGCAGTTCACAATTGGTAACAGGAGTACACAGGTGGCATAGCTTTGTTCAGCGGAGGACAACTGTTATAAGTGGCTGACACAGTTAGTAGGCCAAAATACTAAAGTGGGCTAAATGTTTGCCAAGGAATTGTTCATAAATAAACTGGTGGCATAGCAAGGTACCGGGGTGGGCTCCTCTGCAGAGTTCCAGACAGTGGTAGTTGACTCAAAGTATTAAGGGGTCTAAATGGAGGCCAGGGCCCCTGTATATTTTTAATATTATCTATCATTTCAACAAATTTGTAATGGCAGTGCCATTTAAGGATTTAACAGCACAGAATACACAGTGGTGGGGCAGGGAGAGGTAAGTTTTGCAAGTGGTAGAGCACAGTTCGAGCTGGGGGGGAACACTCTCTCGTGGGAGGTGGTACTGGCACAGGGCCCTTCATATTACGACGGTGTGTCTGACGTTGGTCATGCACCACCACCATCAGAGACACTTCATTGTACTATGAGGGACCCTGTGCCAGTGGCATCACCCCAGAGTGGGCACACCCACCTGTCCAGGCAAACGGCACTCGCACAGGTGCTTGCGCCAAGTTGTGACCACGGCCCTGTGGGAGGAGTCAGCCCATTTAGGGGGGTATACAAATGGCCTATGGTGGACATTCGGCACCTGCAAATGGAGGAATTGGAGCAGTCAGTAAGAGGAGTGTTATGACCTGGTGGTCAGGACAATAATGGACCTGGTGGTTAAGAGCACACGGAAAGACCTGATAGTTACTGATAATAAAGGACGAGCTCTGGGACGTGGGAACTCTGCTGACCGCAATTCCTAATCCTATCAAACACACTAGAAATAGCCGTGGATTGCTCCAAACGCTCCCTATGCAACTCGGCACAGCCTAAGGAACTAGCTAGCCCTGAAGATAGAAAAATAAAGCCTACCTTGCCTCAGAGAAATTCTCCAAAGGAAAAGGCAGCCCCCCACATATAATGACTGTGAGTAAAGATGAAAATACAAACACAGAGATGAAATAGATTTAGCAAAGTGAGGCCCGACTAACTGAACAGACCGAGTGTTAAGGACTGGCGGAACGCACCAAGTATAGATGGTAAGAAACTAGGTGCGTTCGCAGTCCGAGGTCCACCGTGCAGGTAAAAGACCCTGCAGCTAGCAAGACGGACAATATGGCGGTACACTAAAGGATACACGCGTGGGTTAAACCTCACCCAGCGTGAAGAAAGCGATCCTGTTAATTCACAGGACCGCAGTACCGCACTAGTGCGCGAGCAAGTGGTCAGCGGACTTAACCCCAGAAGGGATTGGAGCCCGATTAGACCCTTGCTGGCGTAACACCGCAACTGGGTGTGTAGAGAACCTAAAGAAATATAAGTGCACAAGAGTGCGAGCGATGCCGCACTAACGGACGCCACTAACCACCCAGACTCGGGTATGGAAAGCGCAAGGCAGGCGCACGGCGCCGTACTGGCAGGCACAGCTACAGGACGCTGAGATGTGTGTTTAGTGCTGTAGGCTAAGTCGGGCGCTAGGTAGCAGCCATACACCATCCGCGAACAGACATTCACTAGGGTAGGGGTTTCCAAGGGCGACTTGCACTCACAACATACACACATTAGCAATTGTTAGACAATACTAGCGCATGGCCGTGCGGTCATGCGCAGTTTATATAGCAGCAGCACAGGAAGTGGCCACAGCACTTTTGCCCTTCTAGGACCTGCCAAGAGGACCAATGGAATGTGCTGCAGAGCCTGAGCACATGACCCTCGATCTCCAACGGGAGACCTTACGCTGGGCATGCTCAGTACATGCAGACAAGGACTTAGTCCCAGAGAAGTCCGCTCGCTGCTGACCAGCACTGACTTTAATGGCAGAGACTGGAGAAGCAGCACTAACTCTCAGAACAGAGTGAGAATGAGCAAGACGCTGGGACCGACGTCCTTGCTGAGCAGGCTCCACTGCGGCTGGACAAGAATGGGAGACCGCAGCGGAAGTGGCTCGAGATTCCCCCTGTGTAGAAGCGGGAACTCGACCCCTAACATTACCCCCCCCCCCCTAGGGCCCCCCCCTCCTTGGGCCTCGCTACGTTCGAAGGCAGCAATGAGCTGCGGAGCCCGAATGTGCTCCACAGGCTCCCAGGTTCTATCCTCTGGACCATGACCCTTCCAATCCACCAAATAAAATTTTTTGCCACGTACCACCTTGCTTTCCACAATAGCATTCACCTCAAACTCATCCGTGGATGAACCCGATGTCCCAGCAGATAACTCAGAAAACCGAGACAAACGAACGGGCTTTAAGAGGGAAACGTGAAAGGTATCGGTGATACCAAGGCGTGGAGGAATGGCCAAACGGTAAACCACAGGGTTGACCTGTTCCAGAACTTTAAACGGGCCAATGTAGCGAGGAGCAAACTTAGTGGACTCAACTCGCAGCCTGATGTTACGGGCGGAGAGCCACACTAAGTCGCCGGGAGCAAAGACCGGAGCGGGACGCCGGTGTGTATCAGCCGAAACCCTCATTCTCTCCTTGGAGGCCCGAATGGCATCCTGTGTGCGGTCCCAGATGTCCCGTGCCTCCACCGCCCAGTCTGCCACCCTAGAATCGGTGGATGACACGGGCATGGGCACAGGAACACGCGGATGCTGGCTGTAATTAAGGAGAAAAGGAGTTTGGCCAGTGGAATCGGCTACGGCGTTGTTCAAGGCAAATTCCGCCCAAGGTAGCAAAGATGCCCAGTCATCCTGCCTAGCGGAGACGAAATGTCGCAAATATGTCACCAGAGTCTGGTTGGTTCTCTCCACCAACCCATTCGTCTCGGGATGATATGCAGAGGAGAGGTTTAACTCTATGCTGAGCAAACGGCAGAGCTCTCTCCAAAACCGAGACGCGAACTGGGGACCCCGATCGCTGACAATCTTATCAGGCATACCATGCAATCGGAAAACATGCTTCATGAACAACACCGCCAAGGCCCGTGCTGAGGGTAACCGAGGAAGCGGTACCAAATGTACCATCTTAGAGAAATGGTCGGTGACAACCCAAATAATGGAGCAGCCACGCGACTTGGGTAAGCCCACCACAAAGTCCATTCCGACCATCTCCCAGGGCCTGTCTGCCACCGGTAGAGGGTAAAGCAACCCAGCAGGCCGTTGCCGAGGAGACCGATTCTGGGCGCAAGAAACGCACGCCTGAATATAGTCCTTGACATCTCGGACCATATGCGGCCACCAATATGTTCTCGCCAAAAGCTCAGAAGTCCTCTTGGTCCCAAAATGCCCACCCACTCTGGAGGAGTGAGCCCAAGAGAGAACCTCCGGTCGCAAGTTAGCTGGCACGAAAGTCTTGCCCGGGGGCACAGACTCCAGCGAAACCGGAGCTACAGTTCTCAAGCTCTCAGGCGGGACAATAAGCCGAGGCTCCTCCTCCTCCTCCTCAGATGACACTACGGAGCGGGAGAGAGCGTCGGCACGAACGTTCTTCTCCCCGGAGAGAAAATGGAGGGTAAAATGGAACCGGGAGAAAAACAGGGACCATCTAGCCTGGCGAGAATTTAGCCGCTGGGCCGTCTGTATATACACCAAGTTCTTGTGGTCAGTGAAGACTTGGAAGGGAAAGCGAGCTCCCTCCAAGAGGTGTCTCCACTCTGAAAAAGCCAACTTCATGGCTAGCAACTCCCTGTCCCCGATGGAATAATTCCTCTCCGCTGGTGTGAAAGTTTTGGAGAAGAAGAAGCAAGGATGCTTCCGACCTTGAGCATCCTTTTGGAAAAGGACTGCTCCAGCACCAACGGATGAGGCATCCACCTCCAAGATGAATGGTTTATCTACATCGGGGCGATGTAGGATGGGAGCGCTAGCGAAGTGTGACTTAATCGAGAGAAAGGCCTTGGAGACCTCCTCTGACCACAACTTGGGATTTGCTCCCTCCTTGGTGAGGGCGACCAAGGGAGCTACCAAAGTTGAGAAGTGTGGAATGAACTGGCGATAGTAATTAATGAACCCCATAAAGCGCTGCACCGCTTTAAGAGAATGGGGTTCCTGCCAGTCCATTACTGCCTGTAGCTTGGCAGGATCCATAGCCAAACCCTGGGCAGAAATGATATAACCAAGGAAAGGCAAGGACTCCTGCTCAAACACACACTTCTCCAACTTAGCGTAGAGGGAGTTTGCCCGTAAGAGGTCGAAGACTTTGCGAACATCTCTCCGATGGGAGTCTATATCTGGAGAGTAGATGAGAATGTCATCCAGATAGACTACGACCGAGGTGGTGAGCATATCCCGAAAGATGTCGTTCACAAAGTCTTGGAAAACGGCTGGGGCATTACAGAGCCCAAAGGGCATCACTAGATATTCATAGTGCCCATCCCTGGTGTTAAAAGCCGTCTTCCATTCATCCCCCTCACGGATGCGAATCAGGTTGTAAGCACCCCGCAGATCTAACTTTGTAAATACCTTTGCTCCCCGTAGCCTATCAAAGAGCTCAGATATCAGGGGTAATGGGTACTTGTTCTTAACGGTAATGGCGTTAAGACCCCTGTAGTCTATGCATGGACGTAAGTCTCCAGTCTTCTTCTGTACGAAGAAGAACCCAGCCCCTGCCGGTGACACTGACTTCCTAATGAATCCTCTTGCCAGATTCTCCTGAATATACTGGGACATTGCCTCCGTCTCCGGGAGAGATAACGGGTAGACTCGACCCCGGGGAGGCTCAGCACCAGGCAAGAGGTCAATAGGACAGTCATAGGGGCGGTGAGGCGGAAGAGTCTCCGCAGCTCTTTTGGAGAACACGTCTGCATGGGACCAATAGTGCTTGGGGAGAGAGGAAAGATCTGCGGGTACCTGTGTAGTAGCAACCTGAACGCACTCCCTCTGACATCTACCCTCACAGGATTTACTCCATCCCAAAATTCTCCCAGAGGACCACTCAATATGAGGAGAATGGTAGCGAAGCCATGGCATCCCCAACAGGACCTCATCAATTCCCTCAGGAATGACTAATAGGGAGATTATCTCCTGATGTGATGGAGACACAGATAGCGTGAAAGGAATGGTTTGGTGGGTAATCTGTGAAGGTAGTGTTGACCCATTTACCACTCGAACGGTCACTGGCTGGGCGAGCATCACCAAGGGTATTGCGTGACGCTGGGCAAAGGCGGAGGACATAAAGTTACCCTCTGCCCCAGAATCCAAGCATAGCTCGACCGTAAGAGTGGATGGGCCTATGGTAATTGTCCCCTTGAAGGACAACTTTGAGGCAAACGTCGCCGTGTCTAGTGTACCTCCTCCAACTGCCACTAGACGCTGACGTTTCCCCGACCGCTGAGGACTCTTGGAGGCAAGACGTCCTGACTGCTGGCAAACATGACGGACCTTATGTGCACGAGCGGACTGAGACTTAGATCCCGCTCGTGTCACCTCCAAGGTCTCATGTGACTCAGATGCCTGGACTGGGGATTCCAAAGGTTTGGCGAAGGTAGGAGCCAGCCGAAACCTCTGCCTACACTGGGCTCGTTCCAACCTCCGCTCGTTAAAACGGAGGTCTATACGAGTAGAAATAGATATTAACTCCTCCAGTGTGGCAGGAATCTCCCTAGTGGCCAGAGCGTCCTTAACATGGTCAGCCAGGCCCCTCCAGAATATGGGGATAAGGGCTTTATCCGACCACTCCAGCTCGGAAGCTAAAGTACGGAATCGGACGGAAAAATGGCTGACCAAGGACTCACCCTGAGTTAATGCCAGTAGTTGGAGCGCTGTATCATGGGTGAGTTGAGGTCCTAGAAAGACCTTTTTCAGCGTGCCCAGAAACAACGGAGCACTCTGCACCACATGATCATCACGCTCCCACAGCGGCGTAGCCCACTCCAACGCCCTGTCCGACAACAGCGAGACAATAAATCCCACCTTAGCCCGCTCTGTAGGAAAACGTGCAGCCAGGAGCTCGAGGTGGATAGAGCACTGACTCACGAATCCCCTACAAGTTTTGCAATCTCCAGAAAATTTTTCTGGCAACGGGAGGCGGGATAATGTCGGAACAGGGGTGGCAGTGGACAAGGTTGCTGCCGCCACGCCAGCAGCCTTTACAGCAACTGCGGTAACATCCACAGCTGAGGTTGAGTTCTCGAGAACCTTCAACCTACCCTCCAACTGCTGGATATACCGCAAAGATTGCTGAATGTCCGCCATACTAGCCAGACCTTGGCGCTAGTATTATGTTAAGGACTGGCGGAACGCACCAAGTATAGATGGTAAGAAACTAGGTGCGTTCGCAGTCCGAGGTCCACCGTGCAGGTAAAAGACCCTAGAGCTAGCAAGACGGACAATATGGCGGTACACTAAAGGATACACGCGTGGGTTAAACCTCACCCAGCGTGAAGAAAGCGATCCTGTTAATTCACAGGACCGCAGTACCGCACTAGTGCGCGAGCAAGTGGTCAGCGGACTTAACCCCAGAAGGGATTGGAGCCCGATTAGACCCTTGCTGGCGTAACACCGCAACTGGGTGTGTAGAGAACCTAAAGAAATATAAGTGCACAAGAGTGCGAGCGATGCCGCACTAACGGACGCCACTAACCACCCAGACTCGGGTATGGAAAGCGCAAGGCAGGCGCACGGCGCCGTACTGGCAGGCACAGCTACAGGACGCTGAGATGTGTGTTTAGTGCTGTAGGCTAAGTCGGGCGCTAGGTAGCAGCCATACACCTTCCGCGAACAGACATTCACTAGGGTAGGGGTTTCCAAGGACGACTTGCACTCACAACATACACACATTAGCAATTGTTAGACAATACTAGCGCATGGCCGTGCGGTCATGCGCAGTTTATATAGCAGCAGCACAGGATGTGGCCACAGCACTTTTGCCCTTCTAGGACCTGCCAAGAGGACCAATGGAATGTGCTGCAGAGCCTGAGCACATGACCCTCGATCTCCAACGGGAGACCTTACGCTGGGCATGCTCAGTACATGCAGACAAGGACTTAGTCCCAGAGAAGTCCGCTCGCTGCTGACCAGCACTGACTTTAATGGCAGAGACTGGAGAAGCAGCACTAACTCTCAGAACAGAGTGAGAATGAGCAAGACGCTGGGACCGACGTCCTTGCTGAGCAGGCTCCACTGCGGCTGGACAAGAATGGGAGACTGCAGCGGAAGTGGCTCGAGATTCCCCCTGTGCAGAAGCGGGAACTCGACCCCTAACACCGAGGATAGGAAAGGTTGCTTTGCGGTCAGCACAAAAACCTACAAAAAGACCACGCAGAGGGTGCAAAAAGACCCTCCGCACCGACTCACGGTGCGGAGGCGCTCCTTCTGCGTCCCAGAGCTTCCAGCAAGCAAGACAACATTAAAAATAGCAAGCTGGACTGAAAAATAGCAAACCAAAGAAATACAAGCAGGAACTTAGCTTCTGCTGAGAAGACAGGTCACAAGAACGATCCAGGAGTGAACTAGACCAATACTGGAACATTGACAGGTGGCATGGAGCAAAGATCTAAGTGGAGTTAAATAGAGCAGCCAGCTAACGAATTAACCTCGTCAGCTGTGGAAGGAAACTCAGAAACACCCACCAGAGGAAATCCACGGACAGAACCAGCCGAAGTACCATTCATGACCACAGGAGGGAGCCCGACAACAGAATTCACAAAAGTACCCCCCCCCCTTGAGGAGGGGTCACCGAACCCTCACCAGAGCCCCCAGGCCGACCAGGATGAGCCAAATGAAAGGCACGAACCAGATCGGCAGCATGAACATCAGAGGCAAAAACCCAGGAATTATCTTCCTGACCATAACCCTTCCACTTGACCAGGTACTGGAGTTTCCATCTCGAAACACGAGAATCCAAAATCTTCTCCACCACATACTCCAACTCCCACTCAACCAACACCGGGGCAGGAGGATCAATGGATGGAACCACAGGCGCCACGTATCTCCGCAATAACGACCTATGGAACTCATTATGGATGGCAAAAGAAGCAGGAAGGGCCAAACGAAATGACACAGGATTGATAACCTCAGAAATCTTATATGGACCAATGAAACGAGGCTTAAACTTAGGAGAGGAAACCTTGATAGGGACATAACGAGACAACAACCAAACCAAATCCCCAACACGAAGTCGGGGACCCACACAGCGCCAGCGGTTAGCGAAACGTTGAGCCTTCTCCTTGGACAATGTCAAATTGTCCACCACATGAGTCCAAATCTGCTGCAACCTATCCACCACAGTATCTACACCAGGACAGTCCGAAGACTCAACCTGCCCTGAAGAGAAACGAGGATGGAAACCAGAATTGCAGAAAAACGGCGAAACCAAAGTAGCCGAGCTGGCCCGATTATTAAGGGCGAACTCAGCCAAAGGCAAAAAGGACACCCAATCATCCTGATCAGCAGAAACAAAGCATCTCAGATATGTTTCCAAAGTTTGATTAGTTCGTTCGGTTTGGCCATTTGTCTGAGGATGGAAAGCCGAGGAAAAAGACAAATCAATGCCCATCCTAGCACAAAAGGATCGCCAAAACCTCGAAACAAACTGGGAACCTCTGTCAGAAACGATATTCTCTAGAATGCCATGTAAACGAACCACATGCTGGAAGAACAATGGCACCAAATCAGAGGAGGAAGGCAATTTAGACAAGGGTACCAAATGGACCATATTAGAAAAGCGATCACAGACCACCCACCCACCTCCGCTGGGCAACGGTCAGGTCTATCAGCCTGAAATTTTTGCAGCACCCGCCGCAAATCAGGGGAGATGGCAGACACAATTACCCCCTCTTTGAGAATACCCGCCGTCTCAGGAACACCCGGAGAGTCAGGCACAAAACTCCTTGACAGGGCATCAGCCTTCACATTCTTAGAGCCCAGAAGGTACGAAACCACAAAATCAAAACGGGAGAAAAATAACGACCATCGAGCCTGTCTCGGATTCAACCGTTTGGCAGACTCAAGATAAGTCAAATTCTTGTGATCCGTCAAGACCACCACGCGATGCTTGGCTCCTTCAAGCCAATGACGCCACTCCTCGAATGCCCACTTCATGGCCAACAACTCTCGATTGCCAACATCATAATTACGCTCAGCAGGCGAAAACTTTCTAGAAAAGAAAGCACATGGCTTCATCACCGAGCCATCAGAACTTCTTTGCGACAAAACAGCCCCTGCTCCAAACTCAGAAGCATCAACCTCAACCTGAAACGGGAGCGAAACATCTGGCTGGCACAACACAGGGGCAGAAGAAAAACGACGCTTCAACTCCTGAAAAGCCTCTACAGCTGCAGAAGACCAATTGACCACATCAGCACCCTTCTTGGTCAAATCAGTCAACGGTTTAGCAACAGTAGAAAAATTAGCGATGAAGCGCCGATAAAAATTAGCAAAACCCAGGAACTTTTGCAGGCTTTTCACAGATGTCGGCTGAGTCCAATCGTAAATGGCCTGGACCTTAACAGGGTCCATCTCGATAGTAGAAGGGGAAAAATGAACCCCAAAAATGAAACCTTCTGAACTCCAAAGAGACACTTTGACCCCTGCACAAACAAGGAATTCGCACGAAGGAACTGGAACACCATTCTGACCTGCTTCACATGAGACTCCCAATCATCCAAAAAGACCAAAATATCATCCAAATACACAATCAGGAATTTATCCAGGTACTCTCGGAAGATGTCATGCATAAAGGACTGAAATACTGATGGAGCATTGGAAAGCCCGAATGGCATAACCAGGTACTCAAAATGGCCCTCGGGCGTATTAAATGCTGTTTTCCATTCATCGCCTTGTTTAATACGCACAAGATTATACGCCCCTCGAAGATCTATCTTGGTGAACCAACTAGCCCCTTTAATATGAGCAAACAAATCAGACAGCAACGGCAAAGGATACTGAAATTTGACTGTAATTTTATTAAAAAAGGCGGTAATCAATACAAGGTCTCAAAAACCATCCTTCTTGGCCACAAAAAAGAACCCTGCTCCTACTGGTGATGACGACGGGCGAATATGGCCTTTCTCCAAGGATTCCTTTATATAACTGCGCATAGCGGCGTGTTCTGGCACAGATAAATTGAACAATCGGCCCTTAGGAAACTTACTACCAGGAATCAAATTAATTGCACAATCGCAATCCCTATGAGGAGGTAGGGCACTGGCTTTGGGCTCATCAAATACATCCCGATAATCTGACAAAAACTCTGGAACTTCAGAAGGATTGGAAGACGAAATAGACAAAAATGGAACATCACCATGTACCCCCTGGCAACCCCAGCTGGACACAGACCTAGATTTCCAGTCCAATGCTGGATTATGAACCTGTAGCCATGGCAACCCCAAAACGACCACATCATGCAGATTATGCAACACCAGAAAGCGGATATCCTCCTGATGCGCAGGAGCCATGCACATGGTCAATTGGGTCCAGTACTGAGGCTTATTCTTGGCCAAAGGCGTAGCATCAATTCCTCTCAATGGAATAGGATACTGCAAGGGCTCCAAGAAAAAACCACAGCGCCTAGCATACTCCAAGTCCATCAAATTCAGGGCAGCGCCTGAATCCACAAATGCCATAACAGAATAGGATGACAAAGAGCAAATCAGAGTAACGGACAATAGAAATTTAGACTGTACCGTACCAATGGTGGCAGACCTAGCGAACCGCTTAGTGCGCTTAGGACAATCAGAGATAGCATGAGTGGAATCACCACAGTAAAAACATAGCCCATTCCGACGTCTGTGTTCTTGCCGTTCAGCTCTGGTCAAAGTCCTATCACATTGCATAGGCTCAGGCCCATGCTCAGATAGTACCGCCAAATGGTGCACAGCTTTACGCTCACGCAAGCGTCGATCGATCTGAATGGCCAAAGACATAGACTCATTCAGACCAGCAGGCATGGGAAATCCCACCATGACATCCTTAAGGGCTTCAGAGAGACCCTTTCTGAAGATTGCTGCCAGGGCACATTCATTCCACTGAGTGAGCACAGACCACTTTCTAAACTTCTGACAATATATCTCCGCTTCATCCTGACCCTGACACGCTCTGTGCAAGATTTTCTCTGCCTGATCCACTGAATTAGGTTCGTCATAAAGCAATCCAAGCGCCAGGAAAAACGCATCAACATCACGCAATGCCGGATCTCCTGGCGCAAGGGAAAATGCCCAGTCTTGAGGGTCGCCACGTAACAAAGAAATAATGATCTTTACTTGTTGAACAGGGTCACCTGAGGAGCGAGGTTTCAAGGCAAGAAACAATTTACAATTATTTTTGAAATTCAATAACTTAGATCTATCACCAAAAAACAAATCAGGAATTGGAATCCTAGGCTCTGACATCGGATTCTGAACCACAAAATCTTGAATGTTTTGTACCCTTGTAGTGAGATTATCCATCCAAGAGGACAGACCTTGAATGTCCATATCTACACCTGTATCCTGAACCACCCAGAGGTAAAGGGGAAAAGAGAGACAAAACACACTGCAAAGAAAAAAAAATGGTCTCAGAACTTCTCTTATCCCTCTATTGAGATGCATTAGTACTTTGGGCCACCTGTACTGTTATGACCTGGTGGTCAGGACAATAATGGACCTGGTGGTTAAGAGCACACGGAAAGACCTGATAGTTACTGATAATAAAGGACGAGCTCTGGGACGTGGGAACTCTGCTGACCGCAATCCCTAATCCTATCAAACACACTAGAAATAGCCGTGGATTGCTCCAAACGCTCCCTGTGCAACTCGGCACAGCCTAAGGAACTAGCTAGCCCTGAAGATAGAAAAATAAAGCCTACCTTGCCTCAGAGAAATTCCCCAAAGGAAAAGGCAGCCCCCCACATATGACTGTGAGTAAAGATGAAAATACAAACACAGAGATGAAATAGATTTAGCAAAGTGAGGCCCGACTTACTGAACAGACCGAGGATAGGAAAGGTTGCTTTGCGGTCAGCACAAAAACCTACAAAAAGACCACGCAGAGGGCGCAAAAAGACCCTCCGCACCGACTCACGGTGCGGAGGCGCTCCCTCTGCGTCCCAGAGCTTCCAGCAAGTAAGACAACAATAAAAATAGCAAGCTGGACAGAAAAATAGCAAACCAAAGAAATACAAGCAGGAGCTTAGATTCTGCTGAGAAGACAGGTCACAAGAACGATCCAGGAGTGAACTAGACCAATACTGGAACATTGACAGGTGGCATGGAGCAAAGATCTAAGTGGAGTTAAATAGAGCAGCCAGCTAACGAATTAACCTCGTCAGCTGTGGAAGGAAACTCAGAAACACCCACCAGAGGAAATCCATGGACAGAACCAGCCGAAGTACCATTCATGACCACAGGAGGGAGCCCGACAACAGAATTCACAACAGAGGAGGCCAAAAAGAAATTTTTCTGGCAAGCTACTTGTCAGCAGGGGAAGGTGGGGCAAAATAATTTTGTAATCCATGATTGGTTCATTTTAATGAAGGTTAGATCATCAACATTTCGGGGAGCCAAATGTGTCCTTTTTTTGGTCAGTATTGAACCAGCAGCACTGAAGACTCTTTCTGAGAGCACACTAGCAGTTGGGCAAGCGAGCTCCTGTAATGCATATTCTGCCAATTCGGGCCAGGTGTCTAGTTTAGATGCCCAGTAATCAAAGGGGAATGACCTATAAGGGAGAACATCGATAATGGCGGAAAAATAGTTGGCAATTATACTAGACAAATGCTGTCTCCTGTCACTTTGAATCCATGCAGCAGTACCTGTTGTGTCTGCGGTCATTGCGAAATCACTCCACAACCTGGTCATAAATCCCCTCTGTCCAACGCCACTTCGGCTTTGTGCACCTTTAACACCTCTGCCATGTTGTGCTGGGAATGCCTGAATCAACCGGTCTACAAGAGTTGCTTGTTTGGTAGCCAATATTTGCTCAAGGTTCTCATGTGGCATGATATTTTGTAATTTTCCTTTGTATCGTGGTTCCAGGAGGCAGGCCAACCCGTAATCGTCATCGGTCATCATTTTGATAATGCGGGGTCTCGTTTTAGGATACGCAAGGCATACTTTGCCATGTGGGCCAAAGTTCCAGGTGTCAATTCACTGCTTGTGCTGGGTTGAGTGTTATGATAGGCAATTCAGTAACACAATGTACATAGCGATCAGAGCACATACAGTGATCTGACAATAACCCAAAATAATAGAACGAGCTCTGAGACGTGGAAACTCTGTAGACCGCAATTCCTGATCCTCTCCAAACACAACTAGAGGCAGCTGTGGATTGCGCCTAACGCTCCCTATGCAACTCGGCACAGCCTGAGAAACTAACTAGCCTGAAGATAGAAAAATAAGCCTACCTTGCCTCAGAGAACTACCCCAAAGGAAAAGGCAGCCCCCCACATATAATGACTGTGAGTAAGATGAAAAGACAAACGTAGGGATGAAATAGATTCAGCAAAGCGAGGCCCGATATTCTAGACAGAACGAGGATAGGAAAGATAACTTTGCGGTCTACACAAAACCCTAAAGAAAACCATGCAAAGGGGGCAAAAAGACCCTCTGTACCGAACTAACGGCACGGAGGTACACCCTTTGCGTCCCAGAGCTTCCAGCAAAACAAATAGACAAGCTGGACAGAAAAAATAGCAACAAATAGCAAAGAAGCACTTAGCTATGCAGAGCAGCAGGCCACAGGAATGATCCAGAGAAACACAAGTCCAACACTGGAACATTGACAGGAAGCATGGATCAATGCATCAGGTGGAGTTAAGTAGAGAAGCAGCTAACGACCTCACCAGATCACCTGAGGGAGGAAACTCAGAAGCTGCAGTACCACTTTCCTCCACAAACGGAAGCTCCCAGAGAGAATCAGCCGAAGTACCACTTGTGACCACAGGAGTGAACTCTGCCACAGAATTCACAACAGTACCCCCCCCTTGAGGAGGGGTCACCGAACCCTCACCAAAGCCCCCAGGCCGACCAGGATGAGCCACATGAAAGGCACGAACAAGATCGGGAGCATGGACATCAGGTGCAAAAACCCAGGAATTATCTTCCTGAGCATAACCCTTCCATTTAACCAGATACTGGAGTTTCCGTCTTGAAACACGAGAATCCAAAATCTTCTCCACAATATACTCCAATTCCCCCTCCACCAAAACCGGGGCAGGAGGCTCAACAGATGGGACCATAGGTGCCACGTATCTCCGCAACAATGACCTATGGAATACGTTATGTATGGAAAAAGAATCTGGAAGGGTCAGACGAAAAGACACAGGATTAAGAACCTCAGAAATCCTATACGGACCAATGAAACGAGGTTTAAACTTAGGAGAGGAAACCTTCATAGGAATATGACGAGAAGATAACCAAACCAGATCCCCAACACGAAGTCGGGGACCCACACGGCGTCTGCGATTAGCGAAAAGTTGAGTCTTCTCCTGGGACAAGGTCAAATTGTCCACTACCTGATTCCAAATCTGCTGCAACCTGTCCACCACAGTATCCACACCAGGACAGTCCGAAGACTCAACCTGTCCTGAAGAGAAACGAGGATGGAACCCAGAATTGCAGAAAAACGGCGAAACCAAGGTAGCGGAGCTGGCCCGATTATTAAGGGCGAACTCAGCCAAAGGCAAAAAGGACACCCAGTCATCCTGATCAGCAGAAACAAAGCATCTCAGATATGTTTCCAAGGTCTGATTGGTTCGTTCGGTCTGGCCATTAGTCTGAGGATGGAAAGCCGAGGAAAAAGATAAGTCAATGCCCATCCTACCACAAAAGGCTCGCCAAAACCTCGAAACAAACTGGGAACCTCTGTCAGAAACAATATTCTCTGGAATGCCATGCAAACGAACCACATGCTGGAAGAACAAAGGCACCAAATCAGAGGAGGAAGGCAATTTAAACAAGGGTACCAGATGGACCATCTTAGAAAAGCGATCACAGACCACAAAAATGACTGACATCTTTTGAGAAACGGGAAGGTCAGAAATAAAATCCATAGAGATATGTGTCCAAGGCCTCTTCGGGACCGGCAAGGGCAAAAGCAACCCACTGGCACGAGAACAGCAGGGCTTAGCCCGAGCACAAATCCCACAGGACTGCACAAAAGTACGCACATCCCGCGACAGAGAGGGCCACCAAAAGGATCTAACCACTAACTCTCTGGTACCAAAGATTCCAGGATGACCAGCCAACACCGAACAATGAAGTTCAGAGATAACTCTATTCGTCCACCTATCAGGGACAAACAGTTTCTCCGCTGAGCAACGATCAGGTTTATTAGCCTGAAATTTTTGCAGCACCCGCCGCAAATCAGGGGAGATGGCAGACACAATTACTCCTTCCTTGAGGATACCCGCCGGCTCAGATAAACCCGGAGAGTCGGGCACAAAACTCCTAGACAGAGCATCCGCCTTCACATTTTTAGAGCCCGGAAGGTACGAAATCACAAAGTCAAAACGGGCAAAAAACAACGACCAACGAGCTTGTCTAGGATTCAAGCGCTTGGCAGACTCGAGATAAGTCAAGTTCTTATGATCAGTCAATACCACCACGCGATGCTTAGCTCCTTCAAGCCAATGACGCCACTCCTCGAATGCCCACTTCATGGCCAGCAACTCTTGGTTGCCCACATCATAATTTCGCTCAGCAGGCGAAAACTTCCTGGAAAAGAAAGTGCATGGTTTCATCACTGAGCAACCAGAACCTCTCTGTGACAAAACAGCCCCTGCTCCAATCTCAGAAGCATCAACCTCGACCTGGAACGGAAGAGAAACATCTGGTTGACACAACACAGGGGCAGAAGAAAAACGATGCTTCAACTCTTGAAAAGCTTCCACAGCAGCAGAAGACCAATTGACCAAATCAGCACCCTTCTTGGTCAAATCGGTCAATGGTTTGGCAACACTAGAAAAATTGCAGATGAAGCGACGATAAAAATTAGCAAAGCCCAGGAACTTTTGCAGACTTTTCAGAGATGTCGGCTGAGTCCAATCATGGATGGCTTGGACCTTAACCGGATCCATCTCGATAGTAGAAGGGGAAAAGATGAACCCCAAAAATGAAACCTTCTGCACACCAAAGAGACACTTTGATCCCTTCACAAACAAAGAATTAGCACGCAGGACCTGAAAAACCGTTCTGACCTGCTTCACATGAGACTCCCAATCATCCGAGAAGATCAAAATGTCATCCAAGTATACAATCAGGAATTTATCCAGGTACTCTCGGAAGATGTCATGCATAAAGGACTGAAACACTGATGGAGCATTGGCAAGTCCGAACGGCATCACTAGATACTCAAAATGACCCTCGGGCGTATTAAATGCAGTTTTCCATTCATCGCCTTGCCTGATTCTCAACAGATTATACGCACAACGAAGAAGATCTATCTTAGTGAACCAACTAGCCCCCTTAATCCGAGCAAACAAATCAGATAACAATGGCAAGGGGTACTGAAATTTAACAGTGATCTTATTAAGAAGGCAGTAATCTATACACGGTCTCAGCGAACCATCCTTCTTGGCTACAAAAAAGAACCCTGCTCCTAATGGCGACGATGACGGGCGAATATGCCCCTTCTCCAGGGATTCCTTCACATAACTGCGCATAGCGGTGTGCTCAGGCACGGATAAATTAAACAGTCGACCTTTTGGGAATTTACTACCAGGAATCAAATTGATAACACAATCACAATCCCTATGCGGAGGCAGGGCATCGGACTTGGGCTCATCAAATACATCCCGGTAATCAGACAAGAACTCTGGAACCTCAGAAGGGGTGGATGACGAAATTGACAGAAATGGAACATCACCATGTACCCCCTGACAACCCCAGCTGGACACCAACATGGAATTCCAATCCAATACCGGATTATGGGCTTGTAGCCATGGCAACCCCAACACGACCACAACATGCAGATTATGCAACACCAGAAAGCGAATAACCTCCTGATGTGCAGGAGCCATGCACATGGTCAGCTGGGTCCAGTATTGAGGCTTATTCTTGGCCAAAGGTGTAGCATCAATTCCTCTCAATGGAATAGGACACTGCAAGGGCTCCAAGAAAAACCCACAACGTTTAGCATAATCCAAGTCCATCAAATTCAGGGCAGCGCCTGAATCCACAAACGCCATGACAGAATACGACGACAAGGAGCATATCAAGGTAACGGACAGAAGAAATTTTGACTGTACAGTACCAATGGCGGCAGACCTAGCGAACCACTTAGTGCACTTAGGACAATCAGAGATAGCATGAGTGGAATCACCACAGTAGAAACACAGACCATTCAGACGTCTGTGTTCTTGCCGTTCAACTCTGGTCAAAGTCCTATCGCACTGCATAGGCTCAGGTTTAATCTCAGGTAATACCGCCAAATGGTACACAGATTTACGCTCACGCAAGCGTCGACCGATCTGAATGGCCAAAGACATAGACTCATTCAAACCAGCGGGCATAGGAAATCCCACCATGACATCCTTAATGGCTTCAGAGAGACCCTTTCTGAAAATGGCTGCAAGCGCAGATTCATTCCATTGAGTGAGCACGGACCATTTTCTAAATTTCTGGCAATATAGCTCTATCTCATCCTGAGCCTGACAAAGAGCCAGCAAATTTTTTTTTGCCTGATCTACTGAATTAGGCTCATCGTACAGCAATCCAAGCGCCAGGAAAAACGCATCGATATCACTCAATGCAGGATCTCCTGACGCAAGAGAAAATGCCCAGTCCTGAGGGTCGCCACGCAAAAAAGAAATGACGATCCTAACCTGTTGCGCTGGGTCACCAGAGGAGCGAGGTTTCAAAGCCAGAAACAGTTTACAATTATTCTTGAAACTCAGAAATTTAGTTCTATTTCCAAAAAACAAATCTGGAATAGGAATTCTCGGTTCTAACAAAGAATTCTGAACCACAAAATTTTGAATATCTTGAACTCTTGCCGTGAGCTGATCTACACATGAAGACAGACCTTTGACCCCTTCATGACCGGGGGATTTTTCATTGTTCCGTGTTCGTTTTTCGCTCCCCTCCTTCCCAGAGCCATAACTTTTTTATTTTTCCGTCAATTTGGCCATGTGAGGGCTTATTTTTTGCGGGACGAGTTGTACTTTTGAACGACATCATTGGTTTTAGCATGTCGTGTAATAGAAAACAGGAAACAAATTCCAAGTGCGGTGAAATTGCAAAAAAAGTGCAATCCCACATTGGTTTTTTGTTTTGCTTTTTTGCTAGGTTCACTAAATGCTAAAAATGACCTGCCATTATGATTCTCCAGGTCATTACAAGTTCATAGACACCAAACATGACTAGGTTATTTTTTATCTAAGTGGTGAAAAAAAATTCCAAACTTTGCTAAAAAAAAAAAAAAAAACTGCGCCATTTTCCGATACTCGTAGCGTCTCCATTTTTCATCATCTGGGGTCGGTTGAGGGCTTATTTTTTGCGAGCCGAGATGACGTTTTTAATGATAGCATTTCGGTGCAGATACGTTCTTTTGATCGCCCGTTATTGCATTTTAATGCAATGTCGCGGCGACCAAAAAAACGTAATTCTGGCGTTTCGAGTTTTTTTCCCGCTACGCTGTTTAGCAATCAGGTTAATACTTTTTTTTATTTGATAGATCGGGTGATTCTGAGCGCGGCGATACCAAATATGCGTAGATTTGATATTTTTTTATTGATTTATTTTGATTGGGGCGAAAGGGGGGTGATTTAAACTTTTATGTTTTTTTTTATTTTTTTCACATTTTTTTAAACTTTTTTTTTTAACTTTTGCCATGCTTCAATAGCCTCCATGAGAGGCTAGAAGCAGGCACAACCCGATCGGCTCTGCTACATAGCAGCGATCTGCTGATCGCTGCTATGTTGCAGAATTGCACGTGTGCTGTGAGCGCCGACCACAGGGTGGCGCTCACAGCGACGGGCAATCAGTAACCATAGAGGTCTCAAGGACCTCTATGGTTACCATTCACAAGCATCGCCGACCCCCGATCATGTGACGGGGGTCGGCGATGACGTCATTTCCGGCCGCCCGGCCGGAAGCGGTAGTTAAATGCCGCTGTCTGCGTTTGACAGCGGCATTTAACTAGTTAATAGGTGCGGGCAGATCGCGATTCTGCCCGCGCCTATTACGGGCACATGTCAGCTGTTCAAAACAGCTGACATGTCCCGGCTTTGGTGCGGGCTCACCGCGGAGCCCTGCATCAAAGCACGGGAGCCGGCATCGGACGGTATAGTACGTCCGATGCCGGTAAGGGGTTAATGTCCATTGTAACACCTGTGTCCTGAACCACCCAAATGTCTAGGGGAAAAAAAAGACAAATCACAGTGCAAAGGAAAAAAAATGGTCTCAGAACTTCTTTTTTCCCTCTATTGAGAATCATTAGTACCTTTGGCTTCCTGTACTGTTATGATAGGCAATTCAGTAACACAATGTACATAGCGATCAGAGGACATACAGTGATCTGACAATAACCCAAAATAATAGAACGAGCTCTGAGACGTGGAAACTCTGTAGACCGCAATTCCTGATCCTCTCCAAACACAACTAGAGGCAGCTGTGGATTGCGCCTAACGCTCCCTATGCAACTCGGCACAGCCTGAGAAACTAACTAGCCTGAAGATAGAAAAATAAGCCTACCTTGCCTCAGAGAAATACCCCAAAGGAAAAGGCAGCCCCCCACATATAATGACTGTGAGTAAGATGAAAAGACAAACGTAGGGATGAAATAGATTCAGCAAAGTGAGGCCCGATATTCTAGACAGAACGAGGATAGGAAAGATAACTTTGCGGTCTACACAAAACCCTAAAGAAAACCACGCAAAGGGGGCAAAAAGACCCTCCGTACCGAACTAACGGCACGGAGGTACACCCTTTGCGTCCCAGAGCTTCCAGCAAAACAAATAGACAAGCTGGACAGAAAAAATAGCAACAAATAGCAAAGAAGCACTTAGCTATGCAGAGCAGCAGGCCACAGGAATGATCCAGAGAAACACAAGTCCAACACTGGAACATTGACAGGAAGCATGGATCAAAGCATCAGGTGGAGTTAAGTAGAGAAGCAGCTAACGACCTCACCAGATCACCTGAGGGAGGAAACTCAGAAGCTGCAGTACCACTTTCCTCCACAAACGGAAGCTCCCAGAGAGAATCAGCCGAAGTACCACTTGTGACCACAGGAGGGAGATCTGCCACAGAATTCACAACAGTTGAGGAGCACTTTCTTGAATATCTACATCACTTGTGGCCTACAAAAACCCTGTACCTGACCTTGCAATGCCACCAGTTTCTATTGCCCCCTGAGAAGCATCCTCCTCCCGTAAATATTCATTCCCCATCACCCTCCTCCTCTTCTTCTGCCACCTCGTCCCGGAGACTTCCCTGAGCAGACAATGGCTGACTGTCATCAAGGCTTCCCTCCCCCACAGCCGCAGACACCTGCTCCTTGATGTGCGTCAATCTTTGCATCAGCAGACGCATTAGTGGGATGCTCATGCTTATGATGGCGTTGTCTGCACTGACCAGCCGTGTGCATTTCTCAAAACACTGAAGGACTTGACAGAGGTCTTGGAGCTTTGACCACTGCACACCAGACAACTCCATGTCTGCCATCCAACTGCCTGCCCGTGTATGTGTATCCTCCCACAAATACACGACAGCACGCCTCTGTTCGCACAGCCTCTGAAGCATGTGCAGTGTGGAGTTCCACCTTGTTGCAACGTCGATTATTAGGCGGTGCTGGGGAAGATTCAGCGATGGCTGAGGTTTCTGCATACGGCTGGAGTGTACAGGCGACCGGCGGATGTGCAAGCAAAGTCTGCTCACCTTCAGGAGCAGGGCTGGTAAATCAGGGTAATTTTCGAGGAAGCACTGCACCACCAGGTTCAAGGTGTGAGCCAGGCAAGGTATGTGTTTCAGTTCTGAAAGGGTTATGGCAGCCATAAAATTCATTCCATTATCACTGACTACCTTGCCTTCCTCAAGATGTACACTGCCCAGCCATGACTGAGTTTCTTGCTGCAAGTACTCGGCCAGTACTTCCGCGGTGTGTCTGTTGTCGCCCAAACACTTCATTTGCAACACAGTCTGCTGACGTTTACCACAAGCTGTTCGATAATAGGACACCTCGTGTGCAACACTGGCAGCTGCGGATGGAGTGGTCGTGCGACTGCGCTCTGTGGATGAGCTTTTGCTTCTGGAGGAGGAGGAGGAGGAGGAGGGGGGGAAAACGCCTACAGCAAACTGTTTTCTAGACCGTGGGCTAGGCAGAACTGTACCACTATGGCTCACTGCCGGAGCCCGCATCAAAGAGGGGCCTCTGACCTCGGACGTACTATCCCGTCCGAGGTCAGAAAGGGGTTAAATCTCCCTTTTTTTGGGGGGGAGACAGCAGCAAAAAACAGGCCCAGCCTATTACACTACACAATGTCAGTGGCAGAACGTGGCTGCCATATTTACGACAAACAGAACTGATGTATAGAAACTTGTGGGCAATTTAAATCTCCCTTTCTGGGGGGGTAGAATGCAGCAAAAAAACAGGCCCTATGTATTACACTACACAATGTAAGTGGCACAACGTGGCTGACAGATATATAAAAAAACACAAGTCCTGTAGTACAATTTCAATCTCCGTACAATGATCTCAGGACAAGTATGGCAGCAATAAAAAGGACTGCTGCACACAAAAGAATGTGGACAAAGAAACAAGAGAACTGTGCAGAAAGGAGCAACAGGATTTTTGCTTTTAAAAAAGCAGTTGGTTTGCACAGCGGCGTACACACAGTAATGCAGCTATCAGGGAGCCTTATAGGGCAGACTAATAAGCTACAGAGCTGATGCACAAAAAAAACTCCACTGTCCCTGCAAAGAAAAGGTGGTGTTGGACAGTGGAAATCGCTACAGCACAAGCAGTTTCGGGGTTAATCTTCCCTCCCTAACTATCCTTTCTTCTGAAGCAGCTGCAGCAACCTCTCCCTATGCTAAGATTGGCAGAAGTAAGATGGCGGTCGGCGTGCACGCCCCTTTATATTCCCTGTGACGCCGCAGAAAACAAGCCAATCACTGTCATGCCCTTCTCTAAGATGGTGGGGATCGAGACCTATGTCATCACGCTGCCCACACTCTGCGTCCTCCTTCATTGGATGAGAAATGGCGCTTAAAGCGTCATACGAAACGTGACTTTGGCGCGCAGATCGCCGACCTCATGGCCGATCCCACAGTGCCAAAAGTCGGCGATTTTTGAAATTGTCCGATCCATTTGAGTCAACCCTAATGGTAATAAAGTTAATCGTATCTACTTTAATGTGAATAGTAATTAATCCCATTATCCTATTTACATTTTGGCCTGCACTTTAATATACATAATAACACAAAACTGCATGAAGTTTACATGCCAGTGTAAAGTGACTGAAAAAATTAAGAATAAAATAGTATGAAATATATAGAATTCGTTATCGAATAACAATGGTAAAACTAGAACATAGAATTTAGAATTTAAAAAGACAGGGGATGAAAGAAACCTCCAAAGGAATTTCAGGAACAGGGGCACGGCAGACCACCATATGGATGAAAAGATTTTAAAACACCACACGCTGGAAACCAAATTGAGTCACTATAGCCTGCTAATAACAAATTGGATTTCTGAGCCAACAAAAAGATATGTGATTTAGTAACACCCAATAGCGGGGAATCCAAAAAGTACAAATGGTCAGATTAAATTAATTGCGGCCTGATACAATTCAGTTAAGGCAATGCACACAACACTAAAAAGAAAACCGGCAAAGAATATATAAATGTTACCTGAAACCAATGTGTTGGTAAAGTGCTGCGGTGTGGTGCAGAGAGAAGGGGGTACTGCGTGCCGCTTCCTACAACCGACAAGCGCCGTTTCGCTGATGCTTCTTCTTAGTGGGGCGATACAGGTACTAAGGTGGAAGGGGATTTTATACATACCGCATGTTTGCTTTACAGCAGGTGCCGACTAATGAAATAAGGAGGACCGGATGTGTACACAGTGTTGCCAGGGCGTTACTGCGGCGCGTGTCGCCGGGATCTGAGCTAATGGGACTTCCGGAACAGAGCTCCGTGACCCGCAGTGGAACGCACTGCGTTCACATGTGGAGCACTTCCGGGAGTCAGAGGGAGATACAAGAAACCGCGCATGCGCACTGAACGTGCTGGCCACTGCGTGTGTGGCAGAAAGGGATGAAAGGAAAGGAACACCTTTACTTCATGGAAGAAGTATGTGGGAGTTCTTATACGAGTACAGAAGCACATAAATATTGGGGAGAGAGTAAAAGGAAGAATGGATAAAAACTGGGATTACAAAGCGTGATATAAAATAGGATATGCTAGAAAAAAATATAAATAAATTAATAAAGATAAATATATATATATATATTGACATCAATAAAGGAAGAGTGAAAGGGACGTAAAGGGGGAAGTGCCAAACGGTGCTACGCTTGGGTGGATAAAAGGGCCATGATATTTAAATATTTAAACGACCCCGGGTTATAAAGTGCATATGTGCGGTGGGACATAACACTATGGTATAATGTAAAATAGATGTAAACAGATTGTAAATATATTATATAAAATATGTATGTGGGGGATACACAGGTAAGTATACAATAACGAATGTGGGAATATATTAAAAATAATGAAATAATGAAATGAAATAAGAAGGTGAGACAAATCTTGTTAAAATTCAGATGCCGAACAGGATTTCTATCATTTCCCAAATTTGTAAGTCCACAGGAGTCTAAGTGGATTTAATTCATGTTGATATCCTTATACTCGATGTTAGTCCCCAGAGCGAATCCGGAGCAGAAAAGGCGCCATCACTGAAACGTCCTAGATGGACCTTGGTTTAGATATAAGAAGACGTATCATGTAAAAACCAGCACCCATCACATATTGTTGCCTGCAGTAGATAAAAAAATTCAAATTTAGTACAAAATTTAAAATGGAGAAAAAAGGTGTAGGGTAAATAGAAATAAAACCTTAGAACCTAAAAGCCTCGGACAAGAGGTTAAAAGGAGTAGTGCTACAAAAATGAAAACTACTGTAAGGGAGAATTTGTCACGGTGAGCTTAGGTAGGTTAAAGCTAATAACCCCGGCCCCTGCGATATCCCTCAGACTAGGGAAACCCTGTCTGTCCCTCTCCCAGAGATTACACTGATGGTGTGCTTGTCTGGGCCGCCTGGCCTGGCCCTAACTCCTGTTTCAGTACTAATCTGAAACCTCTACCCACCACCCAGTGATAATACCTCACATTAACCCCTGCAGAAAGCACAGACAGGGAAAACCAAAAACGCATCACGCCGCAAACACACTCAGGAAAACACTATAATGTGCACAGGGCAAAACAAAACACAAATAGGAAGGAGAAATATGACAAAGGATCATACACCACCAGATATGATATTTCCGCTGCAAGTCCACCACTCCGAACAGAGATCACCAGGTACAAGACACAAGCTATAATCGGCGACGCCCAAAGTTCAGAAGAACTATTTAAAGGCCGTGGGCGTGACCCAGTCTCCAATCTGAGTACCAGCTAGATTAACCCCGGAACAACCTAGATAAAATCTAGCCTGCGCCACTGAGCGCATAGTGGACGAATGCAGAATTACAGCTGTCTGTTGGACGCCCTAGTGTGAATAGCGTCCGACATGACAGAATTATTACAAAAAGGAATCAAAACCCAGGCTTTCGTTGAGGCCTACAGGAGTCATCGTATTTAGACGGTAGATCCATCTGCTTTCTTGTTTTGCCAATGTTTTTCCTAAATCGCCTCCTCGTATACCCAGTTCAATTTGGTCAATTGCCATGAAGATAAGGCCCCTATGGTTAGAATTGTGATGGATTTTGAAATGACAGGGTAAAGTTTTGAGCAATGAAATGTCTTCAATGGTTTTTGCTTTCTCAATGTCTCTAATGTGCCTTCTTATTCTGATTTTAAATTCACGTGTCGTTAGGCCAATGTATATAAGGATACAGGGGCCGGTTGCATGATAGATGACTCCACATGATCCACATGAAAGGTGTTTTCTGATTGTAACCAGCCTGGATCCACTGTATGTAAAGAGTCAGTATAATCTCTGCAAACACTGACAGCCCTCACATCTTTCCATTATTTCTTTGTTTGCAAATGAAATTTAATACTGTTGGACAAGAGTAGCCGTCAGATAAAGATTCATTGGCCTTTCACAACCTAACTGAAAAGATGCATGTCCATTTGGATGCGAAAAGTCACTGTTGTGATAGGAAATGGTTAAGAAATGTGGCAGGATAAAGTAGCTAATCATTGCAAAAATATGGCATTTTTCCACTCGAAAACTGAAGTGCAACCAACAAAATGTTCCTTCCTAAGTGATTTTTAAATCGTATTCAAACAAGTTTTATTTAAGAAAATATATATGATAATAAAGTTAATAAAGAGCAAATCGTATCTGCTTTAATGTGAATAGGCAACAAGATAAAACAATAAATCTGTTGCATTTAATACCATAGACAGAGTACAAAATGGTAATGAATAACAAAAAGAGGGTGCAATGTGCAAGTAAACAATGTGCAGAGTCTGTGGTAAGTTACGTGTCAATATTTATCATTTGATCTCCGTGTTTCGTAGAATCAGAGATACCTCGGTGCAAGTCCATTAATCGGTTAGTGATGCATTCATATAAATTTGCAATCTGAGGATGAGTCAGCATCTGGTCACGGATTTAGCTGTGAGCAATCAACTTCCTTAATTATTAAAAAAAAAAAAACATTTCAGTTATGGAGGCAGAGAATATAGCAAAGAGATTTGGCACTCCCATTAAAGTTTTGATCCTCTCGATATATTGCTATCATATTATATAGCACTGTGTACTTACAATTGCTTCATTTGCCTTTCTACTCAGCTGATTCTTCTCTTGTCTATTTTCCTTTGTCTATATTGAAGCTACAATATACAACACGTGAAATGCATGTTGGGGTCTTTTCATCCATCTTCTATCATGGGTAAGGGCGCAATATTTGTTACAGCCAACTGCGATGCGGCTGATGCATATGTTAGGTGTCCATTGTTGACAATTATGGTTTTTGCATCTTGATACACACCATTGGCCAGTGCTCTATTATTTGGAGGTTCCCAATCCCTTCTTGATAGAATGTAGTGTTATACACTTGCACTTTTGCCTTTACACTTATCATTTGTCACCAGGGAATGTTGGTTCTTTCCCATACTTGTTCTAATTTTACTTATATAAAGTTGTACATTATTTTTAGTCTGAAGTAATAAAATATAACTACAATTTTGCTACAAAAACTCCATTGTCTCTGATTGCTTCACATGCCTCTTGACTTGTGTTTTTGGCCGCTAGGTGACTTCACCCCTGTTTGCTTGATACCATCAGTTCTGTTCCATACCTGTAACTTGCGGCTCTGGTGAGTCCAGAAGCTAGGGGTTTAATCTTATTAATTTGGTTTCTGTCTGCTCTTAGCACTAGGTGGGGCTTTTTTATATAAATTTCTGAAATCCTACTCCTACTGCCAGTCAATAGTTCTGCTCTCCTGGTTCAAGCTTCTGTGATGTGTTCCAGTGTTTGTCCTGATTATTCCAGTTCATTGACCTTGGCTTGATGTCTGACTATTTGCTTGTTTTATGATTTTCTTCCTGACCTCTCGGCTATGGCCCTGCTTCGTGACTAGAGTTGAGCGACCTTGACCTTTTTAGAGTCGAGCCAGGTTTCGCGAAACCCGACTATCTCAAAAGTCGAGTCGAGTGGAATCGGCCGATTATCGCGAAAAGTCAGGGATCGACCGAAACACGAAACCCAATGCAAGTCAATGGGGGAGCATAGTCGGCAGTGAGTAGAGGCCAGGAAAACATGTACAGAGCCCATTGTATTGGCAAAAACATCCATTCTTGCTACTGAAGCTTGTCAATCGTAATTTAGCTTATAATAATTGTAAGGCATTTGAAATTGGGGGTCATTTGGCTAAAGTTGTGGGGGGTAGGGCTGGTTCAAGCAATTAGTGGGCCAAGGAAATCTGGACAATGTCACGGCAGTGGAGCAGGGAGAGGTAAGTATTTCAACTTTGCAAGTTCTGTGATCCTGAGCAAGCAGGGGGGGCCCACTCGTTGGCATTGGCACTGGCACAGGGCCCCTCAAAGTACAGCGGTGTGTTTGCACGGCGGGGGCGCCTCCCACCGGCAGCAACACTTTTGCGTACTATGAGGGGCCCTGTGCCAGTGACGTCGCCAACGAGTATTCCTCCCCCCACCTGATGAAGGAACCTGCACCTTCATCTGCACCTTCCTCTTTGTCCCCGTGTAAGGTGGTATGGTATGCGGGAAGGGGGACCTGACTTTCAGCAGGGTCACAATCTTGCAGTGTAGCGTGCATGGGGAATGTTGCATTATGGGCCCAAAGAATAAAGTGGGCTAAATGCAGTTCAAAATTGGTAACAGGACTAACCAGGGGGCATTGTTTTGTTCAGTGGAGGACAACTGGAATGAGAGGCTGACACAGAGAGTAGGCCCAAATCAGTAAGTATTCTAAATGCAGTTCAAAATTGGTAACAGTAGTAAACCGGCGGCACAGCTTTGTTCACTGTAGGAGAACAGCAAGGAGCGGCAGACACAGATAGAAGGCCCCAACCCAACTAGTAGGCCTAATGCAGTGTTGTTTTCAACAACTACTAAACGAGAGCCAGAAGATCGAAGCAATGGAGAGGAAACCTGGGGAACACCTTGGAGTGGAAGACACCGTCTCTACAGCCCAGACCCAACTTGCAGGCCGAATGCAGTGTTGTTTTCAATAAATACTAAACGAGAGCCAGAAGATTGAAGCAATGGAGAGGCAACCTGGAGAACACCTTGGAGCAGAAGACACCGTCTCTACACCCCAGACCCAACTTGTAGGCCGAATGCAGTGTTGTTTTCAACAACTACTAAACAAGAGCTTTAAGATTGAAGCAATGGAGAGGAAACCTGGAGAACACCTTGGAGCGGAAGACACCGTCTCTACAACCCAGACCCAACTTGTAGGCCGAATGCAGTGTTGTTTTCAACAACTACTTAAGAAGAGCTTTAAGATTGAAGCAATGGAGAGGAAACCTGGAGAACACCTTGGAGCGGAAGACACCGTCTCAACCACCCAGACCCAACTTGTAGGCCAAATGCAGTGTTGTTTTCAACAACTACTTAAGAAGAGCTTTAAGATTGAAGCAATGGAGAGGAAACCTGGAGAACACCTTGGAGCGGAAGACACCGTCCAGTTGTGGTTCATTTTAATGAAGGTTAGATCATCAATACTTTGGGTAGCCAGACGAGTCCTTTTTTCGGTTAATATTGAACCTGCAGCACTGAATACTCTTTCTGATAGGACACTAGCTGCCGGGCAAGCAAGCTCCTGCAATGCATATTCTGCCAATTCTGGCCAGGTGTCTAATTTGGATGCCCAGTAATCAAAATGGGAATGACGGTTGAGGTAGAACATCGATAAGGGATGAAAAATAGTTAGTAACCATACTGGACAAATGTTGTCTCCTGTCACTTTGAATTGATGCAGCAGTACCTGTTCTGTCTGCGGTCATAGCAAAATCACTCCACAACCTGGTCAGAAAACCCCTCTGTCCAACGCCACTTCGGATTTCTGCACCTCTAACACTTCTGGTCTGCTGCCGCCTGCTGCTCGTGTGAGAACGATCACGGGCACTGTGTGCTGGGAATGCCTGAAGCAAACGGTCAACAAGAGTTGATTGTTTGGTTGCTAATATTAGTTCCAAGTTCTCATGTGGCATAATATTTTGCAATTTGCCTTTATAGCGAGGATCAAGGAGGCAGGCCAACCAGTAATCGTCATAGTTCATCATTTTTGTAATGCGTGTGTCTCTTTTGAGGATACGTAAGGCATAATCCGCCATGTGTGCCAAAGTTCCAGTTGTCAAATCTGCGGTTGTGCTTGGTTGAGGGGCAGTTTCAGGCAAATCTACGTCACTTGTGTCCCTCAGAAACCCAGAACCCGGCCTTGCCACGCCACCAATTTCCAGTGGCCCCGGAGAAGCTTCCTCATTAAAAAAATACTCATCCCCATCATCCTCCTCGTCCTCCTACTCCTGTTCACCCGCTACCTCGTCCTGTACACTGCCCTGACCAGACAATGGCTGACTGTCATCAAGGCTTTCCTCTTCCTCGGCTGCAGATGCCTGCTCCTTTATGTGCGTCAAACTTTGCATCAGCAGACGCATTAGGGGGATGCTCATGCTTATTATGGCGTTGTCTGCACTAACCAGCCGTGTGCATTCCTCAAAACACTGAAGGACTTGACACATGTCTTGTATCTTCGACCACTGCACACCTGACAACTCCATGTCTGCCATCCTACTGTCTGCCCGTGTATGTGTATCCTCCCACAAAAACATAACAGCCCGCCTCTGTTCGCACAGTCTCTGAAGCATGTGCAGTGTTGAGTTCCACCTTGTTGCAACGTCTATGATTAGGCGATGCTGGGGAAGGTTCAAAGACCGCTGATAGGTCTGCATACGGCTGGAGTGTACGGGCGAACGGCGGATATGTGAGCAAAGTCCGCGCACTTGGAGGAGCAGGTCGGATAACCCCGGATAACTTTTCAGGAAGCACTGCACAACCAGGTTTAAGGTGTGAGCCAGGCAAGGAATGTGTTTCAGTTGGGAAAGGGAGATGGCAGCCATGAAATTCCTTCCGTTATCACTCACTACCTTGCCTGCCTCAAGATCTACTGTGCCCAGCCAAGACTGCGTTTCTCTCTGCAAGAACTCGGACAGAACTTCCGCGGTGTGTCTGTTGTCGCCCAAACACTTCATAGCCAATACAGCCTGCTGACGCTTGCCAGTAGCTGCCCCATAATGGGACAACTGGTGTGCAACAGTGCCAGCTGCGGATGGAGTGGTTTGGCGACTGCGGTCTGTGGACGAGCTCTCGCTTCTGCAGAAGGACGAGGAGGAGGAGGAGGGGGTGCGAACACCTACAGCCAACTGTTTCCTAGACCGTGGGCTAGGCAGAACTGTCCCGAAATTGATGTCCCCTGTGGACCCTGCATCCACCACATTCACCAAATGTGCCGTGATGGACACGTAACGTCCCTGGCCATGCCTACTGGTCCATGCATCTGTTGTCAGGTGCACCTTTGTACTCACAGATTGCCTGAGTGCATGGACGATGCGCTCTTTAACATGCTGGTGGAGGGCTGGGATGGCTTTTCTCGAAAATAAGTGTCGACTGGGTAGCTCGTAGCGTGGTACAGCGTAGTCCATCAGGGCTTTGAAAGCTTCACTTTCAACTAACCAGTAGGGCATCATCTCTAACGAGATTAGTCTAGCTATGTGGGCGTTCAAACCCTGTGTACGCGGATGCGAGGATAAGTACTTCCTTTTTCTAACCAGAGTCTCATGTAGGGTGAGCTGGACTGGAGAGCTGGAGATCGTGGAACTAGCGGGTGTGCCGGTGGACATGGCAGACTGAGAGACGGTTGGAGACGGTATTGTTTCCGCCGGTGCCCTAGATGCAGTGTTTCCTACTACGAAACTGGTGATTCCCTGACCCTGACTGCTTTGGCCTGGCAAAGAAACCTGCACAGATACTGCAGGTGGTGCGGAAAATGGTGGCCTTAGAGTGACGGCAGGGATGTAGCGTTGCTGACTAGCTTCATTGGCCGAGGGTGCTACAACCTTAAGGGACGTTTGGTAGTTAGTCCAGGCTTGCAAATTCATGGTGGTTAAATGTCTATGCATACAACTTGTATTGAGACTTTTCAGATTCTGACCTCTGCTTAAGGTAGTTGAACATTTTTGACAGATGACTTTGCGCTGATCAATTGGATGTTGTTTAAAAAAATGCCAGACTGCACTCTTTCGAGCCTCGGATCCCTTTTCAGGCATTGCAGACTGAGCTTTAACCGGATGGCCACGCTGTCCTCCAACAGGTTTTGGCTTTGCCACGCGTTTTGTCCCATCTACGGGCCCGGTAGATGGAACCTGTTGCGATGTTGATGCCTGCTGCGGCCCCTCCTCCTCCTCTTCAGAACTACTGCCGCCTGCACCCTGTTCCCCCAATGGCTGCCAATTGGGGTCAACAACTGGGTCATCTATAACCTCCTCTTCTAGCTCGTGCGCAACTTCATCTGTGTCACCGTGTAAGTCGGTGGTAGAGCGTTCGTGACGGGGCAACATAGTTTCATCAGGAAACACAAAAGAGAATAGTAAAACCAAAAACACTCAGTTTGAAAAAATGTTGCAGTAATCCGCAAGTGCTAGTAAAAGATGTAAAAAACAGGGTATTTGGTTGATACGTTTTTTGCAAAAAATGTATACTGAGCTGCTCTACCAATCTTCACGGTATACCCTTATCAGAGCAGTCCTAACTAATGTATGCAATCCCTATCTGATGTATTTAAAAACCTGATCATCTGTATATAACCTGTGTGAACAGGGTTCAGAGAGGAAAAAATCCATGTGTGCATACAAGGTAGAACAGCTTTTGTGCAGATAGCCCAAGAGGAGTGGTGGAACTCCCCAGACTTGTTCACTGTGCAAGTAGCCCATGTGTTCCTGTTTCCATAATTGTTCTCTTGTGTCTACAAGGTTTTTAAATACATCAGATAGGGATTGCATACATTAGTTAGGACTGCTCTGATAAGGGTATACCGTGAAGATTGGTAGAGCAGCTTAGTATACATTTTTTGCAAAAAACGTATCAACCAAATACCCTGTTTTTTACATCTTTTACTAGCACTTGCGGATTACTGCAACATTTTTTCAAACTGAGTGTTTTTGGTTTTACTATTCTCTTTTGTGTCTTCAGGTTTCTTGAAGGTGTGTGAACATGATCATACAGACTTGTTCACTGTGCAAGTAGCCCATGTGTTCCTGTTTCCATAATTGTTCTCTTGTGTCTACAAGACTGGGGAGTTCCACCACTCCTCTTGGGCTATCTGCACAAAAGCTGTTCTACCCTGTATGCACACATGGATTTTTCCTCTCTGAACCCTGTTCACACAGGTTATATACAGATGATCAGGTTTTTAAATACATCAGATAGGGATTGCATACATTAGTTAGGACTGCTCTGATAAGGGTATACCGTGAAGATTGGTAGAGCAGCTTAGTATACATTTTTTGCAAAAAACGTATCAACCAAATACCCTGTTTTTTACATCTTTTACTAGCACTTGCGGATTACTGCAACATTTTTTCAAACTGAGTGTTTTTGGTTTTACTATTCTCTTTTGTGTCTTCAGGTTTCTTGGTGGTGTGTGAACATGATCCTACAGACTTGTTCACTGTGCAAGTAGCCCATGTGTTCCTGTTTCCATAATTGTTCTCTTGTGTCTACAAGACTGGGGAGTTCCACCACTCCTCTTGGGCTATCTGCACAAAAGCTGTTCTACCCTGTATGCACACATGGATTTTTCCTCTCTGAACCCTGTTCACACAGGTTATATACAGATGATCAGGTTTTTAAATACATCAGATAGGGATTGCATACATTAGTTAGGACTGCTCTGATAAGGGTATACCGTGAAGATTGGTAGAGCAGCTTAGTATACATTTTTTGCAAAAAACGTATCAACCAAATACCCTGTTTTTTACATCTTTTACTAGCACTTGCGGATTACTGCAACATTTTTTCAAACTGAGTGTTTTTGGTTTTACTATTCTCTTTTGTGTCTTCAGGTTTCTTGGTGGTGTGTGAACATGATCCTACAGACTTGTTCACTGTGCAAGTAGCCCATGTGTTCCTGTTTCCATAATTGTTCTCTTGTGTCTACAAGACTGGGGAGTTCCACCACTCCTCTTGGGCTATCTGCACAAAAGCTGTTCTACCTTGTATGCACACATGGATTTTTTCCTCTCTGAACCCTGTTCACACAGGTTATATACAGATGATCAGGTTTTTAAATACATCAGATAGGGATTGCATACATTAGTTAGGACTGCTCTGATAAGGGTATACCGTGAAGATTGGTAGAGCAGCTTAGTATACATTTTTTGCAAAAAACGTATCAACCAAATACCCTGTTTTTTACATCTTTTACTAGCACTTGCGGATTACTGCAACATTTTTTCAAACTGAGTGTTTTTGGTTTTACTATTCTCTTTTGTGTCTTCAGGTTTCTTGGTGGTGTGTGAACATGATCATACAGACTTGTTCACTGTGCAAGTAGCCCATGTGTTCCTGTTTCCATTGTTTCATCAGGGTCTGATTCTGGATCAGTACCCTGCGAGGGCAATGTTGTGGTCTGAGTCAAAGGACCAGCATAGTAGTCTGGCTGTGGCTGTGCATCAGTGCACTCCATGTCAGATTCAACTTGTAATGGGCATGGCCTGTTAACTGCTTCACTTTCTAAGCCAGGGACGGTATGTGTAAAGAGCTCCATGGAGTAACCCGTTGTGTCGCCTGCTGCATCCTTCTCTGTTGTTGTTTTTGCTGAAGAGGACAAGGAAGCGACTTGTCCCTGACCGTGAACATCCACTAACGACGCGCTGCTTTTACATTTACCAGTTTCAAAAGAGGAGGCAAAAGAGCTAGAGGCTGAGTCAGCAAGGTAAGCCAAAACTTGCTCTTGCTGCTCCGGCTTTAAAAGCGGTTTTCCTACTCCCAGAAAAGGGAGCGTTCGAGGCCTTCTGTAGCCAGACGACGAACTTGGCTCCACAGCTCCAGACTTAGGTGCAATATTTTTTTTCCCACGACCACCTGATGCTCCACTACCACTACCATCATTACCAGCTGACAATGAACGCCCACGGCCACGACCTCTTCCACCAGACTTCCTCATTGTTTTAAAAACTTAACCAAAGTAACGGTATATGTTGCTGTCAAACAACTTACACGGTGAGCTATAACTTCAGTATGATTTAGATATCCCTGTACAGGTGGGTGAGACCGCAAGGAAAATCAGGCACAATGTTACACACTCTGTTTTCGGTAGCACCAAATGAGAGAGATGCCACACACGCAGGACTGTCACTCAAGCACAAATGTCAATATTGATCTCCCACTTTTTTTTTTTTTTTTTTCAGGGAGAATTTAGAAACCAAATAAAAAAAAAATAGGCTTTCTATGGCCCACTATTTGAGAGAGAAAGATGGCACACCCAGGAGTCAAGACTGGCACACAAGCAGAAAGTTCAATATTAATCTCCCACTGTTTTTTTTTTTTATTTTTTCAGGGAGAATTTAGAAACCAAATAAAGAAAAAATGATTTTTTCAGGGAGAATTTAGAAACCAAATAAAAAAAAAATAGGCTTTCTATAGCCCACTATTTGAGAGAGAGATATGGCACACCCAGGAGTCAAGACTGGCACACAAGCAGAAAGGCCAATATTAATCTCCCACTGATTTGTTTTTATTTTTTCAGGGAGACTTTAGAAACCAAATAAAAAAAAATGATTTTTTCAGGGAGAATTTAGAAACCAAATAAAAAAAATGATTTTTTCAGGGAGAATTTAGAAACCAAATAAAAAAAAATAGGCTTTCTATGGCCCACTATTTGAGAGACAGAGATGGCACACCCAGGAGTCAAGACTGGCACACAAGCAGAAAGGCCAATATTAATCTCCCACTGATTTTTTTTTATTTTTTCAGGGAGAATTTAGAAACCAAATAAAAAAAAATAGGCTTTCTATGGCCCACTATTTGAGAGAGAGAGATGGCACACCCAGGAGTCAAGACTGGCACACAAGCAGAAAGGGCAATATTAATCTCCCACTGATTTTTTTTTTATTTTTTCAGGGAGAATTTAGAAACCAAATAAAAAAAAAATAGACTTTCTATGGCCCACTATTTGAGAGACAGAGATGGCACACCCAGGAGTCAGGAATGGCACACAAGCAGAAAGGCCAATATTAATCTCCCACTGATTTTTTTTTATTTTTTCAGGGAGAATTTAGAAACCAAATAAAAAAAAATAGGCTTTCTATGGCCCACTATTTGAGAGAGAGAGATGGCACACCCAGGAGTCAAGACTGGCACACAAGCAGAAAGGCCAATATTAATCTCCCACTGATTTTTTTTTATTTTTTCAGGGAGAATTTAGAAACCAAATAAAAAAAAAAATAGACTTTCTATGGCCCACTATTTGAGAGACAGAGATGGCACACCCAGAAGTCAGGAATGGCACACAAGCAGAAAGGCCAATATTAATCTCCCACTGTGTTAGGGACTGGCGGAACGCACCAAGAATCAGATGTTATGGTATTAGGTGCGTTCGCAGTCCGAGGTCCACCGTGCAGGTAAAAGACCCTGCTGCTAGTAAGACGGACTATATGGCGGTACTAAGTATACACACATGGGTTAACTTCACCCTGCGTGAAGGAAGCGATCCTGTTGCGTCACAGGACCGCAGTACCGCACATAAAGCGCGAGCAAGTAGTCAGCGGACTCAACCCCTACACAGGATTGAAGTCCGATTAGACACTTGCTGGCACAACACCGCAACTGGGTGTGTCAGAGGAACATAAATAATAATATTAAGGCACAAGAGTGCGTGCGGTGACGCACTGACGGACGCCACTAAACACCCAGGCTTGGGTCAGGAAAGCGCAGAGCAAGCGCACGGCGCCGTACTGGCGGACACAGCAACTGTTAGCTGTAATGTGTGTTTCGTGCTGTTGGATAAGTCGGGCGCTAGATAGCAAACATACACCTTCCGCGAACAGACATTCAATAGGGAGGGTATTTAAAGAATGACTTTCACTCACAACACACACACATATTTACAAGACAATACTAGCAGCTTATATAGTTGCAGCACAGGAAGCTGCTACCGAAATTTTGCCCTTTCAGGACCTTCCTGGAGGACCAATGGGACGTGCTGCAGTACCTGAGCATGTGACCCTCGATCTCCAACGGGAGATCTTGCCCTGGGCATGCTCAGTGTGTGCAAATAAGGACTTAGTCCCAGAGAAGCCCGCTCTCCGCAGATCAGTGCAGGGTACAACAGGAGAGCCAGAAAAGGCAGCAGTAACCCTTTGCACAGAATCAGTCCCAGCGAGACGCTGGGAGCGACGCCTCCGCTGAGCAGACCCCGCTGCGGCCGATTCCGAATGGGAGACCGCAGCAGACACGGATCGAGATTCCCCCTGTGCAGCAGAGGAAACTCGACTCCTAACATTACCCCCCCCTCCTAGGGCCCCCCCTCCCTGGCCTCGCTACGCTCGAAGGCAGCAATGAGCTGCGGAGCCCGAATGTGCTCAGCAGGCTCCCAGGACCTGTCCTCAGGACCATAACCCTTCCAGTCCACCAAATAAAATTTTTTGCCACGTACCACCTTGCACCCCAAAATAGCGTTCACCTCGAAATCGTCCGTAGACGAACCCGATGTCTCGGCAGATGACTCAGAAAACCGAGACATGTATACGGGCTTAAGGAGGGACACATGAAAGGTGTCGGTGATACCAAGGCGTGGAGGAAGGGCCAGACGGTAGACCACAGGATTAACCTGTTCGAGGACCTTGAAGGGACCCAAGTAGCGAGGTGCAAACTTAGTGGACTCTACACGCAGCCTGATGTTACGGGCGGAGAGCCACACTAAATCGCCAGGAGCCAAGGTCGGGGCAGGGCGCCGATGTGCATCGGCGGAGGACCTCATTCTCTCCTTCGAGGCCCGAATGGCATCCTGAGTGCGGTCCCAAATGTCCCGTGCCTCCACTGCCCAGTCTGCCACCCTGGAGTCAGCAGAGGACACGGGCATAGGCACAGGAACCCGCGGATGCTGGCCGTAATTAAGGAGGAAAGGAGTATGACCGGTGGAGTCGGCTACAGCGTTATTAAGGGCGAACTCTGCCCATGGTAATAAAGATGCCCAGTAGTGTTGAGCGATACCGTCCGATACTTGAAAGTATCGGTATCGGATAGTATCGGCCGATACCCAAAAAATATCGGATATCGCCGATACCGATATCCGATACCAATACAAGTCAATGGGACATCAAGTATCGGAATGTATCCTCATGAATCCCAGGGTCTGAAGGAGAGGAAACTCTCCTTCAGGCCCTGGGATCCATATTAAAGTGTAAAATAAAGAATTAAAATAAAAAATATTGTTATATTCACCTCTCCGGTGGCCCCTGGACATCAGCGGGAGGATCCGGCGTCCGGCACGGCTTCTTTCTTCAAAATGCGCGCCTTTAGGACCTGTGGAATGACGTCCCGGCTTCTGATTGGTCGCGTGCCGCCCATGTGACCGCCACGCGACCAATCAGAAGCCGCGACGTCATTCCTCAGGTCCTAGAAGGCGCTCATTCTAGGACTTTAGCTGAGGAATGACGTCGCGGCTTCTGATTGGTCGCGTGGCGGTCACATGGGCGGCACGCGACCAATCAGAAGCCGGGACGTCATTCCACAGGTCCTAAAGGCGCGCATTTTGAAGAAAGAAGCCGTGCCGGACGCCGGATCCTCCCGCTGATGTCCAGGGGCCGCCGGAGAGGTGAATATAACAATATTTTTTATTTTAATTCTTTATTTTACACTTCCGATACCGATACCCGATATCACAAAAATATCGGATCTCGGTATCGGAATTCCGATACCGCAAGTATCGGCCAATACCCGATACTTGCGGTATCGGAATGCTCAACACTAATGCCCAGTCATCCTGCCTGGCAGAAACAAAATGTCGTAGATATGTGACCAGAGTCTGATTGGCCCTCTCTACCAACCCATTCGTCTCGGGATGATATGCGGAAGAGAGATTTAACTCAATGCTGAGAAGACGACAAAGCTCTCTCCAGAACCGAGACGCAAACTGGGGACCCCGGTCACTGACAATTTTGTCTGGCATGCCGTGTAGGTGGAAGATGTGTCTTATGAACAACGCTGCCAAGGCCCGTGCAGAAGGTAACCGTGGGAGAGGCACCAAATGCACCATTTTCGAGAAATGATCGGTAATAACCCAAATGATGGTACAGCCGCGAGACTTGGGCAAACCCACTACAAAGTCCATCCCGACCATCTCCCAGGGACTGTCTGCCACCGGCAAGGGATAGAGCAACCCAGATGGCCGTTGTCGAGGAGACTTATTTTTGGCGCATGAGACACACGCCAGAACGTAATCTCTGACATCTCGGAGCATATGCGGCCACCAGTACGTCCTCGCCAGCAGCTCAGATGTCCTTTTTGTCCCAAAGTGTCCACCCACCCTGGAGGAATGAGCCCAAGAGAGAACCTCCGGTCGCAAATTTATGGGCACAAAAGTCTTGCCCGGAGGCACAGACTCAAGCGACACCGGAGCCATGGTTCTCAAGCTCTCAGAAGGAACAATAAGCCGAGGCTCTCCTTCCTCCTCCTCAGATGACACAACAGAGCGAGAAGGAGCATCAGCTCGAATATTCTTCTCCCCAGCGAGATAATGGAGGGTGAAATGGAATCGGGAGAAGAATAAGGACCATCTGGCCTGGCAAGAATTTAGCCGCTGGGCTGTTTGCAAATAGAGCAAATTTTTGTGGTCTGTAAAAACTTGAAAGGGAAAACGAGCCCCCTCCAAGAGATGTCTCCACTCTGAGAAAGCCAATTTCATCGCTAGCAACTCCCTGTCCCTGATGGAATAATTCCTCTCCTTTGGTGTGAAGGTCTTGGAGAAGAAGAAGCACGAATGCTTCCGACCTTGAGTATCCTTTTGGAAGAGGACTGCTCCAGCACCAACGGAAGAGGCATCCACCTCCATTATAAACGGCTTATCGACATCAGGACGATGTAGGATGGGAGCGCTAGCAAAATGAGACTTAGTAGAAGAAAAGGCCTTGGAGACCTCTTCAGACCACACTTTGGGATTTGCTCCCTTCTTGGTGAGGGCTACCAAGGGAGCTACCAAAGTTGAGAAATGGGGAATGAACTGGCGGTAATAATTAAAGAACCCCATAAAGCGCTGCACCGCTTTAAGTGAATGGGGTTCTCGCCAGTCCATCACAGCCTGTAGTTTGGCAGGATCCATAGCCAATCCCTGGGCAGAGATGATATAGCCCAGGAAAGGTAAAGACTCCTGCTCAAACACACACTTCTCCAACTTTGCGTAAAGAGAGTTTGCCCATAAGAGGTCGAAGACTCTGCCAACATCTCTCCGGTGGGAGTCAATATCTGGAGAGAAGATGAGAATATCATCCACATAGACTACGACCGAGGTGGAAAGCATATCCCGGAAGATGTCGTTGACAAAGTCTTGGAAAACTGCTGGGGCATTACAGAGCCTGAAGGGCATCACCAGATACTCACAGTGCCCATCTCTGGTGTTAAACGCCGTCTTCCATTCGTCCCCCTCACGGATGCGAATCAGGTTATAAGCTCCCCGCAGGTCTAATTTGGTAAATACCTTAGCTCCCCGTAGCCTATCAAAAAGCTCAGAAATCAGGGGCAGCGGGTACTTATTCTTAACGGTGATGGCGTTAAGACCCCTGTAGTCTATGCAAGGACGCAACTCTCCATTCTTCTTCTGTATGAAGAAGAACCCTGCCCCTGCTGGTGACACTGACTTCCTAATAAACCCTCTTGCCAAATTCTCCTGGATGTACTGGGACATAGCCTCCGTTTCCGGGAGAGAGAGGGGATAGACACGTCCCCGAGGAGGTTCTGCTCCAGGCAAGAGATCTATAGGACAGTCATAGGGACGGTGAGGCGGAAGGGTCTCCGCGGCCTTTTTGGAGAAGACGTCTGCATAAGACCAATAGTATTTGGGGAGAGTAGAGAGATCTGCGGGCATCTCAGTGGTGGAAACCTGAACGCACTCTTTCACACATCTGCCCTTACAGGATTCACTCCAACCCAATATCCTCCCAGAGGTCCACTCAATATGTGGGGAGTGGAAACGGAGCCAGGGTATTCCCAGCAGAATCTCATCCATTCCCTCGGGAAGGACAAGAAGGGAAATAATCTCCTGGTGGGATGGGGACATGGCTAACGTGAAAGGGACAGTCTGGTGTGTGATCTGTAGTGGAAGTGTCGACCCATTCACCACTCTAACGGTTACTGGTTTGGCAAGCATAACCAGAGGTACAGCGTGGCGCAGAGCAAAAGCAGAAGACATAAAATTTCCTTCTGCTCCTGAATCCACACAAAGCTCTACTGTAAGAGTGGATGTGCCTAACAGACTTGTCCCTTTAAAGGACAATTTGGAGGAAAATGCCGCTGTGTCCAGTGAACCTCCTCCAATGGTCACTAGATGCGATCGTTTTCCCGACCGCCGTGGACATTTATTAGCGTAATGTCCCTGTTGCTGGCAATTTTTACACACCACAGGTACTCAAGCGGTCTGAGACCTAGGTCCCGCTCGAGAAACCTCCATGGCCTCATGGGAGTCAGATGCCATAACAGGAGATTCTAGAGGTTTGGCAACGGTGGGAGCCAGCCGAAACCTCTGCCTACACTGGGTCCGCTCCAACCTCCGCTCGTTAAAACGGAGATCGATGCGGGTAGCTATAGTAATAAGCTCCTCCAGTGTGGCGGGAATCTCCCTGGTGGCCAAGGCGTCCTTTACATGATCTGCCAGTCCTTTCCAGAACACCGGAATAAGGACTTTATCTGGCCATTCCAGCTCAGAAGCTAGAGTCCGGAATAGGATGGCGAACTGGCTGACCATGGACGAAGCCTGGGTAATTGCCAACAATTGGAGCGCGGTATCGTGGGTGACACGGGGTCCCAAAAAGACCTGCCTCATAGCGTCCAGGAAGATAGGAGCACTCTGTACCACACGATCACCACGTTCCCAAAGCGGCGTTGCCCACTCCAACGCCCTGCCCGACAAAAGAGACAAGATGAATCCCACCCTCGCCCATTCCGTAGGAAAACGTGCAGCCAGCAGCTCGAGATGTATGGAGCACTGGCTCACGAATCTCCGACATAGCTTACTGTCACCAGCAAACTTGTCTGGAAGCGGGAGACTGGATAAGGTCGGAGCAGGGGTGGCAGCGGACAAACTGGCTGCAACTGCACTTGCAGCCTGAACAGCGACAGCAGTAACGTCCACAGCTGAGGTTGCACGCTCTAGAGCCGCCAACCTACCCTCCAGCTGTTGGATGTACCGCTGTGAACGCTGATCGTCCGTCATTACTAGCCAGATCTTGGCGCTAGCATTCTGTTAGGGACTGGCGGAACGCACCAAGAATCAGATGTTAAGTTATTAGGTGCGTTCGCAGTCCGAGGTCCACCGTGCAGGTAAAAGACCCTGCTGCTAGTAAGACGGACTATATGGCGGTACTAAGTATACACACATGGGTTAACTTCACACTGCGTGAAGGAAGCGATCCTGTTGCGTCACAGGACCGCAGTACCGCACATAAAGCGCGAGCAAGAAGTCAGCGGACTCAACCCCTACACAGGATTGAAGTCCGATTAGACACTTGCTGGCACAACACCGCAACTGGGTGTGTCAGAGGATCATAAATAATAATATTAAGGCACAAGAGTGCGTGCGGTGCCGCACTGACGGTCACAGCAACTGGTAGCTGTAATGTGTGTTTCGTGCTGTTGGATAAGTCGGGCGCTAGATAATAATAATCTTTATTTTTATATAGCGCTAACATATTCCGCAGCGCTTTACAGTTTGCACACATTATCATCACTGTCCCCGATGGGGCTCACAATCTAAATTCCCTATCAGTATGTCTTTGGAATGTGGGAGGAAACCGGAGTACCCGGAGGAAACCCACGCAAACACGGAGAGAACATACAAACTCTTTGCAGATGTTGTCCTGAGTGGGAATAGAACCCAGGACTCCAGCGCTGCAAGGCTAGAGTGCTAACCACTGCGCCACCGTGTTGCCCGGATAGCAAACATACACCTTCCGCGAACAGACATTCAATAGGGAGGGTATTTAAAGAGCGACTTTCACTCACAACACACACACATATTTACAAGACAATACTAGCGCATGGCCGTGCGGTAATGCGCAGCTTATATAGTTGCAGCACAGGAAGCTGCTACCGAAGTTTTGCCCTTTCAGGACCTTCCTGGAGGACCAATGGGACGTGCTGCAGTACCTGAGCATGTGACCCTTGATATCCAACGGGAGATCTTGCCCTGGGCATGCTCAGTGTGTGCAAATAAGGACTTAGTCCCAGAGAAGCCCGCTTTCCGCAGATCAGTGCAGGGTACAACACGAGAGCCAGAAAAGGCAGCAGTAACCCTTTGCACAGAATCAGTCCCAGCGAGACGTTGGGAGCGACGCCTCCGCTGAGCAGACCACGCTGCGGCCGATTCCGAATGGGAGATCGCAGCAGACACGGATCGAGATTCCCCCTGTGCAGCAGAGGAAACTCGACTCCTAACACACTGTTTTTTTTTTTTTTTTTCAGGGAGAATTTAGAAACCAAATTAAAAAAAAATAGGCTTTTTATGGCCCACTATTTGAGAGACAGAGATGGCACACCCAGGAGTCAGGAATGGCACACAAGCAGAAAGGCCAATATTAATCTCCCACTGATTTTTTTTTATTTTTTTCAGGGAGACTTTAGAAACGAAATAAAAAAAAATGATTTTTTCAGGGAGAATTTAGAAACCAAATAAAAAAAAAATGATTTTTTCAGGGAGAATTTAGAAACCAAATAAAAAAAAATAGGCCTTCTATGGCCCACTATTTGAGAGACAGAGATGGCACACCCAGGAGTCAGGAATGGCACACAAGCAGAAAGGCCAATATTAATCTCCCACTGATTTTTTTTTATTTTTTCAGGGAGAATTTAGAAACCAAATTAAAAAAAAATAGGCTTTCTATGGCCCACTATTTGAGAGAGAGAGATGGCACACCCAGGATTCAAGACTGGCACACAAGCAGAAAGGCCAAAATTAATCTCCCACTGATTTTTTTTTATTTTTTCAGGGAGAATTTAGAAACCAAATAAAAAAAAAATAGGCTTTCTATGGCCCACTATTTGAGAGAGAGAGAGGGCAGACCCAGGAGTCAAGACTGGCATACAAGCAGAGAGGGCAATATTAATCTCCCACTGATTTTTTTTTTTTTTTTTCAGGGAGAATTTAGAAACCAAAAAAAAAAAAAAAAGGCTTTCTATGGCCCACTATTTGAGAGGGAGAGATGGCACACCCAGGAGTCAAGACTGGCACACAAGCAGAAAGGCCAATATTAATCTCCCACTGATTTTTTTTTATTTTGTCAGGGAGAATTTAGAAACCAAATAAAAAAAATAGGCTTTCTATGGCCCACTATTTGAGAGACAGAGATGGCACACCCAGGAGTCAGGAATGACACACAAGCAGAAAGGCCAATAATAATCTCCCACTGATTTTTTTTTTATTTTTTCAGGGAGACTTTAGAAACCAAATAAAAAAAATGATTAATCAGGGAGAATTTAGAAACCAAATTAAAAAAAAAATATTTTTTCAGGGAGAATTTAGAAACCAAATAAAAAAAAAAAATAGGCTTTCTATGGCCCACTATTTGAGAGACAGAGATGGCATACCCAGGAGTCAAGACTGGCACACAAGCAGAAAGGCCAATATTAATCTCCCACTGTTGTTTTTTTATTTTTTCAGGGAGAATTTAGAAACTAAATTAAAAAAAAATAGGCTTTCTATGGCCCACTATTTGAGAGAGAGAGATGGCACACCCAGGATTCAAGACTGGCACACAAGCAGAAAGGCCAATATTAGTCTCCCACTGATTTTTTTTTATTTTTTCAGGGAGAATTTAGAAACCAAATAAAAAAAAAATAGGCTTTCTATGGCCCACTATTTGAGAGAGAGAGAGGGCAGACCCAGGAGTCAAGACTGGCATACAAGCAGAGAGGGCAATATTAATCTCCCACTGATTTTTTTTTTTTTCAGGGAGAATTTAGAAACCAAAAAAAAAAAAAAAAAGGCTTTCTATGGCCCACTATTTGATAGGGAGAGATGGCACACCCAGGAGTCAAGACTGGCACACAAGCAGAAAGGCCAATAATAATCTCCCACTGATTTTTTTTTATTTTGTCAGGGAGAATTTAGAAACCAAATAAAATATAATAGGCTTTCTATGGCCCACTATTTGAGAGACAGAGATGGCACACCCAGGAGTCAGGAATGACACACAAGCAGAAAGGCCAATAATAATCTCCCACTGATTTTTTTTTTATTTTTTCAGGGAGACTTTAGAAACCAAATAAAAAAAATGATTTTTTCAGGGAGAATTTAGAAACCAAATTAAAAAAAATATATTTTTTCAGGGAGAATTTAGAAACCAAATAAAAAAAAAAATAGGCTTTCTATGGCCCACTATTTGAGAGACAGAGATGGCATACCCAGGAGTCAAGACTGGCACACAAGCAGAAAGGCCAATATTAATCTCCCACTGTTGTTTTTTTATTTTTTCAGGGAGAATTTAGAAACTAAATTAAAAAAAAATAGGCTTTCTATGGCCCACTATTTGAGAGAGAGAGATGGCACACCCAGGATTCAAGACTGGCACACAAGCAGAAAGGCCAATATTAATCTCCCACTGATTTTTTTTTATTTTTTCAGGGAGAATTTAGAAACCAAATAAAAAAAAAATAGGCTTTCTATGGCCCACTATTTGAGAGAGAGAGAGGGCAGACCCAGGAGTCAAGACTGGCATACAAGCAGAGAGGGCAATATTAATCTCCCACTGATTTTTTTTTTTTTTCAGGGAGAATTTAGAAACCAAAAAAAAAAAAAAAAAAGGCTTTCTATGGCCCACTATTTGATAGGGAGAGATGGCACACCCAGGAGTCAAGACTGGCACACAAGCAGAAAGGCCAATAATAATCTCCCACTGATTTTTTTTTATTTTGTCAGGGAGAATTTAGAAACCAAATAAAATATAATAGGCTTTCTATGGCTCACTATTTGAGAGACAGAGATGGCACACCCAGGAGTCAGGAATGACACACAAGCAGAAAGGCCAATAATAATCTCCCACTGATTTTTTTTTTATTTTTTCAGGGAGACTTTAGAAACCAAATAAAAAAAATGATTTTTTCAGGGAGAATTTAGAAACCAAATTAAAAAAAATATATTTTTTCAGGGAGAATTTAGAAACCAAATAAAAAAAAAAATAGGCTTTCTATGGCCCACTATTTGAGAGACAGAGATGGCATACCCAGGAGTCAAGACTGGCACACAAGCAGAAAGGCCAATGTTAATCTCCCACTGTTGTTTTTTTATTTTTTCAGGGAGAATTTAGAAACCAAATTAAAAAAAAATAGGCTTTCTATGGCCCACTATTTGAGAGACAGAGATGGCACACCCAGGAGTCAGGAATGGCACACAAGCAGAAAGGCCAATATTAATCTCCCACTGATTTTTTTTTATTTTTTCTGGGAGACTTTAGAAACCAAATAAAAAAAATGATTTTTTCAGGGAGAATTTAGAAACCAAATTAAAAAAATGATTTTTTCAGGGAGAATTTAGAAACCAAATAAAAAAAAAATAGGCTTTCTATGGCCCACTATTTGAGAGACAGAGATGGCACACCCAGGAGTCAGGGGTGGCACACAAGCAGAAAGGCCAATATTAATCTCCCACTGATTTTTTTTTATTTTTTCAGGGAGAATTTAGAAAACAAAAAAAAATAAATAGGCTTTCCAGGGCCCACTATTTGAGAGACAGAGATGGCACACCCAGGAGTCAGGAATGGCACACAAGCAGAAAGGCCAATATTAACCCTCCGTCACATACAACTGATCTGACAGGCGCTTCTCTTTTACTTTCATTTCTCCTTCCTCACCAGATTGTGAGGAAACCCCCTCCCTCCAGGTAGTCTCCTGTCTCTTGAAGGTCTGTGAAACCTGATATCACAGTTGGATTTCAGAGCTTCAGGGGAGAGGATATAGCTGCACAGATCTCTCAGGCTCATTGTATGTGAATACGTCACATTCAGTAAGGTTGGTATTTTATGTTTTTATTCATCACAATAGTTTATTTAGCTTGTTTTATGAATGTATAGCACAAAATGTGAGGATATTTCATAGAAATAAGGGAGATTTTATAAAAGAAAGTGTGCTGCTCAGGCATATACAGTAGTTCCCTAACATATTCCTTCTCTTGCTTCAGATTATCTGCTGAAATGGAGAGGAAAATGTACAATTTATCCAAACAACTTGATGTTGAGGAAGTAACAAACATGCTGTTAGATGATAGAGACCTCACACTGAATGAGGATTTAGGAGAGGAAAGTGAGATTGATTCTCATGATGAGGTGGAAGAATGTGTCCTGGATTCTGAAACAGAGCAAGATGGTGACAGTGGTGAGGATGAAGAAGTTGGATCATATTATATTGGAAAAGAACTAGTACTTGGAGAGCTACGCAGGAGAAGCGTGAAAACAATCGGTATCCCCTCTCGCCTTCAAGTTCAGCTCAAAAGTTTCCGCCCAGAAGATGATGGTGAAAAGTCACCATCTGCAGCACCTCACAAAAGAAGGAGATGCACCACCTGCCAAACGGAAAGCGGAACCAGAAGGCTTTGAAATTATGAATGTCTCAAATGTCATAAAGCAATTTGCCTGACACATGCAAAAATGGTGTGTAATTCTTGCTATTTGCTCTGCAAGTGTGACTTTTCTGGGGAAACCTCAGCATCTACTTCTGATTGAATATGTTTTTAATAGTACTTAAGGTACCTTAAAATTAAGTTTGTGTTCAAAAATTTTCTTTGTACATTTTTTTGAGAGAGTCGAACTGGGGACTATTTGGCGGGAGTTTTGAAAAGTTTGTATTTCATAGTTATTAGTTTTATGTTAAGTAAATGTTTTTTTTTGCAACTGATTATGTGTAGTCTCTTTTATTACATCCCTATGAAGGTCACTGATCACTTTTAGAGCACTGAAATTGCAAACATTAGATATTATAGGTATTTTTCCAGCAGGCGCCTGACAGGCACATTGTATGTGAACTCGTTAGTCCGAATATTGTATGTGACGGAGGGTTAATCTCCCGCTGATTTTTTTTAACTTTTTCAGGGAGAATTTAGAAACCAAATAAAAAAAAAAAAAAAAAAAATTGGCTTTCTATGGCCCACTATTTGAGAGACAGAGATGGCACACCCAGGAGTCAGGAATGGCACACAAGCAGAAAGGCCAATATTAATCTCCCACTGATTTTTTTTTATTTTTTCCGGGAGAAGTTAGAAACCAAATAATAAAAAAAATAAATAGGCTTTTTATGGCCCACTATTTGAGAGAGAGAGATGGCACACCCAGGAGTCAGGAGTGGCACACAAGCAGAAAGGCCAATATTAATCTCCCACTGATTTTTTTTTATTTTTTCAGGGAGAATTTAGAAACCAAAAAAATAAAAAATAAATAGGCTTTCTATGGCCCACTATTTGAGAGAGAGATGGCACACTCAGGACTGGCACACAAGCACAAAGGCCAATATTAATCTCCCACTGTTTTTTTTTTTTCAGGGAGAATTTATAAACCCCACAAAAAAAAAACAGAAAAATAAAAAGGCTTTCTATGGCCCACTATGTAAGAGAGACGGCACACACAGGGATGGCACTCTAGCAGAAATGCCAATCTTAATCTCCCACAAAAAAAAAAAAAACAGGGACTGTCCTACAATTACTATCTCCGTGCAGTAATCTCAGCCAGGTATGGCAGGCAGCAATAAGGAGTGGACTAATGCACAAATTAAATAAAAAGTGTGGACAAACAAACAAGATAGCTGTGCAGAAAGGAAGGAACAACAGGATTTGTGCTTTGAAAAAAGCAGTTGGTTTGCACAGCAGCGTACACACAGCAATGCAGCTATCAGGGAGCCTTCTAGGGCAGCCCAATGAGCTACAGCGCTGAGGAAACAAAAATGTAGCTTCCACTGTCCCTGCAAACAAAAGGTGGTGTTGGACAGTGGAAATCGCTACAGCACAAGCGGTTTGGTGGTTAATGGACCCTGCCTAACGCTATCCCTGCTTCTGACGAAGCGGCAGCAACCTCTCCCTAGGCTCAGATCAGCAGCAGTAAGATGGCGGTCGGCGGGAACGCCTCTTTATAGCCCCTGTGACGCCGCAGACAGCAAGCCAATCACTTCAAGACTGGCATACAAGCAGAGAGGGCAATATTAATCTCCCACTGATTTTTTTTTTTTTTCAGGGAGAATTTAGAAACCAAATAAAAAAAAAAAAGGCTTTCTATGGCCCACTATTTGATAGGGAGAGATGGCACACCCAGGAGTCAAGACTGGCACACAAGCAGAAAGGCCAATATTAATCTCCCACTGATTTTTTTTTATTTTGTCAGGGAGAATTTAGAAACCAAATAAAAAAAATAGGCTTTCTATGGCCCACTATTTGAGAGACAGAGATGGCACACCCAGGAGTCAGGAATGACACACAAGCAGAAAGGCCAATAATAATCTCCCACTGATTTTTTTTTTATTTTTTCAGGGAGACTTTAGAAACCAAATAAAAAAAATGATTTTTTTCAGGGAGAATTTAGAAACCAAATTAAAAAAAAAATATTTTTTCAGGGAGAATTTAGAAACCAAATAAAAAAAAAAAAGGCTTTCTATGGCCCACTATTTGAGAGGGAGAGATGGCACACCCAGGAGTCAAGACTGGCACACAAGCAGAAAGGCCAATATTAATCTCCCACTGATTTTTTTTTATTTTGTCAGGGAGAATTTAGAAACCAAATAAAAAAAATAGGCTTTCTATGGCCCACTATTTGAGAGACAGAGATGGCACACCCAGGAATCAGGAATGACACACAAGCAGAAAGGCCAATAATAATCTCCCACTGATTTTTTTTTTATTTTTTCAGGGAGACTTTAGAAACCAAATAAAAAAAATGATTAATCAGGGAGAATTTAGAAACCAAATTAAAAAAAAAATATTTTTTCAGGGAGAATTTAGAAACCAAATTAAAAAAAAAAAAAATAGGCTTTCTATGGCCCACTATTTGAGAGACAGAGATGGCATACCCAGGAGTCAAGACTGGCACACAAGCAGAAAGGCCAATATTAATCTCCCACTGTTGTTTTTTTATTTTTTCAGGGAGAATTTAGAAACTAAATAAAAAAAAAATAGGCTTTCTATGGCCCACTATTTGAGAGAGAGAGAGGGCAGACCCAGGAGTCAAGACTGGCATACAAGCAGAGAGGGCAATATTAATCTCCCACTGATTTTTTTTTTTTTTTCAGGGAGAATTTAGAAACCAAATAAAAAAAAAAAAGGCTTTCTATGGCCCACTATTTGATAGGGAGAGATGGCACACCCAGGAGTCAAGACTGGCACACAAGCAGAAAGGCCAATATTAATCTCCCACTGATTTTTTTTTATTTTGTCAGGGAGAATTTAGAAACCAAATAAAAAAAAATAGGCTTTCTATGGCCCACTATTTGAGAGACAGAGATGGCACACCCAGGAGTCAGGAATGACACACAAGCAGAAAGGCCAATAATAATCTCCCACTGATTTTTTTTTTATTTTTTCAGGGAGACTTTAGAAACCAAATAAAAAAAATGATTTTTGTCAGGGAGAATTTAGAAACCAAATTAAAAAAAAAATATTTTTTCAGGGAGAATTTAGAAACCAAATAAAAAAAAAAAAGGCTTTCTATGGCCCACTATTTGAGAGGGAGAGATGGCACACCCAGGAGTCAAGACTGGCACACAAGCAGAAAGGCCAATATTAATCTCCCACTGATTTTTTTTTATTTTGTCAGGGAGAATTTAGAAACCAAATAAAAAAAATAGGCTTTCTATGGCCCACTATTTGAGAGACAGAGATGGCACACCCAGGAATCAGGAATGACACACAAGCAGAAAGGCCAATAATAATCTCCCACTGATTTTTTTTTTATTTTTTCAGGGAGACTTTAGAAACCAAATAAAAAAAATGATTAATCAGGGAGAATTTAGAAACCAAATTAAAAAAAAAATATTTTTTCAGGGAGAATTTAGAAACCAAATTAAAAAAAAAAAAATAGGCTTTCTATGGCCCACTATTTGAGAGACAGAGATGGCATACCCAGGAGTCAAGACTGGCACACAAGCAGAAAGGCCAATATTAATCTCCCACTGTTGTTTTTTTATTTTTTCAGGGAGAATTTAGAAACTAAATAAAAAAAAAATAGGCTTTCTATGGCCCACTATTTGAGAGAGAGAGATGGCACACCCAGGATTCAAGACTGGCACACAAGCAGAAAGGCCAATATTAATCTCCCACTGATTTTTTTTTATTTTTTCAGGGAGAATTTAGAAACCAAATAAAAAAAAAATAGGCTTTCTATGGCCCACTATTTGAGAGAGAGAGAGGGCAGACCCAGGAGTCAAGACTGGCATACAAGCAGAGAGGGCAATATTAATCTCCCACTGATTTTTTTTTTTTTTTTCAGGGAGAATTTAGAAACCAAATAAAAAAAAAAAAGGCTTTCTATGGCCCACTATTTGATAGGGAGAGATGGCACACCCAGGAGTCAAGACTGGCACACAAGCAGAAAGGCCAATATTAATCTCCCACTGATTTTTTTTTATTTTGTCAGGGAGAATTTAGAAACCAAATAAAAAATAATAGGCTTTCTATGGCCCACTATTTGAGAGACAGAGATGGCACACCCAGGAGTCAGGAATGACACACAAGCAGAAAGGCCAATAATAATCTCCCACTGATTTTTTTTTTATTTTTTCAGGGAGACTTTAGAAACCAAATAAAAAAAATGATTTTTTCAGGGAGAATTTAGAAACCAAATTAAAAAATATATATTTTTTCAGGGAGAATTTAGAAACCAAATAAAAAAAAAAATAGGCTTTCTATGGCCCACTATTTGAGAGACAGAGATGGCATACCCAGGAGTCAAGACTGGCACACAAGCAGAAAGGCCAATATTAATCTCCCACTGTTGTTTTTTTATTTTTTCAGGGAGAATTTAGAAACCAAATTAAAAAAAAATAGGCTTTCTATGGCCCACTATTTGAGAGACAGAGATGGCACACCCAGAAGTCAGGAATGGCACACAAGCAGAAAGGCCAATATTAATCTCCCACTGATTTTTTTTTATTTTTTCTGGGAGACTTTAGAAACCAAATAAAAAAAATGATTTTTTCAGGGAGAATTTAGAAACCAAATTAAAAAAATGATTTTTTCAGGGAGAATTTAGAAACCAAATAAAAAAAAAATAGGCTATCTATGGCCCACTATTTGAGAGACAGAGATGGCACACCCAGGAGTCAGGGGTGGCACACAAGCAGAAAGGCCAATATTAATCTCCCACTGATTTTTTTTTATTTTTTCAGGGAGAATTTAGAAAACAAAAAAAAATAAATAGGCTTTCCAGGGCCCACTATTTGAGAGACAGAGATGGCACACCCAGGAGTCAGGAATGGCACACAAGCAGAAAGGCCAATATTAATCTCCCGCTGATTTTTTTTAATTTTTTCAGGGAGAATTTAGAAACCAAATAAAAAAAAAAATAAAAAAATTGGCTTTCTATGGCCCACTATTTGAGAGACAGAGATGGCACACCCAGGAGTCAGGAATGGCACACAAGCAGAAAGGCCAATATTAATCTCCCACTGATTTTTTTTTATTTTTTCCGGGAGAAGTTAGAAACCAAATAATGAAAAAAATAAATAGGCTTTTTATGGCCCACTATTTGAGAGAGAGAGATGGCACACCCAGGAGTCAGGAGTGGCACACAAGCAGAAAGGCCAATATTAATCTCCCACTGATTTTTTTTTATTTTTTCAGGGAGAATTTAGAAACCAAAAAAATAAAAAATAAATAGGCTTTCTATGGCCCACTATTTGAGAGAGAGATGGCACACTCAGGACTGGCACACAAGCACAAAGGCCAATATTAATCTCCCACTGTTTTTTTTTTTTTCAGGGAGAATTTATAAACCCCACAAAAAAAAAACAGAAAAATAAAAAGGCTTTCTATGGCCCACTATGTAAGAGAGATGGCACACACAGGGATGGCACTCTAGCAGAAATGCCAATCTTAATCTCCCACAAAAAAAAAAAAAAACAGGGACTGTCCTACAATTACTATCTCCGTGCAGTAATCTCAGCCAGGTATGGCAGGCAGCAATAAGGAGTGGACCAATGCACAAATTAAATAAAAAGTGTGGACAAACAAACAAGATAGCTGTGCAGAAAGGAAGGAACAACAGGATTTGTGCTTTGAAAAAAGCAGTTGGTTTGCACAGCAGCGTACACACAGCAATGCAGCTATCAGGGAGCCTTCTAGGGCAGCCCAATGAGCTACAGCGCTGAGGAAACAAAAATGTAGCTTCCACTGTCCCTGCAAACAAAAGGTGGTGTTGGACAGTGGAAATCGCTACAGCACAAGCGGTTTGGTGGTTAATGGACCCTGCCTAACGCTATCCCTGCTTCTGACGAAGCGGCAGCAACCTCTCCCTAGGCTCAGATCAGCAGCAGTAAGATGGCGGTCGGCGGGAACGCCTCTTTATAGCCCCTGTGACGCCGCAGACAGCAAGCCAATCACTTCAATGCCCTTCTCTAAGATGGTGGGGACCAGGACCTATGTCATCACGCTGCCCACACTCTGCGTTCACCTTCATTGGCTGAGAAATGGCGCTTTTCGCGTCATTGAAACGCGACTTTGTCGCGTACCGCATGGCCGACCCCACACAGGGGTCGGGTTTCATGAAACCCGACTTTGCCAAAAGTCGGCGACTTTTGAAAATGAACGATCCGTTTCACTCAACCCTATTCGTGACCATTTGAACCTCTGGTTCCACTTCCAGATGGCAGCCTCCTCGTGGAAACAATCCACTGGATCCTGTTGTAAAATCTGATCCCTGTATACGAGTTAAAGGGTTTTGGGGTTCCTATAGAATCTGCCAGAGTGGGTTGTGGTAAGTCTGTCTGCTGAGGCCTTTTTGAGCTGGCGACTTCAGACAGATGTGACACAAACTTTGAATAAATCAATGGTGTAAGTGCATATAAAAAGCGTTAACTTATATGTAAATTGTCTCTTCAGAGAGGAAGAGGACTTGAACTATATTGCCATCAACTAGAAGTAGTATAAAAAGTTTTGTTATATATCTTTTAAGAGAAATCATCTTTATTCTCCAATTATGAGCCACTTCTTTAAAAAAAAAAATGGGATGAAGGAATGAGGCGCATTCAGTACAGTAAGACACCAGCAATACGCAGGCAGCTTCTTGCAAATGTATTTCACTTTAGTCCTGGATTCACAGCTACACAGTTTAGTAATGCAGCAAAATATCCTCCCCGCTGCTGCTACATCTGTTTGTGTGCTACAGAGAAAGAGCAGGAATCCATATTTCTGTGTACTGTACATGGGAGACATACACTACAGTTCAAACGTTTAGGGTCACCCAGATAATTTTGTGTTTTCCAAGAAAACTCATATTTTTATTAATCAAATGAGTTGCCAAATGAGTTGAAAATCTAGTCCAGACATTGACAAGGTTCGAAAAAAATATATATTTTTTGGAAATAATAATTTTCTCCTTCAAACTTTGCTTTTGTCAAAGAATGCTCCCTTTGCAGCAATTGCAGCATTACAGACCTTTGGCATTCTAGCAGTTAATTTGTGGAGGTAATCTGGAGAAATTTCACCCCATGCTTTGAGAAGCCCCTCCCACAAGTTGGTTTGGCTTGATGGGCGCTTTTTGCGTACCATACGGTCAAGCTGCTCCCGCAACAGCTCAATGGGGCTGAGATCTGGTGACTGCGCTGGCCGCTCCATTACAGATAGAATACCAGCTGCCTGCTTCTTCCCTAAATAGGTCCTGCATAATTTGGAGGTGTGCTTTGGGTCATTGTCCTGTTATAGGATGAAATTTTCTCTAATCAAGTGCTGTCCACAGGGTATGGCATGGCGTTGTAAAATGGAGTGATGGCCTTCCTTATTTAAAATCCCTTTTACCTTGTACAAATCTCCCACTTTACCAGCACCAAAGCAATCCCAGACCATCACATTACCTCCACCATGCTTGACAGATGGCATCATGCACTCTTCCAGCATCTTTTCAGTTGTTCTGCATCTCACAAATGTTCTTCTGTGTGATCCAAACACCTCAAACTTGGATTCGTCTGTCCATAAAAATTTTTTCCAATCTTCCTCTGTCCAATGTCTGTGTTCTTTTGCCCATATTAATCTTTTTCTTTTATTAGCCAGTCTCAGATATGGTTTTTTCTTTGCCACTCTGCCCTGAAGGCCAGCAGCACGGAGTCGCCTCTTCACTGTAGACATTGACACTGGCGTTTTGCATGTACTATTTAATGAAGCTGCCAGTTGAGGACTTGTGAGGTGTCGATTTCTCAAACTACAGACTCTAATGTACTGGTCTTGTTGCTCAGTTGTGCAGCGCGGCCTCACACTTCTGTTTCTACTCTGGTTAGAGCCTGTTTGTGCTCTCCTCTGAAGGGAATAGTACACACTGTTGTAGGAAATCTTCAGTTTCTTAGCAATTTCTTGCATGGAATAGCCTTCATTTCTAAGAACAAGAATAGACTGTGGAGTTTCACATGAAAGTTATTTTTTTCTGGCCATTTTGAGAGTTTAATGGAACCAACAAATGTAATGCTTGATTCTCAACTAGCTCAAAGGAAGTACAGGTTTATAGGTTCTCTATTCAGCCAAACTGTTTTCAGCTGTGCTAACATACTTGCACAAGGGTTTTCAAGGGTATTCTAACCATCCATCAGCCTTCTTACACAGTTAGCAAACACAAAGTACCATAAGAACACTGGAGTGACGGTTGTTGGAAATTGGCCTCTAAACACCTATGAAGATATTGCATTACAAACCAGACGTTTGCAGCTAGAATAGTCATTTACCACATTAACAATGTATAGAGTGTATTTCTGAATCATTTAATGTTAGCTTCATTGGAAAAACTGTGCTTTTCATTCAAAAATAGGGAAATTTCTAAGTGACCCAAAACTTTTGAACGTAGTGTACATAAAATATAGTAGCTACTGTAGTTATACTGACAGTCTCGGAGTTGTTGTAATGTCTCCCATAAATACCATACAGAGGGTTGGATTTCTACTGTCTCTGTGTAATAAACCTAAAGAATAAAATTAGCACATTATTTGTACCAAATGACCAACAGTGTAAGTTTTATAAAATAAAGTAATATCTGAATTGGGTTTTTTTTAGCACTCACAGTAGGAGATAAATTTAAAAACCATGGTTCAATTTCCTTATTGCATTTCCGCCAGTTTTGGGGCGTGAAAACCTCTCAAATGGTAACTTTTTAAAATTTGTGGGAAATTCATTAACCAATTTGCTCCTATTTTAGATTGTCTTTTGCTGTTTAGTTAATGGTATAAAAATATGAAAACTGTCTTTTCTGGATGTTTTAGAAAGATTCATCAAATGGGAGTCATTAAAAAGTATTAACATTTGGCACAAATGTACTCTTGTTCCACTCATGTATAGTTTTCTGTACAGCAGAAGGTTTGGTGCAATTTTTGCACTAATTTGCAAAATGCGTGACTTTTTTCACGAAAAAGGCACAAAACAGGTCCAAAAAATGAAATTCTTGATTTTTCACAAAATTCATTGAAGAACTTGTGCCAATTTGAAGAATTTTGCTGCAAAAAAGGCCATGAACAAAATTAAACCAATAAAGAAAAATGGGTTAAAAAACGCAAATGATGAATCAGGCCCTCTGTTTATTTGTCCAGGTCTTATAATAAAACATCTCGTGGGATTTTTCCTGGCAGGCTCAGGAGTCAGGATTGTAAGTGAAAGGTTGAATCCTTTTTGGTGTCTGCACATGGAGGAGGAGAGAGGGTTGTGCAAGTGCATTGGAATAAAGGTGAGCGATGTCCTGGCTCGTGACTAAAGGTGATGAAAGAATCACTGGAGTAAACTAAATATTTGTCATTGTGTAGAGTGAAGCCGAAATATATTATATCATGTGTGGTGGTCTTCCAACACAGTGAGAACCCTTTACGTGATTTATGAGCAGGCATATTTTGGCCAAGATAGGAACTAATGCTTCTTGTTTGTTTTCATCTTTGCTGGATGCAGCCAAGCCCAGTAGTGCTGAAATAGGCTATTGGAACTTTGTGGGGTGCAATTTTGTATTGCTGGATAGACCATCTAATCTAATGTCACTGATGATAACAAACGGACACATGGATGACATACCGATGGTAAAAAACGGACACATGAATGATACACTGATGGTAAAAAACGGACACACGGATGACATACCGGTGGTAAAAAATGGACACATGGATGACACACTGATGGTAAAACACAGACACATAGATGACATACTGATGGTTAAAACGGACACATGGATGACATACCGATGGTAAGAAACGGACTCATGGATGACACACTGATCGTAAAAAACGGACACATGGATGATACACTGATTATAACAAACGGACACATGGATGACTTACGGATGGTAAAAAACAGTCACACAGTTGACACACTCATTGTAAAAATGGACACAAGGATGACACACCGATGGTAAAAACGGACACATGGATGACACACCGATGGTAAAAAAGGACACATGGATGATACACTGATGATAACAAACGAACACATGGATGACTTATGGATGGTAAAAAACGGACACATGGATGACACACTGATGATAACAAACGGACACATGGATGACATACCGATGGTTAAAACGGACACATGGATGACATACTGATGGTAGGAAACGGACACATGGATGACACACCGATCGTAAAAAACGGACACATGGATGATACACTGATGATAACAAACGGACACATGGATGACATACGGATGGTAAAAAACGGACACATGGATGACACACTGATGGTAAAAAATGGAAACACGGATGATATATTGATGGTAAAAAACGGACACACAGTTGACGTGACACACTAATTGTAAAAATGGACACAAGGATGACACACTGATGGTAAAAAGTGGACACACGAATGATACACTGATGGTAAAGAGTGGACAAATGGATGACACACTAATTGTAAAAACGGACATATGGATGACATACTGATGGTAAGAACTGACAAACGGATGATACACTGAGGGTAAGAATGGACACGGTGATGCACAACACTGATTACACCATTGTTTCTCATACGTGTTTAATCATGGACATGTGAATGTGCTCTTAGAAGAGGGTTTTTGCAATTATTTTACTGCAAGAAAAACTGCAGCCAGATGGTTGTAGTTTAATAGGGAATTATAATTTTTTGTAGTGTTTTTTATCCCCAGTTTTAGTGTGTCCTCTGGTGCATCCTTTATGGAAAAAACTACCATAATCTACTGAGCTTCATGCAGCTTTTGAGCCAGAGACAAACATGGCTCCAGTAGTAGGAAGTATAGAGTATTACATTCCTTTTATATCTCTTATTCTTTTTGAATCCATTCTAAGATTCGCGCAAAAAAACTGCAATTAAATTGTGACATTTTTCCCCAAATCTGTCCCATGTGAATCCTCTCTCAGGGGTTAAATAAAGCAACACTGGAATGTATGGGATGGACTTCAATCACATTTTAACAGATGTGGCCCAGTAGAGGGTTTAAATATTCACTACAACAACACACAACTCACAACTCAGAGATAAGACAGATCTGGCTGGATCACTGACACTGCACGGTGAGAACTGGCTCTGCTGATATTTACACCTGTTATGTCATTGATTATAATATAAGCATGTAATGTAAATGTAGGAAACATTTTTAGGTGCACTAAATGTATTACATTGCTGTTAGTAAAATCACTGACAAGTGACATGAAGAACATTGACAATCAAGTAACTTTGGTACTTGATGGTTGAGATATATTAGGTATAAAGATAAACTGACAAATTTATTGCAGGAAAGAAGGACAACTGCAAGAATCTGAGAGATCAAGACAGTGACATGACTTAGTATAGGTATTTGTTCCGCTAACATGTTGCTCTGTTGCTATTGTTTTTTCTTCCCTGTCCAAATGCTGATGGTTCCAATTTTCTTTGTTCTCTCCTAGACTTGTAATGCCCATACACAAAGTGCATGGGCTGACAAACATTTCCCCATGTGGGGTACAATTTTTTTAAATATTTTATGGGCATCATAGACATCCTTGCCAAAAATTGGACTGGCAGTAGCAGCATGGAACACGTTAACCCTGATGATCTAGTGGCAGAGAATGACAAGACGTTGATGATGGCCTCATTAAAAAGTAGGACCAATGTGAAGGAGATGGTCACCTAGACTTGTAATGCCCATACACTAAGTGCATGGACTGAAAATCATTTCACCCTGAGGGGTACTTTTTTAAAAATATTTTATGGCCATGATAGACATCCTTGCCAAAAATTGGACTGGCTTTAGCAGCAATGAACACACTAACACTGGTGATCTAGTGGCAGAGAATGATGAGACGTTGATGAAGGCCTCATTAAAAAGTAGGCCCGATATGTAAAGTATTGGGTCTCCTAGACCTCTAATGCCCTTACACTAAGTGCATGGGCTGACAAAAATTTCCCCCTGGGGGGGTAAAATTATTTTGGGTTTCAAATTATTAACATCATAAAAACACCCTTGCACAAAAATGTAGTGACTATTGCATCGCGGAATATGTTCACCTTGGGGTTCTAGTGGTTGTGGATGATGAGGATGAGAATAAGGAGGAGGATAACACCAAACAGACCAAATCATGAAGCGTATAACCATGCATGGTTGTGAAGAGGTGTTTGAGAATACACCTCCACAAAAAAGGCAATGCATTGGCGGTTATTTTTCACTGTTTTCATTCGGTGGTGTACAGAAGTCTTGCTCAATTCAACCCTTGTTCAATTTTATAAGAGTCAGCCTGGCAGCATTTTCAGTTGACAGGTTGATATGCTTAACCGTTATAATTCCACCAGCTGCACTAAAAACCCACTCTGACAGAACACTAGCAGCAGGGCAGGCCAGAACCTACAAGGTGTAGAGAGCGTGTTCATGCCATGGGTCCAGCTTGGATACCCAATAATTAAAAGGCACAGGGGAATCACGGAGGAGGATTGTTAAATCTGCAAGGTACTCCCTCAGCATCTTCCCAAACATTGCACTTCTTGTGACAGCACCCCTTGCCCCTGTGGCGGCACGATGGGAGGGTCAGAGAAACTGTCACCAACCAGTAATGATTGTCACAGAAAATTTTAATAATGCGATGGTCACAGGAAACGCAGCGCAACATAAAGTCAGCCATGCATGCTAGACGGCTAACAGGCAAGACTTCCATGTCCTCACCAACAGGACGACTAACCATGCTGTCCCCCTCATCCTCCTCCTCCTCCCTGACTTCAGACCATCCATGCTGAACAGACAGCTGTGCTTGTAGTACCATCTATAGCGCATGAAAGTAGATCCCGTTCTTTCTCCTCCTCCTCTTACTCATTGTTTACCATATCAGTTTGGGATGACATGAGGCTAGGCTGAGTGTAATCACCCTGTCTGGTCCCTTGCTCCATGTCCTCATGCTCTGCCTGCACTGATTTATCTTTAATTGTGAGCAGAGAGGTTTTCAGAATGCAGAGAAGCAGGATGGTGACGCTAATTATGGCGTCATCACCGCTCACCATCTTGGTGCAGTCCTCAAAGTTTTTGAGGATGGTACATATGTCTGACATCCATGTCCACTTCTGAGGTCTTATGTGTGGAGTCTGAACTGAATAACGACAGCCTTGTTGATGCTGGTAGTCAACAACTGCTCTCTTCTGCTCACAAATCCTGTCCAACATATGCAGTGTGTAGTTTCAATGCGTGGGGACATCACACACCAGTCGGTGTGCCGGAAGCTGCCAACACTGCTGAAGCACAGAAAAATGAGGCTGAAGCTGTTGCTGACTTTCTAAAATGGGCAGACAGGCGGCGTACTTTCAATAGCAGATCCAGCAGCTCTGGGTAACTTTTGAGAAAATGTTGAACGACGAGGTTAAGCACATGGGCCAGGTAAGGTACGTGTGTGAGCTCACCTCGCCTCAGAGCCGCCACCAGATTCTGGCCATTGTCACACATGACCATGTCCGGCTGTAGGTTCAGTGGTGTCATCCAAAAATCTGACTGATCTTTCAGTGCTGTCCACAACTCTTCAGCATTGTGCGGTTTGTCATCAAAGCAGAATAGATTCAGCACAGCCTGTTGTCACTTGGCAGAGGCGGTGCTGCTGTGCTTCCAGCTTCTGACTGATGTGCTTATTTCAGAGATGGAGGCTGAAGAGGAGGAGGAGAGGGTGCAGGAGATATAGACTGTGGGGGCAATCCAGATTGACGTAGGGCCCGCAATCCTCGGCATAAGGAGGATGTGTTCCATCCCAAGGTCTGACTGGCTTCCACTATGTTAAACGTCAGTGAGATATACCTTCCCTGCCCACAAGCACTTGTCCACGTGTCCAAGGTTAGTTGGACTTTCCCAGGAACAGCATTGATGAGGCACGGGTAATGTTGTGGAAAACGTGCTGGTGTAATGCCGGTAGGGCACACCGGGAGAAATAGTAGCGACTGAGGACCGAGTACCTTGGGACTGCCACCACCATCAGGTTGCGGAAATCTTAATCTCAACGAGCCTAATAAAAGGCATCATTTTGAGCTCAAGCAGATGAGAAATGTTAGAATTTAGCACTGTGGCCTGTGAGGCATTGGCTGGGTATTTCCACTTTCCTTCCAATGACTGGGGTATAGACCACTGAAGGCTACACTGTGACGAGGACAAGAAACGGCTTGATGATGGTGCTGGTTGACTGTCTGCTACAAGAGGTGCAGTGCACGAGGCATCTTTGCATGCACCGTGGACTGGGGATTGGCTTCTATGCAAAACAGTAGAAGAAGCAGTGGTGTCACTGCAGACAGTGTTCCTGGAGCCTGTGGTTCGGCCCACAAAGTCCAGTGCTTTGCTGCTATGTGCTTGATCATGCTGGTGGTAGTCAGGCTGGTAGTTTTGCTACCCCTGCTGATGTGGGCATGGCAGGTCTGCAAATGGGCTGTTTGGGGTTATCGGCAGAGCCTATAAAAAATAACCAGACTCAAGAAGATCTATTAGTTAGAATGGCTACTTCCTACATGTTGGTATTATGGGGAACGGATGCACACCTTCTGTCTGCAGCCACCACACTGCTTCTTCCTGCCTGTTGGGGTGCTGTGCCTCCCTCCCCATGGGTGCTGCTGTCCTTGCTCTGCATGTCCTCCTGCCAGGTTGGATCAGTTACTATGTCATCCACCACCTCGTCTTCCACATCCGCATCCTGCTCCTGCTTCTGACTTTCTGGCAATTGTGTCTCAACATCGTCCACCTCTTGTGACACTTTCTCACCATCACCTTCCTGTGACCGTGGCTGTCCAAATCTTTGTGCATCAATACATCCAATGTCATCTGGCCCCACTTCAAGTTGACTGGCCGAGTGTTATGACCAGGCGGCCTTGGAACAACATGAAAAAACCTTCGCTGGAGTAGTGGTAACTATACAGACCGCTAACCCTGAACTTATCACAGACACTAGAAGTAGCCGTGGGATGTGCCTATCCAGACCTAGACACCTCGACACAGCCGGAGGACTAATTATCCCTAAAGATAGAAAATAGGAAAACTGACTTGCCTCAGAGTAGACCCCCAAAGGATAGGCAGCCCCCCACAAATAATGACGGTGAGTAGGAGAGGAAAAGACACACGCAGGCGGAATACAGATTTAGCAAAGGAGGCCACTTCTACCTAGATAGGAAAGTATAGTACAGGATACTGAGCGGTCAGCACAAAATCTACAAAATTTCCACAGCAGAAAAATACAAAAACTCCACCACCTAACTAAAGGTGTGGAGAGTATATCTGCAACTCCAGCGAATCCAACCAGACCGAGAAAACAACAGGACAGTCGAAGCTGGAACAAAATGGAAACTATGAACAGGACTGAAAAATAGACACAGCCTGTGAGCCTAAGAAACAGAATAAGACACTTATCTTTAGCTGAAATCGCAGCAGGCAGGAGAGGCCAGGCAGAGAACCATTACTGGCAATAGAACATTGACAACTGGCAGGGACTAATGAGTCCTGCAAAGCTAAATACCCGAGTCAGCTTTGCAATTAGCAGATACACCTGTCCAATCCTGCAGTCCAGGCACAACTGCATTACCATCTACAGCCACCGGAGGGAGCCCAAAAGCAGAATTCACAACAGTACCCTCCCCTTGAGGAGGGGTCACCGAACCCTCACCAGAGCCCCCAGGCCGATCAGGATGAGCCCGATGAAAGGTACGAACCAAATCAGCGGCATGGACATCAGAGGCAGAAACCCAAGAATTATCCTCCTGGCCGTAACCCTTCCATTTGACAAGGTACTGAAGCTTCCGTCTCTAAAAAACGAGAATCCAAAATGTTCTCAACAACATATTCCAACTCCCCATCGACCAACACAGGGGCCGGAGGATCAACAGAGGGAACAACGGGCTCCACATATTTCCGCAACAAAGATCTATGGAAGACATTATGAATAGCAATAGAGACCGGAAGCGCCAGGCGAAAGGACACTTGATTAATAATCTCAGAAATCCTATAAGGACCAATAAATCGAGGCTTAAACTTAGGGGAAGAAACCTTCATAGGAACATGACGGGAAGATAACCAAACCAGATCCCCAACCCGAAGCCGGGAACCAACACACCGACGACGGTTAGCAAAGCGTTGAGCCTCCTCCTGAGACCAAATTGTCCACCACATGAGCCCAAATCTGCTGCAACCTGTCGACCACAGAATCCACACCAGGAAGGTCAGAAGGCTCAACCTGCCCAGAAGAAAAACGAGGATGAAAACCAAAATTACAAAAAAGCGAAACCAAAGTAGCCGAACTAGCCCGATTATTAAGGGCAAACTCGGCCAATGGCAAAAAAGCCACCCAATCATCCTGATCAGCAGACACAAAGCATCTCAAATAGGTCTCCAAGGTCTGATTAGTTCGCTCAGTCTGGCCATTTGTCTGAGGATGAAATGCAGAAGAAAAAGACAAATCAATGCCCAGCTTGGCACAAAAGGCCCGCCAAAACCTAGAAACAAACTGGGAACCTCTGTCGGACACAATATTCTCCGGAATACCATGCAAACGGACCACATGCTGAAAAAACAAAGGAACCAAATCAGAAGAAGAAGGCAATTTAGGCAAAGGCACCAAATGAACCATCTTAGAGAATCGGTCACAAACAACCCAGATAACCGACATCCTTTGGGAAACAGGAAGATCAGAAATAAAATCCATAGAAATATGCGTCCAGGGCCTCTCAGGGACCGGCAATGGCAAAAGCAACCCACTAGCATGGGAGCAACAAGGCTTGGCCCACGCACAAGTCCCACAGGACTGCACAAAAGACCGCACATCACGCGACAAAGAAGGCCACAAAAAGGACCTACCAACCAAGTTTCTGGTACCAAAAATACCAGGATGACCAGCCAACACAGAACAATGAACCTCTGAAATCACTCTACTAGTCCATCTGTCAGGAACAAACAGTTTCCCCACAGGACAACGGTCAGGTTTGTCAGCCTGAAATTTCTGAAGAACCCGTCGTAAATCAGGAGAAATGGCAGAAAGGACCACCCCTTCCTTCAAAATACCGACTGGTTCCAAGACCTCAGGAGAATCACGCAAAAAACTTCTAGTACCAGGAAGGTACGAGACCACAAAATGAAAATGAGAAAAAAACAAGGACCATCGAGCCTGTCTAGGATTCAACCGTTTGGCAGACTCAAGGTAAATCAAATTCTTATGGTCGGTCAAGACCACAATACGGTGCTTAGCTCCCTCAAGCCAATGTCGCCACTCCTCAAATGCCCACTTCATAGCCAACAACTCCCGATTGCCGACATCATAATTGCGTTCCGCAGGCAAAAATTTACGGGAAAAGAAGGCACACGGTTTCATCAAGGAACCAACAGGATCCCTCTGAGACAAAACGGCCCCTGCCCCAATCTCAGAAGCGTCAACCTCAACCTGAAACGGAAGAGAAACATCCGGCTGGCGCAACACTGGAGCAGAAGAAAAACAACGTTTAAGTTCTTGAAAGGCAGAGACGGCCGCAGAGGGCCAATTCGCCACATCAGCACCCTTCTTAGTCAAATCATTCAAGGGTTTAACCTCGCTGGAAAAATTAGCAATGAAACGGCGATAAAAATTAGCAAAACCCAAAAATTTCTGAAGGCTCTTCACGGATGTGGGCTGAATCCAATCATGAATGGCCTGAACCTTAACCGGATCCATCTCTATAGATGAGGGAGAAAAAATAAAGCCCAAAAAGGAAACCTTCTGCACCCCAAAAAGACACTTAGACCCTTTCACAAACAAAGCATTGTCACGAAGGATCTGAAATACCGTTCTGACCTGCTGCACATGAGACTCCCAATCATCGGAAAAATACAAAATATCGTCCAAATATATGATCAAGAATTTATCAAGATAACTCCGGAAGATATCATGCATGAAGGACAGAAAAACAGCATTAGAGAGTCCGAATGGTATCACAAGGTATTCAAAATGGCCTTCGAGCGTGTTAAACGCAGTTTTCCATTCATCACCCTGCTTTATACGAACAAGATTATAAGCCCCCCGAAGGTCAATCTCAGTAAACCAACTAGCTCCCTTAATCCTAGCAAACAAAACAGAAAGCAAAGGCAAGGGGTATTGAAACTTGACCGTGATCTTATTTAAGAGGCGATAATCAATACAGGGTCTCAAAGAACCATCTTTTTTAGCAACGAAAAAGAACCCCGCTCCCAAGGGTGAAGAAGATGGACAAATATGCCCCTTCTCCAAAGACTCCTTAATATAGCTCCGCATGGCGGTATGTTCAGGTACAGAAAGGTTGAATAGTTGACCCTTAGGAAACTTACAGCCTGGAATCAAATCAATAGCACAATCACAGTCCCTATGCGGTGGAAGGAAACTGGACTTAGGCTCATCGAATACATCCTGAATATCAGACAAAAACTCCGGAATTTCAGAAGAGAGAGAAGGGGCGATTGACATCAGAGGAACATCATTATGAACCCCCTGACAACCCCAGCTAGTTACAGACATGGACTTCCAATCCAAAACAGGATTATGGACCTGCAACCACGGGAAACCCAGCACGACAGCACGACAGCATCATGCAAATTATGCAACACCAGAAATCGACAATCTTCCTGGTGGGCTGGCGCCATGCGCATGGTCACCTGTATCCAAAACTGGGGCTTATTTTTAGCCAAGGGTGTAGCATCAATGCCCCTTAAAGGAATAGGATTCTGCAAAGGCTGCAAGGGAAAACCACAACGCCTAGCAAAGTCAAAGTCCATCAAATTCAAGGTGACGCCTGAATCCACAAATGCCATGACAGAAAATAATGACAATGAGCAAATCAAGGACACAGATAACAGAAATTTAGGTTGTACAGTACTGATGGTAAATGAACTGGCGATCCTCTTTGTCCGCTTAGGGCAGACAGAAATGACATGAGAAGCGTCGCCACAATAATAACACAACCTATTCTGACGTCTGAAACCTTGTCGTTCTGTTCTAGACAGAATCCTATCACACTGCATAGGCTCAGGAATTTGCTCTGAGGATAACGCCACAGCGCGCACAGTTCTGCGCTCCCGCAAGCGCCGGTCAATCTGAATGGCCAGAGACATAGAATCACTCAGACCGGAGGGCGTGGGAAACCCCACCATAACATCTTTAACGGATTCAGAAAGACCCTTTCTGAAAATTGCCGCCAAAGCATCATCATTCCATTTAGTCAACACAGACCATTTTCTGAATTTCTGACAATACAATTCAGCCGCCTCTTGACCCTGAGACAGGGCCAACAAGGTCTTCTCAGCTTGATCCACAGAATTAGGTTCATCATATAATAATCCTAACGCCTGAAAAAAGGAGTCTATATTAAGCAAAACCGGATTCCCAGTTTCCAGGGAAAATGCCCAATCCTGTGGATCGCCACGCAGCAGGGAGATGACGATTTTAACCTGCTGAATGGAATCACCGGAGGATCGAGGTCTCAAAGCAAAAAACAGTTTACAGTTGTTTTTAAAACTCAAAAATTTGGACCTGTCACCAAAAAACAAATCAGGAGTAGGAATCTTCGGTAAATGAACTGGCAATCCTTTTTGTCCGCTTAGGGCAGACAGAAATGACATGAGAAGCATCGCCACAATAAAAACACAACCTGTTGAGACGTCTGAAACCTTGTCGTTCTGTTTTAGACAGAATCCTATCACACTGCATAGGCTCAGGAATTTGCTCTGAGGATAGCGCCATAGCGCGAACATTGACAACTGGCAGGGACTAATGAGTCCTGCAAAGCTAAATACCCCAGTCAGCTTTGCAATTAGCAGATACACCTGTCCAATCCTGCAGTCCAGGCACAACTGCATTACCATCTACAGCCACCGGAGGGAGCCCAAAAGCAGAATTCACAACACCGAGAGTCCAGAATCTTTTAAGGGAAAACTGAACAGCTCTTTGGAGTGTCAAATTGTGGGATCAGTTATCTCAGGGCACTCAGCATGGTGGGAGTAATGAGGATCGGGGTGAGTAATATGCGGTCCACACTCACAGCTACTCAGACTTGACCATGTGGAAGACGTGGTGGTGGTAATGGTGGTTATGTGACTGGAAGCATTATCCGCTATCCAACAAACAACCATTTCACACTACTCTGGCTTCAATAGTGCTGTGCTTTGGTTCCTTAGAAACTGGGACAGAAAGGTTGAGTGAGAAGACGTGGGTCTTTGTTGTGGCCCACTCTCAGCTTGGCCATGACCTCACCCTCTGCATGCACCCTCACGTTCACTTCCCCATCCCTTGCCCCTTGCCTTGCCCATTTTAAAAGGACTACTGAAATATTACCAATACAATTAATTTTGAGAAAACTTATATGTGATCAGTATGCCTGAAAAGCAATCATTTGGAGACCACAGATACACCAGGCATCTGACGGAAATAATTGTTTAAATATGTGGCCTTTAAAAAAAAAAAAAAAATTAAACCACAAAATAATGAGTAGAACAGGGCTAGCAGACAAAACAATGCAATTTATGCCTGCAAAGCGAGTATTTTGACACCACAGATACACCTGGCGTCTGACGGAGAGAACACACTGTTTACATATGTGTTTTTTTTTTAATTTTGTAAACTACTAAATACTGAGTAGACCAAGGCTAGCAGACAAAACAATGCAATTTATGCCTGCAAAGCGAGGGTTTTGACACCACAGATACAATGGGCATCTGGAGTGGAGGAGTGCAAATCACAGTGATAAATATACCAACTGTAGCTAAATATTTTAGGGTCTGCTACAGATTTTTGGGGCGGCAAAATGGTGTCCAAAAATATTGTAAGACACTCCAAAAAATAACATAGTACCAAAAAAAGGCCACATTTTTCTGTGCACTCACATCTGATGCCTGGGATTAAAAAAATAGATACATTTTTAGATTTTCATGCTCTTGTATTGCAATGACCTGGCGATATTCTGCAGCGTGACCAAGCAAATAAATGTAGAAAAATGGGGGCTATGGATTGCTTTGTAATAAACTTAGCAGGTACAGTATAAGCTGCAAAAAAGAAAAAAAAATCACCACGTATACCTGCAGCTACGTATATATAAAATATGCAGCAGCAGACAGAAATGGAGCTTTTTGAGGTATGCAGTGAGATCTATATACTAACATACAGTGCCTGACGGCCTTGCACTGATGTGGATATGTGCACATAGCTCCCATGCCTACCTAGCGCTGCAATCTATGTACCCCCGAATTAGCCCTAAGGGATTTTTAGCGTTCTTTTTGCGGAATTTCGCTATAAAAACGCTATAAATTCGTTAACAAAAAAAAGCTAACATTATGCATCCTATCATTTAGAATGCATTCCGCATTTTTTGTGCAGATGTTAGCGTTTTTATCCGCAAAAAAAACGCATTCCGCAAAAAATCCGGACATGCTCTATCTTTTTCAAAAAATTCCGCAAAAAATCCGCGCAAAATCCGCGCAAAAAAACACCCAAATTCCGCGAGAAATCAGCGCAAAAAAAAAACACGGATTTCTGGCAGAATTCTCAGGATTTTGTCAGGAAAAAATCCTGACGTGTGCACATACCCTAAAAAGGACTGTTGGTTTATCAGGATTTATGGATAGAATACTTGTAGACCCACACTAACTAATAAAAGAATGAATGTGACCCTGTCTCAGAAGCAGCTCTCCCTACACTATGTGATTCTGGAGCTGAATGTGGCGAGCAGGGCGTCGCCTGGTCTCTTATAGACCTGATGACGCTGTGCGGCCAGCCATTCACTGTAATACCACAACAAAGATGGGTGCATTATTAAAGTCATGGCAGACAATCCCAGCATGCTGATTGGTGCTCTCAAAAGCGCCAAAATTAAATGGAGGAGACCTGATCTCCCACAGAATAATCCCGGAAATACTTGGTGCTCGCCGAGTACACCGAGCATAGTGATACTCGGGCGAGTACCGAGTAGTGGGGAGTAGGGTTGAGCGAAACGGGTCGAACATTTTCAAAAGTCGCCGACTTTTGGTGAAGTCGAGTTTCATGAAACCCGATCCGACCCCTGTGCGTGGTCGGCCATGCGGTACGCGACTTTCGCGCCAAAGTCGCGTTTCAATGACGCGAAAAGCGCCATTTCTCAGCCAATGAAGGTAAACGCAGAGTGTGGGCAGCGTGATGACATAGGTCCTGGTCCCCACCATCTTAGAGAAGGGCATTGCAGTGATTGGCTTGCTGTCTGCGGCGTCACAGGGGCTATAAAGGGGAGTTCCCGCCGACCGCCATGTTACTGCTGCTGATCTGAGCTTAGGGAGAGGTTGCTGCCGCTTCGTCAGAAGCAGGGATAGCGTTAGGCAGGGTCCATTAACCACAAAACCGCTTGTGCTGTAGCGATTTCCACTGCCCAACACCACCTTCGGTGTGCAGGGACAGTGGAAGCTCCTTTTTTTTTTTTTTTCCTCAGCGCTGTAGCTCATTGGGCTGCCCTAGAAGGCTCCCTGATAGCTGCATTGCTGTGTGTACGCCGCTGTGCAAACCAACTGCTTTTTTCAAAGCACAAATCCTCTTGTTCCTTCCTTTCTGCACAGCTATCTTGTTTGTTTGTCCACACTTTTTATTTAATTTGTGCATCAGTCCACTCCTTATTGCTGCCTGCCATACCTGGCTGAGATTACTGCAGGGAGATAGTAATTGAAGGACAGTTCCTTTTTTTTTTGTGGGAGATTAAGATTGACATTTCTGCTAGAGTGCCATCTCTGTCTGTGTCATCTCTCACTCAGTGGGCCATAGAAAGCCTATTTATTTTTTTGCTTGATTTGGGTTCCAAAATCTACCAGAAAAAATCACAACATCAATCAGTGGGAGAAAAATATTGGCCTCAGGGCTTGTGTGCCACTCCTTACTCCTGTGTGTGCCATCTCTCACTCAGTGGGCCATAGAAAGCCTATTAATTTTTTTGCTTGATTTGGGTTCTAAATTCTACCTGAAAAAATCAATAAATCAATCAGTGGGAGATTAATATTGGCCTTTGGGCTTGTGTGCCAGTCCTAAGCGTGCCATCTCTCTCTCTCTCAGATAGTGGGCCATAGAAAGCCTATTTTTTTATTATTTTATTGGGTTTATAAATTTTCCCTGGAAAAAAAAAAAAGTGGGAGATTAATATTGGCCTCTGGGCTTGTGTGCCAGTCCTGAGCGTGCCATCTCTCTAACAAATAGTGGGCCATAGAAAGCCTATTTATTTTTTTGGTTGATTTGGGTTCATAATTCTACCTGAAAAAATCAATCAATCAATCAGTGGGAGATTAATATTGGCCTTTGGGCTGGTGTGCCAGTCCTAAGCGTGCCATCTCTCTCTCTCAGATAGTGGGCCATAGAAAGCCTATTTATTATTATTTTTTTTATTGGGTTTATAAATTTTCCCTGGAAAAAAAAAAAATGGGAGATTAATATTGGCCTCTGGGCTTGTGTGCCAGTCCTGAGCGTGCCATCTCTCTCACAAATAGTGGGCCATAGAAAGCCTATTAATTTTTTTGCTTGATTTGGGTTCCAAAATCTACCAAAAAAAATCACTAAATCAATCAGTGGGAGATTAATATTGGCCTCTGGGCTTGTGTGCCACTCCTGACTCCTGTGAGCGTCATCTGTCACTCAGTGGGCCCTAGAAAGCCTATTTTTTGTTTTATTTGTTTTCTAAATTCTCCCTGAAAAAATCATTTTATTTTCTTTGGTTTCTAAATTATTCCTGAAAAAAATCATTTTTTTTGTTTTTTTTTTTCTCTAAAGTCTCCCTGAAAAAAAAAAAAAAAATCTGTGGGAGATTCATATTGCCCCTTCTGCTTGTGTGCCAGTCTTGACTCCTGGGTGTGCCATCTCTCTCTCTCTCCCCAATTGTGGGCCATAGAAAGCCTATTAATTTTTTTGCTTGATTTGGGTTCCAAAATCTACCAAAAAAAATCACTAAATCAATCAGTGGGAGATTAATATTGGCCTCTGGGCTTGTGTGCCACTCCTGACTCCTGTGTGCGTCATCTGTCACTCAGTGGGCCCTAGAAAGCCTATTTTTTGTTTTATTTGTTTTCTAAATTCTCCCTGAAACAATCATTTTATTTTCTTTGGTTTCTAAATTATTCCTGAAAAAAATCATTTTTTTTGTATTTTTTTTTCTCTCAAGTCTCCCTGAAAAAAAAAAAAATAAAAAATCTGTGGGAGATTCATATTGCCCCTTCTGCTTGTGTGCCAGTCTTGACTCCTGGGTGTGCCATCTCTCTCTCTCTCCCCAATTGTGGGCCATAGAAAGCCTATTAATTTTTTTGCTTGATTTGGGTTCCAAAATCTACCAAAAAAAATCACTAAATCAATCAGTGGGAGATTAATATTGGCCTCTGGGCTTGTGTGCCACTCCTGACTCCTGTGTGCGTCATCTGTCACTCAGTGGGCCCTAGAAAGCCTATTTTTTGTTTTGTTTGTTTTCTAAATTCTCCCTGAAACAATCATTTTATTTTCTTTGGTTTCTAAATTATTCCTGAAAAAAATCATTTTTTTTGTATTTTTTTTTCTCTCAAGTCTCCCTGAAAAAAAAAAAAAAAAAAAAAATCTGTGGGAGATTCATATTGCCCCTTCTGCTTGTGTGCCAGTCTTGACTCCTGGGTGTGCCATCTCTCTCTCTCTCCCCAATTGTGGGCCATAGACAGCCTATTAATTTTTTTGCTTGATTTGGGTTCCAAAATCTACAAAAAAAAATCACTAAATCAATCAGTGGGAGATTTATATTGGCCTCTGGGCTTGTGTGCCACTCCTGACTCCTGTGTGCGTCATCTGTCACTCAGTGGGCCCTAGAAAGCCTATTTTTTGTTTTGTTTTCTAAATTCTCCCTGAAACAATCATTTTATTTTCTTTGGTTTCTAAATTATTCCTGAAAAAAATCATTTTTTTTGTATTTGTTTTTCTCTCAAGTCTCCCTGAAAAAAAAAAAAAAAAAAACTGTGGGAGATTCATATTGCCCCTTCTGCTTGTGTGCCAGTCTTGACTCCTGGGTGTGCCATCTCTCTCTCTCTCCCCAATTGTGGGCCATAGAAAGCCTATTAATTTTTTTGCTTGATTTGGGTTCCAAAATCTACCAAAAAAAATCACTAAATCAATCGGTGGGAGATTAATATTGGCCTCTGGGCTTGTGTGCCACTCCTGAATCCTGTGTGCGTCCTCTCTCACTCAGTGGGCCCTACAAAGCCTTTTTTTTTTTTTTTTTCCTAAATTCTCCCTGAAACAATCATTTCATTTTATTTGTTTTATAAATTCTTCTGTAAAAAATAATTTTTTTTACATTTTTTTTTCTGAAGTCTCCCTTTTAAAAAAAACAAACACAAATCAGTGGGAGATAAATATTTACATTTGCGCTTCAGTGACAGTCCTGCGTGTGTGCCATCTCATTTGTTGCCAACAACAACAGAGTGTGTAACATTGTGGCTGATTTTCGTTGTGGTCTCACCCACCTGTAAAGGGGTAGCTAAATCATACTGAAGTTATAGCTCACCGTGTAAGTTGTGTGACAGCAACAAATACCGTTCGTTTGGTAACGTTTTTAAAACAATGAGGAAGTCTGGTGGAAGAGGTCGTGGCCGGGGGCGTTCATTGTCAGCTGGTAATGAGGGTAGTGGTAGTGGTGGAGCATCAGCTGGTCGTGGGAAAAAAAATATTGCACCTAAGTCTGGAGCTGTGGAGCCAGGTTCGTCGTCTGGCTACACAAGGCCTCGAACGCTCCCTTTTCTGGGAGTAGGAAAACCGCTTTTAAAGCCGGAGCAGCAAGAGCAAGTTTTGGCTTATCTTGCTGACTCAGCCTCTAGCTCTTTTGCCTCCTCTCGTGAAACTGGTAAATGTCAAAGCAGCGCGTCGTTAGTGGATGTTCACGGTCAGGGACAAGTCGCTTCCTTGTCCTCTTCAGCAAAAACAACAACAGAGAAGAATGCAGCAGGCGACACAACGGGTTACTCCATGGAGCTCTTTACACATACCGTCCCTGGCTTAGACAGTGAAGCAGTTAACAGGCCATGCCCATTACAAGTTGAATCTGACATGGAGTGCACTGATGCACAGCCACAGCCAGACTACTATCCTGGTCCTTTGACTCAGACCACAACATTGCCCTCGCAGGGTGCTGATCAAGAATCAGACCCTGATGAGACTATGTTGCCCCATCACGAACGCTATACCACCGACCGACACGGTGACACAGACAAAGTTGCACACGAGCTACAAGAAGAGGTAATAGATGACCCAGTTCTTGACCCCGATTGGCAGCCATTGGGGGAACAGGGTGCAGGCGGCAGCAGTTCTGAAGCGGAGGAGGAGGGGCCGCAGCAGGCATCAACATCGCAACAGGTTCCATCTGCCGGGCCCGTATCTTGCCCAAAACGCGTGGCAAAGCTAAAACCTGTTGGAGGACAGCGTGGCTATCCGGTTAAAGCTCAGTCTGCAATGCCTGAAAAGGTATCCGATGCTAGAAAGAGTGCAGTCTGGCATTTTTTTAAACAACATCCAATTGATCAGCGCAAAGTCATCTGTCAAAAATGCTCAACTACCTTAAGCAGAGGACAGAATCTGAAAAGTCTCAATACAAGTTGCATGCATAGACATTTAACCACCATGCATTTGCAAGCCTGGACTAACTACCAAACGTCCCTTAAGGTTGTAGCACCCTCGGCCAATGAAGCTAGTCAGCAACGCAACATCCCTTCCGGCAGTGTAGGGCCACCATTTTCCGCACCACCTGCATTGTCTGTGCAGGTTTCTTTGCCAGGCCAAAGCCGTCAGGGTCAGGGAATCACCAGTTTCGTAGTAGGAAACACTGCATCTAGGGCACCGGTGGCAACAATACCATCTCCCACCGTCTCTCAGTCTGCCATGTCCACCGGCACCCCCGCTAGTTCCACGATCTCCAGCTCTCCAGTCCAGCTCACCCTACATGAGACTATGGTTAGAAAAAGGAAGTACTTAGCCTCGCATCCGCGTACACAGGGTTTGAACGCACACATAGCTAGACTAATCTCGTTAGAGATGATGCCCTACCGGTTAGTTGAAAGCGAAGCTTTCAAAGCCCTGATGGACTACGCTGTACCACGCTACGAGCTACCCAGTCGACACTTTTTTTCCAGAAAAGCCATCCCAGCCCTCCACCAGCATGTTAAAGAGCGCATTGTCCATGCACTCAGGCAATCTGTGAGCACAAAGGTGCACCTGACAACAGATGCATGGACCAGTAGGCATGGCCAGGGACGTTACGTGTCCATCACGGCACACTGGGTAAATGTGGTGGATGCAGGGTCCACAGGGGACAGCAAGTTTGGGACAGTTCTGCCTAGCCCACGGTCTAGGAAACAATTGGCTGTAGCCGTTCGCACCCCCTCCTCCTCCTCCTCCTCCTCGTCCTCCTGCAGAAGCGAGAGCTCGTCCACAGACCGCAGTCGCACAACCACTCCATCCGCAGCTGCCACTGTTGCACACCAGGTCTCCCATTATGGGGCAGCTACTGGCAAACGCCAGCAGGCTGTATTGGCTATGAAGTGTTTGGGTGACAACAGACACACCGCGGAAGTTCTGTCCGAGTTCTTGCAGAAAGAAACGCAGTCGTGGCTGGGCACTGTAGATCTTGAGGCAGGCAAGGTAGTGAGTGATAACGGAAGGAATTTCATGGCTGCCATCTCCCTTTCCCAACTGAAACACATTCCTTGCCTGGCTCACACCTTAAACCTGGTGGTGCAGTGCTTCCTGAAAAGTTATCCGGGGTTATCCGACCTGCTCCTCAAAGTGCGTGGACTTTGCTCACATATCCGCCGTTCGCCCGTACACTCCAGCCGTATGCAGACCTATCAGCGTTCTTTGAACCTTCCCCAGCATCGCCTAATCATAGACGTTGCAACAAGGTGGAACTCAACACTGCACATGCTTCAGAGACTGTGTGAACAGAGGCGGGCTGTTATGTTTTTGTGGGAGGATACACATACACGGGCAGGCAGTAGGATGGCAGACATGGAGTTGTCAGGTGTGCAGTGGTCGAAGATTCAAGACATGTGTCAAGTCCTTCAGTGTTTTGAGGAATGCACACGGCTGGTTAGTGCAGACAACGCCATAATAAGCATGAGCATCCCCCTAATGCGTCTGCTGATGCAAAGTTTGACGCACATAAAGGATCAGGCGTCTGCAGCTGAGGAAGAGGAAAGCCTTGATGACAGTCAGCCATTGTCTGGCCAGGGCAGTGTACAGGACGAGGTAGCGGGCGAAGAGGAGGAGGAGGACGTGGAGGATGATGGGGATGATTATATTTTTAATGAGGAAGCTTTTCCGGGGCCACTGGAAATTGGTGGCGCGGCAAGGCCGGGTTCTGGTTTTTTGAGGGACACAAGTGACGTTGATTTGCCTGAAACTGCCCCTCAACCAAGCACAACCGCAGATTTGAGAACTGGAACTTTGGCCCACATGGCGGATTATGCCTTACGTATCCTCAAAAGGGACACACGCATAACTAAAATGATGAATGATGACGATTACTGGTTGGCCTGCCTCCTTGATCCTCGCTATAAAGGCAAATTGCAAAATATAATGCCACATGAGAACTTGGAACTAATATTAGCAACCAAACAATCAACTCTTGTTGACCGTTTGCTTCTGGCATTCCCTGCACACAGCGCCCGTGATCGTTGTCACACGAGCTGCAGGGGCCAGCAGACCAGAGGAGTTAGAGGGGCAGAAATCAGAAGTGGCGTTGGCCAGAGGGGTTTTCTGACCAGGTTGTGGAGTGATTTTGCTATGACCGCAGACAGGACAGGTACTGCAGCATCAATTCAAAGTGACAGGAGACAACATTTGTCCAGTATGGTTACAAACTATTTTTCATCCCTTATCGATGTTCTCCCTCAACCGTCATTCCCATTTGATTACTGGGCATCAAAATTAGACACCTGGCCAGAATTGGCAGAATATGCATTGCAGGAGCTTGCTTGCCCGGCAGCTAGTGTCCTATCAGAAAGAGTATTCAGTGCTGCAGGTTCAATACTAACAGAAAAAAGGACTCGTCTGGCTACCCAAAATGTAGATGATCTAACCTTCATTAAAATGAACCACAACTGGATTTCGAAATCTTTTGCCCCACCTTGCCCGGCTGACACCTAGCTTTCCTATGAAAAGGTCTTGCCTGTGGACTATTCTGAATGCCTTTTCCAATCTCGTAATTTTCAGCACCTGATTGTCCAGCATACGACATGTTTACACCTCACTAAATGGCCAAACTCCCCACACGGGGCCGTGGTATCGACACTTGGCGACAGCACCCGTGAGAGTGCAGTTTGTCTGAAGAGGTGGGTGAGCCCGCTTTTGGTCGACGGCACTGCCACTGGGTCCCTCCTAGTACAATAAAGTGTCTCTGGCGGTGGTGGTGCGCACCCAATGTCAGACACACCGTTGTAATATGAGGGGCCCTGGGCCTGTACCGCCGGCCACAAGACAGTTTCCCCCCACCCCAGCTCAAACAGTGCTCTACCACTTGCAAAATTATCTCACAGCTCCACCAATGTTTAGTCTATGCGCTGACATCCTTCAATGCCTGCCACTGACAATACCATTGTATTGACATTTTTGTTATGTTAGGCCTTCGATGCCTGTCTGTGGTCACTCCTTCCACTAGGCCTCCACTGACCACACCACTGCTGCCCGTGTACCCCTGGAACCAATTTAAAATTGCCTACAGCCATGTGTTATTATTTTAGGCCTTCGATGCCTGTCTGCGGTCCATTCTTTCAACTACTATTACACTGACCAGGGCACTGCTGCCCGTGTACCCCTGGAACCAATTTAAAATTGCCTACAGCCATGTGTTATTATTTTAGGCCTTCGATGCCTGTCTGCGGTCACTCCTTCCACTAGGCCTCCACTGACCACACCACTGCTGCCCGTGTACCCCTGGAATCAATTTAAAATTGCCTACAGCCAGCCCAATTTTTTTATTTTAGGCCTTCGATGCCTGTCTGCGGTCCATTCTTTCAACTACTACTACACTGACCAGGGCACTGCTGCCCGTGTATCCCTGGAACCAATTTAAAATTGCCTACAGCCATGTGTTATTATTTTAGGCCTTCGATGCCTGTCTGCGGTCACTCCTTCCACTAGGCCTCCACTGACCACACCACTGCTGCCCGTATACCCCTGGAACCAATTTAAAATTGCCTACAGCCATGTGTTATTATTTTAGGCCTTCGATGCCTGTCTGCGGTCACTCCTTCCACTAGGCCTCCACTGACCACACCACTGCTGCCCGTGTACCCCTGGAACCAATTTAAAATTGCCTACAGCCATGTGTTATTATTTTAGGCCTTCGATGCCTGTCTGCGGTCACTCCTTCCACTAGGCCTCCACTGACCACACCACTGCTGCCCGTGTACCCCTGGAACCAATTTAAAATTGCCTACACCCATGTGTTATTATTTTAGGCCTTCGATGCCTGTCTGTGGTCACTCCTTCCACTAGGCCTCCACTGACCACACCACTGCTGCCCGTGTACCCCTGGAACCAATTTAAAATTGCCTACAGCCATGTGTTATTATTTTAGGCCTTCGATGCCTGTCTGCGGTCACTCCTTCCACTAGGCCTCTACTGACCACACCACTGCTGCCCGTGTACCCCTGGAACCAATTTAAAATTGCCTACAGCCAGCCCAATTTTTTTATTTTAGGCCTTCGATGCCTGTCTGCGGTCCATTCTTTCAACTACTACTACACTGACCAGGGCACTGCTGCCCGTGTACCCCTGGAACCAATTTAAAATTGCCTACAGCCATGTGTTATTATTTTAGGCCTTCGATGCCTGTCTGTGGTCACTCCTTCCACTAGGCCTCCACTGACCACACCACTGCTGCCCGTGTACCCCTGGAACCAATTTAAAATTGCCTACAGCCAGCCCAATTTTTTTATTTTAGGCCTTCGATGCCTGTCTGCGGTCCATTTTTTCAACTACTACTACACTGACCACGGGAACTGCTGCCCGTGTACCCCTGGAACCAATTTAAAATTGCCTACAGCCATGTGTTATTATTTTAGGCCTTCGATGCCTGTCTGCGGTCACTCCTTCCACTAGGCCTCCACTGACCACACCATTGCTGCCCGTGTACCCCTGGAACCAATTTAAAATTGCCTACAGCCAGCCCAATTTTTTTATTTTAGGCCTTCGATGCCTGTCTGCGGTCCATTCTTTCAACTACTACTACACTGACCAGGGCACTGCTGCCGTTTACCCCTGGAACCAATTTAAAATTGCCTACAGCCATGTGTTATTATTTTAGGCCTTCGATGCCTGTCTGCGGTCACTCCTTCCACTAGGCCTCCACTGACCACACCACTGCTGCCCGTGTACCCCTGGAACCAATTTAAAATTGCCTACACCCATGTGTTATTATTTTAGGCCTTCGATGCCTGTCTGCGGTCACTCCTTCCACTAGGCCTCCACTGACCACACCACTGCTGCCCGTGTACCCCTGGAACCAATTTAAAATTGCCTACAGCCATGTGTTATTATTTTAGGCCTTCGATGCCTGTCTGCGGTCACTCCTTCCACTAGGCCTCTACTGACCACACCACTGCTGCCCGTGTACCCCTGGAACCAATTTAAAATTGCCTACAGCCAGCCCAATTTTTTTATTTTAGGCCTTCGATGCCTGTCTGCGGTCCATTCTTTCAACTACTACTACACTGACCAGGGCACTGCTGCCCGTGTACCCCTGGAACCAATTTAAAATTGCCTACAGCCATGTGTTATTATTTTAGGCCTTCGATGCCTGTCTGTGGTCACTCCTTCCACTAGGCCTCCACTGACCACACCACTGCTGCCCGTGTACCCCTGGAACCAATTTAAAATTGCCTACAGCCAGCCCAATTTTTTTATTTTAGGCCTTCGATGCCTGTCTGCGGTCCATTCTTTCAACTACTACTACACTGACCAGGGCACTGCTGCCCGTGTACCCCTGGAACCAATTTAAAATTGCCTACAGCCATGTGTTATTATTTTAGGCCTTCGATGCCTGTCTGCGGTCACTCCTTCCACTAGGCCTCCACTGACCACACCACTGCTGCCCGTGTACCCCTGGAACCAATTTAAAATTGCCTACAGCCAGCCCAATTTTTTTATTTTAGGCCTTCGATGCCTGTCTGCGGTCCATTCTTTCAACTACTACTACACTGACCAGGGCACTGCTGCCCGTGTACCCCTGGAACCAATTTAAAATTGCCTACAGCCATGTGTTATTATTTTAGGCCTTCGATGCCTGTCTGCGGTCACTCCTTCCACTAGGCCTCCACTGACCACACCACTGCTGCCCGTGTACCCCTGGAACCAATTTAAAATTGCCTACACCCATGTGTTATTATTTTAGGCCTTCGATGCCTGTCTGCGGTCACTGCTTCCACTAGGCCTCCACTGACCACACCACTGCTGCCCGTGTACCCCTGGAACCAATTTAAAATTGCCTACAGCCATGTGTTATTATTTTAGGCCTTCGATGCCTGTCTGCGGTCACTCCTTCCACTAGGCCTCTACTGACCACACCACTGCTGCCCGTGTACCCCTGGAACCAATTTAAAATTGCCTACAGCCAGCCCAATTTTTTTATTTTCGGCCTTGGATGCCTGTCTGCGGTCCATTCTTTCAACTACTACTACACTGACCAGGGCACTGCTGCCCGTGTACCCCTGGAACCAATTTAAAATTGCCTACAGCCATGTGTTATTATTTTAGGCCTTCGATGCCTGTCTGTGGTCACTCCTTCCACTAGGCCTCCACTGACCACACCACTGCTGCCCGTGTACCCCTGGAACCAATTTAAAATTGCCTACAGCCATGTGTTATCATTTTAGGCCTTCGATGCCTGTCTGTGGTCACTCCTTCCACTAGGCCTCCACTGACCACACCACTGCTGCCCGTGTACCCCTGGAACCAATTTAAAATTGCCTACAGCCAGCCCAATTTTTTTATTTTAGGCCTTCGATGCCTGTCTGCGGTCCATTCTTTCAACTACTACTACACTGACCAGGGCACTGCTGCCCGTGTACCCCTGGAACCAATTTAAAATTGCCTACAGCCATGTGTTATTATTTTAGGCCTTCGATGCCTGTCTGTGGTCACTCCTTCCACTAGGCCTCCACTGACCACACCACTGCTGCCCGTGTACCCCTGGAACCAATTTAAAATTGCCTACAGCCATGTGTTATTATTTTAGGCCTTCGATGCCTGTCTGCGGTCACTCCTTCCACTAGGCCTCCACTGACCACACCACTGCTGCCCGTGTACCCCTGGAATCAACATCAGAAAATATAAAAATAAGTATTTTGCTTATAAAAAAGAAAATACTGGAGAGATATCAAATGCAGACATTTTAACATTAAAAACAAACACACAACTAAAATCTGGTACAGTACTAAAAATGGCCACCAGCTACAATTACTTTCTCCTGCAAGTAGTTAACTGAAAGGTTTTTTAAATTGAAAACACAGATATGGCATCCACCGAGTGTTGTCCTGTCGCGTCTTCTTTATATTATTGCCGAGAAGATGCAAAACAATGAAAATAATAAAATCATTAATTACCAAAATAATAGAGAAAGTCAACACCACATTGCAAATAAACATTCATTCCAAATAAAGAAGCAGGGCGCGTCCGAGGGTGAGTATATACCTAATAAGAATATAATCACCCTCGGACGCGCAATGCTTATTTCCAACAGCCTTCCTTCCTAAGAATCAGCCCTTCCGTGGTGTAGAGAGACGTTGTGTTACACTCCAAGGTGTTCCCCAGGTTGCCTTTCCTGAGCTTCGATCTTCCGGCTCTCGTTTAGTAGTTGTAGAAAAGTACACTGCATTAGGCCTACAAAATGGGTATGGGGTGGAGAGAGATGGTGTGTTACACTCCAAGGTGTTCTCCAGGTTGCCTTTCCTGAGCTTCTATCTTCAGGCTCTCATTAAATTGTGGTTAAATGGAACAACTGCATTTGGCGTACTAGTTGGTTTGGGGCCTACTATCGGTGTCTGCCGCTCCTTGCTGTTCTCCTGGTTTCCTGTCCTGAAATTCCATTTTCAGGCTCTCGTTAAGTAGTTGTTAATGTTAGACTGCATTTGGCCTACTAGTTGGGTTGGGGCCTACTATCGGTGTCTGCCACTCCTTGCTGTTCTCCTCCACTGAACAAAGCTGTGCCGCCTGTTTACTACAGTTGCCAATTTTGAACTGCATTTCGACTACTTACTGATTTGGCCCTACTCTCTGTGTCAGCCTCTCATTCCAGTTGTCCTCCACTGCAATGCCCCCTGGTTATTCCTGTGTTACCAATTTTGAACTGCATTTAGCCCACTTTATTCTTTGGGCCTATATCTGTGTTTCCACTTCATCGTGCCCATTGCCCAGCCAGTGATAGATGAGTCTGCTGGTACATTGACCCATAACGCAACATTCCCCGTGCATGCTACACAACAACATTGTGACCCTGCTGAAAGTCAGGTTGCTCTTCCCGCATACCATACCACCTTACACGGGGACAAAGAGAAAGGTGCAGATGAAAGTGCAGGTTCCTTCATCAGGTGGGGGGAGGAATACTAGTTGGCGACGTCACTGGCACAGGGCCTCTCATAGTACGCAAAAGTGTTGCTGCCGGTGGGAGGCGCCCCCGCCGTACAAACACACCGCTGTACTTTGAGGGGCCCTGTGCCAGTGCCAATGCCAACAAGTGGGCCCCCCCTGCTTGCTCAGGATCACAGCACTTGCAAAGTTGAAATACTTACCTCTCCCTGCTCCACTGCCGTGACGTGGTCCAGATTTCCTGGGCCCACTAATTACTTGAACCAGCCCTACCCCACACAACTTTAGCCAAATGACCCCCAATTTTAAATGCCTTCCAATTATTATAAGGTAAATTACGCTTGACAAGCTTCATTAAGAAGAATGGATGGTTTTGACATTAAAATGGGCACTCTAGGTGTTTTCCTGGCCCCCACTCACTGCCGACTATGCTGCCCCATTGACTTGCATTGGGTTTCGTGTTTCGGTCGATCCCGACTTTACGTCATATTCGGCCGATTTCACTCGACCCGACTTTTGAGATAGTCGGGTTTCGCGAAACCCGGCTCGACTCTAAAAAGGTCAAGGTCGCTCAACTCTAGTGGGGAGCACGTTTGCTCATCTCTTCAGAGGATACATTTTGTGAGGTAAAATATTTTTTAAAAATAGTGAAATATTTTACCTCACAAAATGAAACCACTGTGATCCCCTGATGTAATGCCAGTATTATCTTTTGCTTCCTCCCCTCCCCAGGAGATGTGGTACGCTCTGTACACGATCAGACACAGTCAATTTTTAAAATGAACTTTCGTTCGAAGGAAAACCCCTTTAGGGTATGTGCACACGTCAGGATTTTTTCCTGACATAATCCTGAGAATTCTGCCAGAAATCCGCGTTTTTTTTCATGCGGATTTCTCGCGGAATTTGCGTGTTTTTTGCGCGGATTTTGCGCAGATTTTTTGCGGAATTTTTGCGGATTTTTTTTAAATTTTCCGGAATGTCCTTTTTGATGGGAAATCCGCAAAAAATCCGCAAAAAGATAGAGCATGTCCGGATTTTTTGCGGAATGCGGTTTTTTTTGCGGAAAAAAACGCTAACATCTGCGCAAAAAATGCGGAATGCATTCTAAAAGATAGGATGCATAACGTTAGCGTTTTTTACTGGATTTATAGCGTTTTTATAGCAAAAATCCGCAAAAAAAAACGCTAAAAATCCTGACGTGTGCACATTCCCTTAATGTGACCGGCTTCGTTTGCCTGTAGACACATCGCGCGTCTGCCGCCGGGATCAGCCAAATGATTCACTGCACCTACGCGTAATTCGCACAGATGCAGTAAATTTGACTGCCGCCATCTTTGTGCAGACAGATAGCGGCGGTCACATTATAACTGTGCATGCGCTCCTCCTGTACAAAGATGAAGGCAGTCAGTGAATCATTTTGCTGATCCCAGTGGCGGCATGTTCGTGACGGACTTCCACTGGTGGTACCGCGCAAGAGGCTGCGTGAGTGTGAGAGTGTGTGTGAGATTGTGTGTGTGTGGTGCATACGGCATATAGAGTGTGTGTTTGTGTGGTGCGATGGTGTTCCGCTGGTGGTACTGTGCAAAAGGTTGGTACCAGCAGCAGTTTCCATTTTGAGACACCCATCACTTGGGTGTCCCAATATGGCTTACGGTGAACTTCCTCTGAGGGAATTCTGGGATACGGTGACATCTGGAAAGAACAGGAAATGAAAACATTACAAGGCAATTATATAAATATATATATATTTTGTATATATATTATATATATTACTGTGTATATATATATATGTGTGTGTTTTGATGAATATTTCCTTTGAAAACGATGCGTAAATGACATAGAGAACTTCTCTATGTAAAAGCTTGTGTTAAAATTGGATAGCAGTTGTAACGGGGGCCTGGGTGGTAGCCGTACTGAGGGATTGCTGCTGCTTCCTCATCACACCCCGACACTCCGCTACAGAAATATCATGTCCATTTTGTGGTGTGCTGGTTGTGTCAAGTAGTTCACCCACTTGTGAGTCAGAATCCTTCACAGCATACAGGGCTCCAATTCGTCGCAGACACACACAAATGTTATCATAGTCCCGATTCATTTTCAATAAAACTTTACTCAATTCATCTATCTTCATAACAGACTTAATCCAACAATCTTCAAAAGACATAAGAGCTTCTCCTTCTGCACTTTCCCTGGTCTTTTCCTTCAGCTTATCTTCTGGCACCGCGGCTTCCAGACCCGCAGTCCCCAGGGAATTCCAGCTTTCTGATACTAGGTGCTCCCCGTCCACTTTCTCCATCCTGGGCAGAAAATCAGGTTGCCTCTGAAATTCCTGTTCAGACTGTAAGTCCCTGACGTCACCGGAGGTAACCCACAGACAAGCCACCGACCCTTCCTGACTGCCTCGCTTTTCACGTGCTTTAAGATCTAACATCTCCAGACCTGCTTCCCTCGGTGCTTCTTCTGTCTCGTTCAACTGTAACTCACCACACAACTACTACCACTCCTTCTAGAACAATTCCTCTCACTCTGCTCTAGCTCCTCCCACTAACTGAAAATTACCTCAGGAAGGCACTCTCCCTGCCACTACACTGGCTGCGCCCCCTTTCTCAACTGTCACTACTCTGACTGAAACCAGTTCTCAACACAATCTAATCTCCTACTCTACAGTGCCCCCCTTAACACTAAGGCTACTTTCACATTTCCGTCGGTAGTCGGCCATCACAAAGCGTCGGCGCGACATACCAACGGACGTTTGTGAAATAGTGTGTATCGTGAGCAGCGGAAGCAGTTTTTCAAAGGGTCCGCTGTCCAGTCTAAAGTCCCGGGGAGGAAAGAGAGAGAGTGAGATTTCCTGTCGGGCATGTGCAGTCAGAAACACAGGATACAACGTACAGAAAAATGTTCCCTTGAACATTTTTTGCAAAAGACAGGCCGTCATATTTTGCAGGATCCAGTGCACGGCGGACAAAACGTGAATCCATACGTCGCTAATACAAGTCTATGGGAAAATGCAGGATCCTGCATTTTCAAAATTTGACGTATTGCGACAGTAGCAGAAAGACGAAAACGTGAAAGTAGCCTAACCAACACCTACACTGCCATAACCCTTACCAATGCTGACCTACCACTGCCACTGACTGTCCCTATTCCTGTCCCTAACACACAGATATCAGAGCAGTGTCAGCCATTATCATATTAAACAGTGTCAACTAAACCAGGGATTCAAGCTTCAGGAGGCTAATTTGCATATTCCAGGTGCCTTCTGGGAGAAGCGAAGTCTCCCTAAGCTAGAAGATCGTTGGGTACAGCCGGGACCAGCTGCTTCGAAAGCATCACCAAACCAGGGATTCAAGCTTCAGGAGGCTAATTTGAATATTCCAGGTGCCTTCTGGGAGAAGCGAAGTCTCCCTAAGCTAGAAGATCGTTGGGTACAGCCGGGACCAGCTGCTTCGAAAGCATCACCAAACCAGGGATTCAAGCTTCAGGAGGCTAATTTGCATATTCCAGGTGCCTTCTGGGAGAAGCGAAGTCTCCCTAAGCTAGAAGATCGTTGGGTACAGCCGGGACCAGCTGCTTCGAAAGCATCACCAAACCAGGGATTCAAGCTTCAGGAGGCTAATTTGAATATTCCAGGTGCCTTCTGGGAGAAGCGAAGTCTCCCTAAGCTAGAAGATCGTTGGGTACAGCCGGGACCAGCTGCTTCGAAAGCATCACCAAACCAGGGATTCAAGCTTCAGGAGGCTAATTTGCATATTCCAGGTGCCTTCTGGGAGAAGCGAAGTCTCCCTAAGCTAGAAGATCGTTGGGTACAGCCGGGACCAGCTGCTTCGAAAGCATCACCAAACCGCGCGCCTTACGGCGCGCGAATTTTTGCCTGTAGGACATTATTGCAAGAGAGCTTGGCTGAGTAGATTACACAAGAAGGAAAACACACAGCAAGTCAGCAGGATCTAGGAGCAACATGGCAGATGTGACAACCTACATGGTGAGCTGCAGCATGTGCTACATGTTCACAGATCGACCAGAAGAAGAATCCAATTTCACCTGTCAGAAGTGTAGACTAGTGGCCCTTTTAGAAGAAAAGGTGCGGGGTCTGGAAGAAAGAATAGCAACTTTGAAACTCATCAAAGAGAATGAAGACTTTCTAGACAGAACAGAAGCATCTCTACTGGTCACAGAAGGTGCAAAAAGTGTCCGAGAACCTCCAAAAGCAGATGAGTGGAAGCATGTGACCAAAAGAAGCAAGAAGACCATGGAGAAATCACCAACCACACAACTGAAGAACCGATATCAAATCTTTGTAGAGGATGAAGATGGCACACCTAAGAATGAAGCAATACCAGCAAGCAAAAAAGAAAAGGGCACACAGCAACAAGTGACAGCAAAAAGTACAGCCAAGAAGCAACGAAGAGTGGTGGTGGTGGGAGACTCACTACTGAGAGGCACAGAAGCAGCCATCTGCAGACCGGACATAACTGCAAGAGAAGTATGCTGCCTTCCAGGTGCGATGATCAAGGATGTGACCGATAGGATACCAAAGCTCTTCAGCTCCAAGGACGTCCACCCATTTCTTCTGATACATGTTGGCACCAATGACACGGCAAGGAAGGACCTACCGACAATCTGCAAGGACTTTGAAGAGTTGGGGAAGAAAGTAAAGGAACTGGATGCACAGGTAGTTTTTTCTTCTATCCTTCCAGTAGACGGGCATGGCACCAGGAGATGGAACAGGATCCTTGATGCAAACAACTGGCTAAGACGATGGTGCAGACAACAAGAATTCGGATTCCTGGACCACGGTGTGAATTACTTGTACGATGGACTCCTCGCCAGAGACGGACTACACCTCAACAAACCTGGGAAACACACATTCGCCAGAAGACTCGCTACACTCATCAGGAGGGCGTTAAACTAGAAGAAGAGGGGACGGGAAGAAAAACATTAGACTCGAACAAAGACGACCCAGGAAAACATACTCAGAAGGGAGGTAAGAACATTTCTAAAACAATCCACAGTGAGGAGATTGGAACAAAACAAAATCCTCTGAACTGCATGCTCGCAAACGCCAGAAGCCTGACAAACAAGATGGAAGAACTAGAAGCAGAAATATCTACAGGTAACTTTGACATAGTGGGAATAACCGAGACATGGTTAGATGAAAGCTATGACTGGACAGTTAACTTACAGGGTTACAGTCTGTTTAGAAAGGATCGTAAAAATCGGAGAGGAGGAGGGGTTTGTCTCTATGTAAAGTCTTGTCTAAAGTCCACTTTAAGGGAGGATATTAGCGAAGGGAATGAGGATGTCGAGTCCATATGGGTTGAAATTCATGGAGGGAAAAATGGTAACAAAATTCTCATTGGGGTCTGTTACAAACCCCCAAATATAACAGAAACCATGGAAAGTCTACTTCTAAAGCAGATAGATGAAGCTGCAACCCATAATGAGGTCCTGGTTATGGGGGACTTTAACTACCCGGATATTAACTGGGAAACAGAAACCTGTGAAACCCATAAAGGCAACAGGTTTCTGCTAATAACCAAGAAAAATTATCTTTCACAATTGGTGCAGAATCCAACCAGAGGAGCAGCACTTTTAGACCTAATACTATCTAATAGACCTGACAGAATAACAAATCTGCAGGTGGTTGGGCATTTAGGAAATAGCGACCACAATATTGTGCAGTTTCACCTGTCTTTCACTAGGGGGACTTGTCAGGGAGTCACAAAAACATTGAACTTTAGGAAGGCAAAGTTTGAACAGCTTAGAGATGCCCTTAATCTGGTAGACTGGGACAATATCCTCAGAAATGAGAATACAGATAATAAATGGGAAATGTTTAAGAACATCCTAAATAGGCAGTGTAAGCGGTTTATACCTTGTGGGAATAAAAGGACTAGAAATAGGAAAAACCCAATGTGGCTAAACAAAGAAGTAAGACAGGCAATTAACAGTAAAAAGAAAGCATTTGCACTACTAAAGCAGGATGGCACCATTGAAGCTCTAAAAAACTATAGGGAGAAAAATACTTTATCTAAAAAACTAATTAAAGCTGCCAAAAAGGAAACAGAGAAGCACATTGCTAAGGAGAGTAAAACTAATCCCAAACTGTTCTTCAACTATATCAATAGTAAAAGAATAAAAACTGAAAATGTAGGCCCCTTAAAAAATAGTGAGGAAAGAATGGTTGTAGATGACGAGGAAAAAGCTAACATATTAAACACCTTCTTCTCCACGGTATTCACAGTGGAAAATGAAATGCTAGGTGAAATCCCAAGAAACAATGAAAACCCTATATTAAGGGTCACCAATCTAACCCAAGAAGAGGTGCGAAACCGGCTAAATAAGATTAAAATAGATAAATCTCCGGGTCCGGATGGCATACACCCACGAGTACTAAGAGAACTAAGTAATGTAATAGATAAACCATTATTTCTTATTTTTAGTGACTCTATAGCGACAGGGTCTGTTCCGCAGGACTGGCGCATAGCAAATGTGGTGCCAATATTCAAAAAGGGCTCTAAAAGTGAACCTGGAAATTATAGGCCAGTAAGTCTAACCTCTATTGTTGGTAAAATATTTGAAGGGTTTCTGAGGGATGTTATTCTGGATTATCTCAATGAGAATAACTGTTTAACTCCATATCAGCATGGGTTTATGAGAAATCGCTCCTGTCAAACCAATCTAATCAGTTTTTATGAAGAGGTAAGCTATAGGCTGGACCACGGTGAGTCATTGGACGTGGTATATCTCGATTTTTCCAAAGCGTTTGATACCGTGCCGCACAAGAGGTTGGTACACAAAATGAGAATGCTTGGTCTGGGGGAAAATGTGTGTAAATGGGTTAGTAACTGGCTTAGTGATAGAAAGCAGAGGGTGGTTATAAATGGTATAGTCTCTAACTGGGTCGCTGTGACCAGTGGGGTACCGCAGGGGTCAGTATTGGGACCTGTTCTCTTCAACATATTCATTAATGATCTGGTAGAAGGTTTACACAGTAAAATATCGATATTTGCAGATGATACAAAACTATGTAAAGCAGTTAATACAAGAGAAGATAGTATTCTACTACAGATGGATCTGGATAAGTTGGAAACTTGGGCTGAAAGGTGGCAGATGAGGTTTAACAATGATAAATGTAAGGTTATACACATGGGAAGAGGGAATCAATATCACCATTACACACTGAACGGGAAACCACTGGGTAAATCTGACAGGGAGAAGGACTTGGGGATCCTAGTTAATGATAAACTTACCTGGAGCAGCCAGTGCCAGGCAGCAGCTGCCAAGGCAAACAGGATCATGGGGTGCATTAAAAGAGGTCTGGATACACATGATGAGAGCATTATACTGCCTCTGTACAAATCCCTAGTTAGACCGCACATGGAGTACTGTGTCCAGTTTTGGGCACCGGTGCTCAGGAAGGATATAATGGAACTAGAGAGAGTACAAAGGAGGGCAACAAAATTAATAAAGGGGATGGGAGAACTACAATACCCAGATAGATTAGCGAAATTAGGATTATTTAGTCTAGAAAAAAGACGACTGAGGGGCGATCTAATAACCATGTATAAGTATATAAGGGGACAATACAAATATCTCGCTGAGGATCTGTTTATACCAAGGAAGGTGACGGGCACAAGGGGGCATTCTTTGCGTCTGGAGGAGAGAAGGTTTTTCCACCAACATAGAAGAGGATTCTTTACTGTTAGGGCAGTGAGAATCTGGAATTGCTTGCCTGAGGAGGTGGTGATGGCGAACTCAGTCGAGGGGTTCAAGAGAGGCCTGGATGTCTTCCTGGAGCAGAACAATATTGTATCATACAATTATTAGGTTCTGTAGAAGGACGTAGATCTGGGTATTTATTATAATGGAATATAGGCTGAACTGGATGGACAAATGTCTTTTTTCGGCCTTACTAACTATGTTACTATGTTACTATGTAACTATCATAAACTACACAGGGCAGGTAGCAAAAAGATAAAGTACCCAGTTTCATTAGGTAGGCATGCACAGGAATGCAGGGCTCAAACCAGCCGCCTGCACACCCCTTAGGCTACGTTCACATTAGCGTCTTGCGGTGGTGGGTCGGGCGCCACCGCGGCGACGCATGCATCATGCGCCCCTATATTTAACATGGGGGGCGCATGGACATGGGTTTGCATGCGTTTTGTGATGTATGCGTCTTTTTTGCCGCAAGCGTTAGGGCACAGAGGACGCAGCAAGATGCATTTTTTTTGTGTCCAATATCCGGCAAAAAAAGGATGCATGCGTCGCAAAACTATGCATTTTGCATGCGTTCTTGTTTGCGTTGTGTGTTGCGTCGCCGACGCAATAGCGCACAACGCAAATGTGAACGTAGCCTTACACAGTCGCACTGCATCACGAAGTAAATCGAATGTGACAATACTGAATATTGAATTATCTATATTTTATTCCCTGTTTTTTAGGCTTTTGCAGACATGATCACAGTGGATCCCATCTCTGTTCTTGTGTCCTTTGTGGTCATTTTATTTCTCGTCAATGTTTTTAAGAACCAGAAAAAATCCATCCATTTCCCTCCTGGTCCTATGCCTTTACCGATCATAGGAAACATGCATGTGATCAACACATTAAAACCCCAAAAGTCCTTCACAGAGGTAAGAGACTCTCCGCTATATCTACAGACAGAGTGTGCATTAAATTGGGATTCTTATTCTTGGTGCTATGTTACGATTGCATATGGCTTCACTAGTGTCAATACTTTTGGATGGTATTGACTTCTTACCTTGAACTAATGTGCCTCAAATTTTAGTCCAACACAATTAGATTGGCAAATTTTCAAAACATCTTGATGGTAGGTCATCAATGTCTGATCCACAGGGGTGCAATCAGCTTTTACTGGTGCAGGGGTCAAAAATGCTCAGTAAGCTATCAGCCCGAGAGAGGAAACACATTAGGTTAGGTTCCCTGCAAAGAAGATTGCCTTGTCGTGGCTGCTAGGCATACATGAATTTACCAATTTATGCCCTAATTATGCCAGTTTTTTTATTATTTTCTGGATAAGTGATGCAATTCCAATTTTATAAATGCCAATAAGAGGCAATTTATGCAGTGCCATGCTGCAATTTGATGGAGTTGATCCTGTTGCTGTAATCATCTGGAACTGAGCAGTTATGGACAATAATAGCAATAGGAACAGCTGATATGTCCGAGAGCCGAGTGCCGCACCCAAAAGATCAGACATTAATAACCTCTGCTAAGGGTCGGCCACCAATGTTGATGTCCCAGACAAATCCTTTAATTTATAAATTTGATAATTTTGTGTATTCAGCTCTTTCATGTCCTAAGAAAGCGAATAACAAAAATATCCTGTGTGGATACACACAGTGTGGCAATGTGTGGCCGTGTGGCAATACACCATTGCCACAGAAAGTAACCATAGAGCGAAGACCACTGCCAGCACGGCAGCTGGATGTGTCAGATAGTGGACAATGGGTTGCTTCCTTATTTTATATAACATTTTTCCTTGTTACCCATTTTAAAAAAAAAAATAGCAGAAAACACTTTTTAAGAAATATATAGATACTAGATGGTGGCCCGATTCTAACGCATCAGGTATTCTAGAATATGTATGTATGTATGTATATAGCAGCCACATAGTATATAGCACAGGCCACGTAGTATATAGGAGCCATGTAGTATATAGCAGACAAATACTATGTGGCCTGTGCTATATACTATGTGGCTGCTATATACATACATATTGTAGAATACCCGATGCGTTAATACAGGCCACGCAATATATAACAGTGGCCACGCAGTATATAACGCAGCCCAAATAGTATATAACATAGCCCACGCAGTATATAGCAGCCACGCAGTATATAACACAGGCGACGTAGTATATAACACAGGCCATACAGTATATAACAGCGGCCACGTAATATATAGCACAGGCCATGCAGTACATAACACTGCCCACATAGTATCTAACACTGGCCACATAGTATATAGCAGCCACGCGGTATATAACGCAGCCCACGTGGTATATAACACTGCCCACGTGCTTTATTACACTGCCCATGTAATATATAGCACTGGCCACGTAGCATATAGCAGCCATGCAGTATATAACACAGCCCACGTGGTATATAACGCAGCCCACGTGGTATATAACACAGCCCACGCGGTATATAACACTGCCCACATTGTATATAACACTGGCCACATAGTATATAGCAGCCACGCTGTATACAACGCAGCCCACGCGCTATATAACACTGCCCACGTAGTATATAGCAGTGTGGGCACATATCCTTGTTAAAAAAGATAATTAAAGTAAAAAATAGTTATGTACTCACCCGCCGGGATCCAGCGAAGCTGTCCCTATGCGCGCGGCTGCCGCCATCTTCCATTCCCAGGATGCATTACAAAATTACACAGATGACTTAGTGGTCTCGCGAGACCCCTAAGTCTTCTGGGTAATTTCGCAAAACATCTCTGGGAACGGAAAATGGCGGCTGCCGCGAGCACATTGTCGGACTACGGAAGGTGAGAATAGCAGGTTTTTTGTTTTTTTATTAATTTTAACATTAGAAATTTTTACTATTGATGCTGCATAGGCAGCATCAATAGTAAAAATTTGGGGAAACACAGGGTTAATAGCAGCGTTAATGGAGTGCGGTACCCGCGGCCTGTTACCGCTGGCATTAACCCTGTGTGAGCGGTGAGTGGAGGGGAGTATGCGGGCGCTGGGCACTGACTGCAGGGGAGTAGGGAGGGACTAATCGGACTGTGTTTGTCGCTGATTGGTCGCGTCAGCCATGACAGGCAGCTGGCGAGACTAATCAGCGACGCGGGATTTCTGAGACAGACAGACGGAAGTACCCCTTAGACAATTATATATAGATATTAGGGCATAAGATTTCCTGTCAGCACTGAAGATTTCGACATGTAGACTAGCTGCGGGAAAAAATTATCAAATGGAGGCTTTTAATGATAAGCAGTAAAATCATTTTAATAAATATTCCTATTATCTTATGTTTATCCAGATGTCAAAGAAATACGGACCAATATTCACCGTGTATCTAGGTGCCCAAAGGCTGGTTATACTGTGTGGTTATGACATGGTGAAAGATGCTCTCGTCAACCACGCCGAGGAATTTTCTGGCAGGCCGTATACGGCAATAGGCTCTAAAGTATCAGATAAGCATGGTAAGTAATAAACAAATTGAAATGGCATCTGATTCAAAATACTCTGCTACATAGGTGAAAAAAAAGACTTGGGTCCATTAAGTTCTCCCCTAGTTCTGCATTCTCTTTTGCTAGATTTTTTATCAACGACAATGCCATTGGATGTGAGAAAAGCATCCTGCTGTCCTATAATTTCTGTTAAAATGTTGGCCATTATAGCATATTGAGGTCGGCATTCCACAGTCTGACTACATTAGCTGTAAAGAACCCTTTCCTATTAACCTACCAGAAGTCTTTCCTCCTCATGTAATGAATGTTCTTTGTAAGGTCTTCGGAATCAATAAGTCATGTGCCATCTTTTGTACTAACAACACATGTATTATACAAATAAGAGTATGTGCACATGTTCAGGATTGTTCGCGTTTTTTTGCTATAAAAATGCGATTGAAACGCATAAAAAACGCATACATATGCATCTTATCATTTAGATTGCATTCCGCAATTTTTGTGCACATGATGCATTTTTATTCCGTGAAAAAAATGCATCGTGGTAAAAAAAGCAGCATGTTCATTAACCCCTTCACGACATGCGCCGTACATCTACGGCGCATGCCGTGAATCCCCCTTTGATGTGGGCTCCGGCGGTGAGCCCACATCAAAGTCGCGACATGTCAGCTGTTTTGTACAGCTGACATGTGCGCGCAATAGCGGCGGGTGAAATCGCTATTCACCCGCCGCTATTAACCTGTTAAATGCCGCTGTCAAACACAGACAGCGGCATTTAACTACCGCATCCGGCCGGGCGGCCGGATATGACGTCATCGCCGACCCCCGTCACATGATCGGGGGTCGGCGATGCATCAGGAAGGTAACCATAGAGGTCCTTGAGACCTCTATGGTTACTGATGCAGGTCTGCTGTGAGCGCCCTCCTGTGGTCGGCGCTCACAGCACACCTGCATTTCTGCTACATAGCAGCGATCTGATGATCGCTGCTATAGAGCAGAGCCGATCAGGCTATGCCAGCTTCTAGCCTCCCATGGAGGCTATTGAAGCATGGCACAAGTAAAAAAAAAATGTTTTTAAAAATATGAAAAAAATATAAAAAATATAAAAGTTTAAATCACCCCCCTTTCGCCCCATCCTAAATAAAACAATAAAAAAAAACCCAAACCTACACGTATTTGGTATCGCCGTGTTCAGAATTGCCCGATCTATCAATTAAAAAAAAGCATTAACCTGATCGCTAAACGGCGTAGCGAGAAAAAAATCCGAAACGCCAGAAGTACGTTTTTTTGGTCGCCGCAACATTGCATTAAAATGCAATAACAGGCGATCAAAAGAACGTATCTGCGCAAAAATGGTATCATTAAAAACATCATCTCGGCACGCAAAAAATAAGCCCTCACCCGACCCCAGATCACGAAAAATGGAGACGCTACGGGTATCGGAAAATGGCACTTTTTCTTTTTTTTTTTTAGCAAAGTTTGGAATTTTTTTTCACCACTTAGATAAAAAATAACCTAGTCATGTTAGGTGTCTATGAACTCGTAATGATCTAGAGAATCATAATGGCAGGTCAGTTTTAGCATTTAGTGAACCTAGCAAAAAAGCCAAACAAAAAACAAGTGTGGGATTGCACTTTTTTTGCAATTTCACCGCACTTGGAATTTTTTTCCTGTTTTCTAGTAAAAGACATGGTAAAACCAATGGTGTCGTTCAAAAGTACAACTTGTCCCGCAAAAAATAAGCCCTCACATGACCATATTGACGGAAAAATAAAAAAGTTATGGCTCTGGGAACGAGGGAAGCGAAAAACGAACACGCAAAAATGAAAAAGGGCCGCGACTTGAAGGGGTTAAATTTGTGGATTTTTTGCATTTTTCCCGCTATTTAATGCATTGGGAAAGCGCCGGAAAAAAAAAGCGCAAAAATACGCAAAAAAAAACAAAACGCACTAAAAACGCGAAAATAAAACGCATGCAGATTTCTGACAGTAATGTCTGGTTTTTGTCAGGAAATTTCTGCAAGAAATCCTGAACGTGTGCACATACCCTAACTGAGGTTTTTTCTAGGCTACTTAATTTCAAATATCCTATTACAACATTTTACATGAGGTTTTGTGGGACTTGGATATTGATTACCGGTCATTGAGGCTCCAACTCCTGACACCCCAGCAGTTGTTTGCAGATCCATGTTGTGCTGGCCCACCGTTGTACTCTACCCTTTACATTTACAGTACAGACAAAAAGTTTGGACATACTTTATCATTTAAAGATTTTTCTGTATTTTCATGACTATGAAAAATTGTACATTCACACTGAAGGCATCAAAACTATGAATTAACACATGTGGAATTATATACTTGACAAAAAGTGTGAAACAACTGAAATTATGTCTTATATTCTAGGTTCTTCAAAGTAGTACCTTTTGCTTTGATAACTGCTTTACACACTCTTGGCATTCTCTTGATGAGCTTCAAGAGGTAGTCACCGGAAATGGTCTTCCAACAATCTTGAATGAGTTCCCAGAGATGCTTAGCACTTGTTTACCCTTTTGCCTTCACTCTGCGGTCCAGCTCACCCTAAACCATCTTGATTGCGTTCTGGTCTGGTGACTGTGGAGGCCAGGTCATCTGGCGTAGCACCCCATCACTCTACTTCTTGGTCAAATAGCCCTTACACAGCCTGGAGGTGTGTTTGGTGTCATTGTCCTGTTGAGAAAAAAAGGATGGTCTAACTAAATGCAAACTGGATGGAATAGCATGCCACTGCAAGATGCAGGGAATTGCAGACCGTGCCAGGAGGGGGTGAGTATGACAGGGGAGTGTGAGCCATGCAATATTCACCTGTCCTCGTTCCACCACCAGGCTCTGTCTTCCGCGTCCTCTGGCTGTGATGTTCAGGTCAGAGGGCGCGATGACTTGTTTAATTCGTGCCCTCTGCTTGAGCAGTCACATTTGAGACCCGGAAGATGCAGCAGCGCATGGCGGTGGAACGGGGACAGGTGAATATCGCAAGTGCCGGGGGCCTTAGCCAGCGGCGACTCCTGCACCTGACGCACAGTGGCGATAGGTGAGTATGTCACTTTTTTTTTTAATCACAGCAGCATCATATGGGGCATATGGGGCATATTATTCTATGGAGCATCTTATGGGGCCATCAATAACCTTTTATGCAGCATTATATGGGGAATATTTTAATATGGAGCATTTTATGGGGCCATTATTAACCTATATGCAGCATTATATGGGGCATACTTTTTGCATGGAGCATGGAGCATCTTATGGGGCCCATCATGAACCATATGGAGCATTATATGGGGTCCTGATTCAATATGGATATTCAAAAACACTTAACCTACTGATATCTCAATTAATTTTACTTTTATTGGTATCTATTTTTATTTTTTAAATTTACCAGTAGCTGCTGCATTTCCCACCTTAGGCTTATACTCGAGTCATTAATTTTCCCAGGTTTTTGTGGCAAAATTAAGGGTCTCGGCTTATACTCGGGTCGGCTTATACTTGAGAATATACGGTAAGTACTTTACTTGTATTTTCTTCATGGCTAAAACTATTTAGCAATAGTCATAGCACTGGGGTGGATTTTACTTAGGGGCCCTCATTTTGTCATGTTCTTGCAATATATTTAAAAATAATTTTTGCTGGATTAATGCACTTCTGTACTGGCACCATCTTTTTTCAGGAGAGCTCTGTTTGTGTATGTATATGTATATGTATCTTTAACTCGTGATTTAATATGTTGAAATAAAATGTAATTTTTTATGAGATTTACTTTGCACTCTGTGTCCTAACAGCAGTAATCTGTCCTCAATCCATGCAGGTATCCTCTTCTCCAATGGAGAGAACTGGAGAGTGATGAGAAGATTCACGCTGTCCACATTACGAGACTATGGCATGGGGAGAAAGGACATAGAAAACAAGATCACTGAAGAGTGTGACTGCTTATTACAGACACTCAGATCTTATGGAGGTAATTCAGTTCATATAATGTCTTCATGTGTTTGCATTGAAGCCTGATAGACAAAACAAAAGGGTGATTTTTCTTTTTTTATCAAGACTGTTGCAAAGTTGCTTAATTTTTATTTTAGATGGATTGGAGTAATAAAAACCTTAATTGGAACAATCTCCAATACCGGTAATGACATACAAAGTGGCAAATAATTGAGCTTAATTTTGTGTTGTTTTTGACCCAACAAACTTTATTTTCATTCCTTGAACTAAAAACTTCCCCACATTGTATTTTTAGGGAAACCATTCAATAACCAAACCATCATAAATGCTGCTGTGGCCAACATAATCGTGTCCATCCTGCTGGATCATAGATATGAATATGATGATCCTACAATCCTAAAACTCATGAATATAGTGAATGACACTGTCACGATCAGGGAAAGTAAGATGGTTCGGGTATGTATACTTTTGTGGTATCCCGGTACCCGTTCTACCGCTGCTGATTGAGGCAGTTGTCGTGTGGCAGTAGAATTGTTCCAGCGTGTCATAGTTAGTTTGGAAACTGTGAGTTAGAAAATGGAATACATTGCATTGTATACCATCAGTTCATAAATGTGCTTTGCTGCCATGTACTGGCAAATGTGTATATGAAGCTAAGTGATTATTCTCCTCACAAGCTGCCATGTAAATGACTGGGAGGAGCCTCCCAGCTCAGGGCTCACACAGATTTCCTGAGTTAACTGCCTGCTCAGGACTATCACACCTCCTGAGGTAACTTCGAGTTCTGGGCGGCTCAAGCTGCCTGAACAAGAAAACACAACTGCTCCCATCATAGTTTTCCATGCGAGCTCATGTTGAAGGGAAATTTGTCCCCACTCCTCCATAAAGTAGTGAAGTCTTCTAGTCAGGAGAGATAATGCTGCACATGTGCTCTTCTGCATGCTGGTTATCCTGTTTGCTTCTAGCCAGGAACAGACCCATGTGGCTGCCACACCACCGACATTGCTTAACCTACCCCCTGTGAAATGGAACGGTAGGCTCAAAACCAGAGGTGTCAAACTGCATTCCACAAGGGCGGCAAACAGGTCATGTTTTCAGGATTTCCTTGTACTGCCCAGGTGATAATTTAATCACCTACACACATAATGATTACAGCACCTTGTGCAATGCTAAGGAAATCCTGAAAACATGACCTGTTTGCGGCCCTTGAGGAATGCAGTTTGACACCTCTGCTCAAAACCATAAGCACTTCCGCACTTTAGTGGGTTTCCATGGAAAGCCAGTCTGTAAAGGTCCACAATGTCTCCACTACCGCATGATAAAATACAGAGATCCGACAGGCCCATTGGTCAAAATAGGAAAATAGTGCTAGTAACTCCATAACAGTTAAATTCCATTAAAAAGATTGTCATAGCAGGATATTAATCAATGTTGTTGATGCATTTCGACTAAACAGTCTTAATCATATCATGTTTCCATATACTAAAAGATCATTTAAAAATTCATAGACACTCCCATCTATGACATCATACAAATAATTATTTTAATATATACTTCAACTGAATTAATTCTGACAACAGACCAAATCATTTATAAAGGCTGGAATAAAAACCAAAAAAATCAATATATACACATAAGGTCATTATGAAAATGCCAACCAGATGGCGATCCAGTGGTTAAAGTCATGATCCAATGAGATTCATTTTACAAAATAATTTTTCTCCAATTACCCTCATGTTTCGGTTCGTTAGCTCTAAGAAGCCAAAACAAGATCTGGATCTCACTTTTTTAGGTGGTTTTTGGGTGGAATCTGCCTGAAAAAGTTGTTCCATGCATATTATCCTGCGTTTTGACTAACACATAATGGTTTGGGTCGGGAGACTTACGACAGGTCACACGTGTAAATCCAGCCAAAGACTGTGTTTGCCTTAAGTGCTTGAAAAGTTTTTAGTAAATTCCTCAGAGAACTCCAAATATTGCAAATGTATTATCAGATTCTTTTTCATTCTTGAGATTTATGGTGAATCAAACTTTGTTGGAAAATGTTAATGAAACTGGCACATTTAAATTAATAATATGTTAATTTCTACTAGTAGTTAAATATTTATAAATTAGTGAAATAATATAATATAACAAATTATAAAATATATAAAGTGAAGGAAAAGAAAAAAGAATCTTTCTTAACACTCCTTCCTTACCACTACTTCCCCTCAAAAAATAAAATAACGTTTCATGCCAATTTCAAATGTAAAAATGGAGATGTTATCACAGAAAAAAATTGCTGACTTTTTGTTGCCAATGTAGTTCACCTAATAATAAAATATATAGGTTTGAAATTTTTACAAATAATTAAAATTTTTAATTTTGGGGGACCCAATTAACTACAAACACATGTGTGTGAAAACAAAGAAAAAAAATTACTGCTTCTGTCTTCTCTCCAGGTTCCTTGACAATCTCTGACAGCCAGTACACAAAAATTATTCCAATCTATTATAAATGTAATAAATAATAAGACATTTTCTTATGACTCAAATGATTTAATGGGATAGAATACAGTACAATGAACACCAAGAAAACTCAAAACACCTTGATCTGGTCAATAAAAAAGGACCAGAGAAAGAAAATTCACATTAATTATTTTTCAGTTTCTTAACTTTAATGTTCTGTACATGAGATGTCTGTGATTTTTTAAACTTGTTCTATATACAGGTCCTTCTCAAAAAATTAGCATATAGTGTTAAATTTCATTATTTACCATAATGTAATGATTACAATTAAACTTTCATATATTATAGATTCATTATCCACGAACTGAAATTTGTCAGGTCTTTTATTGTTTCAATACTGATGATTTTGGCATACAACTCCTGATAACCCAAAAAACCTGTCTCAATAAATTAGCATATTTCACCCATCCAATCAAATAAAAGTGTTTTTTAATAACAAACAAAAAAACCAACAAATAATAATGTTCAGTTATGCACTCAATACTTGGTCGGGAATCCTTTGGCAGAAATGACTGCTTCAATGCGGCGTGGCATGGAGGCAATCAGCCTGTGACACTGCTGAGATGTTATGGAGGCCCAGGATGCTTCAATAGCGGCCTTAAGCTCATCCAAAGTGTTGGGTCTTGCATCTCTCAACTTTCTCTTCACAATATCCCACAGATTCTCTATGGGGTTCAGGTCAGGAGAGTTGGCAGGCCAATTGAGCACAGTAATACCATGGTCAGTAAACCATTTACCAGTGGTTTTGGCACTGTGAGCAGGTGCCAGGTCGTGCTGAAAAATGAAATCTTCATCTCCATAAAGCATTTCAGCCGATGGAAGCATGAAGTGCTCCAAAATCTCCTGATAGCTAGCTGCATTGACCCTGCCCTTGATGAAACACAGTGGACCAACACCAGCAGCTGACATGGCACACTACACCATCACTGACTGTGGGTACTTGACACTGGACTTCAGGCATTTTGGCATTTCCTTCTCCCCAGTCTTCCTCAAGACTCTGGCACCTTGATTTCCGAATGACATGCAAAATTTGCTTTCATCAGAAAAAAGTACTTGGGACCACTTAGCAACAGTCCAGTGCTGCTTCTCTGTAGCCCAGGTCAGGCGCCTCTGCCGCTGTTTATGGTTCAAAAGTGGCTTTACCTGGGGAATGCGGCACCTGTAGCCCATTTCCTGCACACGCCTGTGCACGGTGGCTCTGGATGTTTCCACACCAGACTCACTCAAATGCTTCCTCAGGTTCCCCAAGGTCTGGAATCGGTCCTTCTCCACAATCTTCCTCAGGGTCCGGTCTCCTCTTCTCGTTGTACAGCGTTTTCTGCCACATTGTTTCCTTCCAACAGACTTACCATTGAGGTGCCTTGATACAGCACTCTGGGAACAGCCTATTTGTTGAGAAATTTCTTTCTGGGTCTTACCCTCTTGCTTGAGGGTGTCAATGATGGCCTTCTTGACATCTGTCAGGTCGCTAGTCTTACCCATGATGGGGGTTTTGAGTAATGAACCAGGCAGGGAGTTTATAAAAGCCTCAGGTATCTTTTGCATGTGTTTAGAGTTAATTAGTTGATTCAGAAGATTAGGGTAATAGGTCGTTTAGAGAACCTTTTCTTCATGGGCACCGGTGCTCAGGAAGGATATAATGGAACTAGAGAGAGTACAAAGGAGGGCAACAAAATTAATAAAGGGGATGGGAGAACTACAATACCCAGATAGATTAGCGAAATTAGGATTATTTAGTCTAGAAAAAAGACGACTGAGGAGCGATCTAATAACCATGTATAAGTATATAAGGGGACAATACAAATATCTCGCTGAGGATCTGTTTATACCAAGGAAGGTGACGGGCACAAGGGGGCATTCTTTGCGTCTGGAGGAGAGAAGGTTTTTCCACCAACATAGAAGAGGATTCTTTACTGTTAGGGCAGTGAGAATCTGGAATTGCTTGCCTGAGGAGGTGGTGATGGCGAACTCAGTCGAGGGGTTCAAGAGAGGCCTGGATGTCTTCCTGGAGCAGAACAATATTGTATCATACAATTATTAGGTTCTGTAGAAGGACGTAGATCTGGGGATTTATTATGATGGAATATAGGCTGAACTGGATGGACAAATGTCTTTTTTCGGTCTTACTAACTATGTTACTATGTTACTGTATTACTATGATATGCTAATTTATTGAGACAGGTTTTTTGGGTTATCAGGAGTAGTATGCCAAAATCATCAGTATTGAAACAATAAAAGACCTGACAAATTTCAGTTGGTGGATAATGAATCTATAATATATGAAAGTTTAATTGTAATCATTACATTATGGTAAATAATGAAATTTAACACTATATGCTAATTTTTTGAGAAGGACCTGTACATTTATCTGATGTAATAATGTGACTTTTTGTATTCACAGCTATACAACAGTTATCCCTCACTGGTTCGCTGGCTGCCAGGGAATCATAGAAAACTGAACAAAAACCACATTGAGATGCAAAACTTTGTAAGTGAGACCTTTACAAGAAAACGGAGAGAACTGGATGTGAACAATCAGAGGAACCTGATTGATGCCTTCCTTGCAAAGCAACAAGAGGTATGGTATTCTAGTGTTTAAAAGGGGTCTATCAGCAAATTTTAATCATGCAAAATGCTGACCATTCAGATTAGGAGAGCATTAGAGGTGCTAAAAGGGGTATTCCCATCTCCAAGATCGTATCCCAACATGTAATAGGTGTAGTAATAGTAATAATAATACTAATACTATTAGCAAATATCTCCAATTAGAAATATAAGTGTATTTCTTCTGATAAGCTATGTTGCTTAACCCATGTGCAGGGCATTACAGTGGCTTAGGTATCCATGGTTACAACCACGAACAATTAACTGACACTATATGAGTAGCCGTAATTAGTGATGAGCAAGCACTAAAATTCCCTAAATCTTATCAAACACGTTACACTACTTGAGTGCTCATTCCAATTAACCAGTATAATGGAAATCAATAGGAAACTCAAGCTTTGATGTTCAGTTGGCAGTAAAATTATTGAAATAGATGGAATCAGTTCTCAAATGGAATGGGAACAGCATGAGGAAGACGCCATTTTCAGAGATGATGTCCCTCAAATCTTAAAAAGCTGAAAGGTTCTTCAGTAGATATGGGTAGTCGAAATGGGCTATTAGACAGTCGCCTCTGTAGCTGTGGTTTCATCTTTCCAATGGTTAATAATTTTTATAGGGCTATCGAAGGGAGTGGGGTGGCTAGAGGGAGAAGACGGCAACTGTTCCCTAGAGAAACCACATGTGGAAATTTCCTGTTCTTGCTGCTGTATTCCTATTCCCATGCACCCCTTCCCACCTAAAAAAATGGTTTACTGTTCATGTTTTTTTTTGTCCTCCTCCACCATATCCACAGTCATCATGCGGCCCTCACTGAATTTTTAGAGGGCCATCAGAGGTATTGGGGTGTCTAGAGGGACAAGGTGGCCAACTCTTGGGCCATTTCTGCAAATCAGCTGCAGATGCGGCTTGCCTGGCAGTGCTGCAGAGGTGCTTGCAAGTGCCAGCTCCCTGGCTGGTTTTGCGATCTGTCCACTCGCTGGAACTCAACAATAAATATGTACTTGACAGGACTTTGTTAACCGTAGTGGGCAGTATGTGAACACCAGCTTCAACATGCCCATCGGTATTCCACTCAGCCTCAGCACATGCAAGTAATGAGTAGCTATGGATGTATGACATCTGTGAGGAGTAAACCAAGATTATGAGCGGTGAATAAAAATGTCACCATAATCAGTGTAAATATCCCTTTTACATATCTACTCAGGATCCAAGGGGTAATGTTTCTCCTTGCATAGAATAACATGTCAAGCATTCCGAGGTGAGGAGAATTTTAAGCCGCAATGCTCTGCTGGGAAATATGCAAATTGTCTCTTTAGAGAGGAAGAGAACTACAACTCTAGTGCCACCTTGGCTTTTATAATAACTCATGTGACAAGGCTCATTGGAGAGTTGATATTGACTTTTAGTATTGCTACTTCCTATAGGTGGCACTAGATTTCTAGTCCTCTTTCTCTCTAATGAGACCATTTGCATACGTCAGCTCAAATGCTCCCTGCTCACAATTAAAGAGGAAGGTTTTCTTATGGACCAGGCAGAGATTTCGAAGAAAGTTCACAGGGTGCTTCATGATTGTCAATCCTCTGTCCAGGATGCAGGCGTGCATGTGCCCAGCCCTGCAACTGTCATTGCACATTTGCAAACACCATCATTAACCCCTACCACTTGCTTGTCCCAATGCAGCTTTAAGCTGTCCCTACCGCAGGCGTTAAAATGCAAATAAAATACCCAGCCCCCCACCCAGCCACAGGCTAAATTGTCTCATTTTCAAACTGCTTGCCCTGGAAATCTTGCTTCTAGGCTTGTGGACACTTTGGGTTTCTGCAATCTCATGGCAGCATAGACCCCTTGATATTGGAACCCAATCCACCACTATATATTACAGTGTTCCATCCCCACCTTGCACCAGCATGTGGCTCATAACAACACCCATGCCATGACCAACGCAGTTACTGTAAATGTCCATCTAATGACTGACATGTGGACAAATCTTGTAGATAGGAATCCTACATTTCTTTTATGACTGCATCCTTTTGCACACAAGGATGGACAAAGTAGGGGAGATATAACGAAAGGACTAAGAGTTACCTAAACCTGAACCGGAATTGTCCCTGCCTGACTGCAAAGTTTTGCACCATAAAATTACCTAACGGTGCCGCCACTGACTATAGGCTGGCCCATAAATAGTATGTAATAAATAGTGATGATCGAATAGTTCAATATTCTGATTCGGGAAACGCTGCTCAAATTTCTAATATCTGTGTATTCATACCAATGCAAGTCAAAGAGAATGTTGAATATTTTCCTGTCGAATGTCGAATATTTCTCCTTCCTATATCCTGCTGGACCCATCAAACAGGTCTAGGGGCATGAGAAAAATGCTGAAATTGATTGGATAGATAGATAGATAGATAGATAGATAGATAGATAGATAGATAGATAGATAGATGTGAAAAGCCGGCATACAGTAAAATCACAGCAAGACAGGTTAGAATAGAATAGATATGCACACATAGCATAGATATATAGATGTCAGTAGTGTTGAGCGATACCTTCCGATATCGGAAAGTATCGGTATCGGATTGGATCGGCCGATATTCAAAAAATATCGGATATCGCCGATACCGATATCCGATCCCAATGCAAGTCAATGGGACCAAAATATCGGAATTAAAATAAACCCTTTCTTTCCTTGTAAGTTTATTCTACATGAAGGTGAACAACTAAGAATAATGCAGGATGTATTTGGGGAGGTGGCGGAGACATTAAAGTCATAGAGGCGTAGCCCAATCAAATAGAATAACATGATTTTTTATTTTTTTAAAGATGTTAGGATTGACAAAGATATTGACTATGTATTTTTATTTTAAATATTGATGTTTCACTATTCCACGCCCTTCCCCTTTTTTTTTTTTTTTTAAATTTTCCCACACTTTCATCTTCATCATCATCATCAGCATCTTTGACATCAACTTCTTCACCTTATTCATCTTCTTCTAAATCTTTTTTTTTAATTACATTCTTCATATTCATTTTATCCAACTAATATTATTCTTCCTATTTTACTTTTACATCATATACACATTTGTGACAGGCATTCCCGTAGTTGTTATCAATAAAAGTTTGAAGATTACACCTTCCGTTCTGCCAGTCACAAAAGTTACATTTGTCCGCGTTCAGTTTGGCCTGCAGCATCAGGCTTTATCCAGGGGCACCACGAGGAGGAACGGACTCACCCCCATACACTGCTTAGTCTTCTTCTGCATATAATTTACATATCTTTTGCTCTGATATTAAGTGTTATGCTTAATGTTCTTCTGCTCTTTGTTCTGCAGCCTCTTGTTCTTCTGCTTCTCGGTCTTCCATGTTGTCGTCTCCAGGGTCGTCATCTCCGCCGTCGTCGTCTCCACCGTCGTCGTCGTCTCCGCCGTCGTCGTCTCCGCCGTCGTCGTCTCCGCCGTCGTCGTCATCGGGGTGGTCTTCAGGGTCGTCATCTCCAGGGTCGTCGTCGTCATCTTAGGGGTGGTCTTCCGTGATGTCGTCTTTAGGGTCTTCAACGTGAAAACGTAGCAGAATTTACAAGAAGGCTGAGAAAATGCCGAGAACCAGCTGATGGAACTGGAACTCGGCTGGCTACCCGAAGGTCCAAGAGCCAATGGAACTACTGAGGACCAGCTGACGTTACTGGAACCCAGTTACTAAGCAGGAGGTACCCGTGCTAAAAAGCACTACCAAGGACCGCCTGACGTTGGCGGAACTCGGATACCCAGAAGGAAGCACCTAAGCCAAAGGCTCTGCCCGGAACCAGCTGACGTTACTGGAACCAGGATGGGGAGCAGAAGGTACAAGAGCAAAAGACACTGCCGAGAACCAGCTGACGGTACTGGAACCCGGATGGGTAGCCGAAGGTCCAAGAGCCAATGGAACTACCGAGGTCCAGCTGACGATACTGGAACCCGGTTACTAAGCAGGAGGTACCCGTGCCTGAAAGCACTACCAAGGACCACCTGACGTTGGTGGAACTCGGATACCCAGAAGGAGGCACCTAAGCCAAAGGCTCTGCCCGGAACCAGCTGACGGTACTGGAACCAGGATGGGGAGCAGAAGGTACAAGAGCAAAAGACACTGCCAAGAACCAGCTGACGGTGCTGGAACCAGGTGGTGGACCCGAGTTTGCATCTCGGCTTTGGGAAAATGGCCGCCGCGATCTCTAATGCGCACGCGCGGCATCCCGCGGCCATTTTCCTGAAGCCCCGTGCAGCAGAGCACTCGATCTGCGCACGCGCGGCCCCAGGAAGATGGCCGCCCCCACCGACGAAAGGGATGACAGCGCAGATCGCGCGCTGTGTCTTCACCACTACGCCACCAACGTAAAGCTGAGGAAGAACCAGCGATGTCACCACGCCCTCCCGACCTGACCAGCCTGATTGACAGGCGAAAACGGCGACTTTGGTAAGTTATTTCTCAGCATACATGGGGAATCGGGGTACACTACATACACTATAGGAACACACAGCGCAGGCCCTATTTAACAGTATTTATAGCTCAATCTCAAAAAACGGGGTGACAGGTTCCCTTTAAAAGCACTACCAAGGACCACCTGGCGATGGCGGAACTCGGATACCCAGGAGGAGGCACCTAAGCCAAAGGCTCGGCCCGGAACCAGCTGACGGTGCTGGAACCAGGTGGTGGACCCCATGGCCCACAGGAGAGGAGAGAACAGCTAGGCCGCGAGGCAGCCGCAGTTACCGAACCCCAACAGTCCTACAGGGGGAGCTGGGCCTACTGGCACTACAGAACCAGCCTTGACTACCAGTTCACGCAGCCCACATAGGAAGCTCCTAAACTGGAGGCACCCTGGAGTTGGCTAACCCGACCGCACCACGACGGGGCAACGCATAGGCGTCTCAGTGAGCTTGACACAACCCGGAAACAGCGGACGGTGCTGGAACCAGGCTGGGCAGGAGGGAGTACCCGTGACAAAGACACTGGCGAGAACCAGCAGACGGTGCTGGAACCCGGATGCGTTGCCTATTCAAGATTGTCTTCCTAAAGCCACAACTAGCGGTGCTGGAGCAAAGGGTAAGCAGGGGGAGCAGAGTGTAGGCCGAAGCCTGCACTGGAGGCAGCTTTGTGTCTGCGTTGCGTTTGCAGGACACGTTGCTGGCTACACAGCGGGGGAACAGCTGGCGTAGCTGAACCCCACTGACACATTGGCTGGTGTTTTTCTCTGTGCAGCTAGCACGTCCGGGCCCCAACTGGCGGTGTTAGAGCCCAGGGTCAGCAGGAGGAGGAGAGGAGCAGAGTGTAGGCCGCAGCCTAATTGAACCAATTTCAAAGGTCACCTTTAACCCACCCTCAGGTGTTTAACTTTAGAAGAGCCACATCTTGTGCAACAGTAATGCTACACAAGTGAAAGGTTGCTCTTTACATTTTGCTCATTGCACACGCAGAATGAAAGACGTACACAATTTAGCCCAGTATACAGTTGAACTGTAGTGGAGGCGTGACTGGTCTTTTTAATGACACGCAGCACAGGTGTCGAAAAATAACGCCTTTGTGCTGGGCGCTGCTTCCTGAGCGTTGTTATTTGCTGTACAGGAGTCTGCGCTCTTGTGTTATCCCTTGGCAATGCCCTGTGAGCGCTGCCCGTCTTCTGACCTCATTTCATGTTGGCCGGTGCGGTTAGCGATGGCCATGAATCCCAGACCCACAGTGTGATTTCTAAAATTCACACTGCGGGTCTAGAATTCATGGCCTTGTGCAGTAAATATGTTCGCCGCTCACTCATGTCCTTACACCTGCCTCAGACTGTGTGGCCTCAGCTGATCCCTTATCGCATGCCGCGGCCATGAGGCCGCATAGTCTGAAGAAGGCGGAAGGAGGGGAGTGAAGACAGGCGAATATATGCACTGCTTGTGCCCATCAAGCACACCCTCACTGTCAAAATAAATGAGACAACGAGGGGCGTTGTGTTGGGCAGGGCGTACGCACAGGCACAGCCAGCCAACCAATGATGTCAGAAGACGGGCAGCGCTACCAAGGGGGGTGCTGCGTGTCATTGAAAAGGAAAGTCACACCTCAGGGACAATGTAATGGTCTCTACTGAGACACATTTTGTACGTGTTGAGTTCCACGTGGGCAAGGAGAAAAAGTCAGCCACCTTGTACAAATGCAGCAGTACTGCTGTACAAGGTGGCTGTTATACATAGAAACACCTGGGGGTGGGGGGCAGGCTTCCTTCAATTTCAGTTCAGGTGCCTGCGTGGCGTTTGCAGGTCACGTTGCCGGCTACACAGCAGGGGAACAGCTGGCGGTGCTGAACCCCACTAACACATTGGCTGGTGTTTTTCTCTGCGCAGCTAGCATGTCCTGGCAAAAACTGGCGGTGTTAGAGCCCAGGGTCAGCAGGAGGAGGAGAGGAGCAGAGTGTAGGCCGAAGCCTGCACTGGTGGCAGCTTTTGGTCTGTTGTGCCAGCGTGGCTTGTGCTGGACACGATGCCGGCTACACAGCAGGGGAACAGCTGGCGGTGCTGAACCCCACTGACACATTGGCGGGTGTCTTTCTCTGTGCAGCTAGCAATTCCGGGCAAAAACTAGCGGTGTTTGAGCCCAGGGTCAGCAGGAGGAGGAGGAGGAGAGGAGCAGAGTGTAGGCCGAAGCCTGCACTGGTGGCAGCTTTTGGTCGGTTGTGCCAGCGTGGCTTGTGCTGGACACAATGCCGGCTGAACAGCAGGGGAACAGCTGGCGGTGCTGAACCCCACTAACACATTGGCTGGTGTTTTTCTCTGTGCAGCTAGCACGTCCGGGCCCCAACTGGCGGTGTTAGAGCCCAGGGTCATCAGGAGGAGGAGAGGAGCAGAGTGTAGGCCGCAGCCTAATTGAACCAATTTCAAAGGTCACCTTTAACCCACCCGCAGGTGTTTAAATGTAGAAGAGCCACATTTTGTGCAACAGTAATGCTACACCAGTGAAAGGTTGCTCTTTACATTTTGCTCATTGCACACGCAGAATGAAAGACGTACACAATTTAGCCCAGTATACAGTTGAACTGTAGTGGAGGCGTGACTGGTCTTTTTAATGACACGCAGCACAGGTGTCGAAAAATAACGCCTTTGTGCTGGGCGCTGCTTCCTGAGCGTTGTTATTTGCTGTACAGGAGTCTGCGCTCTTGTGTTATCCCTTGGCAATGCCCTGTGAGCGCTGCCCGTCTTCTGACCTCATTTCATGTTGGCCGGTGCGGTTAGCGATGGCCATGAATCCCAGACCCACAGTGTGATTTCTAAAATTCACACTGCGGGTCTAGAAATCATGGCCTTGTGCAGTAAATATGTTCGCCGCTCACTCATGTCCTTACACCTGCCTCAGACTGTGCGGCCTCAGCTGATCCCTTTGTCGCATGCCGCGGCCATGAGGCCGCACAGTCTGAAGAAGGCGGAAGGAGATGAGTTAAGACAGGCGAACGGGCAGCGCTACCAAGGGGGGTGCTGCGTGTCATTGAAAAGGAAAGTCACACCTCAGGGACAATGTAATGGTCTCTACTGAGACACATTTTGTACGTGTTGAGTTCCACGTGGGCAAGGAGAAAAAGTCAGCCACCTTGTACAAATGCAGCAGTACTGCTGTACAAGGTGGCTGTTATACATAGAAACACCTGGGGGTGGGGGGCAGGCTTCCTTCAATTTCAGTTCAGGTGCCTGCGTGGCGTTTGCAGGTCACGTTGCCGGCTACACAGCAGGGGAACAGCTGGCGGTGCTGAACCCCACTGACACATTGGCGGTTGTCTTTCTCTGTGCAGCTAGCACTTCCAGGCTACAACTGGCGGTGTTATAGTCCAGGGTCAGCAGGAGGAGGAGAGGAGCAGAGTGTAGGCCGAAGCCTGCACTGGTGGCAGCTTTTGGTCTGTTGTGCCAGCGTGGCTTGTGCTGGACACGTTGCCGACTACACAGCAGGGGAACAGCTGGCGGTGCTGAACCCCACTGACACATCAGCTAGTGTTTTTTCTGTGTAGACAACACTTCCAGGTGGCAACTGACAGTGTTGAAACCCAGGGAATCAAAGAGGAGCAGAGTGTAGGCCGAAGCCTGCAGTGGAGCAAGTTGAAAGGGAACCTTTAACCCCCCCCCCAGGCATTTGTTGCTGAAAGAGCCATCTTGTACAGCAGTAATACTGCACATGGAAAATGGTGGCTCCTAAAATTATGCTCCTTGCAAACGCTGAAGTACACACTCATACTGTCAAACCGTCCCGGAAGTGGGACTTTCCTTTGTAATGTGACACAGCACAGCCGTCATTCCAACCCCCTTGGTGCCGTGCGCCACCTCCTCAACGTTGTTTGGTTCTGTCACGGAGCCCGCGCTGTAATGTTATCCCTTGGACATGCACAGTTAGCGGTGCCCGTCTTCGGACATCATTTAGGTGTCAGGCTGGCAGTGCCTGTGCGTCCAAGCTGCCCGAGATCCAACCTTGCAGTGCAATCTAATGTAATCCCACTGCGGGCCAGGGTTCCATGGGCATGCGCAGTGCATATCATCGCCTCTCACTCACCTCCTTGCTGCTTCTTCAGACTGTGCGGCGTCACGGCCGTGGCATGCTATAAGGGATCAGCTGACGCCGCCTAGTCTGAAGAAGCGTGAAGAAGGGGAGTGAGAGGCTAGTATATGCACTGCGCATGGCCATCGATACCAGGCCCACTGTGGGATCACATTAGACAACACTGCGAGGTGGGATTTCGGGCAGCGTGGACGCACAGGCGCAGCCAGGACGACAACAAATGATGTCAGAGGACGGGCAGCGCAAACTGTGCATGGCCAAGGGATAACATAACAGCGCAGGGTCCATGACGGAATCAAACAACGCTAAGGAGCCAGCGCACGGTGCCAAGGGGGTAGCAATGACGTCTGTGCTGCGTCACATTACAAAGGAAAGTCCCACCTCCTGGACGGTTGGACGGTGTGAGGGGACACATTACATGAGTGTGTACTTCAGCGTTTGCAAGGAGCATACTTTCAAGAGCGACCTTTTCCTTGTGCAGTATTAGTGCTGCACAAGGTGGCTCTTTCAGTAACAAACGCCTAGGGAGGGGGGGGGACAGGTCCCCTTACATTTTAGTTGTGCCAGCGTGGCGGTCGCATGACACGTTGCCGGATACACAGCTGGGGAACAGCTGACATTACTGAACCCCAATAACAGAGGAGCGACTGTTGACTGTGCAGACAGCACTTCCAGGCACCAACTGGCGGTGTTAGAGCCCAGGGACAGCAGGAGGAGCAGATTGGAGGTATTGCCGCACACACAGCTGGGGATCAGCTGACGTTACTGAACCCCAATAACAGAGGAGGGACTGTTGACTGTGCAGACAGCACTTCCAGGCACCAACTGGCGGTGTTAGAGCCCAGGGACAGCAGGAGGAGCAGATTGGAGGTATTGCCGCACACACAGCTGGGGATCAGCTGACGTTACTGAACCCCAATAACAGAGAAGGGACTGTTGACTGTGCAGACAGCACTTCCAGGCACCAACTGGCGGTGTTAGAGCCCAGGGACAGCAGGAGGAGCAGATTGGAGGTATTGCCGCACACACAGCTGGGGATCAGCTGACGTTACTGAACCCCAATAACAGAGGAGGGACTGTTGACTGTGCAGACAGCACTTCCAGGCACCAACTGGCGGTGTTAGAGCCCAGGGAAAGCAGGAGGAGCAGATTGGAGGTATTGCCGCACACACAGCTGGGGATCAGCTGACGTTACTGAACCCCAATAACAGAGGAGCGACTGTTGACTGTGCACACAGCACTTCCAGGCACCAACTGGCAGTGTTAGAGCCCAGGGACAGCAGGAGGAGCAGAGGAACAGAGTGTAGGCCGAAGCCTGATTGGAGTAAGTTGAAAGGGAACCTTTAACCCCCCCCCCCAAGACGTTTGTAGCTGAAAGAGCCATCTTGTGCAGCAAGATGCAAAAGGAAAAGGTTGCTCTTTTAATTATGCTCCTTGCAAACACAGAAGTAAACGCTAAAAATGTGTCCCCTTATACCGTTAAACCGTCCCGGAGGTGCGAATTTCCTTCGTAATGGGGCGCAGCACAGCTGTCATTCCTATTCCCTTGGTGCCGTGCGCTGCCTCCTCAGCGTTGTTTTGAGCTGTCACGGAGCCTGCGCTGTTCTGTTATCCCTTGGCCATGCCCAATTAGCGCTGCCTGTCTTCTGACATAATTTGGTGTCAGGCTGTCAGTGCCTGTGCGTCCACGCTGCTCCAGATCCCACCTCGCAGTGTCATCTAACGTAATCCCACTGCGGGCCTTGGATTCATGGGCATGCACAGTGCATATCCTCGACTCTCACTCCCCTCTTTCCCTCTTCTTCAGACTGTGCGGTGTCACGGCCGTGGCATGCTATTAGGGATCAGCTGACAGCGCACAGTCTAAAGAAGGCGGAGGGAGATGAGCGAGAGCCCGAGGGGAAGATATGCACTGCGCATGCCCATGGATCCCAGGCCCGCAGTGTGATTCAATCAGAAGACACTGCGAGGCGGGATCTCGGGCAGCGCGGCCGCACAGGCGCAGCCAGCCTGACACCAAATTATGTCAGAAGACAGGCAGCGCAAATAGGGCATGGCCAAGGGATAACAGAACAGCGCAGCCTCCGTGACAGCTTAAAACAACGTTGAGGAGGCAGCGCATGGCAGCAAGGGGGTAGGAATGACGGCTGTGCTGCGTCACATTACGAAGGAAAGTCCCAGCTCCGGGACAGTATAACGGTATCAGTGAACACATTTTATAAGTGTTAAGTTCTGCGTGTGCAAGGAGCTAAACTAAAAGAGCTACCTTTTCCTTGTGCAGCATTACTGCTGCACAAGGTGGCTCTTTCAGTAACAAATGACGGGGGGGGGGGTACAGGTTCCCTTCCATTTAGGATGTTGTGCCAGCGTGGCGGTCGCAGGACACATTGCCGGCTACACAGCTGGGGATCAGCTGACGTTACTGAAACCCAATAACACTGGGTCGTATGTTTTTACTGTGCAGCCTGCACTTCTGAGCCGCAACTGGCGGTGTTGGAGCCCAGGAATAGCAGTTCAGGTGGTAGAAAGATGAACACAGCAGGAGACCTGGATGACACCCAATTACTTAATCAGGCAGAGGAGTGGCAAATTCCTGCGAGATCCAGGCCTGGTTCATTTTCAGGAAAGTAAGCCGGTCAACGTTATCGGAGGATAGTCGCATGCGACGGTCTGTTAGTACACCACCTGCGGCACTAAAGACACGTTCCGATAAGACACTAGCCGCAGGGCAAGCCAGCACCTCCAATGCATACTGGCTTAGCTCTGGCCATGTATCCAGCTTAGAGACCCAAAACTTGAACGGGGAAGAGCCGTCTGGGAGTACAGTAAGAGGGCAAGCCATGTAGTCTGTCACCATCTGACGGAACCGTTGCCTCCTGCTGACTGGAGCCGCCGGTGATGGTGTAGACATTTGGGGCGGGCACACAAAAGTTTGCCACAGTTGTGCCATACTGGGCTTGCCTTGGGCAGAGGCACTGCTTCTGCTCCCTCTTTGGGCAGAGCCTCCCCCACTGCCTCGACGCACTGAGCTGCTTTGTAAAGCACTAGCAGCACTCCTCTCAGTTGGACTGGAGAAGATGATGGAATTCACCAGTGTGTCGTGGTACTCCCGCATTTTACGCTCCCGGGTCAACGCTGGGATGAGGTTTTGGACGTTATCCCGGTAGCGAGGATCGAGGAGGGTGAACACCCAATAATCAGGCATGTTGAGAATGTGGTCGATGCGGCGGTCGTTTCTCAGGCACTGCAGCATGAAATCCACCATGTGCTGCAGACTGCCAACTGGCCCAGAAACGCTGTCCCCTGCTTGAGACATGATCTCTGTCCGCTCGTCATCACCCCACCCTCGCTGTACACACTGACCACAGGACAATTGTGTCGCTCCCTCCTCTGGACGGAGCTCTTCCTCCTCCATTGACTCCTCCTCATCCTCCTCACAAAGTGGCCCCTGCGTACCCCTTTGTGAGGAACCACGTGGCGCTGACTGTCCAGAAGCTGATGGAAAAGGTGACTCCTCATCCTCCACCTCTTCCACAACATCATCCCTTAACCCTTGCAAAGTTTGCTGAAGCAGGCAGATAAGGGGGACAGTCATGCTGACTAGTGCATCATCTGCACTTGCCATCCGCGTGGAATAATCAAAAGGACGCAAAACCAGGCAGACGTCCTTCATAGTGGCCCACTCTGTGGTTGTGAAGTGTGATCGGCGCTGACTGCGACTTTTTTGCGCCTGATGCAGCTGGTACTCCATAACTGCTTGCTGCTGCTCACACAACCGCTCCAACATATGTAACATGGAATTCCACCTGGTAGGTAGGTCACATATGATGCGGTGTTCCGGAAGGCAGAATCGGCGCTGCAGAGCAGCAATGCGGGATCTTGCCAAGCTGGAACGCCGCAAGTGAGCACACTCTAGGCGGACCTTGTGCAGCAGTGCATCAAGATCCGGATAGTCCCTCAGAAAACTCTGCACAACCAAATTGAGCACATGTGCCAGACATGGGATGTGAGTGAGGTTGCCAAGGGCCAAAGCTGCCACCAGATTTCGGCCATTGTCACACACTACCATGCCTGGCTGGAGATTCGCTGGCAGTAACCACACATCGCTCTCCTTCTTGATGGCATTCCAGAGCTCCTGCGCTGTGTGGCTTCGATTCCCCAATGAAACTAGTTTCAAGACGGCCTGCTGACGTTTGGCCACGGCTGTGCTCATGTCGGTCATAGGTAAACGTTCACGGGAGGTGGACTGTGACGGCTCCTGCAGAGATGATTCTGAGGAACTTGTGTATGAGGAGGAGTCAATGCGTACAGACTGGATTCCTGCAATCCTTGGAGTGGGCAGGACACGTCCTGCGCCACTCGCACGATCTGTACCTGGCTCAACAACATTAACCCAATGGGCAGTGAGGGAAACGTATCGCCCCTGTCCATGCTGACTGGTCCACGCATCGGTGGTGAGGTGGACCTTGCTACTGACGGCGTTCAGTAGCGCATGTTTTATGTTTCCCTCAACATGCCTGTGCAGGGCAGGGACAGCTTGCCTGCTGAAGTAAAAGCGGCTGGGCACCTTGTACTGTGGGACTGCCAATGCCATCAAGTCACGGAAGCTGTCAGTCTCCACCAGCCTGAATGAGAGCATTTCCAGGGACAACAGTTTGGCAATGCCTGCATTCAGAGCCTGTGCTCGGGGGTGGTTGGCCGAGAATGCCCGCCTTTTCTCCCATGCCTGTACTACCGATGGCTGTAGAGTAGACTGGGAGTGTGAGGATGACTGGGAAGGTGGTGCTGTGGGTGGAATTACACGAGGTGTCTGGACAACAGTGGAGGAAGAGGCAACACGAGCTGAAGAGGTGGTAGCTGCCGCTGTTGGTTGGCCTACGTCTTCACTGTGTTTCTGTAACTCCACCGCGTGCCTGGTCCGCACATGTTTCCACATATTTGTGGTATTGAGGTTGCTGACACTTTTACCTCTTTTGACTTTCTGATGACACAGCTTGCATTTGACAAAACAAATGTCATCTGCAACTGTGTCAAAAAAGGACCAGGCACTGCAAGTCTTGGGAGCGCCCTTTTTGGCTTTGGAAAGAGACAGGCTCCTAACGGGCGCAAAAATGGAGGCTACAGGCTCCGCAGTCTTCCCCCTCCCTCTCCCTCTTTGGCCCGTAAGGGGAATCTCTTCCTCTGAGCTGCTCCCACCACCTTCCTGTTCCTCACGCCACGATGGGTCAAGGACCTCATCATCTCCACTACCCTCTGCCACCAACTGCTCCTCCTGGGTAGTCTCGGCAGCACAGTACGCACCAGAAAGCGGCACCTGAGTTTCATCATCAGATGCGTACTGCGCTGTGGTCACCGCAGGCACTGGCCCACCCGCCTCTTCAGAGTCAGAGAGACAAAGCTGTTGGGCATCACTGCACACTGCCTCTTCTTCCATTTCTCCAATGCTGCTTGGCTGGCCCCCTGTTTCCAAGCCAAGAGATTCAGAGAACAGAAGTAGAGACGGCTCCTGTCCTGGGCTCTCTGACTGCCTGGCCAATTTGGCAGGTGGTGAAGAGACAGATGGCTGCTCTCCAGTGCTCTGTGCCTGAGAGGATGTGGCACTAACTGAAGTCGATGCCGAGGCGTTAGCTGCCATCCACCCAACAACTGTTAGGACCGGCGGAACGCACCAAGACAGATGATAAAGGTGCGTTCGCAGTCCGGGGTCCACCGTGCAGGTGAGAACCTGCTGCTAGCAATTTGCAGACTGTATGGCGGTACACTAAAGTATACACGCGTGGGTTTAACCTCACCCAGCGTGAAGAAAGCGATCCTGTTAATTCACAGGACCGCAGTACCGCACAAGTGCGCGAGCAAGTGGTCAGCGGACTTAACCCCAGAAGGGATTGGAGCCCGATTAGACCCCTGCTGGCGCAACACCGCAACTGGGTGTGTAGAGAACCTTAGGAAATATATGTGCACAAGAGTGCGAGCGATGCCGCGCTGACGGACGCCACTAACCACCCAGACTCGGGTATGGAAAGCGCAAGGCAGGCGCACGGCGCCGTACTGGCAGGCACAGCTACAGGACGCTGTGATGTGTGACTAGTGCTGTAGGCTAAGTCGGGCGCTAGATAGCAGCCATACACCTTCCGCGAACAGACATTCAATAGGGAAGGGGTATCCAAGGACGACTTGCACTCACAACATACACACATAAGCAATTGTAAAACAATACTAGCGCATGGCCGTGCGGTCATGCGCAGTTTATATAGCAGCAGCACAGGAAGTGGCCACAGCACTTTTGCCCTTCTAGGACCTGCCAAGAGGACCAATGGAATGTGCTGCAGAGCCTGAGCACATGACCCTCGATCTCCAACGGGAGACCTTATGCTGGGCATGCTCAGTACGTGCAGACAAGGACTTAGTCCCAGAGACGTCCGCTCGCTGCTGACCAGCACTGACTTCAATGGCAGAGACTGGAGAAGCAGCAGTAACTCTCAGAACAGAGTGAGAATGAGCAAGACGCTGGGACCGACGTCTTTGCTGAGCAGACTCCACTGCGGCTGGACAAGAATGGGAGACCGCAGCGGAGGCGGCTCGAGATTCCCCCTGTGCAGAAGCGGGAACTCGACCCCTAACATTACCCCCCCCCCCTAGGGCCCCCCCCTCCTTGGGCCTCGCTACGTTCGAAGGCAGCAATGAGCTGCGGAGCCCGAATATACTCAGCAGGCTCCCAGGATCTATCCTCAGGACCGTAACCCCTCCAGTCCACCAAATAAAATTTTTTGCCACGAACCACCTTGTACCCCAAGATCGCGTTCACCTCGTAATCGTCCGTAGACGAACCCGACGTCCCAGTAGATGACTCAGAAAACCGGGACATGTAGACGGGCTTAAGGAGGGACACATGAAAGGTGTCGGTGATACCCAGGCGTGGAGGAAGGGCCAGACGGTAAACCACAGGATTAACCTGTTCGAGGACCTTAAAAGGGCCTAAGTAGCGAGGTGCAAACTTGGTGGACTCAACTCGCAGCCTGATGTTACGGGCGGAGAGCCACACTAAGTCGCCAGGAGCAAAGGTTGGAGCGGGGCGCCGATGTGCGTCGGCGGAGGACCTCATTCTCTCCTTGGAAGCCTGAATAGCATCCTGAGTGCGATCCCAAATGTCCCGTGCCTCCACAGCCCAGTCTGCCACCCTGGAATCGGCGGAAGACACGGGCATGGGCACAGGTACCCTCGGATGCTGACCATAGTTAAGGAGGAATGGAGTCTGTCCAGTGGAATCAGCGACAGCATTGTTAAGAGCAAACTCCGCCCACGGTAGCAAAGATGCCCAGTCATCCTGCTTAGCAGAAACAAAATGTCGCAGATATGTGACCAAGGTCTGGTTGGCTCTCTCTACCAACCCATTCGTCTCGGGATGATAAGCCGAAGAGAGATTCAACTCGATACTGAGAAGACGACAAAGCTCTCTCCAGAACCGAGACGCAAACTGGGGACCTCGGTCACTGACGATTTTGTCTGGCATACCGTGAAGACGAAAGATGTGTTTGACAAACAACGCTGCCAAGGCCCGTGCAGAAGGTAACCGGGGAAGTGGCACCAAATGCACCATTTTAGAAAAATGGTCGGTGATTACCCAAATAATGGTACAGCCACGAGACTTGGGCAAACCCACAACAAAATCCATCCCGACCATCTCCCAGGGCCTGTCTGCCACCGGCAGAGGGTATAACAAACCAGCTGGCCGTTGTCGGGAAGACTTATTCTTGGCACAAGAGACACATGCCCGAACGTAGTCTCCGACGTCACGAACCATATGTGGCCACCAGTACGTCCTCGCCAGTAGCTCAGAGGTCCTTTTAGCCCCAAAGTGTCCACCCACTCTGGACGAATGAGCCCAAGAGAGAACCTCCGGACGCAAATTGATGGGAACAAAAGTCTTGCCCGGGGGCACAGACTCCAGCGAAACCGGAGCCACAGTTCTCAGACTCTCCGAAGGGACAATGAGCCGAGGCTCGTCCTCCTCCTCCTCAGCTGACACGAAGGAGCGAGAGAGAGCGTCGGCACGAATGTTCTTCTCCCCGGCGAGATAATGTAGGGTAAAGTGGAACCGGGAGAAAAACAAGGACCATCTGGCCTGACGAGAATTCAGCCGCTGGGCTGTTTGTAAATAGACCAAATTCTTGTGATCCGTGAAAACCTGGAATGGGAACCGGGCACCCTCCAAGAGATGTCTCCACTCCGAAAAGGCCAACTTCATTGCCAACAACTCTCTATCCCCGATGGAGTAATTTCTCTCCGCTGGTGTGAAGGTCTTTGAGAAAAAGAAGCATGGATGCTTCCGACCCTGAGCATCCTTTTGATAGAGGACTGCTCCAGCGCCAACGGATGAGGCATCCACTTCCAGAAGGAATGGCTTACCCACATCGGGACGATGTAAGATAGGAGCACTGGCAAAATGGGACTTTATAGAAGAGAAGGCCTTGGAGACCCCTTCGGACCACAATTTGGGATTCGCTCCCTTCTTGGTGAGGGATACCAAGGGAGCTACCAAAGTTGAAAAGTGGGGAATGAACTGGCGATAGTAATTTATGAACCCCATAAAGCGCTGCACCGCTTTAAGAGAATGGGGTTCCTGCCAGTCCATCACTGCTTGTAGTTTGGCAGGATCCATAGCCAATCCCTGGGCCGAGACGATATAGCCCAGGAAAGGCAAGGACTCCTGCTCGAACACACACTTCTCCAACTTTGCATATAAGGAATTCGCCCGTAGGAGTTCGAAGACTCTGCCAACATCTCTCCGGTGGGAGTCAATATCTGGAGAAAAGATGAGGATATCATCCAGATAGACTACGACCGAGGTGGAAAGCATATCCCGGAAGATATCGTTGACAAAGTCCTGAAAAACGGCTGGGGCATTACAGAGCCCGAAAGGCATCACCAGGTACTCATAGTGCCCATCCCTGGTATTGAAAGCCGTTTTCCATTCGTCCCCCTCACGGATGCGAATCAGATTGTAGGCACCCCGCAGATCTAATTTGGTGAAAATTTTAGCTCCCCTTAATCTGTCAAAGAGCTCCGATATCAGGGGCAACGGGTATTTGTTCTTAATAGTGATTGCATTGAGACCCCTGTAATCGATGCAAGGACGTAACTCCCCGTTCTTCTTCTGCACGAAGAAGAATCCCGCCCCTGCCGGAGACACTGACTTCCTTATAAATCCTCTTGCTAAATTCTCCTGAATGTATTGAGACATAGCCTCCGTCTCAGGAAGAGAGAGGGGATATACCCTTCCCCTAGGAGGTTCAGCTCCCGGCAAGAGGTCGATAGGACAGTCGTAAGGGCGATGGGGCGGTAGAGTCTCAGCAGCCTTTTTAGAGAACACGTCTGCATAACACCAATAATACCTGGGAAGTGACGAGAGATCTGCGGGTACCTGGGTAGAAGAGACCTGTACACACTCACTCACACATCTGCCCAAACATGACTTACTCCAGCCCAATATTTTCCCTGAGGACCACTCAATATGTGGCGAGTGGAAACGGAGCCAGGGTATTCCCAGCAAAATCTCATCCATTCCCTCAGGAAGGACAAGAAGGGAAATAATCTCCTGGTGGGAAGGAGACATGGACAGCGATAACGGGACTGTCTGGTGCGTGATTTGCAGTGGGAGTGTCGCCCCATTCACAACTCTAACCGTTATTGGTTTGGCGAGCATGACCAGTGGTATAGCATGACGTGTAGCAAAAGCAGAGGACATGAAACTTCCCTCTGCTCCTGAATCCACACAAAGCTCGACTGTAAGAGTGGAGGAGCCTAACAGGATTGTCCCTTTAAAGGACAGTTTGGAGGAGAATGCTGCTGTGTCTAGTGAACCTCCCCCAATGGCCACTAGACGCGATCGTTTCCCGACCGCCGCGGACATTTATTGGCGTAATGTCCATGTTGTCGACAGTTATTACAAACTACGGGTACTCGAGCGGCTAGAGATTTAGGTCCCGCTCGAGAAACCTCCATGGCCTCATGAGAATCTGACGCCAAGACAGGAGATTCCAGAGGTCTGGCGAAAGTTGGAGCCAGCCGAAACCTCTGCCTACACTGGGTCCGCTCCAACCTCCGCTCGTGAAAACGGAGGTCGATGCGGGTAGACACGGAAATAAGTTCCTCCAGTGTGGCCGGTATCTCCCTAGTGGCCAAGGCGTCTTTCACGTGGTCTGCCAGTCCCCTCCAGAACACCGGAATAAGAACTTTGTCTGGCCACTCTAACTCTGAAGCTAGAGTCCGGAACTGAATGGCAAACTGGCTGACCACGGAGGTACCCTGTGTAATGGACAACAATTGGAGTGCGGTGTCGTGGGTAACCCGAGGCCCTAAAAAGACCTGCTTCAGAGTGTCCAAGAAGAGAGGAGCACTCTGTACCACACGATCATCTCGCTCCCAGAGTGGCGTTGCCCACTCCAACGCCCTGCCCGACAAGAGAGATAGGATAAATCCCACTCTCGCCCGCTCCGTAGGAAAACGTGACGCCAGGAGCTCAAGATGTATAGAGCACTGACTCACGAATCCGCGACAAAGTTTACTGTCGCCAGCAAACTTGTCAGGTAGTGGGAGACGGGATAAAGTCGGAGCAGGGGTGGCAGTGGACAAACTGGCCGCGGCTACACTTGCAGCCTGCACAGCTACAGCAGTGACATCCACAGCTGAGGTTGTACGCTCAAGAGCCGCCAACCTTCCCTCCAGCTGCTGGATGTACCGCTGTAAACGCTGGTCGTCCGCCATTTTACTAGCCAGACCCTGGCGCTAGTATTCTGTTAGGACCGGCGGAACGCACCAAGACAGATGATAAAGGTGCGTTCGCAGTCCGGGGTCCACCGTGCAGGTGAGAACCTGCTGCTAGCAATTTGCAGACTGTATGGCGGTACACTAAAGTATACACGCGTGGGTTTAACCTCACCCAGCGTGAAGAAAGCGATCCTGTTAATTCACAGGACCGCAGTACCGCACAAGTGCGCGAGCAAGTGGTCAGCGGACTTAACCCCAGAAGGGATTGGAGCCCGATTAGACCCCTGCTGGCGCAACACCGCAACTGGGTGTGTAGAGAACCTTAGGAAATATATGTGCACAAGAGTGCGAGCGATGCCGCGCTGACGGACGCCACTAACCACCCAGACTCGGGTATGGAAAGCGCAAGGCAGGCGCACGGCGCCGTACTGGCAGGCACAGCTACAGGACGCTGTGATGTGTGACTAGTGCTGTAGGCTAAGTCGGGCGCTAGATAGCAGCCATACACCTTCCGCGAACAGACATTCAATAGGGAAGGGGTATCCAAGGACGACTTGCACTCACAACATACACACATAAGCAATTGTAAAACAATACTAGCGCATGGCCGTGCGGTCATGCGCAGTTTATATAGCAGCAGCACAGGAAGTGGCCACAGCACTTTTGCCCTTCTAGGACCTGCCAAGAGGACCAATGGAATGTGCTGCAGAGCCTGAGCACATGACCCTCGATCTCCAACGGGAGACCTTATGCTGGGCATGCTCAGTACGTGCAGACAAGGACTTAGTCCCAGAGACGTCCGCTCGCTGCTGACCAGCACTGACTTCAATGGCAGAGACTGGAGAAGCAGCAGTAACTCTCAGAACAGAGTGAGAATGAGCAAGACGCTGGGACCGACGTCTTTGCTGAGCAGACTCCACTGCGGCTGGACAAGAATGGGAGACCGCAGCGGAGGCGGCTCGAGATTCCCCCTGTGCAGAAGCGGGAACTCGACCCCTAACAACAACGGCTTCAATTTGATCTTCACGCAGCAGCGGTGCACGGCGCTCTCCGACAAAGCTGCGCATGAAGGACTGTTCCCTGCTGAAACTGAGTGACGACGAGTCACCGGTGGCCGCAGCAGGCACAGAATCACCACGTCCTCTCCCTGCTCCGCGCCCACGCCCACGCGCCTTACTCCCTGCCCTCTTCATCTTGGTTGACAGATAAAGATAAGCAGAAAAGTACTAAGGCCTTAGTGTGCTTATTCCTGAAATGCTCCTCCTAACAGGTGTAAGAAACACTAATGTTGTAAAGTGTGGACTAAACTTTATTATTTTTCAAATGTGGCCTACACAAGTGTTAAGTGGTGTTTGGTGAACTTTACTTTTTTTTTTTTCTGCAAATCGGACTACAGAGCAAGTTTAACTCACACGGGGACCGTGCAGACAGCCGTAAACGGCGCTGCAAGGCCCAAAAACCCTCCTCTAGGTTATCCTATGTAGTGTTTTTCCACAATTTAGCTGGAGACGGGTGGAAAAACACTAATAGGAAATTTTTTTTAAAATTTTAAACAGGCTGCTCTATTTGAAAAAAAGGAATTTTTTTTTCAAAATATGAGGCAGTAACGAACCCTGAGCTGAATCCAACCGGCTATGGCTGCACACAGACTACAGGGCGAGCTGCACTCACACCGAGACCGTGCAGACAGCCGTAAACGGCGCTGCAAGGCCCAAAAACCCTCCTCTAGGTTATCCTATGTAGTGTTTTTCCACAATTTAGCTGGAGACGGGTAGAAAAACACTAATAGGAAATTTTTGTTTAAATTTTAAACAGGCTGCTCTATTTGAAAAAAAAGGAAATTTTTTTTCAAGGTATGAGGCAGTAACGAACCCTGAGCTGAATCCAACCGGCTATGGCTGCACACAGACTACAGGGCGAGCTGCGCTCACACCGAGACCGTGCAGACAGCCGTAGACGGCGCTGCAAGGCCCAAAAAACCCCCTCTAGGTTATCCTATGTAGTGTTTTTCCACAATTTAGCTGGAGACGGGTGGAAAAACACTAATAGGAAATTTGGTTTAAAATTTTAAACAGGCTGCTCTATTTGAAAAAAAGGACAATTTTTATCAAAATATGAGGCAGTAACGAACCCTGAGCTGAATCCAACCGGCTATGGCTGCACACAGACTACAGGGCGAGCTGCGCTCACACCGAGACCGTGCAGACAGCCGTAAACGGCGCTGCAAGGCCCGAAAAACCCCCCTCTAGGTTATCCTATGTAGTGTTTTTCCACAATTTAGCTGGAGACGGGTGGAAAAACACTAATAGGAAATTTGAGAAAAAATGTGCAGCAGGCTGCACTAGGAGCAAAAAAGGACAACTGTGTGAGGCAGTGTGAACCCCCCCTGAGCTGAATACAACCGGGTATATGGCTGCACACAGACTACAGAGTGAGCTGCACACACACACACACAGAGAGACCTTGCAGAACGCTGTTAAAACAGCGCTGCAAGGCAAGAGCAAGGTGAACAGTGAAGAACACACAGCGTTTTGCTAAATTAGCCTTTGGAAAGGAAAATAAAGCAATCAGCGATCTCAACTGGCCCTCAGTTAGAACACAGCGTCCTGTCCCTAACTGAAATCACAGCAGAGTGAGCGCAAAATGGCGGCAGCGTTTTTTTATAGTGCTGAGTGACATCATTTCAGCATCCAATCACAGCCTTGCCAGTAGTTACATGCCCACCATGTTAAACAGGATATGCCCACACTTCAATTCATTCCTCATTGGCTGCTGCGTGCTGTTTGAATTTCGGCAACTTCCGATTCCGGTATCCGATACGCGGGAAGTATCGGAATTCGGTATCGGAATTCCGATACCGCAAGTATCGGCCGATACCCGATACTTGCGGTATCGGAATGCTCAACACTAGATGTCAGTGATACACACATATATGTGTATATATATTACATCTATCTATCTATTTAGGAAAAGCCTTCAATTCAGCAGACACATACTATAAATTCACAGCAGGACCCAACAGCATAGAATAGTTCAATTACACACAGTATATACACATAGAATGGATAGATATACATATGTCAGTGATAAATACAATTAGCACAGTGAGTGTGCAGCTTACTGTACATATATTTGAATATTAAAAGATTATTTTTCAGAAAAAAATGCCTTGGCTCCCAGATAATTTTCTTAACCAGCAAAGGGAAAGCTGACATATGGGGGTAGATGTTTACAGCCTAGGAAAGGGGTAATAGTGATGGAGCTTCCCAGGCTATTATCAGCTCACATATAATTATATATTGTATAACTAGCCTTTAGTAGCTATAAAAATGGGGAACCCCCTAAAAATAATGTAGGGTCCCCCTATGATTAATAACCATCAAAGGCTATGCAGACAGCTGTGGTCTGATATTAATAGCCTACAGAGGGGCCATGTATACTGCCCCCGGCTATAAACATCAGCTATCAGCCACCCAAGAAAAGGTGCATCTCTAAGATGTGCCAACTCTGGCACTTAGCCTTGCTCTTCCCACTTGCCCTTAAGTGGTGGCAAGTGGGGTGATAGTTGAGGGGGTTGATGTTGCATTTTTATTGTCAGGTGACAACAAGCCAAGAGGTTAGTAATGGATAGGCGTCAATAAAAAGCAGACCCCAATAGTCACATTGGATAAAATCACAGACACCCAGAAAAAAGTCCTTTTATTGAAAGAATGACACAGACTCCTATAATAAATCTCAATTTATCAATACTTACAACATCGCCCGTTCCACAGATGTCATTGTCTTCTGCAAAAGTGTTAAAATAAAAAACAACAATATTCCTCACCTTTCCTCAGAGAAGATGATAACCAAAATATGTGAGCAATTCAAATTCCTACGTGTAAGGTTTTAAGATCCAACCCGTGGAGCAGGTGGGAGACACTGCTCACATGCATAGCAAGATGTTCTTTGAGAAAAAATCCATGTTAGGAAGCCAATGAGTGAGAAGCAGGGTAAAACTGCTGGAGAAGCTGATGAGAGTATTTGTGAGCCGCCACCGCCTGCGCTATAAATAAATAAATGAAAAAAATTGGCATTGGTTACCCCGTATTTTCTATAACTAGCCAGGCAAAACTGACAGTTGTGAGCTGCAACCCTCAGGTATCAGAGTTAGCAAGGCTGATTATTAAGAATAGAGGGTTCCCCACGCCTAATTGTTTAATAATTTAAATAAATCATTAAAAAAAACAGAGTGGGGTCCCCCCATTTTGACAACAAGCCTTGCAAAAGCAGACAGTTGGTGGCTGATATTCACAGGCTGGTAAGGGGCCATGGATATTGACCCAAGAAGCCTAAAAATAGCAGCCCACAGCCACCCAGAAAAGGCACATCTATTAGATGCACCAATTCTGGTGCTTTGCATGACTCTTCCCATTTGTCCTGTAGCGGTGGCAACTGGGGTTCTGTTGTGAATTCTGTGGCAGAGCTCCCTCCTGTGGTCACAAGTGGTACTTCGGCTGATTCTCTCTGTGAGCTTCTTTTGGTGGAGGGAAGTGGTACTGCGGCTTCTGAATTTCCTCCCTCAGGTGATCTGGTGAGGTCGTTAGGTGCTTCTCTACTTAACTCCACCTAATGCTTTGATCCTGGCTTCCTGTCAATGTTCCAGTGTTGGACTTGCTTTTCCCTGGATCATTCCTGTGGCCTGCTGCTCTGCATAGCTAAGTTCTTCTTTGCTATTTGTTTGCTATTTTTTCTGTCCAGCTTGTCTATTTTGTTGTTGGAAACTCTGGGACGCAAAGGGTGTACCTCCGTGCCGTTAGTTCACATGGCAGGCAAGCACCCCAGTAGGTGAGCAGAATGCTTTGGTACAAAATCTGTGTCTGAGGGTGAAACTACTCCTGTGTTACAGCCGTCCAAATCTGCTGTCCAGGACGCAGGTGTTGATACCTCCTCTCCACAACCTGCTGTTTCACAGACACATCATTCAGCGACCACGTCCAATTCATTGTCCCAGCGCAGTGTTCAGTTGTCCCTTGTCACCAAATACAGTGGGTACGGAAAGTATTCAGACCCCTTTATAATTTTTCACTCTGTTTCATTGCAGCCATTTCGTAAATTCAAAAAAGTTTTTTTTTCTCATTAATGTACACTCTGCACCCCTTTTTGGCTGAATAAAACAGAAATGTAGATACTTTTGAAAATTTAGTAAAAAATAAAAACTGAAATATCACATGACCATAAGAATTCAAACCCTTTGCTCAGACACTCATACTGTATTTGTTACATGCTGTCCATTTCCTTGTGATCCTCCTTGAAATAGTTCAACTCCTTTATTGGAGGCCAGCTGTGTTTAATTAAAGTGATAAGATTTGATTTGGAAAGTATACACCTGTCTATATAAGACCTCACAGCTCACAGTGCATGGCAGACCAAATGAGAATCAAAAGGAACTGGCCAAGGAGCTCAGAGACAGAATTGTGGCAAGGCACAGATCTGGCCAAGATTACAACAGAATTTCTGCAGTATTCAAGGTTCCCAAGAGCTCAGTGGCCTCCATAATCCTTAAATGATAGAAGTTTGGGACCACCAGAAGTCTATCTAGATGTGACCTTCCAACCAAACTGAGCATTTGTGGTAGAACAACCTTAGTGAGAGGTAAAGAAGAACTCCAAGATTACTGTGGCTGAGCTCCAGAGATGAAGTAGGGAGATAAGAGAAAGTTCCACAATGTCAACTATCACTGCAGCCCTCCACCACTTGGTCCTTTATGGCAGACTAGCGTCACAGAAGCCTCTCCCCAGTGCAAGACACATGAAAGCCTGCATAGAGTTTGCTTAAAAACACATTAAGGACTCCCAGACTTGGAGAAATAAGATTCTCTGGTCTGATTAAACGAAGATAGAACTCTTTGGTGATAATTCTAAGCGGTATGTGTGGAGAAAACAAGACACTGCTCATCACCTGCCCAATACAATCCCAACAGTGAAACATGGTTGTGACAGCATCATGCTATGGTGGTGTTTTTCAGCTGCAGGGACAGGACGACTGGTTATCATTGAAGGAAACATGAATGTGGCCAAATACAGAGATATCTTGGAGGAAAACCCTTCCAGAGTGCTCTTGACCTCAAAGTTGGCTGAAAAGTTCACCTTCCAACAAGACAAAGACCCAAGCACACAGGTAAAATAACAAAGGAGTGGCTTAAAAACAACTCTGTGACCATCCTTGACTGGCCCAGCCAGAGCAGTGACCTAAACCCAATTGAGCATCTCTGGAGAGACCTTACAATGGCGTCCACCAACGTTCACCATCCAACCTGATGGAACTGGAGAGGATTTGCAAGTAAGAATGGCCGAGCATCCCCAAATCCAGGTGTGAAAAACTTGTTGCATCATTCCCAAGAAGACTCATGGCTGTACTAGCTCAAAAGGTGCTTCTACTCAATACTGAGCAAAGATTCTGAATACTTATGACCATAGTAACATAGTAACATAGTTAGTAAGGCTGAAAAAAGACATTTGTCCATCCAGTTCAGCCTATATTCCATCATAATAAATCCCCAGATCTACGTCCTTCTACAGAACCTAATAATTGTATGATACAATATTGTTCTGCTCCAGGAAGACATCCAGGCCTCTCTTGAACCCCTCGAATGAGTTCGCCATCACCACCTCCTCAGGCAAGCAATTCCAGATTCTCACTGCCCTAACAGTAAAGAATCCTCTTCTATGTTGGTGGAAAAACCTTCTCTCCTCCAGACACAAAGAATGCCCCCTTGTGCCCGTCACCTTCCTTGGTATAAACAGATCCTCAGATATTTGTATTGTCCCCTTATATTCTTATACATGGTTATTATATCGCCCCTCAGTCGTCTTTTTTCTAGACTAAATAATCCTAATTTCGCTAATCTATCTGGGTATTGTAGTTCTCCCATCCCCTTTATTAATTTTGTTGCCCTCCTTTGTGCTCTCTCTAGTTCCATTATATCTTTCCTGAGCACCGGTGCCCAAAACTGGACACAGTACTCCATGTGCGGTCTAACTAGGGATTTGTACAGAGGCAGTATAATGCTCTCATCATGTGTATCCAGACCTCTTTTAATGCACCCCATGATCCTGTTTGCCTTGGCAGCTGCTGCCTGGCACTGGCTGCTCCAGGTAAGTTTATCATTAACTAGGATCCCCAAGTCCTTCTCCCTGTCAGATTTACCCAGTGGTTTCCCGTTCAGTGTGTAATGGTGATATTGATTCCTTCTTCCCATATGTATAACCTTACATTTATCATTGTTAAACCTCATCTGCCACCTTTCAGCCCAAGTTTCCAACTTATCCAGATCCATCTGTAGCAGAATACTATCTTCTCTTGTATTAACTGCTTTGCATAGTTTTGTATCATCTGCAAATATTGATATTTTACTGTGTAAACCTTCTACCAGATCATTAATGAATATGTTGAAGAGAACAGGTCCCAATACCAACCCCTGCGGTACCCCACTGGTCACAGCGACCCAGTTAGAGACTATACCATTTATAACCACCCTCTGCTTTCTATCACTAAGCCAGTTACTAACCCATTTACACACATTTTCCCCCAGACCCAGCATTATCATTTTGTGTACCAACCTCTTGTGCGGCACGGTATCAAATGCTTTGGAAAAATCGAGATATACCACGTCCAATGACTCACCGTGGTCCAGCCTATAGCTTACCTCTTCATAAAAACTGATTAGATTGGTTTGACAGGAGCGATTTCTCATAAACCCATGCTGATATGGAGTTAAACCGGTATTCTCATTGAGATAATCCAGAATAACGTCCCTCAGAAACCCTTCAAATATTTTACCAACAATAGAGGTTAGACTTACTGGCCTATAATTTCCAGGTTCACTTTTAGAGCCCTTTTTGAATATTGGCACCACATTTGCTATGCGCCAGTCCTTCGGAACAGACCCCATCGCTATAGAGTCCCTAAAAATAAGAAATAATGGTTTATCTATTACATTACTTAGTTCTCTTAGTACTCTTGGGTGTATGCCATCCGGACCCGGAGATTTATCTATTTTAATCTTATTTAGCCAGTTTCGCACCTCTTCTTGGGTTAGATTGGTGACCCTTAATGTAGGGTTTTCATTGTTTCTTGGGATTTCACCTAGCATTTCATTTTCCACCGTGAATACCGTGGAGAAGAAGGTGTTTAATATGTTAGCTTTTTCCTCGTCATCTACAACCATTCTTTCCTCACTATTTTTTAAGGGGCCTACATTTTCAGTTTTTATTCTTTTACTATTGATATAGTTGAAGAACAGTTTGGGATTAGTTTTACTCTCCTTAGCAATGTGCTTCTCTGTTTCCTTTTTGGCAGCTTTAATTAGTTTTTTAGATAAAGTATTTTTCTCCCTATAGTTTTTTAGAGCTTCAACGGTGCCATCCTGCTTTAGTAGTGCAAATGCTTTCTTTTTACTGTTAATTGCCCGTCTTACTTCTTTGTTTAGCCACATTGGGTTTTTCCTATTTCTAGTCCTTTTATTCCCACAAGGTATAAACCGCTTACACTGCCTATTTAGGATGTTCTTAAACATTTTCCATTTATTATCTGTATTCTTATTTCTGAGGATATTGTCCCAGTCTACCAGATTAAGGGCATCTCTAAGCTGGTCAAACTTTGCCTTCCTAAAGTTCAGTGTTTTTGTGACTCCCTGACAAGTCCCCCTAGTGAAAGACAGGTGAAACTGTACAATATTGTGGTCACTATTTCCTAGATGCCCAACCACCTGCAGATTTGTTATTCTGTCCGGTCTATTAGATAGTATTAGGTCTAAAAGTGCTGCTCCTCTGGTTGGATTCTGCACCAATTGTGAAAGATAATTTTTCTTGGTTATTAGCAGAAACCTGTTGCCTTTATGGGTTTCACAGGTTTCTGTTTCCCAGTTAATATCCGGGTAGTTAAAGTCCCCCATAACCAGGACCTCATTATGGGTTGCAGCTTCATCTATCTGCTTTAGAAGTAGACTTTCCATGGTTTCTGTTAAATTTGGGGGTTTGTAACAGACCCCAATAAGAATTTTGTTACCTTTTTCCCTCCATGAATTTCGACCCATATGGACTCGACATCCTCATTCCCTTCGCTAATATCCTCCCTTAAAGTGGACTTTAGACAAGACTTTACATAGAGACAAACCCCTCCTCCTCTCCGATTTTTACGATCCTTTCTAAACAGACTGTAACCCTGTAAGTTAACTGCCCAGTCATAGCTTTCATCTAACCATGTCTCGGTTATTCCCACTATGTCAAAGTTACCTGTAGATATTTCTGCTTCTAGTTCTTCCATCTTGTTTGTCAGGCTTCTGGCGTTTGCGAGCATGCAGTTTAGAGGATTTTGTTTTGTTCCAATCTCCTCGCTGTGTATTATTTTAGAAATGTTCTTACCTCCCTTCTGAGTATGTTTTCCTGGGTCTTCTTTGTTCGAGTCTAATGTTTTTCTTCCAGTCACTTTTTCTTTTTTAACAAATTAGCAAAATTACTACATTTCTGGGTTTTTTTCAGTCAAGATGGGGTTCAGAGTGTACATTAATGCAAAAAAAAGGATGTTTTTTAATTTACATAATGCCTGCAATGAAACAAAGAGTGAAAAATATAAAGGGATATGAATACTTTCCATACCCACTGTTTGTTTGTTCACAAATTATTCGTTAGATAGGGCATACATATGTGTTACCAGTTTATATTGTCCGGTGCTGACAAAGACCATTGCTGACTCTTCCAGGCTCCTAAATGAGACTTGTGTCTCTTTATTGAACTGTCGCTTCCCTTAAATCATCTAAATTTAGATTTAAAAAAATGGTAGTGGGGTATTGCCCAGTATCTGTACATTTTAAGCAAGTCTAAGTGACTGGGTTAATATGCTTCACAGACATATTCAGACCACAGTTTTACACATTTTGGACGCATATTGGAACATGGCCATTGCCACTCTCTTTGGGACGTATCCCGGCACTATTGCTAGCACTCTGCAGACTGGAAGCGAGGGCCGCATAATGACATGGCAGTGGACATGGTGGTGATGGCGGGCAAAGCCCAAAATGCAAATGGGAATATTTGAAATGGCATTGTAAAGGGATAGGGAATATCTATTCCACTATCTTGCTATTTGCTGTTATCATTTAGTTTTAGCTCTTTCCCATCCATTTCAGCTTTTTTCTCAGGCTCACAGACTTATTTGTTGGGTGCAGCAGAAAAATATTCGGCTTTCCCATTGACTTGCATTGGATTTGATATTCGGTACGAATACCCAGATATTAGAAATTATTTTTGCCGATTTTCCTGAAGCAGAATATTTCAGTATTCGCTCATCAATCTTGCCTTGCGCAGGCGTGTACTACGGAGGACCTAGAACGAACTTCAATCCAATATTGCGGCCAGCATGCAGCCAGCGGGTAAGGAAAGGGTGAATCAAACACCCGAAAACTCCGCCCATATGACCGAAAACCGGTCCCGCCAAATTCAGGTGACAGGTTCCCATTAAAAACCTTACCATTTGTCAAGTGAGATGCATGTGGATAAGAACAGAGAAGGACTGGGCCCAAACTAGTGGAAACACACAGCCAAGGGAGACCACAGCAATATAATGCTAAGCTCAAACGAAGGCTGGTCACACTTTTACATGGACATGATGCAAACAAACTGAAAAAAAGCCCAATGGAATGAACAGGGATATAAACTGGTGTGCATGCAGCGTGTAAGTTCATGTTCACTCTAGCCATTGAACAGACAAAAAAGACAGAACATAATGACTAAATACCCTGCAGTAAATAAATAAATAGAATAGTGCATGAAACTAATGTACCGTTCTTTGTAAAACACACAGCTATGGGAGACCACATCAATATAATTCCCAGTTCAAAGAAAGGCAGGCCACACTTTTCATATGCCAGACAAAATAATTGACACTTTTCCAAAATTGTGGGTAAACAACTCTGTTTCAGGCATGTGATGCTTGTTCAAATTCGCCTTTGGCAAGTAACAGGTGTGGGCAATACGAAAACCACACCTGAACCAGATAAATGGGGTAGAAGTTGACTTTGCATTGTGTGTCTGGGTGTGACACACTAAGTATGAAGAACAGAAAGAGGAGAAGAGAGCTGTCTAACGACTTGAGAATCAAAATTATTGAACAACCTCAATAATCTCAAGATTAAAAATTCATATCCAGAAATATGGATGTAAGCTGTTATGTGATTAGTCTATAGGGGATTTAATGTTTTGGATATAAACAATATTTCCATTTATTGATGGTAAAAAAAAATAAAAATAAGAGTCTCCTTAGTGTTTTAGGATCAAACACCATATTCCACCTGTTGCTGCACTTTCTGTTTCCATTTGGTACTCAGTCTTTCAGGACACAATCTGATATGCTGAAACTACATCTCCTTCTTACTGTCCGCTATTTATAGGGAGTGAGCAGCAAATTGGTGAATGCAGGCTGCGGTTCGTGGGGTACAGACAATAGAACGTTTCATATTATATGTTACAAAGTTGTTATTATTATGTTAATACTAAGTATTGTGCTGCAGATCATCATAAGCTTTAAGATGCATAATTCAATTCAGAAAATAAAATAATTACTCAAACTGTATATTTATATCTTGCAAAGGATAAGCCAGAATCTGCATTATACTTTAATAATAAAAACTTGGGCAAACTGGTGGCCAACCTATTTGCTGCTGGAATGGAGACCACATCGACCACTTTGCGATGGGGCCTTTTGCTAATGATGAAATATCCTGAAATCCAAAGTACGTAAGTAATATGAAATTGTGACTGAATAGTGAGCCGAAACACATGCAAATTTAGATTTCTGCACTACATCATTCTAATAATTTTTGGTACCGCAATGGGCACTCAATCTACCTCAGTTTATAAATGTCATTGTATTACCTGAATTAAACTGTACTTAAAAGTACTGTGCATGTGTCTGTAGAGTGATCCCTCCGATGCCTTTCATCTCAAGATACGAAAATAAGTAGTGCCAAATTTTAATTTGATATAATAATATAAAATAAATGTTACAAATCATCCTATGATTAGTGTATGTATACCATATATTTGTAGAATACTAGCAATAGCTTTAAATATTTTTGGAAATTAAAGTAAAATTTGTGGAGCTGCCAGGCTTTCAATGTTGCTCTACTGTAGTGGAAGTTAAAGGTATTTGTGAGGGTGGTTTCACACTTGCGTTTTTGTCTGCAGCGTTTTTGCAAAAAAAAACGCATGCATTTTTTTTCCTATACTATATATGTACGTGTTTGGTCGCGTTTTTAATCGCATGTGTTTTTTTACTGCATGCGTTCATTTTCAAAAATGCAACTTGTAGTATTTTTGAGGGGTGTTTTTTGGACACAAAAAAACGCATGCATTTTCATGCGTTTTTTTGGGGCCAAAAAATACATTGGAGTCAATGGAAACGCATGCGTTTTTTTGTGCATGCGTTTGTTTGCATTAAAAACGCATGCGTTTTTATATTAAAAAAACAGAAACACACTGATATGCCACCCCCCACCATAAAGGTTATAAAGGGATCATAACCCTAACCCTAACCCCAAAGGGATCCTAACCCTAACCCTAACCCTAACCCTAACGGGATCCTGACCCTAACCCTAACCCTAAACCTAAAGGGATCCTAACCCTAACCCTAACCCTACCCCTAATGGGATCCTGACACTAACCCTAACCCTAACCCTACCCCTAACCCTAAACCTAAAGGGATCCTAACCCTACCCCTAACCGTAACGGGATCCTGACCCTAACCCTAACCCTACCCCTAACCCTAACCCTAAACCTAAAGGGATCCTAACCCTACCCCTAACCCTAACGGGATCCTAACCCTAACCCTAACCCTAACCCTAAAGGGATTAGGGTTAGGGTTAGGGTTAGGGGTAGGGTTAGGGTTAGGATCCCTTTAGGGTTAGGGTTAGGATCCCTTTAGGGTTAGGGTTAGGATCCCTTTAGGGTCAGGGTTAGGGGTAGGGGTAGGGTTAGGGGTAGGGTTAGGGTTAGGGTTAGGATCCCTTTAGGGTTAGGGTTAGGATCCCTTTAGGGTTAGGGTTAGGGGTAGGGTTAGGGGTAGGGTTAGGGTTAGGGGTAGGGTTAGGATCCCTTTAGGGTTAGGGGTAGGGTTAGGGTTAGGATCCCTACCCCTACCCCTAACCTTAACCCTAGCTATTCATGTTTATAGTGTTTTTTTTTACTTTATTTAGATGATTGGCAGCTGTCACACATTTTTCAGCATGCGTTTAAAAAACGCAAACGCATGGAAAAACGCATGTAAACGCCGCGTTTTTTACACCACATGCAAAAACGCATGCGTGTAAAAAACGCAGCGTTTGCATGCGTTTACATGCGTTTTTTCCCCATGCGTTTTTTTTTTCAAACGCATGCGTTTTAAAACGCAAGTGTGAAACCAGCCTTATTTCTCTTCTGTGTATTGCATATCCTGAGAAAACTGGAATGAGATTATGAGCATTGAAAGGGGAAACAAGAAACAAAAACAAAGTGAAAAATAATTTTCGGATATTTCTGATATTTCTTTGGAATAAGTTTAAGCCAGAGAGAATCGAATTGATACTTTGAAATTTGGCTTTTATTCAAATTTAATAATAATTACAGATATCCACAAATTTGAACAGTTTGCAATTTGATTCATGTTTATTGGTCAAAATAAAATGCTCTGCACCATTTCACACACTGCTGAAGAGTAAAATATGCGACATGATGGGCCAGACAGTTTTTCTGCTGGTGCATCAACCCTTTGCCGCTCTGCCAAGCACATGACAGCGCGACAGACATCCTGTGTTTGGGCAAGCCGAACCTGGACAGTAACACAGTCTTCCTGCCCGAACAGTAGGTGTTTGGTACGGATGCCAAACTTTACTGTTCGGGTTCGCCCATCTTTATTGGAAAGCGCTGACACAGGTTGCTATGAGTAAGATTGAGCATGGCCAGTCAGTTTCACAGCCAAGTAGGCCAAGCATGTAACATGCTGCATTTTTCAGACTATAAGATGCACCAGACCATAACATGCACCCAGGTTTTAGAGGAGGAAATAAAAAAAAGAACCAAAAAAAGTGGGCAATTCTGTACTCAATATCCCCTATCCTGGTATGTATGGTCACCTCATCCCAATCCTGGTATGCATGGCCCCCACATCCTCACTCTGGTATTTATGGCCCCTCTAATCCCTATCCTGGTATGCATGGCACCTATCTCTATCCTTGTATGCATGGCCCCCTCATCCCTATCCTGACATGCATGTGGATCGCCCGTTAGGGCTCTGGGGTACTCAGGCCTGGTTCAGTGGTCACTAAAGGGTTAGTATGATGGCAGTGGCCCTTGGCGTCCTATTTAAATGGAAGGTCTTTAAAGGAGTTGTTTTGAATAAAGAATGTTCGTGATGCCATCTGTGGTATTCGGTCAGGGGTGACCGACACTGCTTAAAAGGGTCCACTGGGATGATGGTACTGCAGCAGGGATGGTATGGTTTCCCACAGGTGAAGCTTAGTCCCCAAGGCTCCCGGTATAGTGGGTAAAGATGACAGTTGGTGTAGCGCCAGAAAAAATTGGAGGACACAAGGTTGCAGTCTCTTTACCTTTTACTGGTGGTATAAATCCACTGTCCAGGGTATGAATCAATCACAGGTGATGGAGAGGTTCGGGCAGCCTGGAAGCGATTTGTAGCCCTCTTAACCAGGTGAGGTTGGAAGCCTTCCATACTGCTCTGCAATGTGTGTCCCTTGCTGCCTAAGGCTTCACACAAGGTCCTTTCTCTCTCTGTCCTATATGTAGGACAGTACCCACATGACAGGCAACGCGAGCCTTTTTACAGATATCCCTAGTTGCAGCAACTCCAGGCTCTACATGCTGCTGTGCCTTCGGGTGTAGTTGTGGACAGGCGATTTGAAATTTCCTGCTTTCCGGTTTCTGCTGTGGAGTATACAGTCCGACACAACCTTGGACTCATGTTGTCCAGCTCCTGCGCTGATTCTGGAGGGAGCCCACTCGCAGCTCCCCTTCCAGTATCTTTACTTTCCTTTGCTTCTTCTTCCCTCATAATCTCTTACAATCTGACTAACTCCTGTCAGGAGCTGCAGAACCTTATGTCTGCACGGCTCCAGCTCTCCTCTTGACTCTTTTCTTCCACTCCTCACTCCTCAGACTCACTTACTAACTTCTCTCCAGCCAGAATATATATATAGGGAAGCTCCCCTGAAACTGGGTCTAGAGCTCCCACTTATGGCCTGGAGTCAGAACAGTGTTGTGTGAACATGTAACCTGTTAAAGGGATCCCTGTCGCTTCCAGGCATGGAATCACTATCCCCATGAGTAAGGCAATACCACTGTAACAACCAGCTTCCTGGGGTATTACTCATGGTCTCCGCATCCCCATCCTGGTGTGCATGGGCCCCTTCATCCTTATCCTGATATGCATGGCATCCTCATCCTTATCTTGGTATGCATGACTCCCTCATCCCTATCCTGGTTTGCATGGCCCTCTCATCGCTATTGTGTTGTGCATAGCCCCTTTATCCGTATCCTGGTATTCATGGCCTTCTCATCCCCATGCTGGTATGCATGGTCCTCTCATCCCCATCCTGGTAGGAATGGTCCCCCTCATTTCTACCCTGGTATGAATGGCCCCTCTCTTTCCTATCCTGGTATGCATGGCCACCCATCACTATCCTAGTATGATTGTTCCCCATCTCAGTATGCATGATCCCCATCTCGGTCCTTGTCTGCATGGTCCCCATCTCTGTCCTTGTATGCATGACCCCCATCTCTGTCCTGGTATGATTGGTCCCCATCCCCATCCTGTTATGCATGATCCCCATCTCGGTCCTTGTCTGCATGGTCCCCATCTCTGTCCTTGTATGCATGACCCCCATCTCTGTCCTGGTATGATTGGCCCCCTTCCCCATCCTGGTATGCATGGCCCCATCAGAAAAACATTAAAAAAGCAAACCATTACACTTACCGTATATACTCGAGTATAAGCTGATCCTAGTATACGCCGAGGCACCTAATTTTGCCACGGAAAACTGGGTAAGCTTATTGACTTAAGTATAAGTAGGGTATGCATTGTCCCCTCATCCCTTTCCTGGTATATGTGTCTCCCTCCATTGTTGTCCAGGTATGTGGGTCCCCTGTTTTGTCCTGGTATGTGGCTCCTTCATCCTGTCCTGGTATGAGTGGCTCCCCCATTTTGTCCTGGTATGTGTGGCTCCCCCCATCCTGTCCTGGTATGTGCGGCTCCCCAATCCTGTTCTGCTAAGTGTGGTTCCCCAATCCTGTCCTGCTATGTGTGACTCTCCAGTACAGTCCTGCTATATGTGGCTCCCTCCCATCCTGTCCTGATATGTGTGGCTCCCCCTGCTGTATGCATGTCTCCCCAGGTCCCACATGGCTCACCCCATCCCATCGTTGTATGCATGGCTCATATCCCCGGTCTTACTCACCCTCCTCACAACCCACCGCGCTGTTGTCCCGGCACGGCAGCTCTCCTATGCTGAATGGTCACACCGTACTGCTCATTAAGGTAAATAATATGCGCTCCATGTCTATAGGTGTGGAGACTCTTGCATATTCATTACCTTAATGAGCAGTACCACGTGACCACTCAGCACAGGCACAGCTGCCGGGACGGAGATGCAGGGACAGAGATGCAGCAGCCCTGCGAGAAGGGTGAGTATGATGTATTCTGTTGGACGGCTCCTGCCACTGCTCCACCGTTCCCTCTCCCCGCCAGCTTTCTGGACAATGACTCATGTATAAGCCGAGAGGGGGCATATTCAGCACAAAAAAAGTGCTGAAAATCTCGGTTTATACAAGAGTATATACGGTATCTTCCTGCGCTCCCTCGCAGCATCTTGTTCTGGTGCCAGCATCTGCATTATGCTTGTAAGTAGTGCATGGCAGGGACATCATGTGCTGCTTACAAGCCGAAGGACAGATGCTGGAATACTCAGTGCTCTGCACGCCAGGACTATGTGCATGGAGGGCAGTGAGTATTCATTGCTCTTTAGTAGCGAAAATAGTGTCAGCCGCCGGCTCCTACTGCTGCTGGAATTCATGTGTCTACTAAAAGGAATGAGTATTCAGCGCATTCCACGCCCATGGCAGTATAGAGGAGTGAATATTCATTTCTATTAAGTAGCGAGCACTAGAGTTGAGCGACTTTTACTTTTTTAGGATCGAGTCGGGTTTCGCGAAAGTCAGGTGAAATCGGCCGATTATTTCGAAAAGTCGGGGGCCGACCGAAACACGAAACCAAATGCAAGTCAATGGGGAATCAAAGTCGGCAGTGAGTGGAGGACAAGAAAACACTTACAGTGCCCATTTTAATGCAAAAACATCAATAATAGAAAACAGGGGTTCATTTGGCTAAAGTTGTGGGGGGGTAGGGCTGGCTCAAGATTTTCGTGGGCCCAGGAAACGCGGAATACGTCACGGCGGTGGAGCAGGGAGAGGTAAGTATTTCAACTTTGCAAGTGCTGTGATCCTGAGCAAGCAGGGGGGCCCACTCATTGGCACTTGGCACTGGAACAGGGCCCCTCATGGTACGGCGGTGTGTTTGACGGTGGGTGGCACCTCCCACTGCCAGAGACACTTTTGCGTACTATGAGGGGCCCTGTGCCAGTGACTTCACCAATGAGTATGCCCCCCCACCTGATGAAGGAACCTGCACTTTCACCTGCACCTTCCTCTTTGTCCCCGTGTAAGGTGGTATAGTATGCGGGAAGGGGAACCTGACTTTCAGCAGGGTCAGATTCAGGCTGTGTAGAGTGCAAGAGGAATGTAGTGGTCTGGGTCAATGTACCAGCAAACTCATCTAGCAGTGGATGGAAAATGGGCAGGATGAGGAGGAAACACAGATATAGGCCCAAATAATAATAAAGTAGGCTAAATGCAGTTCAAATTTGGTAACAGGACAAAACATTTGCATAGCTTTGTTCAGTGGAGGACAACTGTAATGAGTGGCGCAGACACAGTTAGTAGGCCCAAAAACAAAAGTGGGCTAAATGCAGTTCAAAATTGGCAACAGGACTAAACAGGCGGCATAGCTTTGTTCAGTGGAGGACAACTGTAATGAGTGGCGCAGACACAGTTAGTAGGCTCAAATACAAAAGTGGGCTAAATGCAGTTCAAAATTGGTAACAGGACTAAACAGGCGGCCTAGCTTTGTTCAGTGGAGAACAACTGTAATGAGTGGCGCAGTCACAGTTAGTAGGCCCAACTAAAAAAGTAGGCTAAAAGCAGTTCAAAATTGGTTACAGGACTAAACAGGCGGGCTAGCTTTGTTCAATGGAGGACAACTGTAAAGATTGGCGCAGACACAGTTAGTAGGCTCAAAATAAAAAAGTTGGCTAAATACAGATCAAAATTGGTAAGAGGACTAAACAGGTGGCCTAGCTTTGTTCAGTGGAGGACAACTGTAATGAGTGTTGCAGACACAGTTAGTAGGCCCAAATACAAAAGTAGGCTAAAAGCAGTTCAAAATTGGTAACAGGACTAAACAGGCGGCCTAGCTTTGTTCAGTGGATAACAACTGTAATGAGTGGCGCAGACACAGTTAGTAGGCCCAACTAAAAAAGTAGGCTAAATGCAGTTCAAAACTGGTAACAGGACTAAACAGGCGGCCTAGCTTTGTTCAGTGGAGAACAACTGTAATGAGTGGCGCAGACACAGTCAGTAGGCCCAAATACAAAAGTAGGCTAAATGCAGTTCAAAATTGGTAACAGGACTAAACAGGCGGCATTGCTTTGTTCAGTGGAGGACAACTGTAATGAGTGGCGCAGACACAGTTAATAGGCCCACAATAAAAAAGTAGGCTAAATGCAGTTCAAAATTGGTAACAGGACTAAACAGGCGGCATTGCTTTGTTCAGTGGAGGACAACTGTAATGAGTGGTGCAGACACAGTTTGTAGGCCCACAATAAAAAAGTAGGCTAAATGCAGTTCAAAATTGGTAAAAGGACTAAACAGGTGGCCTAGCTTTGTTCAGTGGAGGATAACTGTAATGAGTGGTGCAGACACGGTTTGTAGATCCAAATACAAAAGTAGGCTAAAAGCAGTTCAAAATTCGTAACAGGACTAAACAGGTGGCATAGAAAGGTACTGGGGTGGGCTCCTCTGCTGAGTAGCTAACAGTGGTAGTGGGTGCAAAATATTGACTGGTCTAAATGGAGGCCAGGGCCCCTGTATATTTTATCTATCATCTATCATTTCAACAAATTTGAATTGGCAGTGCCATTGAAGGATTTAAAAGCACAGACTACACAGTGGTGGAGCAGGGAGAGGTAAGTATTGAAAGTGGTAGATCACTGTTCGAGCTTAGGGGGAACACTCTTTCGTGGGTGGCGGTACTGGAACAGGGCCCCTCATATTACGGTTGTGCACCACCACCGTCAGAGACACTTCATTGTACTTTGAGGGACCCTGTGCCAGTGCCGTCGCCCAAGAGTGGGCGCACCCACCTGTCCAGGCAAACAGCACTCGCACAGGTGCTTGTGCCAGGTGGTGACCACGGCCCTGTGGGGGGAGTCAGCCCATTTAGGGAGGTATAAAAATGGCCTATGGTGGACATTCAGCAGCTGCAAATGGCGGAATTGGAGAAGTCAGTAATAGGTGGCCAAAAGCAAGACATTTTTCAGGCAAGCTACGTGTCAGCAGGAGAAGGTGGGGCAAAATAACTTGAAATCCATGATTGGTTCATTTTAATGAAGGTTAGATTATCAACATTCTGGGTAGCCAGACGTGTCCTTTTTTCGGTCAGTATTGAACCAGCAGCACTGAAGACTCTTTCTGATAGCACGCTAGAAGCAGGGCAAGCGAGCTCCTGTAATGCATATTCTGCCAATTCAGGCCAGGTGTCTATTTTAGATGCTCAGTAATCAAAGGGGAATGACCTGTGAGGGAGAACATCGATAAGGGAGGAAAAGTAGTTCGTAACCATAGTGGACAAATGCTGTCTCCTGTCACTTTGAATCGATGCAGTGGCAGAAAGTGGCTGGAAGATATATGAAAAAATACAAGGACTGTAGTACAATTTCAATCTCCCTACAATGATCTCAGGAAAAGTATGGCAGCAATAAAAAGGACTGCTGCACACAAAAGTGTGGACAAATCTATATATATAATTGTCTAAGGGTCACTTCCGTCTGTCTGTCTGTCCTTCTGTCATGGATATTCATTGGTCGTGGCCTCTGTCTATCATGGAAATCCAAGTCGCTGATTGCCAGTCAGCAACGGCACAGTCCGGAAGAAAATGGCCGCTCCATACTCCCCGCAGTCAGTGTCCCCTGCGCTCCGCTCCCCGCAGTCAGTGTCCCCGGCGCTCTGCTCTCCGCAATCAGTGTCCCCGGCGCTCCGCTCCCCGAATTCAGTGTCCCCGGCACTCCGTTCCCCGCAGTCAGTGTCCCCGGCGCTCCGCTCCCACAGTCAGTGTCCCCGGCACTCCGCTCCATACTCCCCTCCGGTCAGCGCTAACACAGGGTTAATGCCGGTGGTAACGGACCACGTTATGCCATGGGTAACGCATTCCATTACCGCCGCTATTAACCCTGTGTGTCCCCAACCTTTTACTATTGATGCTGCCTATGCTGCATCAATAATAAAAGAAAGTAATGTTAAAAATAGTAAAAAAAAAAAACCTGCTATACTCACCCTCCGTTGTCCACTGAGCCGCTCGCGCCTGCCGCCATCTTCCTTTCCCAGCGATGCTTTGCGAAATTACTCAGAAGACCTAGCGCTCTCGCGCAAAGCATCCAGGGAAGACAAGATGGCGACAGCCGCGCGCCCATCTGCACAGCGCCGTTGGATCCTAGGAAGCGGAGAGACGGGACGCTGAGGAGCAGCAACCAGAATGGTGAGTATGTTCAACTACAAAGGGCCCTCGGATCGCTAGGTGAGTATGTTTATTTTTTATTTTTTTAACCTGTGACATACGTGGCTCAGTAATATACTACGTCACTGGGCAATATATTACGTGGCTCTGTGCTGTTTACTACGTTGCTGTGCAATATACTACATGGCTGGACAATATACTACATGGCTCTGTGCTGTATACTACGTGGCTGGACAATATACTACGTAGCTCTGTGCTGTATACTACGTGGCTGGGTAATATCCTACGTGGCTGGCCAATATACTACGTGGCTCTGTGCTGTATACTACGTGGCTGGCCAATATACTACGTGGCTCTGTGTTGTATACTACGTGGCTGGACAATATACTACGTGGCTCTGTGCTGTATACTACGTGGCTGGACAATATACTACGTGGCTGGCCAATATACTACGTCACTGTGCAATATACTACGTGGCTCTGTGCTGTACACTATATGGCTGGGCAATATACTACGTAAATGGGCAATATACTACGTAAATGGGCAATGTACTACGTAACTGGGCAATGTACTACGTGGCTGGGCAATATACTACGTGACTGGGCAATATACTACGTAAATGGGCAATATACTACATAACTGGGCAATATATCACGTGACTGGGCAATATACTACGTGGCTGGGAAATATACTACGTCGCTGGGCAATATACTACTTGGCTGGACAATATACTATGTGGACATGCATATTCTAGAATACCAAATGCGTTAGAATTGGGCCACCATCTAGTCTACTATATAATTGTCTAAGGGTCACTTACGTCTGTCTGTCTGTCTGTCACGGAATTCATTGTTCGCAGCCTCTGCCTGTCATGGAATCCAAGTTGCTGATTGGTCTCACCAGCTGCCTGTCACGGCTGCCGCGACCAATCAGCAATGGCCACAGTCCGGCAGAAAAATGGCCGGTCCTTCCTCCCCGCAGTCAGTGCCCGCTCCATACTCCCCTCCAGTCAGCGCTCACACAGGGTTAATGGCAGCGTTGACCGTGGTGTAACGCACTCTGTTAACGCTGCTATTAACCCTGTGTGACCAACTTTTTACTATTCATGATGCCTATGCAGCATGAATAGTAAAAAGATCTTATGTTAAAAATAATAAAAAAAATTAAAAATAGTTGCATACTCACCATCCGAAGCCCCCGGATCGAAGCGGCCGGTTACCGATGCTCCTCGCGACGCCCCGGTGACCATTCCATGCATTGCGGTCTCGCAAGATGATGACGTGCGATCTCATGAGACCGCTACGTCATCATCTCGCGAAACCGCAATGCACTCTTCAGACCGGAGCGCGCGAGGAGTATCGGTAACCGGCTGCTTCGATCCGGAGGCTCCGGAAGGTGAGTATGTAAATATTTTTTATTTTAATTCTTTTTTTAACAGGGATATGGTGCATATTACGTGACTGGCCAATATACTACATGACTGGGCAGTATACTACGTGGCTGGGCAATATACTATGTGGCTTGGCAATATACTTCATGGCTGGGCAATATAATACGTGGCTGGGCAATATAATACGTGGCTGGGCAATATACTACGTGGTTGGGCAATATACTATGCAATATACTACGTGGCTGGGCAATATACTACGTGGTTGGGCAATATACTGCGTGGCTGGGCAATATACTACGTGGCTGGGCAATATACTACGTGGCTGGGCAATATACTACGTGACTGGGCAATATACTACGTGGTTATTATTATTATTATTATTATTATTTATTATTATAGCGCCATTTATTCCATGGCGCTTTACATGTGAGTAGGGGTATACATAATAAAACAAGTACAATAATCTTGAAAAATACAAGTCACAACTGGTACAGGAGGAGAGAGGACCCTGCCCGCGAGGGCTCGCAATCTACAAGGGATGGGTGAGGATACAGTAGGTGAGGGTAGAGCTGGCCGTGCAGCGGTTTGGTCAATTGGTGGTTACTGCAGGTTGTAGGCTTGTCGGAAGAGGTGGGTCTTCAGGTTCTTTTTGAAGGTTTCGATGGTAGGCGAGAGTCTGATATGTTGTGGTAGAGCATTCCAGAGTAGGGGGGATGCACGAGAGAAATCTTGTATGCGATTGTGGGAAGAGGAGATAATAGGGGAGTAGAGAAGGAGATCTTGTGAGGATCGGAGGTTGCATGCAGGAAAGTACCGGGAGACGAGGTCACAGATGTATGGAGGAGACAGGTTGTGGATGGCTTTATATGTCATGGTTAGGCTTTTGTACTGGAGTCTCTGGGTGATGGGGAGCCAGTGCAGGGATTGACAGAGGGGAGAGGCCGGGGAATAGCGGGGGGACAGGTGGATTAGTCGGGCAGCAGAGTTTAGAATAGATTGGAGGGGTGCAAGAGTGTTAGAGGGGAGGCCACAGAGCAGGAGGTTACAGTAGTCAAGGCGGGAGATGATGAGGGCATGGACTAGGGTTTTTGCAGATTCTTGGTTTAGGAATGTGCGGATCCGTGAAATATTTTTGAGTTGGAGGCGGCAGGAAGTGGAAAGGGTTTGGATATGTGGTTTAAAGGAGAGATCAGTGTCAAGGATTACCCCAAGACAGCGGGCTTGTGGGACTGGGGAGAGTGGGCAGCCGTTTACTGTAATGGATAGGTTCGTTGGGGAGATCGCGTGAGATGGGGGAAAGATGATGAATTCTGTTTTGTCCATGTTAAGTTTTAGAAATCTAGTGGAGAAGAAGGATGAAATAGCAGACAGACATTGAGGGATTCTGGTTAGTAGGGAGGTGATATCTGGTCCAGAGATGTAGATCTGTGTGTCGTCAGCATAGAGATGATACTGAAAGCCGTGAGATTCTATGAGCTGTCCCAGGCCAAAGGTGTAGATGGAGAAGAGCAGGGGTCCTAGAACTGAACCTTGCGGGACTCCGACAGATAGGGGGCGAGGTGAGGAGGTGGTGTGTGAGTGGGAGACGCTGAATGTACGGTCAGTTAGGTATGATGAGATCCAGGATAGGGCCAATTCTGTGATGCCAAGGGATGAGAGGGTCTGCAGCAGCAGGGAATGGTCCACTGTGTCAAAGGCAGAGGACAGGTCCAGGAGGAGGAGGACAGAGTAGTGTCGCTTGCTCTTGGCGGTTAATAGGTCATTGGTGACCTTAGTTAGGGCAGTTTCAGTGGAGTGGTGTGACCGGAAGCCTGATTGAAAGCGGTCGAAGAAGGAGCAGGAAGATAGATGGGAGGACAGTTCAATATGGACATGTTGTTCCAGTAGTTTTGAGGCAAAGGGGAGAAGTGATATAGGGCGATAGCTAGATACAGAGGATGGGTCAAGAGAGGGCTTTTTGAGGATAGGTGTGATTGTGGCATGTTTAAAGCTTGAGGGAAAATGCCAGTTGTTAGTGATAGGTTAAAGAGATGGGTTAGGGTTGGGATGAAGACTGTGGTGAGGTTTGGGATGAAGTGGGATGGGAGTGGGTCAAGTGCACAGGTGGTGAGATGCGATCTTGAGAGTAGAGTGGAGAGTCCGTCTTCTGTAATGGTGGAGAAGTTGGTTTTGGAGGTGGAGGGCTGGGTAGTTGGGAGGAAGGGTTCTGGGGGTTGTTTACTAAAATTTTCTCTGATGTTCTCAATTTTCTGCTTGAAAAATGAGGCGAAGTCTTCAGCTGAGATGAGTGGGGAGGGAGGAGGTGCTGGGGGACGGAGGAGAGAGTTGAAGGTGTTGAATAACTGTTTGGGGTTGTGAGACAGGGAGGATATGAGAGATGAGAAGTAGGTTTGTTTTGCTGTGGCGAGCATGGTTTTGAAAGCAGTGAGGGACTGTTTGAATGCGATGAAGTGCTCGATGGAGTGGGATCTTTTCCATCTGCGCTCAGCAGCTCTGGAAGCTCGCCTCAGTTCTTTTGTCATGCTGGTGTGCCAGGGTTGTCTGTTGATTTTGCGAGCTTTGGTATGTGTGAGAGGGGCAAGAGATTCCAAAGCTGCAGCTATTGTGGTGTTATATAGAGCGGCAGCATCATCCGCATTGTGTAGGGAGCTTATGTCTGTGAGAGGGAGGAGGGATTCAGAGAGTGAGTGAAGATCAAGGTGTTTAAGATTTCTGCGAGGGTGTGAGAGTTTGTGGGGTGGGGGTTGTAGACAAGGAGTGGAAAGGGAAGAGAATGTAAGTAGGTTGTGGTCAGAAAGAGGAAGAGGTGAGTTTGAGAGGTTAGATAGGGAGCAGAGGCGGGTGAGAATGAGGTCCAGTGTGTGACCATCTTTGTGGGTGGCTGTAGAAGACCATTGAGTGAGGCCAAAGGAGGAAGTGAGAGATAGAAGTTTAGTGGCAGCTGAGAGGGAAGTGTCAATGGGGATGTTGAAGTCGCCCATGATGATAGTGGGGATGTCAGCGGCGAGGAAGTGGAGTAGCCAGGTGGTGAAGTGGTCGAAGAAGGTGGTGGCTGGCCCTGGGGGACGGTAGATGACAGCCAGTTGGAGGTTGGAGGGGGAGTAGATGCGCACAGAGTGCACCTCAAAGGAAGGGAGGATAACAGAGGGTGGCAGTGGGATTGGGGTGAAGGAGCAGTTATCTGACAGGAGAAAACCAACTCCTCCGCCATGCTTGCTGCTGGGGCGGGGTGTGTGAGAAAGGTGGAAGCCACCGTAAGAGAGTGCCGCAGGGGAGGCTGTGTCAGAAGGGGTGAGCCAGGTTTCAGTGATGCCGAGGAAGGAGAGTTTGTTATTGATAAAGAGGTCATGGATAAATGGAAGTTTATTGCAGACAGAGCGTGCGTTCCATAGTGCTCCAGATAGGGAAATTGGGGGAGTGGGGGCAGGATGAATGGGTATGAGGTTACTGTGGTTGCGAGGACGTGTAGAGGATCGTGGCAGGGGATTAGAAATGAATGTGGGGATGTGATGAGGAGGGCCAGGATTTGGGGATATGTCGCCAGCAATGAGGAGCAGCAGACAGAGCGTTAGAAGGTGTGAGCTGGATAGGTCATGATGTGGCCGTGTGTGCCTGGCGAGAAAGGATTGTATGTGGAGGAATAGTTCTGTGGAGGAGGTGAGATGACTGGGGAGGGTGGAGGGAGAAATGACTAGTTCTTTACTGGGTGGAGGGACTACAGGAGATAGGAAGAAATAGAGTAGTATGGGGGTGAATGTGAAAAGAAACCGAAACATTATAGTGGTTTTCTATGGTTGGTCAATATACTGCGTGGCTGGGCAATATACTATGTGGCTGGGCAATATACTACCTGACTGCGCAATATATTACGTGACTGGGCAATATACTACGTGACTGGGCAATATACTACGTTGGCTGTGCAATATACTATGTGGACATGCATATTCTAGAATACCCAATGCGTTAGAATCGGGCCGCCATCTAGTAAACAAGATAACTGTGCAGATAGGAGCAACAGGATTTTTGCTTTTAAAAAAGCAGTTGGTTTGCACAGCGGCGTACAAACAGCAATGCAGCTATCAGGGAGCCTTATAAGGCAGCCTAATAAGCTACAGAGCTGATGCACAAAAATATAGCCTCCACTGTCCCTGCAAACAAATGGTGGTGTTGGACAGTGGAAATCGCTACAGCACAAGCAGTTTGGGGGTTAATCTTCCCTCCCTAACTATATCCCTTCTTCTGATGAAGCTGCGGCAACCTCTCCCTATGCTACGATCGGCAGAAGTAAGATGGTGGTCGCCGTGCACACCCCTTTATAGCCCCTGTGACGCCGCAGTAAGCAAGCCAATCACTGTCATGCCCTTCTCTAAGATGGTGGGGACCGAGACCTATGTCATCCCGCTGCCCACACTCTGCGTCCTCCTTCATTGGCTGAAAAATGGCGCTTAAAGCATCATACGAAACGCAACTTTGGCGCGAAGATCGCCGACCTCATGGCCGATCTCACACTCGAATCGGGTTGGGTTTCTTGAAACCCGACTTTGCCAAAAGTCGGCGATTTTTTAATTTGTTCGATCCGTTTCGCTCAACCCTAGCGAGCACACGTAACCGCCCGGCTGCTGTAGGAAGCCGATGGTTGTGGGTGACACTGTGTGCTCTACTAAAGAGCAGTAAATACTCATTGCCCTCCACGCACATAGCCCCGGTGTGCAGAGCAGTGAGTATGAGTCTTGCAAATTGTAAGGTTGCGAGCAGGCACCTCACCCCTAATGTCACTGTTTAAATTGTCTTAAGGCTACGTTCATATTTGCGTTGTTGGGCGCAGTGTCGTCGATGCAACCAACAACGCATAACACAACGCTGCATTTTTTGACGTATGTGTTGACATAAACTAGTAATGTTCCTGAATTTTGGCCTCTGGTGCGTCAAATTGACGCATGCATCGTATAACGCAATACAACGCATACAGGCGCCCCCCATGTTAAAGATAGGGGCGCATGATGCATGCATCGGTATGCGTCGACAACGCTGCGCCCAACAACGCAAATGTGAACGTAGCCTAATTTGTACTGAATTTATTGTCTGTACATGTCCCCACTTAATTGTAAAGTGCTGCGGAATATGTTGGCGCTATATAAATAAAAATTATTACTATTTATTATTCTGGAAGATGTCCTTCGGTTTTGTAATCAGTGCATGAAGTCCCTGCCATGCGCTGCTTACAAGTATAAAGCAGCTGTAGGCATTTGAACAGACGCTGCAATGTAATGCATGAAGGGAAGTGTAATGGTTTGTTTTTTAATGTTTTTATGATGGGCCATGCATACCAGGATGGGGATGGGGCCAATCATACCAGGACAGAGATGGGGGTCATGCATGCAAGGACAGAGATAGGGACCATGCAGACAAGGACCGAGATGGGGATCATGCATACCAGGATGGGGATGGGGACCAATCATACTAGGACAGTGATGGGGGGCCATGCATACCAGGATAGGAAAGAGAGGGGCCATTCATACCAGGGTTGAAATGAGGGGGACCATTTCTCCCAGGATGGGGATGAGGGGACCATGCATACCAGCATGGGGATGAGAAGGCCATGAATACCAGGATAGGGATAAGGGGGCCATGCACAACACAATAGTGATGAGAGGGCCATGCACACCAGGATGGGGATGAGGGAGTCATGCATACCAAGATAAGGATGAGGATGCCATGCATATCGGGATAAGGATGAAGGGGCCCATGCACACCAGGATGGGGATGAGGAGACCATGAGTAATACCCCAGGAAGCCGGTTGTTACAGTGGTGTTGCCTTCCTCATGGGGATAGTGATTCTATGCCTGGAAGCGACAGGGATCCCTTTAACAGGTTAGGATGAGGCCATACATACAAGGATGGGGATGGGGGCCAATCATACTAGAATAAAGATGGGGTCATGCATACCAGCCGCATGAGCATGGAATGCAGTGAATATTTATTTCTCTTTAGCAGAGGGCACAGGAGTTATCTTCAGCTGCCTGCTCATGCCTCCTGTGACCCGCAGCTCCGCCACTGCCACTCACTCAGCTCCCCACCACAGCCATCCCCCATTTTCCTCCACATTTTTGCAGAAAAAAAGTGTCTTATAGTCCAAAAAATATGGTAAGTCATAATTACCTCCCCGCTTCAGTAAAAAAAAAATTTGGAAGTGTAGGCATGGTCAAGGTGCACAGTCACCAACATTTATACAAAGGGATCCTTGTGAAAAAGCTTTCACTTCTTCATTTAGCAAAGCAAAACGCAATTGAGACTCCCCTAACAGAGATGATTTTTGCACCACTCCATGAGAAAAGGCCCTGGCTCCTTTTGCTTTCACCACCTGTGTGTGAACACCAGCAAGGCAAAGATTTTCCCTCCAAAAATGGATAATGTTCTGATAATTTAGTGCAATTTAAGTGGCCTATAATGTCTCATACTACAGTGAGCTGTTTGGCTGTTTACCAAAAGTTCGTATTCATTTGTTCCTTTCCAAACAGGTTGAGGTCAATTGCAGATTACTAAAGGTCTGCATACATGGACCGACCGGCAACATGATACGGCTGCCGATCGGCAAGCTTTTACTGTCATTTAAATGCCTCTTTACACAAGCAGAGCAAAAATATATAACATGCACTGATCAATCTATACTAAGTTGCTCAGTGTGCATAGGCTGCCATGATTCTGAGCGGTGCGAGTCCCAATTACAGGACAATCAATTGTCGAGAACGATTTCTTTTAGGCTGCACAACAGATTATTTCACCTGATGAACAAGCACTTTGCTCCCTGCAGCCTGTATACACAGCAAAATATTTGTTAAAAAGCATTTTCAGCAACATTCAATCATGATTACCTTGCAGTATAAACGCCCTTTATGGCTGTATTTGTATTAAAAAGCACAAAAGGGATTTAATACAATTTAGGAAATCTCCGAGTGGCAAACACCTATTTTCACGCAATTACAGGTTTTAACTTATAACCCGCTGTCAGCAAAAGTTTTTAAGAGTTACTCTTCTCTCCCACCCAAAAAAAGTTATTTCCAAAGAGAAAGGGGATAGATTGCTGATTGCTTGGTGTCTGACCTTTAGAACTCCCAGTGATCTTGAGATTTGGGTCCATAACAGAGTACAGGGGTCTTCAGCCCCATTCTGAATAAAGTGGACGTATGTATGGTTGTCTAGCTATGTTGGGTACAGTTATTAGGCAATTTGATTTTTTGTAATGTAAAATAAAAATAAAGTAGTCTAACAAATGTGGTTTTACTTTGAAAAAATTACACACAAAATATATATATATATATATTTATATATATTACCATCACAAAAAATGCAGGAAAGATGTATATCGTAGAGAGAAAAATATTTAGAATTGAGATTCCTTAGTGGTTGATAGCTTTTAATGGCTAACTGAAAAGATGGTAACAAATTGCAAGTTTTCAAGACTACACAGGTCTCTTCATCAGGCAAAGACTAAAAGAAATACTGAAGAATCACAAATTTATGCCCAACACATCACAGAACTGTCATTATGGGAGAGTGATAAACAGTTGTGTCCATAAATATTGGAAAGTTCCTAGATAAGGAGTGAATGTTTTGTTGTCATCTGATTGGGGTCTGGTACTGTTATGATGCCCCCACATGGTCTGAAGCGCAAATTCCTTAATTGATGTAAAAAGACATAAATCCATGCGACACATTCATTCCTGCACTAAGTGTGTCAAAGGTTGCCATAAATTTATACTCCCAAATTCTCCTGTCTCTCTTAGATTTGAAGTTACCCTTCAGTACAAGTAATTTCATGTCAATAATATTATGATTGGGGAGACAAAAAATGTATTGCCACAGGTAGATCCATTCTTTTTTCTCTTGTAAGGCGGTGGGAATTTATCCTTGTTCTCAGTTTCTGCCCTGTCAACCCCACATACAGACCTCCAGTTAGACATTTAGTACAAATAATTAAGTACACCACATTAGATGTGATTGAGCTGAAGGTACCTGGTATCTTGTATTCCTGATGGGAATTGGGGATCTTTATCTTGTCTGTAGTCATTATAAATAGACAGGTTTTACATTTTTTTCTGGTTGCAAGGAAAGGTACCTGCAGCTGTTGGATAAATATATTACCGTATATACTCGAATATAAGCCGACCCGAGTATAAGCCGACCCCCCTAATTTTGTCACAAAAACCTGGGAAAACTTATTGACTCGAGTATAAGCCTAGGGTGGAAATGCAGCATTTACCGGTGAATTTCAAAAATAAAAATAGATCATTATTTCCCCATAGCTGTGCCATATAGTGCTCTGCACCGTTCATTATTGCCCCATAGCTGTGCCCCATATAGTGCTCTGCACCGTTCATTTTGTCCCATAGCTGTGCCCCATATAGTGCTCTGCACCGTTCATTTTGTCCCATAGCTGTGCCCCATACTGTGCTCTGCACCGTTCATTTTGTCCCATAGCTGTGCCCCATACTGTGCTCTGCACCGTTCATTATTGCCCCATAGCTGTGCCCCATACTGTGCTCTGCACCGTTCAGTATTGTCCCATAGCTATGCCCATATACAATGCTCTGCACCGTTCATTTTGTCCCATAGCTGTGCCCCATATAGTGCTCTGCACCGTTCATTTTGTCCCATAGCTGTGCCCCATATAGTGCTCTGCACCGTTCATTTTGTCCCATAGCTGTGCCCCATACTGTGCTCGGCACCGTTCAGTATTGCCCCATATCTGTGCCCCATATACAATGCTCTGCACCCTTCATTTTGTCCCATAGCTGTGCCCCATACTGTGCTCGGCACCGTTCATTTTGTCCCATAGCTGTGCCCCATACTGTGCTCTGCACCGTTCATTGTGCCCCATATACTGTGCTCGGCACCGTTCATTTTGTCCCATAGCTGTGCCCCATACTGTGCTCGGCACCGTTCATTTTGTCCCATAGCTGTGCCCCATACTGTGCTCGGCACCGTTCATTTTGTCCCATATCTCTGCCCTATACTGTGCTCTGCACCGTTCATTGTGCCCCATATACAGTGCTCAGCACCGTTCATTTTGTCCCATAGCTCTGCCCCATACAGTGCTCTGCACCGTTCATTTTGCCCCATAGATGCTCCACATAAATCTGTGCCATGGCCGCTGCTGCTGCAATAAAAAAAAAAAAAACGCCATACTCACCTCTCTTGCTTGCAGCTCCCAGCGTCCGGTCCCGGCGCCTCCATCTTCCCGGTGTCTCTGCACTGACTGAACAGGCAGAGAGCGCCACGCACACTATACGCGTCATCGCGCCCTCTGACCTAAACAGTCAGAGCGCAGACGCCGGGAAGATGGAGGCGCCGGGAAGATGGAGCGGCAGCTGGAACGCGGACAGGTGAATATTACATACTTACCTAGTCCCAGCGATCCTGACGCTCCCTCTGCCTGGTCTTCGGTGCCGCAGCTTCTTCCTCTATCAGCGGTCACCGGCACAGCTGATTAGAGAAATGAATACGCGGCTCCACCCCTATGGGAGGTGGAGCCGCCTATTCATTTTTCTAATGAGCGGTCCCACGTGACCGCTGAAGAGGGGAAGAACTGCAGCACCGAAGACCGTGGGATGGCAGGGACAGCGCCAGGATCGCTGGGACTAGGTAAGTATGCCTCAGCGCCCTCTCCCCCTCACCCGCCGACCCTGCCACCCACCTTGACTCGAGTATAAGCCGAGAGGGGCACTTTCAGCCCAAAAATTTGGGCTGAAAATCTCGGCTTATGCTCGAGTATATACGGTATATTGTAATGTATACCCCTCCTCACATGTAAAGTGCCATGGAATAAATGGCACTATAACAATAAATAATAATAATAATAATAAATATATGATTCTTTAGAATTTGCTTTAGTCTTTGCCTGATGAAGGGAATGGAGTAGTCTTGAAAGCTTGCAATTTGTTACCATCTTTTCAGTTAGCCATTAAAATAATAATCTTTATAATAATAATCTTTATTTTTATATAGCGCTAACATATTCCGCAGCGCTTTACAGTTTGCACACATTATCATCACTGTCCCCGATTGGGCTCACAATCTAGAATTCCTATCAGTATGTCTTTGGCATTAAAAGGTATCAACCACTGAGCACTCTCAATTCTAAATGTTTTTCTATCACAAAAAACAAACCCTCGCACAGCTCTGGAAACAGAGAAATTAAGGTTCTGACTCATATGTATAGTTGAAGCCATATGTTTGCATCCGCTATATAAAAAGACACATATGCAGGTTTTTCTCAATATCCGACATGAAATCAGAATAAACCTTTCCAGTTTTAGGTAAATTAGGATTACCATCATTATTAATATTTGCCAAATGCCAGAATAATGAGAGAGGGAGAATTGCTCCTTTTTTTTGTCATCTGATCACAATATGATCAAAGTATATTCTGCCGAAAAGTCCCCAAAAGCTCCCCCAAAATGGTGCCAATGGCAAATACAACTAATTCCAGAATAAAGCACTCATACAGTTACATCAACAAAATATAAAGCAAATTATGACTCCAGGACTGCAACAATTGAAAACTAATGGAAAAGATGTAATTCATCCTTAATGACAAAACGTTGCTTAAAAGGATTACATGGCAGGTTGTAAATCTTGCCAGTTTGTTACAAAGAAACTTATCCTAATAACCTTAAATTCAAAATGTAGTATAGTTCTTATGATAAGCTATGTGGCTTATCTCATGTGCTGGGCATTGCAGTAGCTTAGGTATTCATGGCTACGACCAGTAACAGTTAACTAACTACAATCATGGCCAAAAGTTTTGAGAATGAGACAAATATTAATTTTTCCAAAGTCTACTGCTTCATTTTTTCTAATGGAAATTTGCATATACTCCTGAATGTCAGAGTGATCAGCTTAACAGCAATTACTGTACTTGCAAAGTCAATATTTGCCCAGAAAATGAACTTTAACTCCCAAAACACATTTCAACATCATTGCAGTCCTGCCTTAAAAGGAGCAGCTAAGATCGTTTTAGTGATTGATCCATTAACACAGATGTGGGTGTTGATGAGGACAGGGCTGGCGATCAATCAGTCATGATTAAGTAAGAATGACATCACTGGACACTTTAAAAAGGAGGCTGGTGCTTGGTATCATTGTTTCTCTACAGTTAACCATGGTTATCTCTAAAGAAACACGTGCAGCCATCATTGCACTGCACAAAAATGGCCTAACAGGGAAGAGTATCGCAGCTACAAAGATTGCACCTCAGTCAACAATCTATTGCATCATCAAGAACTTCAAGGAGAGAGCTTTCATTGTTGTTAAAAAGGCTCCAGGGCGCCCAAGAAAGACCAGCAAGCGCCAGGACCGTATCTTAAAACTATTTCAGCTGCGGGATCGGACTACCAGCAGTGCCGAGCTTGCTCAGGAATGGCAGCAGGCTGGTGTGAGTGCTTCTGCACGCACTGTGAGGTGGAGACTCTTTGAGCAAGGCATGGTTTCAAGGAGGGCAGCAAAGAAGCCACTTCTCTCCAGAAAAAAACATCAGGGACCGACTAATATTCTGCAAAAGGTACAGGGAGTGGACTGCTGAGGACTGGGGCAAAGTCATTTTCTCTGATGAATCCCCTTTTCGATTGTTTGGGACATCTGGAAAACAGCTTATTCGGAGAAAAAGAGGTGAGCGATACCACCAGTCTTGTCTCATGCCAACTGTAAAGCATCCTGAAACCATTCCTATTAGGTATATACTCACCCTCGGACGCGCCCTGCTTCTTTCCGGCAGCATTCCTTCCTAAGAATCAGTGCTTGAAAGACCTTCGGTGACGTCGCGGCTTGTGATTGGTCGCGTGAGCGGTCACATGGGCGGTCGCGCGACCAATCACAAGCTGCGATGTCATCTAAGGTCCTTCACGCGCTGATTCTAAGGAAGGAAGGCTGCCGGTTAGTACCAGGGCGCGTCAGAGGGTAAGTATAGCAATATTTTTTATTTTAATTCTTTATTTTACACTTAAATATGGATTCCGATACCGATTTCCGATATTGCAAACTTATCAGAACTCGGTATCGGAATTCCGATACCAGATTCAGAAGATTGCCGACCTCATGGCCAACCCCACACAGTTTCATGAAACCCGACTTTGCCAAAAGTCGGCGACTTCTGAAAATGGCCGACCCGTTTCGCTCAACCCTAGTGATAACTAAACGGCTCATGGAACAAAACATAGAGATTTTTGGGTCCATCGCCTGGAAAATCCCCAGATCTTAATCCCATTGAGAACTTGTGGTCAATCATCAAGAGACGGGTGGACAAACAAAAACCAACAAATTCTGGCAAAATGCAAGCACTGATTATGCAAGAATGGACTGCTATCAGTCAGGATTTGGTCCAGAAGTTGATTGAGAGCATGCCAGGGAGAATTGCAGAGGTCTTGAAGAAGAAGGGTCAACACTGCAAATATTGACTTGCTGCATCAACTCATTCTGTCAATATAACCTATTGGTACTCATAATATGATTGCAGTTATATTTCTGTATGTGATATAAACATCAGACAAACACTAATAAAAACCAGAGGGCAGCAGATCATGTGAAAATATAATTTTGGTGTCATTCTCAAAACTTTTGGCCATGACTGTACATGAATTGTTGTAGCCATGGATACCTAACCTACTGTAATGCCCTGCACAAGGGGTAAGTGACATAGCTAATCATGAGAACTACACTACAATTCGATTGGAGGTTTTTACTAATATTATTTTACCTACTACTTATTGGGATAGGATCTTGGAGATGGCAACACCCATTTAACGAATGTGAAAATGAAGAATTTGTTTTACAGGTCCAACATATATTGAACTTGTACTTTATTTTACAATTTGCTTTGTAACTCACAATAGATACTATTTTCACCTTTTAGAAAAAGTGCAAAATGAAATTGAAAATGTTATTGGATCTGCTCAACCTCAAGTAGAACATAGAAAGGAAATGCCATATACTGATGCTGTCATTCATGAAATTCAAAGATTTGGGGACATCGTACCTGGAAGCCTCCCACATGCCACAACTACGGACATCACATTCAAGGGTTATAATCTTCCAAAGGTTAAGAGACTTCTTTTATAACTTAAGCCTGGACTTTGTGTGTGTGTTTTCCATTGAATATTTTAATAATTTCTGTATATTTATATATTGTATTTTTATGGTAATTTATATTACTTTGTGCTTCCCCAGGGCACAACTGTCATTCCATTACTTCACTCTGCTCTTAGAGATAAAGATTATTTTGAGAAGCCAGAAGAGTTTTATCCTGGGCACTTTCTCGACTCAGAAGGAAAATTTAAGAAGAACGAAGCCTTCATTCCCTTCTCATTAGGTAACTCTTTTTCTTTCATTCCCTTTTAATGGCAGCATACATTTATGTAACGTAAAGCGAACTGTAGAACCTGTACCACAAAATTTGCCTTGGGTTAAACATAATTTTGCGTGCTGATTCTGTACTGAATTTTTGATTTTCATCTTGATGTTAGTTCTGTGATCACAGCAGCATCAGCGGTTTCAATCAAACAGTTTCTAAAGTATATACGAAAACCAAAAACAGGCATATACCTCTGTGCTATGTATACTCCCAAAGACAAAATAAACTCAAGAACCCCCTGCAAGAAAGTTCTTATACACAGAGGACAAGGAAAATGGGCCACAATATATAACTTTGGAAGAAAAGTCTAATAACAGTGGATGGAAAGCATTATAATGCCAAAATAACAAATACCAAATATTAAAATATATAAGCATTATGAGCTGTTTTTGATATCTTGAGATAGGTATCCAATCAAGTTGTAAAATGGATAGGCATCTAGGCCTAGAATAAATATGACGTAGAAAAAATATTAATAATAATAATAATTTTATTTATATAGCGCCAACATATTCCGCAGCGCTTTACAAATTATTTCTGGAAGCCTGATGGTCTCCAAATCCTTGCACCGCTAAACATACCCTCCTCCCAGCTTGGGGCTCGTAGCATCAAACCACACCAGCCGCAGCTGCCAGCTTCCGGCAACAGCGACCTTACCTCCTTGGACCCTCCACCCGAGCTGTCTCCTATTACCCAGGGTGATCTACTGTAAAAATGGATTTTAAAATGCACCACCAATTTATTAAACATTCTTTTCTATTTCCCCCCTTCCCCAAAATGTGGGGTGCGTCTTATACTCCGCAAAATACGGTATATACAGTGGAAACCTGAAGTTTACATACACTAAATAAAAAGAAATATATGCTTGTAATTGTCAATATCTTACATGAAATCAGAATAAACCTTTCCCGTTTTAGGTCAATTAGGACTATCATAATTATTAATATTTGCCAAATGCCAGAATAATGAGAGAGAGAGAATGGTTTAAGGCATTTTTAATACTTACTGCAAAGTCAAAAAATACATACACTAAGATTACTATGCCTTTAAACAATTCTGGACTGCCGATATGATGATGTCACGTGATTGTAAGCTTCTGATCAGAGACACACCTGTGGATGTATTATAATGCACATCTGAAACACACTGCTTCTTTGTATATCATCATGGTAAATTCTCAAGAAATCAGCCAAGAGATCAGAAGGAGAATTGTGGACTTGCACAATTTTGTCTCATCCTTGGGTACAATTGCAAAATACCTGAAGGTGCCCCGTTCATCTGTACAAACAATTATATGCAAATACAAACAAGATAGGAATGTCCACCCATCATACCAGTCAGGAAGGAGATGAGTTCTGTGTCCCAGAGATGGACGTGATTTGGTCCGATATGTTCATATCAATCCAAAGACAAAAGCAAAAGACCTTGTGAAGATGATAGCGGAAGCTGGAAAGATTGTGTCAATATCCACAGTGAAATGAGTACTGTATCAACATGGGCTGAAATGCCACTCTGCCGGGAAGAAGCCATTACTCCAAAAGAAACCTAAAAAAAACAGATTAATGTTTGCAAATGCACACTGGAACAAAAAACCTAATTTTTTAAAACATGCTCTATGGTCTGATGAAGCTAAAATGTTAATTTTGGGGCATAATGACCATCTTTATATTTGGAGGAAAAAAGAAGAAGCTTGTAATCCTAAGAACACCATCCCAACTGTGAAACACGGAGGTGGACAGCATCATGTTGTGGGGTTGTTTTGCTGCAGGTTGGACTGATGCACTTCATAAAATAGATGTCATCATGAGAAAAGAAGATTATGTGGCAATACTGAAGCAACATTCCAAGATATCATCCAGGAAGTTAAAGCTTGGGTGGAAAACGTTCTTCCAAATGGACAATGACCCGAAGCATACAGCAAATTGATAACAAAGTGGCTTGAGGATAACAAAGTCAATGTTTTGGAGCGGCCCTGATCGCAATCCTATTGAAAATGTAGGGGCAAAGCTGAAAAGGCCGGTTAGAGCAATGCCACCTACAAACCTGGATCAGTTACACCAGTTTTGTCTGGAGGAACGGGCCCAAATTCTGACCAACCATTGTGAGAAGCTTGTAGAAGGATTCCCCAAACGTTTCACCCAAGTCATTCAGTTTAAGGGCAATGGTACCAAATACTAATGAAATGTATATAAACTTTTGACTTTGCAATAAGTAAAAAAAATGACCTTAAAATATTCTCTCTCATTCATTATTCTGGCATTTGGAAAAAATAATAATTATGGTAATCATAATTGACCTAAAATGGAAAAGGTTTATTCTGATTTCATGTCAGGAATTGAGAAAAACATGCAGATGTTTTTTTTACATGTATTCACATGTATTTTTACATCGTAAATGTAAAACTTCTGGTTTCAACTGTATTATTATTGTTAGAATATTTCAGGCTCTTTAGTTTCAAGTCGACACATGAGAGCCGTTTATTGTGAGACCGGATGCATTCAACTCTTGCCTGAGTGCACACACCACAGCGGCGTATAGATGCAGTAGGAAGTATAGGCTTTCTACAGCATCCATGCTCCACTATTTAGAGGATACACGCACATGACTCCTGAGCTGTGGCCCTTGACCGAACTTCTCAGAGTTAAAAGTCCTAATATACATATATATAATCTTCCAAAAGCCTAGTTTTCAGAGAACAGTGAGTGTCTCAAGATTAGAGATGGTGTAGATCGATTTGCATCAATAATCCTTTGCCGCCATACATGTTCCCTGCTAACAACCTCTTACCTGACGGCATCTCTGGTTTATTTATTGATTAGCCGTGTCTAGTGACATTGCACTAGGCCGGCTATTCAACAGCTGCAGATGGAGGAAGGTAGGAGGACGTTTAAATGTCTCCTGTCCACTCACCACAGATAACCCTGCTAATAAATTCTCATCACCTCTAACCAGGTACTCAAACTCCAACGTATCTGCTCAGAATTAAAGGTTCTAAAAAAATCTTCCAAAATATTAGTAACTCTTTCAATTACATTGTATACCATTTTGATTTATGGTTTTCTGGAAAAAAAATAAAGCTAGTTTTTCCTTGCTCTATAACATGCATGATCAATATGGCTGATCACTGGAAATGTGTTTTTTTTCTATTTTTTTTTTTCTTATACAGGTAAAAGAAGTTGTGCCGGAGAGAACTTAGCAAAAATGGAAATGTTCCTGTTCTTCACAACCCTGCTCCAGAACTTCACATTCAAGGCTCCATCAGGGGCAAAGCTAGACCTTTCACCTGCATTGGGAATTATTAATTCTCCAAAACCCTATGAAATGTGTGCAATCCCTCGCGGATAAGACATAGTGTGCATCTATAGCCAATTTATAGTTGCCCTTCAAGTTGAAGACTCTTTCTATAAATATTAGGGCTAAAAATAAGCAAGTCTAAGAAAAATGATTCGCTAATTGTTAAAGGACAATGGAGGCTTAAATGTTGATCCTCACTTCAGCCTTTGCCGTCTTTCATAAGAGGAAAATTCAGCTGCCTAGTAGGCAGCCATGTCATGCTATTGGGGAATGTGCAATTTAGGGTTAGTCTTATGAATAGTTAACTACAGGACGAGAGGGAAAATTAAGATTCGGCAGATCTGCGTGATTTTTATGAAATTTGATTCATGCGAAATCTATTTCATGAAAATCAAAATTAGAAATGTTACTCCGGAGATATTGGCAGACCACAAAGCTTAATAAATGCAAGGTTAAAAAATAGCTTTTCCACCTGTTCAACTCCCTCTGGCACTAGTCGCTCTTCAGTGCCTCGGTTGTGGATTAGGCCTCATAATATCATGATGTCTCAGGGTACTGAGTAGGCCTGATGATGCATCAGGACATGCTTCATCACCCGATGCCATGATGTTGTGATTGTGAGGCTAAGTCTGTACCAGAGCCCACCCGGTGGAGACACTGGAGCCAGAGTGAGCTGTACGGCTCGAAAGTTTTAGGCTGCCAAGAAGTGAGCATTATCTATACACTTTAAATATATTTTTCTTCACTCATTCCATGCTTTAAAATTATTACAGCAAATTAAGAGTTAGCATTTGTCCCATTGCAGTGAATAGAATCCACAAATAATATAATTTCAAATTTTGGATAAAACTTCCAAGCAAATTTGATTTGCTTCAAATCGATCGCCTGATCTGTAATAAATAGTGACATACTAAATTGCTCCCACTGGAAGTGAATCTGGATGCCGAGAAGATATTAGAAATGTTTAAAAAAACCTTGCAATAAAATTATTAAACTCTATTATTTCTAATGAATGTCATTTATTCTGACTACATAACTAGGCCGAAAGTATGTGGCTCTTAAGAACGTATTTCTCTGAATGTCTGTACTGAACCAGTAGTCATATGAAGGAAACGTCAGATAGCTTAAACTCGACTGCAGAGGCATGTATGAAAATTTCAGAAGGTTTATTTTCAAGCTGAATTCTTGTAGATATGCACAATTGCAGTAGATAAAAAGACTATTCTGAACCAGAGATATACAGAGATGAGCATCAAACGAATATGGCAGACATACACTAACATAGGAGTATATACTTGTGTATTAGCCGAGTTTTTCATCACATTTTTTTGTGCTGAAAACACCCCCCTCGGCTTATACACCAATCAATTGTCCAAGAAAGCCTGCGGGGGAGGGGGAGCGGCGGGGGACAGAGGCAGGAGCCGGCGGCTGTGGCTAAAGCCTGTGCAGCTGCTAAAGTGAAATGAATATTCATTTCTCGTACAGCGTACCCGCAACTGCCAGCTTCCAGAAGACATCCTACTCACCCTCCTGCATGCCCTCGCAGCATCTCATAGGTTCTAGCGCCCTCGCAGCATCTCGATGGTCTCGGCGACGGCAGCTTTTCTTGTGCCTAGCGATCACATGGCCCCGCTCATTAAGGTAAAGAATATGCACACCTATCCACTCTTATAGGCGTGGAGGGAATATTCATTACCTTAATGAGTGGGGCCATGTGATTGCTCGGCACCGGAAGAGTAGCTGGCGCCAGGACCAACGAAATGCTGCAAGGGCGTGTGAAAGGTGAGTAGGATATATATATTTTTTTTAAATAGGAACCATTCATACAAGGAGAGGGGACAAGGAGCCAAGCATACCAGGACAGGAAGGGAGAGCCATGCATACCAGGACATGATGGGAGAGCCATGCATACCAGGACATGATGGGGGAGCAATGCATACCAGGACAGGATGAGGGAGCCATGCATGCCAGGACAGGAAGAAGAGCCATGCATACCAGGACATGATGGAAGAGCCATGCATACCAGGACAGGATGGGAGAGCCATGCATACCAGGACAGTGATGACATGACAATGCAGACCCATCTTATACTCGAGTCAATAAGCTTACCCAGTTTCTCATGGCAAAATTAGGTGCCTCGGCTTATACTCGAGTCAGCTTATACCCAAGTATGTAGAGTACATCAGAGCGGAGTTACAGGGAGAGAGACAGAACAAACTTGTAAAAGGCAAACCTGATTTCATACTATTGTAACAGCAACAATACAATCGCAATACAATACTGTATGATTCCCAAGTTGTGGGACATGACAGGTTGTAATAAGCCTGATTATCCCACAAAAAATATAGCGAACCTTTGACATTTTGACTTTTGAAGTTTTTCTCTGGTGCCAATACTTAAAGAACAGAGGGGAATAAGGGGTACAGGAATAGTCAGTTTACCAAACGTTGATTAGCAGTTTTCATCTGTAAGCCAGTGCATGGAGCTGTCCCAGTCTCAGGATGGAGAAAAATGGTAAAAAAATTTACATCCTTCAGCGGTAGCCCCGTAATGTCTAGGTTTATTGATCACATTAAAATCTGTAGTAGCAATTCACCAAAAGAGATCAATAGACATAGGAAAAACAGACCAGCTAGGTTCAGCTTAACGCCTTAATCTTACATTTTATATATTTTTGGGCTACAGCTCGAGGATATCATTTTTTTTTTTACCATTTCTCTGGTGCTCTCTTCTCTGTAGGCTTTGTCTGACATTGCAGCTCATCAGCCTTTTCAGGAATGTTACTGAACAGTAAAAAGCAAAAATATGACTTATTGCCCCAAAATGAAAAGAAATGTAGGAATTTAGACAAATTTAGAAATTTGATATAATTCAAACTGTGCTCAAATTTTACCAGGAAATTCAATTTACATTGAATATATTTGATTCTGTTGGAAAGAAGCTGTTTAGGGTGAAGAAACCCTCAACTTATAATAAAGTGTAATACACGGGTGATATCATAAATAATTATCATACTTGCTTCACCACTCATCTGCACTTACCACCCAAGCTTCCTGATGGTCCTCCGCTCGCCCCCTAAGCTTCAGCTTCATTATTCTCTTCATTGGGCATTTCCAGCTCTGACCATGTCTTTGTATGTGTTATATCATCATTCAACCCTTCATGTCAATCCATATGTGTCGAGACTAGTGTTGAGCATTCCGATACCGCAAGTATCGGGTATCGGCCGATATTTGCTGTATCGGAATTCCGATACCGAGTTCCGATATTTTTGTGATATCGGGAATCGGTATCGGGATTAAGATTCATGTGTAAAATAAAGAATAAAAATAAAAAATGTTGATATACTTACCCTCGCACGCGCCCTGGTTGTCACCGCTGCAACCGCCATGCTTCCCTTCCTAAAAATGAGCGCGATAAGGACCTTCGTTGACGTCGCGGCTTGTGATTGGTCGCTGAGCGGTCATGTGACCGCTCATGTGACCAATCACAAGCCGCGACGTCATCGAAGGCCATTAACGCGCTCATTCCTAAGAATGATATTTTTGTGCATCAGCTCTGTAGCTTATTAGGCTGCCTTATAAGGCTCCCTGATAGCTGCATTGCTGTTTGCTCGCCGCTGTGCAAACCAACTGCTTTTTTAAAAGCAAAAATCCTGTTGCTCCTTTCTGCACAGTTATCTTGTTTATTTGTCCACACCTTTGTGTGCAGCAGTCATTTTTATTGCTGCCATACTTTTCCTGAGATCATTGTAGGGAGATTAAAACTGTACTACAGTCCTTCTATTTTTTCATATATCTTCCAGCAACTTTCTGCCACTTAGATTGCGTTGTTTTATACACTGGGCCTGAGTTTTGGGTCAGTCTCCCCTAAAAAAAGGGCGTTTCAAATTCTCACAAAGTGGATCTACTGCAGTCCTATTAGTTTGGTGTATGTCAGCCAGCCACTTTCTGCCACTTAGATAGCATTGTTATATACACTGGGCCTAAGTTGTGGTTCAGTCTCCCACCAAAAAAAGGCAGATTCAAATTCTCACAAAGTGGATATACTTCTGTCCTGTTAGTTTGTCGTATATCAGCCAGCCACTATCAGCCACTTACATTGTATTGTTTTTGCACAGGGCCTGATTTTTTGTTCAGTCTCCCCCCCAAAAAAAAGGGAGATTTAAAATCTCAACACGTTTATATTCACCTTCTACCTTGTTTTACAGTACCATATAACAGTTGTTATTTTGGTTAGATTTTCCAAAAAATGAGGAAGTCAGGTGGAAGAGGCCGTGGGCGTCATTGCCAGCTGGTACTGATGGTGGTGGTGGTGCATCTGGTGTGTTATGTTTGCTAATGACAGGTGTTATGAAGGCAATCCAGAAACACAGTGTGCTTAGCGATCAGAGCGCACACAGTGATCTGACAAATACCCAAAAATACAAGAACGAGCTCTGAGACGTGGAAACTCTGTAGACTGCACACCTGATCCTATCCTAAACACAACTAAAAGCGGCTGTGGATTGCGCCTAACAACTACCTAGGCAACTCGGCACAGCCTAAGAAACTAGCTAGCCTGAAGATAGAAAAATAGGCCTGACTTGCCCCAGAGAAATTCCCCAAAGGAAAAGGCAGCCCCCCACATATAATGACTGTGAGTAAGATGAAAAGACAAAATGTAGGGATGAAATAGATTCAGCAAAGTTGGGCCCGATATTCTAGGACAGAGCGAGGACAGTAAAGCGAACTTTGCAGTCTACAAAAAACCCTAAAGCAAAACCACGCAAAGGGGGCAAAAAAAACCCACCGTGCCGAACTAACGGCACGGCGGTACACCCTTTGCGTCTCAGAGCTTCCAGCAAAACAAAAGACAAGCTGGACAGAAAAAAAAACAACAAAAAAGCAAAAAGCACTTAGCTATACAGAGCAGCAGGTCACAGGAACAATCAGGAGAAGCTCAGATCCAACACTGAAACATTGAGAAGGAGCAAGGATAGCAGCATCAGGCGGAGTTAAGTAATGAAGCAGTTAACGAGCTCACCAGAACACCTGAGGGAGGAAGCTCAGAAGCTGCAGTACCACTTGTGACCACAGGAGTGAATTCAGCCACAGAATTCACAACAGTACCCCCCCCTTGAGGAGGGGTCACCGAACCCTCACCAGAGCCCCCAGGCCGACCAGGATGAGCCGCATGAAAGGCACGAACAAGATCGGAAGCATGAACATCAGAGGCAAAAACCCAGGAATTATCTTCCTGAGCATAACCCTTCCATTTAACCAGATACTGGAGTTTCCGTCTAGAAACACGAGAATCCAAAATCTTTTCCACAATATACTCCAATTCCCCCTCCACCAAAACCGGGGCAGGAGGCTCAACAGATGGAACCATAGGTGCCACGTATCTCCGCAACAACGACCTATGGAATACATTATGTATGGAAAAGGAGTCTGGGAGGGTCAAACGAAAAGACACAGGATTGAGAACCTCAGAAATCCTATACGGACCAATAAAACGAGGTTTAAATTTAGGAGAGGAAACCTTCATAGGAATATGACGAGAAGATAACCAAACCAGATCCCCAACACGAAGTCGGGGACCCACACGGCGTCTGCGATTAGCGAAAAGTTGAGCTTTTTCCTGGGACAAGATCAAATTGTCCACTACCTGAGTCCAGATCTGCTGCAACCTATCCACCACAGAATCCACACCAGGACAGTCCGAAGACTCAACCTGTCCTGAAGAGAAACGAGGATGGAACCCAGAATTGCAAAAAAATGGAGAAACCAAGGTAGCCGAGCTGGCCCGATTATTAAGGGCGAACTCAGCCAACGGCAAAAAGGACACCCAATCATCCTGGTCTGCAGAAACAAAACATCTCAGATATGTTTCCAAGGTCTGATTGGTTCGTTCGGTCTGGCCATTAGTCTGAGGATGGAAAGCCGAGGAAAAGGATAGGTCAATGCCCATCCTACCACAAAAGGCTCGCCAAAACCTTGAAACAAACTGGGAACCTCGGTCAGAAACAATATTCTCAGGAATGCCATGCAACCGAACCACATGCTGAAAGAACAAAGGTACCAAATCAGAGGAGGAAGGCAATTTAGCCAAGGGCACCAGATGGACCATTTTAGAAAAGCGATCACAGACCACCCAAATGACTGACATCTTTTGAGAAACGGGAAGGTCAGAAATGAAATCCATCGAAATATGTGTCCAAGGCCTCTTTGGGACCGGCAAGGGCCAAAGCAACCCACTGGCACGAGAACAGCAGGGCTTAGCCCTAGCACAAATCCCACAGGACTGCACAAAAGTACGTACATCCCGTGACAGAGATGGCCACCAGAAGGATCTAGCCACTAACTCTCTGGTACCAAAGATTCCAGGATGACCAGCCAACACCGAACAATGAAGTTCAGAGATAAGTTTATTAGTCCACCTATCAGGGACGAACAGTTTCTCTGCTGGACAACGATCAGGTTTATTCGCCTGAAATTTTTGCAGCACCCGCCGCAAATCAGGGGAGATGGCAGACACAATGACTCCTTCCTTGAGGATACCCGCTGGCTCAGATAAACCCGGAGAGTCGGGCACAAAACTCCTAGACAAAGCATCCGCTGTTAGGACTGGCGGAACGCACCTAGACAGATGATAAAGGTGCGTTCGCAGTCCGGGGTCCACCGTGCAGGTGAGAACCTGCTGCTAGCAATTTGCAGACAATATGGCGGTACACTAAAGTATACACGCGTGGGTTAAACCTCACCCAGCGTGAAGAAAGCGATCCTGTTAATTCACAGGACCGCAGTACCGCACTAGTGCGCGAGCAAGTGGTCAGCGGACTTAACCCCAGAAGGGATTGAAGCCCGATTAGACCCTTGCTGGCGTAACACCGCAACTGGGTGTGTAGAGAACCTTAAGAAATATAAGTGCACAAGAGTGCAAGCGATGCCGCACTAACGGACGCCACTAACCACCCAGACTCGGGTATGGAAAGCGCAAGGCAGGCGCACGGCGCCGTACTGGCAGGCACAGCTACAGGACGCTGAGATGTGTGTTTAGTGCTGTAGGCTAAGTCGGGCGCTAGATAGCAGCCATACACCTTCCGCGAACAGACATTCAATAGGGTAGGGGTTTCCAAGGACGACTTGCACTCACAACATACACACATAAGCAATTGTCAGATAATACTAGCGCATGGCCGTGCGGTCATGCGCAGTTTATATAGCAGCAGCACAGGAAGAGGCCACAGCACCTTTGCCCTTCCAGGGCCTGCAAAGAGGACCAATGGAATGTGCTGCAGAGCCTGAGCACATGACCCTCGATCTCCAACGGGAGACCTTATGCTGGGCATGCTCAGTACGTGCAGACAAGGACTTAGTCCCAGGGAAGTCCGCTCGCTGCTGACCAGCATTGACTTTAATGGCAGAGACTGGAGAAGCAGCAGTAACTCTCAGAACAGAGTGAGGATGAGCAAGACGCTGGGACCGACGTCTTTGCTGAGCAGACTCCACTGCGGCTGGACAAGAATGGGAGACCGCAGCGGAGGCGGCTCGAGATTCCCCCTGTGCAGAAGCGGGAACTCGACCCCTAACATTACCCCCCCTCCTAGGGCCCCCCCCTCCTTGGGCCTCGCTACGTTCGAAGGCAGCAATGAGCTGCGGAGCCCGAATGTGCTCAGCAGGCTCCCAGGATCTATCCTCAGGGCCGTAACCCCTCCAGTCCACTAAATAAAATTTTTTGCCACGAACCACCTTGTACCCCAAGATCGCGTTCACCTCGTAATCGTCCGTAGATGAACCCGACGTCTCAGTAGATGACTCAGAAAACCGGGACATGTAGACGGGCTTAAGGAGGGACACGTGAAAGGTGTCGGTGATACCCAGGCGTGGAGGAAGGGCCAGACGGTAAACCACAGGATTAACCTGTTCGAGGACCTTAAAAGGACCTAAGTAGCGAGGTGCAAACTTGGTGGACTCAACTCGCAGCCTGATGTTACGGGCGGAGAGCCACAGTAAGTCGCCAGGAGCAAAGGTTGGAGCGGGGCGCCGATGTGCATCGGCGGAGGACCTCATTCTCTCCTTGGAAGCCTGAATAGCATCCTGAGTGCGATCCCAAATGTCCCGTGCCTCCACAGCCCAGTCTGCCACCCTGGAATCGGCGGAAGACACGGGCATGGGCACAGGTACCCTCGGATGCTGACCATAGTTAAGGAGGAATGGAGTCTGTCCAGTGGAATCAGCGACAGCATTGTTAAGAGCAAACTCCGCCCACGGTAGCAAAGATGCCCAGTCATCCTGCTTAGCAGAAACAAAATGTCGCAGATATGTGACCAAGGTCTGGTTGGCTCTCTCTACCAACCCATTCGTCTCGGGATGATAAGCCGAAGAGAGATTCAACTCGATACTGAGAAGACGACAAAGCTCTCTCCAGAACCGAGACGCAAACTGGGGACCTCGGTCACTGACAATTTTGTCTGGCATACCGTGAAGACGAAAGATGTGTTTGACAAACAACGCTGCCAAGGCCCGTGCAGAAGGTAACCGGGGAAGTGGCACCAAATGCACCATTTTAGAAAAATGGTCGGTGATTACCCAAATAATGGTACAGCCACGAGACTTGGGCAAACCCACAACAAAATCCATCCCGACCATTTCCCAGGGCCTGTCTGCCACCGGCAGAGGGTATAACAAACCAGCTGGCTGTTGTCGGGAAGACTTATTCTTGGCACAAGAGACACATGCCCGAACGTAGTCTCCGACGTCACGAACCATATGTGGCCACCAGTACGTCCTCGCCAGTAGCTCAGAGGTCCTTTTAGCCCCAAAGTGTCCACCCACTCTGGACGAATGGGCCCAAGAGAGAACCTCCGGACGCAAATTGATGGGAACAAAAGTCTTGCCCGGGGGCACAGACTCCAGCGAAACCGGAGCTACAGTTCTCAGACTCTCCAAAGGGACAATGAGCCGAGGCTCGTCCTCCTCCTCCTCAGCTGACACGAAGGAGCGAGAGAGAGCGTCGGCACGAATGTTCTTCTCCCCGGCGAGATAATGTAGGGTAAAGTGGAACCGGGAGAAAAACAAGGACCATCTGGCCTGACGAGAATTCAGCCGCTGGGCTGTTTGTAAATAGACCAAATTCTTGTGATCCGTGAAAACCTGGAATGGGAATCGGGCACCCTCCAAGAGATGTCTCCACTCAGAAAAGGCCAACTTCATTGCCAACAACTCTCTATCCCCGATGGAGTAATTTCTCTCCGCTGGTGTGAAGGTCTTAGAGAAAAAGAAGCATGGATGCTTCCGACCCTGAGCATCCTTTTGATAGAGGACTGCTCCAGCACCAACGGATGAGGCATCCACTTCCAAAAGGAATGGCTTACCCACATCGGGACGATGTAAGATAGGAGCGCTGGCAAAATGGGTCTTTATAGAAGAGAAGGCCTTGGAGACCCCTTCGGACCACAATTTGGGATTCGCTCCCTTCTTGGTGAGGGATACCAAGGGAGCTACCAAAGTTGAAAAGTGGGGAATGAACTGGCGATAGTAATTTATGAACCCCATAAAGCGCTGCACCGCTTTAAGAGAATGGGGTTCCTGCCAGTCCATCACTGCTTGTAGTTTGGCAGGATCCATAGCCAATCCCTGGGCCGAGACAATATAGCCCAGGAAAGGCAAGGACTCCTGTTCAAACACACACTTCTCCAACTTTGCATACAAGGAATTTGCCCGTAAGAGTTCGAAGACTCTGCCAACATCTCTCCGGTGGGAGTCAATATCTGGAGAAAAGATGAGAATATCATCCAGATAGACTACGACCGAGGTAGAAAGCATATCCCGGAAGATATCGTTGACGAAGTCCTGAAAAACGGCTGGGGCATTACAGAGCCCGAAAGGCATCACCAGGTACTCATAGTGCCCATCCCTGGTATTGAAAGCCGTCTTCCACTCGTCCCCCTCACGGATACGAATCAGATTGTAGGCACCCCGCAGATCTAACTTGGTGAATATTTTAGCTCCCCTTAACCTGTCAAAGAGCTCCGATATCAGGGGCAACGGGTATTTATTCTTAATGGTGATAGCATTGAGACCCCTGTAATCGATGCAAGGACGTAACTCTCCGTTCTTCTTCTGCACGAAGAAGAATCCCGCCCCTGCCGGAGACACTGACTTCCTTATAAATCCTCTTGCTAAATTCTCCTGAATGTATTGAGACATAGCCTCCGTCTCAGGGAGAGAGAGGGGATATACCCTTCCCCTAGGAGGTTCAGCTCCCGGCAAGAGGTCGATAGGACAGTCGTAAGGGCGATGGGGCGGTAGAGTCTCAGCAGCCTTTTTAGAGAACACGTCTGCATAACACCAATAATACCTGGGAAGCGACGAGAGATCTGCGGGTACCTGGGTAGTAGAGACCTGTACACACTCACTCACACATCTGCCCAAACATGACTTACTCCAGCCCAATATTTTCCCTGAGGACCACTCAATATGTGGCGAGTGGAAACGGAGCCAGGGTATTCCCAGCAAAATCTCATCCATTCCCTCAGGAAGGACAAGAAGGGAAATAATCTCCTGGTGGGAAGGAGACATGGACAGCGATAACGGGACTGTCTGGTGCGTGATTTGCAGTGGGAGTGTTGCCCCATTCACAACTCTAACCGTTATTGGTTTGGCGAGCATGACCAGTGGTATAGCATGACGTGTAGCAAAAGCAGAGGACATGAAACTTCCCTCTGCTCCTGAATCCACACAAAGGTCGACTGTAAGAGTGGAGGAGCCTAACAGGATTGTCCCTTTAAAGGACAGTTTGGAGGAGAATGCTGCTGTGTCTAGTGAACCTCCCCCAATGGCCACTAGACGCGATCGTTTCCCGACCGCCGCGGACATTTATTGGCGTAATGTCCATGTTGTCGACAGTTATTACAAACTACGGGTACTCGAGCGGCTAGAGATTTAGGTCCCGCTCGAGAAACCTCCATGGCCTCATGAGAATCTGACGCCAAGACAGGAGATTCCAGAGGTCTGGCGAAAGTTGGAGCCAGCCGAAACCTCTGCCTACACTGGGTCCGCTCCAACCTCCGCTCGTGAAAACGGAGGTCGATGCGGGTAGACACGGAAATAAGTTCCTCCAGTGTGGCCGGTATCTCCCTAGTGGCCAAGGCGTCTTTCACGTGGTCTGCCAGTCCCCTCCAGAACACCGGAATAAGAACTTTGTCTGGCCACTCTAACTCTGAAGCTAGAGTCCGGAACTGAATGGCAAACTGGCTGACCACGGAGGTACCCTGTGTAATGGACAACAATTGGAGTGCGGTGTCGTGGGTAACCCGAGGCCCTAAAAAGACCTGCTTCAGAGTGTCCAAGAAGAGAGGAGCACTCTGTACCACACGATCATCTCGCTCCCAGAGTGGCGTTGCCCACTCCAACGCCCTGCCCGACAAGAGAGATAGGATAAATCCCACTCTCGCCCGCTCCGTAGGAAAACGTGACGCCAGGAGCTCAAGATGTATAGAGCACTGACTCACGAATCCACGACAATGTTTGCTGTCGCCAGCAAACTTGTCAGGTAGTGGGAGACGGGATAAAGTTGGAGCAGGGGTGGCAGTGGACAAACTGGCTGCGGCTACACTTGCAGCCTGCACAGCTACAGCAGTGACATCCACAGCTGAGGTTGTACGCTCAAGAGCCGCCAACCTTCCCTCCAGCTGCTGGATGTACCGCTGTAAACGCTGGTCGTCCGCCATTTTTACTAGCCAGACCCTGGCGCTAGTATTCTGTTAGGACTGGCGGAACGCACCTAGACAGATGATAAAGGTGCGTTCGCAGTCCGGGGTCCACCGTGCAGGTGAGAACCTGCTGCTAGCAATTTGCAGACAATATGGCGGTACACTAAAGTATACACGCGTGGGTTAAACCTCACCCAGCGTGAAGAAAGCGATCCTGTTAATTCACAGGACCGCAGTACCGCACTAGTGCGCGAGCAAGTGGTCAGCGGACTTAACCCCAGAAGGGATTGAAGCCCGATTAGACCCTTGCTGGCGTAACACCGCAACTGGGTGTGTAGAGAACCTTAAGAAATATAAGTGCACAAGAGTGCAAGCGATGCCGCACTAACGGACGCCACTAACCACCCAGACTCGGGTATGGAAAGCGCAAGGCAGGCGCACGGCGCCGTACTGGCAGGCACAGCTACAGGACGCTGAGATGTGTGTTTAGTGCTGTAGGCTAAGTCGGGCGCTAGATAGCAGCCATACACCTTCCGCGAACAGACATTCAATAGGGTAGGGGTTTCCAAGGACGACTTGCACTCACAACATACACACATAAGCAATTGTCAGATAATACTAGCGCATGGCCGTGCGGTCATGCGCAGTTTATATAGCAGCAGCACAGGAAGAGGCCACAGCACCTTTGCCCTTCCAGGGCCTGCAAAGAGGACCAATGGAATGTGCTGCAGAGCCTGAGCACATGACCCTCGATCTCCAACGGGAGACCTTATGCTGGGCATGCTCAGTACGTGCAGACAAGGACTTAGTCCCAGGGAAGTCCGCTCGCTGCTGACCAGCATTGACTTTAATGGCAGAGACTGGAGAAGCAGCAGTAACTCTCAGAACAGAGTGAGGATGAGCAAGACGCTGGGACCGACGTCTTTGCTGAGCAGACTCCACTGCGGCTGGACAAGAATGGGAGACCGCAGCGGAGGCGGCTCGAGATTCCCCCTGTGCAGAAGCGGGAACTCGACCCCTAACATCCGCCTTCACATTTTTAGAGCCCGGAAGGTACGAAATCACAAAGTCGAAGCGGGCAAAAAATAACGACCAACGGGCCTGTCTAGGATTCAAGCGCTTGGCAGACTCGAGATAAGTCAAGTTCTTATGATCAGTCAATACCACCACGCGATGCTTAGCTCCTTCAAGCCAATGACGCCACTCCTCGAATGCCCACTTCATGGCCAGCAACTCTCGATTGCCCACATCATAATTACGCTCAGCGGGCGAAAACTTCCTGGAAAAGAAAGCACATGGTTTCATCACTGAGCAATCAGAACCTCTCTGTGACAAAACCGCCCCTGCTCCAATCTCAGAAGCATCAACCTCGACCTGGAACGGAAGAGAAACATCTGGCTGACACAACACAGGGGCAGAACAAAAACGACGCTTCAACTCCTGAAAAGCTTCCACAGCAGCAGAAGACCAATTAACCAAATCAGCACCCTTCTTGGTCAAATCGGTCAATGGTTTGGCAATGCTAGAAAAATTACAGATGAAGCGACGATAAAAATTAGCAAAGCCCAGGAACTTTTGCAGACTTTTCAGAGATGTCGGCTGAATCCAATCCTGGATGGCTTGGACCTTAACTGGATCCATCTCGATAGTAGAAGGGGTAAAGATGAACCCCAAAAATGAAACTTTCTGCACACCGAAGAGACACTTTGATCCCTTCACAAACAAAGAGTTAGCACGCAGGACCTGAAAAACCATTCTGACCTGCTTCACATGAGACTCCCAATCATCTGAGAAGATCAAAATGTCATCCAAGTAAACAATCAGGATTTTATCCAGATACTCACGGAAGATGTCATGCATAAAAGACTGAAACACAGATGGAGCATTGGCAAGTCCGAACGGCATCACTAGATACTCAAAAGGACCCTCGGGCGTATTGAATGCAGTTTTCCATTCATCTCCTTGCCTGATTCTCACCAGATTATACGCACCACGAAGATCTATCTTAGTGAACCAACTAGCCCCCTTAATCCGAGCAAACAAGTCAGATAACAATGGCAAGGGATACTGAAATTTAGCAGTGATCTTATTAAGAAGGCGGTAATCAATACACGGTCTCAGCGAACCATCCTTCTTGGCTACAAAGAAGAACCCTGCTCCCAGTGGTGATGACGATGGGCGAATATGTCCCTTCTCCAGGGATTCCTTCACATAACTGCGCATAGCGGCGTGTTCGGGCACAGATAAATTAAATAATCGACCTTTAGGGAATTTACTACCAGGAATCAAATTGATAGCACAATCACAATCCCTATGCGGAGGTAGAGCATCGGACTTGGGCTCTTCAAATACATCCTGATAATCAGACAAGAACTCTGGGACCTCAGAAGGGGTGGATGACGAAATCGACAAAAATGGAACATCACCATGTACCCCCTGACAACCCCAGCTGGATACCGACATGGAATTCCAATCCAATACTGGATTATGGGTCTGTAGCCATGGCAACCCCAACACGACCACATCATGCAGATTATGCAACACCAGAAAGCGAATAACTTCCTGATGTGCAGGAGCCATGCACATGGTCAGCTGGGCCCAGTATTGAGGTTTATTCTTGGCCAAAGGTGTAGCATCAATTCCTCTCAATGGAATAGGACACCGCAAAGGCTCCAAGAAAAACCCACAACGTTTAGCATAATCCAAATCCATCAGATTCAGGGCAGCGCCCGAATCCACAAACGCCATGACAGAAAACGACAACAAAGAGCATATCAAGGTAATGGACAGAAGGAATTTGGACTGTACAGTACCAATGACGGCAGACCTAGCGGACCGCTTAGTGCGCTTAGGACAATCAGAAATAGCATGAGTGGAATCACCACAGTAGAAACACAGACCACTCAGACGTCTGTATTCCTGCCGTTCAACTCTAGTCATAGTCCTATCGCACTGCATAGGCTCAGGTTTAACCTCAGGCAGTACCACCAAATGGTGCACAGATTTACGCTCGCGCAAGCGTCGACCGATCTGAATGGCCAAAGACAAAGACTCATTCAAACCAGCAGGCATAGGAAATCCCACCATGACATCCTTAAGAGCCTCAGAGAGACCCTTTCTGAACAAAGCTGCCAGCGCAGATTCATTCCACTGAGTGAGTACTGACCATTTCCTAAATTTCTGACAATATACTTCTATCTCATCCTGACCCTGACACAAAGCCAGCAAATTTTTCTCAGCCTGATCCACTGAATTAGGCTCATCGTACAGCAATCCGAGCGCCAGGAAAAATGCATCGACACTACTCAATGCAGGGTCTCCTGGCGCAAGAGAAAATGCCCAGTCTTGAGGGTCGCCGCGCAAAAAAGAAATAATAATCAAAACCTGTTGAATAGGATTACCAGAAGAATGAGGTTTCAAGGCCAAAAATAGCTTACAATTATTTTTGAAACTTAGAAACTTAGTTCTATCTCCAAAAAACAAATCAGGAATAGGAATTCTTGGTTCTAACATAGATTTCTGATCAATAGTATCTTGAATTTTTTGTACATTTATAACGAGATTATCCATTGAAGAGCATAGACCCTGAATATCCATGTCCACACCTGTGTCCAGAATCACCCAAATGTCTAGGGGAAAAAAAAAAAAGTGAACACAGAGCAGAAAAAAAAAAAAATGATGTCAGAGCTTTTTCTTTCCCTCTATTGAGAATCATTAGTTGGGCTCCTTGTACTGTTATGTTTGCTAATGACAGGTGTTATGAAGGCAATCCAGAAACACAGTGTGCTTAGCGATCAGAGCGCACACAGTGATCTGACAAATACCCAAAAATACAAGAACGAGCTCTGAGACGTGGAAACTCTGTAGACTGCACACCTGATCCTATCCTAAACACAACTAAAAGCGGCTGTGGATTGCGCCTAACAACTACCTAGGCAACTCGGCACAGCCTAAGAAACTAGCTAGCCTGAAGATAGAAAAATAGGCCTGACTTGCCCCAGAGAAATTCCCCAAAGGAAAAGGCAGCCCCCCACATATAATGACTGTGAGTAAGATGAAAAGACAAAACGTAGGGATGAAATAGATTCAGCAAAGTGGGGCCCGATATTCTAGGACAGAGCGAGGACAGTAAAGCGAACTTTGCAGTCTACAAAAAACCCTAAAGCAAAACCACGCAAAGGGGGCAAAAAAAACCCACCGTGCCGAACTAACGGCACGGCGGTACACCCTTTGCGTCTCAGAGCTTCCAGCAAAACAAAAGACAAGCTGGACAGAAAAAAAAACAACAAAAAAGCAAAAAGCACTTAGCTATACAGAGCAGCAGGTCACAGGAACAATCAGGAGAAGCTCAGATCCAACACTGAAACATTGAGAAGGAGCAAGGATAGCAGCATCAGGCGGAGTTAAGTAATGAAGCAGTTAACGAGCTCACCAGAACACCTGAGGGAGGAAGCTCAGAAGCTGCAGTACCACTTGTGACCACAGGAGTGAATTCAGCCACAGAATTCACAACACTGGTGGTAGTGGCAAAAGCACAATAGCACCTAAGGCTGGAGGAGTTGAGCCAGCATCATCGTCTAGCTACACAAGACCTCAAAGGCTCCCTTATCTGGGAGTAGGAAAACGGCTTTTAAAGCCGGAGCAGCAGGAAAAAGTTTTGGCTTTCCTTGCTGACTCAGCCTCTAGCTCTTTCGCCTCCTCTTCAGAAAGTTCCAAATATAAAAGCAGCAAGTCGTCAGTGGATGCTCCCGGTCAGGAACAAGACATTTCCTTGTGTCCTTCACCCAAACCAAAAGTGAAGGATGCATCAGGCGACAATATAGGTTACTTCATGGAGCTCTTTACACATATCGTGCCTGGGTTAGAACGGGAAATTGTTAACTGCCCATTACAAGATGAATCGGACATGGAGTGCACTGATGCACAGCCACAGCTAGATTATAATGCTGTTCCATTGAGTCAGATCACTACATTGCCCTCGCAGTGTACTGAGCCAGAATCTGACCCTGATGATACTATGGTGCCTCGTCCCGAACGCTATAGCACCTTACACGATGGCGCAGGGAAGATGCACATGACATTGAAGAGGAGGTGATAGATGACCCAGTAGTTGACCCAGATTGGCAGCCATCGGGGGAAGAGGGTGCGGAGGAGGATGATCCGCAGCAGCCATCTACATCGCAACAGCTGTCATCTGAGAGGCCCGTATCAGGCCAAAAACATTTGTCAAAAACCGTTTTAGGACAGCGTGGCCATCCGGTGAAAGTAGCACAGTGTGCAATGCCTGAAAAGGTATTCCATAGTAGGAAGAGTGCAGTGTGGCAATTTTTTAACCAAGATCCGAATGATCAGTCAAAAGTTATGTGTAAGAAATGCTCAAAGACCTTTAGCAGAGGGAAGAATCTTCAAAATGTAAATACAACGTGCATGCTTAGTCCAGGCTTGCAAGTGCATGGCTAACTACCAAACGTCCCGTACCTTTGGTGCACCTACACAGAATGAAGGTAGTCAGCAAAACTACATAGCTTCACACACTGTAAGCCCACCGGTTAGGACACCACCAGCAGCAAATGTGGAGGTATCGTCGCAAGGCCAAATCAGTCAAGGAGTCACAAGGTTATTGGTAAGAAACACTGTATGTAGGCCAACATCGAGAATACCATCACCAACCCTCTCTCAATCCACCATGTTGACCACAACCACCACCGCTAGTTCCACCATATGCACCTCTCCAGTCCAGCTCACCCTACAAGAGACTCTCGTTAGGAAAAGAAAGTACTCATCCTCTCATCCGCGTACACAGGGTTTGAACACCCACATTGCTAGACGAATCTCGTTAGAGATGATGCCCTACCAAGTTGTTGAAAGCGAAGCTTTCAAAGCCCTGATTGTCTACGCAGTACCACGCTATGACCTACCCAGTCGACACTTCTTTGCGAGAAAAGCCATCTCAGCCCTCCACCAGCATGTCAAAGACCGCATTGTCCATGCACTGAGGCAATCAGTCAGTAGAAAGGTGCACCTCACAACAGATGCATGGACCAGTAGGCATGTCCAGGGACGTTACGTGTCCATCACAGCACACTGGGTTAATGTGGTGGATGCAGGGTCCACAGGGGACACCCATAGTGGGACAGTTCTGCCTAGCCAATGGTCTAGGAAACAGTTAGCTGTAGGCATTCGCCACCCCTCCTCCTCCTCCAGAAGTGAAAGCTCGTCCACAGAGCGCAGTCGCACGACCACTCCATCCGCAGCTGCCACTGTTGCACACGAGGTGTCCCTTTATCGAACAGCTAGTGGTAAGCATCAGCAGGCTGTGTTAAAAATGAAGTGTTTGGGTGACAGACACACCGTGGAAGTACTGGCCGAGTACTTGCAGCATCAAACTCAGTCATGGCTGGGCAGTGTACATCTTGAGGCTGGCAAGGTAGTTAGTGATAACGGAAGGAATTTTATGGCTGCTATAGCCCTTTCAGAACTTAAACACATACCTTGCCTGGCTCACACCTTGAACCTGTTGGTGCAGTGCTTCCTCAAAAATTATCCGGAGTTACCAGCCCTGCTCCTGAAGGTGCAAAGACTTTGCTCGCACATCCGCCGTTCGCCCGTACACTCCAGCCATATGCTGAACCATTAGCGATTGCTGAATCTTCCCCAGCTCTGCCTATTAATCAACATTGAAACAAGGTGGAACTCCACACTGCACATGGTTCAGAGGCTGTGCGAACAGAGGCGTGCTGCGATTAATTGGTGGGAGGATACACATACACGGGCAGGCAGTTGGATGGCAGACATGGAGTTGTCTGGTGTGCAGTGGTCGAAGCTACAAGACCTCTGTCAAGTCCTTCAGTGTTTTGAGGAATGCACACGGCTGGTAAGTGCAGAAGACGCCATCATAAGCATGAGCATCCCACTAATGCGTCTGCTGATGCAAAGTTTGACGCACATTAAGGAGCTGGTATACATTACATGAGCTCGCTTGCCGTGCTTCTTGTGTGCTATCAGAAAGAGTCTTCAGTGCTGCTGGTTCATTACTGACTGAAAAAAGGACACGTCTGGCTACCCAGAATGTTGATGATCTACCCTTCAATAAATTGAACCAATCATGGATTTCAAATTATTTTGCCCCACCTTCTCCTGCTGACACGTAGCTTGCCTGAAAAATGTCTTGCTTTTGGCCTCCTCTTACTGACTTCTCCAATTCCGCCATTTGCCAGTGCTGAGTGTCCACCTTAGGCCATTTTTATACCTCCTAAATGGGCTGACTCCCCCCTCAGGGCCGTGGTCACCACCTGGCGCAAGCACCCGTGAAAGTGCTGTTTGCCTGGACAGGTGGGTGTGCCCACTCTTGGACGACGGCACTGGCACTGGGTCCCTCATAGTACAATGAAGTGTCTCTGACGGTGGTGGTGCACAACCAACGTCAGACACACCATCGTAATATGAGGGGCCCTGTGCCAGTCCCGCTGCCCACGAGAGAGTGTTCCCCCCCAGCTCGAACTGTGCTCTACCATTCGCAATGCTTACCTCTCCCTTCTTCACCACTGTGTAGTCTGTGCTGTTAAATCCTTCAATAGCACTGCCAATACAAATTTGTTGAAATGATAGATGATAGTTAAAATATACAGGGGCCTGGCCTCCATTTAGACCAGTTTATACTTTGCACCTACTACCACTATCTGCTACTCAGCAGAGGAGCCCACCCAGTACCTAGCTATGCCGTAGTCCTGTTACCAATTTTGAACTGTTTTTAGCCTACTTTTGTATTTGGGCCTACTAAGTGTGTCTGCGCCACTCATTACAGTTGTCCTCCACTGAACAAAGCAATGCCGCCTGTTTAGTCCTGTTTCCAATTTTGAACTGCTTTTAGCCTACTTTTGTATTTGGGCCTACTAACTGTGTCTGCGCCACTCAATACAGTTGTCCTCCACTGAACAAAGCAATGCCGCCTGTTTAGTCCTGTTTCCAATTTTGAACTGCATTTAGCCTACTTTTTTATTTTGGGCCTACTAACTGTGTCTGCGCCACTCATTACAGTTGTCCTCCACTGAACAAAGCAATGCCGCCTGTTTAGTCCTGTTTCCAATTTTGAACTGCATTTAGCCTACTTTTGTATTTGGGCCTACTAACTGTGTCTGCGACACACATCCTCATCTTGCCCATTGTCCAGCCAATGAAAGATGAGTCTGCTGGTACATTGACCCAGACCACTACATTCCCCTTGCACTTTACACAGCCTGAATCTGACCCTGCTGAAAGTCAGGTTCCCCTTCCCGCATACTATACCACCTTACACGGGGACAAAGAGGAAGGTGCAGATGAAAGTGCAGGTTCCTTCATCAGGTGGGGGGGCATACTCGTTAGCAACGTCACTGGCACAGGGCCCCTTATAGTACGGAAAAGTGTCTCCGGCAGTGAGAGGTGCCACCCGCCATCAAACACACCACCATACTATGAGGGGCCCTGTGCCAGTGCCAAGTGCCAACGAGTGCCCCCCCTGCTTGCTCAGGATCACAGCACTTGCAATGTTGAAATACTTACCTCTCCCTGCTCCACCGCCGTGAAGTATTCCGCGTTTCCTGGGCCCACGAAAATCTTGAGCCAGCCCTATCCCCCCACAACTTTAGCCAAATGACCCCCTGCTTTCAATGCCTAACTATTATTATAAAGTAAATTAAGATTGACAAGCTTAAGAAATAAGAATTGATGATTTTGGCATTAAAATGGGCACTGTAGGTGTTTTCCTGTCCTCCACTCAATGCCGACTTTGATTCTCCATTGACTTGCATTGGGTTTCTTGTTTCAGTCGGCCGCTGACTTTTCAAAATAATCGTCCGATTTCACCCGACCCGACTTATGACAGTCGGGTTTTGCGAAACCGGACTCAATTCTAAAAAAGTAAAAGTTGCTCAACTCTACCGAAGAGTGTGACTGCTTATTCCAGACACTCAGATCTTATGAAGTTAATTCAGTTCATAAATTGTCTTCATGTGTCTGCAAAGAAGCCTGATAGGCAAAAGGAAAGGGTGATTTTTCTTTTTTATGAAGAGTGTTTGCAAAGTTGCTCAAGTTAAATTTTCGATGGATTGGAGTAATAAAAACCTTAATTGATGCAATTCCACATACCGGTAATGACATGCAAAGTGGCAAATAAATGAGTTTAATTTGTGTTGTTTTGGCCCAACAAACTTTGTTTTCATTCCTTGAACTAAGAACTTCCTAACATTGTATTTTCAGGGAAACCATTCAATAACCAAACGTCATAAATTGTGCTACGGCCAACATAATCGTGTGCATCCTGCTGGGTCATAGATATGGATATGATGATCCTACAATCCTAAAACTCATGAATCTAGTGAATAAAAATGTCAGGATCATGGAAAATAGGATGGTTCAGGTATGTAAACTTTTATCACTATGTCAAAAGAAATGGGTTATTGGCAGTGGTGTAAATAGAGTCGCAAACTGCTGCACGGCCAGCTCTACCCTCACCTACTGTATCCTCACCCATCCCTTGTAGATTGTGAGCCCTCGCGGGCAGGGTCCTCTCTCCTCCTGTACCAGTTGTGACTTGTATTGTTCAAGATTATTGTACCTGTTTTTATTATATATACCCTTCCTCACATGTAAAGCGCCATGGAATAAATGGCGCTATAATAATAAATAATAATAATAATAATGGGCCCTGGTGCAAAATTTGGACATAGGACCCCACCAGTATGTGGGTCAGATGTACAAGCCAGAGCTTGCTTCAGGTTTTCATGGGCCCTGGGTGGGCCCCTTTAACACATACCACAATTCATAATGCACAGATACGACAGAGAAATATAGGTATAGTACAATGCCAAAGATTTCACTTACTTCTTACATTACATGAGTGATATCTATTGTATATTCTACATTAGCTAAGAAACAGTATAGTCCTCTATACAGAATAATGAGCCCCATATATTGCGTCAAACAGAATAATGAGCCCCATATATTGCCCCATACAGTATAATGGCCCCACATAGTGCTCCATTATTATTTATTATTATAGCGCCATTTATTCCATGGCGCTTTACATGTGAAGAAGGGTATATATAATAAAAACAGGTACAATAATCTTGAACAATACAAGTCACAACTGGTATAGGAGGAGTAAGGACCCTGCCCGCGAGGGCTCACAATCTACAAGGGATGGATGAGGATACAGTAGGTGAGGATAGAGCTGGCCGTGCAGTGGTTTGGTCGATCGGTGATTACTGCAGGTTGTAGGCTTGCTGGAAGAGGTTGGTCTTCTGGTTCTTTTTGAAGGTTTCGATGGTAGGTGGGAGTCTGATATCTTGTGGTAGAGAGTTCCAGAGTAGGGGTGATATGCGAGAGAAATCTTGTATGCGATTGTGGGAAGAGGAGATAAGAGGGGAGTAGAGAAGGAGGTCTTGTGAGGATCGCAGGTTGCGTGCAGGAAAGTACCGGCAGACGAGGTCACAGATGTATGGAGGAGACAGGTTGTGGATGGCTTTGTATGTAATGGTTAGGCTTTTGTACTGGAGTCTCTGGGTAATGGGGAGCCAGTGAAGGGATTGACAGAGGGGGGAGGCCAGGGAGTACCGGGGGGACAGGTGGATTAGTCGGGCAGCAGAGTTTAGAATAGATTGGAGGGGTGCAAGAGTGTTTGAGGTGAGGCCACAGAGCAGGAGGTTACAATAGTCAAGGCGGGAGATGATGAGGGAATGGACTAGGGTTTTTGCAGATTCTTGGTTTAGGAATGTACGGATCCATCAAATATATTTGAGCTGAAGGCGGCAGGGAGTGGAAAGGGCTTGGATATGCGGTTTGAAGGAGAGATCAGTGTCAAGAATTACCCCAAGACAGCGAGCTTGTGGGACTGGGGAGAGTGGGCAGCCGTTTACTGTAATGGATAGGTTCATTGAGGGGGGTTGCGTGAGATGAGGGAAAGACATCTATACAGAATAATGAATCCTATATATTGCTCCAAACAGAATAATGAGCCCCTTATATTGCTCCATACAGTATAATGGGCAGCACGTAGTACTCCATACAGAAAAATGAGCCCCATATAATGCTCCATACAGTATAATGGGCACCACAGAGTGCTCCATACAAAATGAGCTGCATATATTGCTCCATACTGAATTGATCCCATATAATGCTCCATACAGTATAGTGAGCTGTTATGGTCTGGTGATTAAGGAGCGACATGCGTCTAGCTCTGAGCAGGTGGCAACTATACTGACCGCAGTCCCTAAGCTCAACACAACACTAGAAACAGCCGTGGAATGCTCCTAACGCTGCCCATGCATCTCGTCACAGCCGGAGAACTAACTAACCCTTAAGATAGAAGCAGGAAAAATATCTTGCCTCAGAGAAAATTCCCAAAGGATAGATTAGCCCCCCACAAATAATGACTGTGAGAGGAGAAGAAAATGACATACGTAGTATGAAACAAGATTTAGCACAGGAGGCCACTTCTAGCTAGATAGAAATAGTACAGGACAGAACGCTGTGCGGTCAGTAATAAAAACTAGAAAAAGTCCACCGCAGAGAAATGCAAAAATCTCCACACCTGACTAAAGGTGTGGAGGGCAAACTCTGCTGCCCAGAGCTTCCAGCCTAGCTGAATAGATCCATACTGATGAGCTGGACAAATAAACAAAACATAGAAAGATATGAACAACAAGTCAACAACAAGAGAACTGCAAAAGAACAAGCAAGGACTTAGCTTTTGCTGAATTGGTCAGAGAGTCAGGAAAATCCTAAGAGCATAGACTTCAGGCAGGAACAATGACAACTGGCATTGAATTAGGGAAAAGGCCAGACTAATATAGCCGAGCCAGAAAGACGATCAGTGAAAATAGCTGCTGAAGCTAAATCCAAGAAGCAGCCATACCACTCAAAACCACAGGAGGGAGCCCAAGAACGGAATTCACAACAGTGAGCCACATATAATTCTCCATAAAGTATATGATAGGCCCCATCTATTGCTCCATATATAATGGGCCTCAGATAATGCTCCATACAGTATATGATCGGCCCCATATAGTATATTGAGTCTCATATGTTGCTCCATATAGAATGGGCCCCATATAATGCTCCTTACAGAATGAGTCCATATAATGCTCCTCACAGTATATGATTGGCCCCATATAATGCTCCATGTATAATGTGCCCCATATAATGCTCCATATAAAATTGGCCATATAAAATGTTCCATGTATAAATAGTTCCATAAGATGCTTCATATATTATTGGCCCCATATAGAAGCTCCATATGTAATTGGCCCCATATACTGCTCCATATGTAATTGGCCCCATATACTGCTCCGTATTGAATTGGCCCCATAAGATGTTCCATATAGAATTGGCCCATAAGAAGCTTCATATAGAATTGGCCCCATTAAGAAGCTTCATATAGAATTGGCCCCATTAAGAAGCTTCATATAGAATTGGCCCCATTAAGAAGCTTCATATAGAATTGGCCCCATTAAGAAGCTTCATTTAGAATTGGCCCCATTAAGAAGCTTCATATAGAATTGGCCCCATTAAGAAGCTTCATATAGAATTGGCCCATAAGAATCTTCATTTAGAATTGGCCCCATTAAGAAGCTTCATATAGAATTGGCCCCATTAAGAAGCTTCATATAGAATTGGCCCCATTAAGAAGCTTCATATAGAATTGGCCCATAAGAAGCTTCATATAGAATTGGCCCCATTAAGAAGCTTCATATAGAATTGGCCCCATTAAGAAGCTTCATATAGAATTGGCCCCATTAAGAAGCTTCATATAGAATTGGCCCATAAGAAGCTTCATATAGAATTGGCCCCATTAAGAAGCTTCATATAGAATTGGCCCCATTAAGAAGCTTCATATAGAATTGGCCCCATTAAGAAGCTTCATATAGAATTGGCCCCATTAAGAAGCTCCATATAGAATTGGCCCCATTAAGATGCTTCATATAGAATTGGCCCATAAGAAGCTTCATATAGAATTGGCCCCATTAAGAAGCTTCATATAGAATTGGCCCCATTAAGAAGCTTCATTTAGAATTGGCCCCATTAAGAAGCTTCATATAGAATTGGCCCATAAGAATCTTCATATAGAATTGGCCCCATTAAGAAGCTTCATATAGAATTGGCCCCATTAAGAAGCTTCATATAGAATTGGCCCCATTAAGAAGCTTCATATAGAATTGGCCCCATTAAGAAGCTTCATATAGAATTGGCCCCATTAAGAAGCTTCATATAGAATTGGCCCCATTAAGAAGCTTCATATAGAATTGGCCCATAAGAAGCTTCATATAGAATTGGCCCCATTAAGAAGCTTCATATAGAATTGGCCCCATTAAGAAGCTTCATATAGAATTGGCCCATAAGAAGTTTCATATAGAATTGGCCCCATTAAGAAGCTTCATATAGAATTGGCCCCATTAAGAAGCTTCATATAGAATTGGCCCCATTAAGAAGCTTCATATAGAATTGGCCCCATTAAGAAGCTTCATATAGAATTGGCCCCATTAAGAAGCTTCATATAGAATTGGCCCCATTAAGAAGCTTCATTTAGAATTGGCCCCATTAAGAAGCTTCATATAGAATTGGCCCATAAGAATCTTCATTTAGAATTGGCCCCATTAAGAAGCTTCATATAGAATTGGCCCCATTAAGAAGCTTCATATAGAATTGGCCCCATTAAGAAGCTTCATATAGAATTGGCCCCATTAAGAAGCTTCATATAGAATTGGCCCCATTAAGAAGCTTCATATAGAATTGGCCCATAAGAAGCTTCATATAGAATTGGCCCCATTAAGAAGCTTCATATAGAATTGGCCCCATTAAGAAGCTTCATATAGAATTGGCCCCATTAAGAAGCTTCATATAGAATTGGCCCCATTAAGAAGCTCCATATAGAATTGGCCCCATTAAGATGCTTCATATAGAATTGGCCCATAAGAAGCTTCATATAGAATTGGCCCCATTAAGAAGCTTCATATAGAATTGGCCCCATTAAGAAGCTTCATTTAGAATTGGCCCCATTAAGAAGCTTCATATAGAATTGGCCCATAAGAATCTTCATATAGAATTGGCCCCATTAAGAAGCTTCATATAGAATTGGCCCCATTAAGAAGCTTCATATAGACTTGGCCCCATTAAGAAGCTTCATATAGAATTGGCCCCATTAAGAAGCTTCATATAGAATTGGCCCATAAGAAGTTTCATATAGAATTGGCCCCATTAAGAAGCTTCATATAGAATTGGCCCCATTAAGAAGCTTCATATAGAATTGGCCCCATTAAGAAGCTTCATATAGAATTGGCCCATAAGAATCTTCATTTAGAATTGGCCCCATTAAGAAGCTTCATATAGAATTGGCCCCATTAAGAAGCTTCATATAGAATTGGCCCCATTAAGAAGCTTCATATAGAATTGGCCCCATTAAGAAGCTCCATATAGAATTGGCCCCATTAAGAAGCTTCATATAGAATTGGCCCCATTAAGAAGCTTCATATAGAATTGGCCCCATTAAGATGCTTCATATAGAATTGGCCCATAAGAATCTTCATTTAGAATTGGCCCCATTAAGAAGCTTCATATAGAATTGGCCCCATTAAGAAGCTTCATATAGAATTGGCCCCATTAAGAAGCTTCATATAGAATTGGCCCCATTAAGAAGCTCCATATAGAATTGGCCCCATTAAGAAGCTTCATATAGAATTGGCCCCATTAAGAAGCTTCATATAGAATTGGCCCCATTAAGATGCTTCATATAGAATTGGCCCATAAGAAGCTTCATATAGAATTGGCCCCATTAAGAAGCTTCATATAGAATTGGCCCCATTAAGAAGCTTCATATAGAATTGGCCCATAAGAATCTTCATATAGAATTGGCCCCATTAAGAAGCTTCATATAGAATTGGCCCCATTAAGAAGCTTCATATAGAATTGGCCCCATTAAGAAGCTTCATATAGAATTGGCCCCATTAAGAAGCTTCATATAGAATTGGCCCATAAGAAGTTTCATATAGAATTGGCCCCATTAAGAAGCTTCATATAGAATTGGCCCCATTAAGAAGCTTCATATAGAATTGGCCCCATTAAGAAGCTTCATATAGAATTGGCCCCATTAAGAAGCTTCATATAGAATTGGCCCCATTAAGAAGCTTCATATAGAATTGGCCCCATTAAGAAGCTTCATATAGAATTGGCCCATAAGAATCTTCATATAGAATTGGCCCCATTAAGAAGCTTCATATAGAATTGGCCCCATTAAGAAGCTTCATATAGAATTGGCCCATAAGAAGCTTCATATAGAATTGGCCCCATTAAGAAGCTTCATATAGAATTGGCCCCATTAAGAAGCTTCATATAGAATTGGCCCCATTAAGAAGCTTCATATAGAATTGGCCCCATTAAGAAGCTTCATATAGAATTGGCCCCATTAAGAAGCTTCATATAGAATTGGCCCATAAGAAGCTTCATATAGAATTGGCCCCATTAAGAAGCTTCATATAGAATTGGCCCCATTAAGAAGCTTCATATAGAATTGGCCCCATTAAGAAGCTCCATATAGAATTGGCCCCATTAAGATGCTTCATATAGAATTGGCCCATAAGAAGCTTCATATAGAATTGGCCCCATTAAGAAGCTTCATATAGAATTGGCCCCATTAAGAAGCTTCATTTAGAATTGGCCCCATTAAGAAGCTTCATATAGAATTGGCCCATAAGAATCTTCATATAGAATTTAGCCCCATTAAGAAGCTTCATATAGAATTGGCCCCATTAAGAAGCTTCATATAGAATTGGCCCCATTAAGAAGCTTCATATAGAATTGGCCCCATTAAGAAGCTTCATATAGAATTGGCCCATAAGAAGTTTCATATAGAATTGGCCCCATTAAGGAGCTTCATATAGAATTGGCCCCATTAAGAAGCTTCATATAGAATTGGCCCCATTAAGAAGCTTCATATAGAATTGGCCCCATTAAGAAGCTTCATATAGAATTGGCCCCATTAAGAAGCTTCATATAGAATTGGCCCCATTAAGAAGCTTCATATAGAATTGGCCCCATTAAGAAGCTTCATATAGAATTGGCCCCATTAAGAAGCTTCATATAGAATTGGCCCCATTAAGAAGCTTCATATAGAATTCGCCCCATTAAGAAGCTTCATATAGAATTGGCCCCATTAAGAAGCTTCATTTAGAATTGGCCCCATTAAGAAGCTTCATATAGAATTGGCCCCATTAAGAAGCTTCATATAGAATTGGCCCATAAGAATCTTCATATAGAATTGGCCCCATTAAGAAGCTTCATATAGAATTGGCCCCATTAAGAAGCTTCATATAGAATTGGCCCCATTAAGAAGCTTCATATAGAATTGGCCCATAAGAAGCTTCATATAGAATTGGCCCCATTAAGAAGCTTCATATAGAATTGGCCCCATTAAGAAGCTCCATATAGAATTGGCCCCATTAAGAAGCTCCATATAGAATTGGCCCCATTAAGAAGCTTCATATAGAATTGGCCCCATTAAGAAGCTTCATATAGAATTGGCCCATAAGAAGCTTCATATAGAATTGGCCCCATTAAGAAGCTCCATATAGAATTGGCCCCATTAAGAAGCTCCATATAGAATTGGCCCCATTAAGAAGCTTCATATAGAATTGGCCCCATTAAGAAGCTTCATATAGAATTGGCCCCATTAAGAAGCTTCATATAGAATTCGCCCCATTAAGAAGCTTCATATAGAATTGGCCCCATTAAGAAGTTTCATATAGAATTGGCTCCATAAGAAGCTTCATATAGAATTGGCCCCATTAAGAAGCTTCATATAGAATTGGCCCCATTAAGAAGCTTCATATAGAATTGGCCCCATTAAGAAGCTTCATTTAGAATTGGCCCCATTAAGAAGTTTCATATAGAATTGGCTCCATTAAGAAGCTTCATATAGAATTGGCCCCATTAAGAAGCTTCATATAGAATTTGCCCCATTAAGAAGCTTCATATAGAATTGGCCCCATTAAGAAGCTTCATATAGAATTCGCCCCATTAAGAAGTTTCATATAGAATTGGCTCAATAAGAAGCTCCATATGGAATTGGCCCCACAAGATGCTCCCTATAGAATTGCCCCATAAGATGCTCTATATTAAACTGGCCCCATAAGATGCTCCCTGTGTGTTAGGGGTCGAGTTCCCGCCTCTGCACAGGGGGAATCTCGGGCCATCTCCGCTGCGGTCTCCCATTCTTCTCCTGCCGCAGTGGAGCCTGCTCAGCGGAGACTTCGATCCCAGCGTCTCGCTCAGTCTGACTCTGTGCTTAGAGTTACTGCTGCGTTTCCTGGTTCTCCCATTGAAGTCAGTGCTGGGCAGCGGCGAGCGGACGCTTCTGGGGCTAAGTCCTGCTTTTTACATTCTGAGCATGCCCAGAGTAAGATCTCTCAGTGGAGATCGAGGGTCACATGATCAGATACTGCAGCTAAGGTCCTTGTAGCTGCTAGGACTAAATCCTGCTTTGCACTCTGAGCATGCCCAGGGCGAGATCTCTCAGTGGAGATCCAGGGTCACATGCTCAGGTGCTGCAGCACTCCATTGGTCCTTCTTTGGAAGGTCCTAAACATGCTGCAGCTATTTAAGCCTCGCATGGCCGCACGGCCAATCGCTAGTATTGTCTTTTGTAAATGTGTGTGTGTTGTGAGTGAAAGTCGTTCTTTAAAATCCCCTCCCTATTGTATGACTGCTCGCGGAAGGTGGGTGATTGCTACCTAGCGCCCGACTTAGCCATCAGCACGGTACACACATTACAGCGTCTTATTGCTGTGACCGCCAGTGCGGCGCCGTGCGCTTTCTCTGCGCTTTCCTAACCCAAGCCTGGGTGGTTAGTGGCGTCCGCCAGTGCGGCACCGCACGCACTCTCGTGCCTCTAAATGTATTCTCTTGGTGCGGTACCGCGGCCCTGTGACTCAACAGGGTTTGCTTCCTTCACACTGGGTGAAGTTAACCCAAGTGTGTATTCATATTGTACCGCCATCTCTTCCGTCTCTACTAGCAGCAGGGTTTTCACCTGCACGGTGGACCTCGGACGGCGAACGCACCTAATACCATTACACCTTATACTTGGTGCGTTCCGCCAGTCCTAACACTGTGTTATTGGCCCCATAAGATACTTCATATAGAATTAGCCCCATATAATGCTCCATATATGGGCCCCTTCTGATAGTCCCCATATATTGCTCCAAATATAAAAAAAAATGAAATGCTCACCTCTCATTGTTTGTCCTGCTCTGCTCTGGACTCCACAGTATTGCGTCTTCCTGCTCTCTGTGCTGTGACTGCTCAGGCAGAGGGTGCGCACTGGTGACGTCATCGCGCCCTCTAACCTGAATGTCACAGTCAGAGGATGGAAGACGCTGCAGCACTGGAACCGGGAAAGTTAAGTATCACAAGTGCCAGGGCTCGGAGCGGCGGGGGGTGTCCATTCGCAGTCCGAATGGGTCCCGGCTTCAACTATATTAACCCAGTGTGCCATCAGTCAGATGAAGCGTCCCTGCCCACAAATACTTATCCACATGTCCATGGTTAGGTGTACTTTCCCAGTAACAGCATTGTTGAGGACACGGCTAATGTTGTCAGACACACTCTTGTGTAATGCGGGGATGGCATACTGGGAGAAATAGTGGCGGCTGAGGACTAAGTACCTTGGGATGGCTGCCGCCATCAGGTTGCGGAAAGCTTCTACCTCCATAAGCATTAAAGGTAACATTTCAAGCCAAGCAGAGGAGGAATGTGTGAATTTAGTAGTATGGCCTGTGGGCGTTGACTGCGTATTTCCACTTGCATTCCAAGGACTTGGGTATGGACAACTGAACCTTGCCCTAGAACAAGGACGTGAATGTGCTTAAGTATGATGCTAGTTGAGTGTGTGCAATGGCAGGTGCAGGGCAGGAGGCATCTTCATAGCCACCATGGACAGGGGATTGGCTTGCACACACAACAGCAGAAGAAGCACTGCTGTCAATCACAGACCCTGTGTTTCAGCCCACAAAGTTGGGTGCTTTGATGCCATTTGCCTGATCACGCTGGTGTGGTCAGGCTGGTAGTTTTGCTTCCCCTGCTAATGCAGGCCTGGCAGGTGGTACAAATTGCCTGTTTGGGTTTATCGGCAGAGTTTTTGAAAAACAACCAGACTCGGGAAGACCTAATACATGTACTGGCAACTTTCATCATATTGGTGTGACGGGAAGCGATTGACTGTCTTCTGTCTGCAGTCAACACAATGCTTCTTCCAGCTTGTTGGGTGCTACGCCTCCCTCCCTCTGTGTGCTGTTGTCTTCACTCTGCATGTCCTCCTTCCAGATTGGGTCAGTTATTATATCATCCACCACCTCTTCTTCCACTTCCGCATCTTGGTTCTCTTCCTGACTTCCGGGTCCTCCCGACCGCGCACGCGCCACACACACTCGGGTCATGGCGATAGGTGCATATTTGATATAAAAATCCCCCCGGACCCTACAATTGACACCGCCTGATGAAGGAAATTTTCCGAAATGTGCGCTGGGTGCGCTATTCCAGGACGTGGGGACCCTTAAAGGTAAATACCTATAATTATATAAATCCTCCTTTCACGCAGCACCTAATATAGTTAGTAGTGACCAATTATTGGTCCATTCAATCTGCAGTTTTGCACACAGCACTTTGTTTTTTTACACAGCATTGAAAATTTATGTCTTTTACATCAATTGCTCTATTTTATTTTTTGCACGGTCATCTTTATGGTTTATAAATTTGTGTATTTATTCTGTTTTGCACAACTGAGGAATATATGTAATTTTATTAGTCCCGATACGCGCACTGATATTGTTTTTATTTTTTGCCACGAATATGGAATAAAGGCATTTTATAATCTACCTCCTGTGTGGTGCTTTTCTGGTAATCCATATCTTTGGTTGTTTGGGCTGTTCCTTTAAAATATCTGGCCTGTTTTTTTTTTACAGCAAAATAATGTCAATAACTAGGCTGACACACAGCAAAAAAAACTATGGAGGCCTGAAATGACACTATTTATTATCACAATGATAGGTGATCCGTGTGGCAGACAAAACACACTGTAAAATCTCTGCCCTCTAGGTAAATATTTTTTTTTAAGCAAATTGATGCCAAGAACTTGTATAAGACACTCCAATAAATTTTACACTACCATAAAAATGCCAGAATTTTATGCACACTCAGATGTGATTAGTGTGACGGCCAAACCCCTGTTTAGAAAAAGCTGTATTTTAACGCTGTACTATGGAAAGGATCTGGTTGTATTCCAAAGTGCCAGCAAGCAAAAGGAAAAAAAGTGAGCTCTGGATTGCTCTTAAATGCAGAAAAAAAAACAGGATTAAGATGCAAAAACAAATTATTCCTGGCCACTGACACCAGGGACTATATATATACATTCAATATCTGTAATAGGCAGCAGTAGCAGACAGTAATGGAATGGCCCCTCTTGCTGTGTACAATGAAGTATGCCACATACACTGCCAGCCTACCTAGCACTGATATCTATATACCCACATACACTGCCTGCCTACCTAGCACTGATATATACAGTATATGCCCCATAATTAGTCCTTGGAAGGACTGTCGGTTTAGCTGGATATGTGGATTCAACAATGGTATACCACCACTAACTAATAAAATGACAAATCTCTCCCTATCTCAGAGTTAAAGAGTTGATTGTGACTTGTAGGATCGCTACTTCCAACAGGTGGCGCTATAGAGTTTAAGTCCTCTTTTTCTCAGAAGAGGCAATTTGCATATTATATTTCCCAGAGGAGCATTGTACGGCAAATAAGCCTCCTTACCTTGACAAGCCAGAGATGGTATGTCACTCTCCATAAGGAGAAACGATACCCCTTAGACCCCAGTCCAGAGCCCCTCACCTAGCCAAATTAGTTCTCATGCTTCGCACTGACGAGGGCCAACAGCCCGAAACACCGTGTCTGCGAATTGAGATACTAATTTGGCTTTTATCCTAAGTCATATTGCATGACTCGTTAAAGAGTTGATTGTGACTTGTAGGATCGCTACTTCCAACAGGTGGCGCTATAGAGTTTAAGTCCTCTTTTTCTCAGAAGAGGCAATTTGCATATCCTATCTCAGCAGAAACTCTCCCTACACTGCCTGAGTCTGGAGCTGACTGTGCCAAGCATGACGGTGGCAGGTCTCATATAGACCTGAGGACGCTGTGCGGCCAGCCTATCACTGTCATGCCACAACCAACATGGCTGCGGCATTACAGTGCGTGACAGACAATCCCTGCTTGTTGATTGGTGCTCTAAAGAGTGCCAAAACAAGCAGGGCAGTGACCTGAACTTCCGCCAAACTATACCGGAAATGCTCAGTGCTCGCCGAGCATAGCGATGCTTGGGCGTGCACCGAGCATTACCGAGCATGCTCGCTCATCACCGGTGACAAGTTTTGTAAAAATATCTATGGCCAGACATAGCTCCAGTGATGGAAGTTTGGTAGTTTTTGAAAAAAGGTGGTGTGGTATAGCACTGACGTCTTGGGGGGTATTTTCGTCTTCCAATGATATCATCGCTTCAAGGGCTTCTTGTTCTTCTCTCGTGGGAAACTGGTCCGGCATTTTGTTTTTGGCATGGAGTTTCTTGAGAATTAGTTTCCTGGCAAACAGATGGATGTCTTTTATTGATGTAAACGCATCTATATGATAGGAAGGAGAAAAAGACCAAAACTTTAAGTTGTATCACTGGTAAGATATGTTGTGATAGATTAACCACCTGGTATTGGTTGGAACCAGCACACATAGATAAATCCACCCATGAATGTTGCCACTTTACTTCTATCACCATCCGTTTTGTGCGCATATGCTGCTTGCCACTGCCCCCAAACACTTCCGGGAGCGCTTGGCTCTGACTCACATGCGTTCCTGCATGTGTTCCTGCGAGTGTGTCCCTGGAAGTGCACCTTCACTAGGGGCAGGGTAGGCGCATCATGCGTCAACACATATGGACGGTGATTCAATGTCATCCATCTACGTACTCCCTCTTTCTGATTGAGTCATTAGTTGAGCAATAGTTATAAGTCCCCCTCTCCTCACCCAGAGATGCCACCAAAAGGAGCTCTGGGCGGAAAGGCACTTTGAGTCCTGACCTATGACTCCTTATCTTGTGGCCTGCTGATCACTCTAATAAGCTATACTGCTATGTTTTTCTTATAGACGCTTTCTGCAGGTTACCTCTCAGTGCAGCTGTATGCTCAATATTTTACACTATACCTGTATATATTTCCTTAATGTTATGATACACCCTTAGGTCTTGATAAAAGTTTAAATTAGGCTATGATTATACATAGGTACATTTTACCTTTGCAGCATAAAAAAAGAACCACTAAACAAATAGTTTCAGGATCCTAGAAACAAACCAAAAAACCAAACACAAGGATCCTTAATATTTAACTTTTAATAATTAAAGCTAAAAACCGTTTGTTCCAATGTATAAAACATAGGTATTCTTAAAAAAAATGCAGCTCATGAAAGCCAAATACAAACTAACTTACCCTGTCAGGTGCCCTATTGCTGGTCCCTACCTGACAGCGGAGGTTGGGACCCTAAGGTACTGCGGTAGGCGCCCCCGCTCCTCGACGACTGGCCCTAATAGCCCTAAATACACCCTATATTCCCTAGAAAAGACATACCAGATACCGCTACTCCAGAAAAAATGAAAAAAATACAAAAAATCAAAAAAATACACAAATTAGAATAGAAAAAACCAAAAAAATGAACATAGCAAAAAAAAATAAAAAAATTTGCTATTATCCACCAGGCAAAGAAGTCCCTAACAGGGGGACAATAGAAAATATCAGATGGGTACGAACAACACCAATGCCTCATTTATCCAAAAAATATATCAGCAAGTCACCATTAGGGTTGAGCGAAACGGGTCGAACATTTTCAAAAGTCGCCGACTTTTGGCTAAGTCGGGGTTTCATGAAACCCGATCCGACCCCTGTGCGGGGTCGGCCATGCGGTACGCGACTTTCGCGCCAAAGTCGCGTTTCAATGACGCGAAAAGCGCCATTTCTCAGCCAATGAAGGTAAACGCAGAGTGTGGGCAGCGTGATGACATAGGTCCTGGTCCCCACCATCTTAGAGAAGGGCATTGCAGTGATTGGCTTGCTGTCTGCGACGTCACAGGGGCTATAAAGAGGCGTTCCCGCCGACCGCCATCTTACTGCTGCTGATCTGAGCTTAGGGAGAGGTTGCTGCCGCTTTGTCAGAAGCAGGGATAGCGTTAGGCAGGGTCCATTAACCACAAAACCGCTTGTGCTGCAGCGATTTGCACTGTCCAACACCACCCTCGGTGTGCAGGGACAGTGGAATTTTTTTTTTTTTTTTTTTTCCCCTCAGCGCTGTAGCTCATTGGGCTGCCCTAGAAGGCTCCCTGATAGCTGCATTGCTGTGTGTACGCCGCTGTGCAAACCAACTGCTTTTTTCAAAGCACAAATCCTCTTGTTCCTTCCTTTCTGCACAGCTATCTTTTTTGTTTGTCCACACTTTTTATTTCATTTGTGCATCAGTCCACTCCTTATTGCTGCCTGCCATACCTGGCTGAGATTACTGCAGGCAGGGAGATAGTAGCTGCCTGCCATACCTGGCTGAGATTACTGCAGGCAGGGAGATAGTAATTGTAGGACATTCCCTGTTTTTTTTTTTTTTTGGTGGGAGATTAAGATTGGCAATTTGGCATTTCTGCTAGAGTGCCATCCCTGTGTGTGCCATCTCTCTCACATAGTGGGCCATAGAAAGCCTTTTCATTTTTCTGTATTTTTTTTTGTGGGGTGTATAAATTCTCCCTGATAAAAATACAGTGGGAGATTAATATTGGCCTTTGGGCTTGTGTGCCAGTCCTGAGTGTGCCATCTCTCTCACAAATAGTGGGCCATAGAAAGCCTATTTTATTTTTTTTTGGGTTTTATAAATTCTCCCTGAAAAAAAGGGAGATTAATATTGGCCTCTGGGCTTCTGTGCCAGTCCTGAGCGTGCCATCTGTGCCAGTCCTGAGCGTCCCATCTCTCTCACAAATAGTGGGCCATAGAAAGCCTATTTAATTTTTTTTTTGGTTTTATAAATTTTCCCTGAAAAAAGGGAGATTAATATTGGCCTCTGGGCTTGTGTGCCAGTTGTGAGCGTGCCATCTGTGCCAGTCCTGAGCGTGCCATCTCTCTCACAAATAGTGGGCCATAGAAAGCCTATTTAATTTTTTTTTTGGTTTTATAAATTTTCCCTGAAAAAAGGGAGATTAATATTGGCCTCTGGGCTTGTGTGCCAGTTGTGAGCGTGCCATCTGTGCCAGTCCTGAGCGTGCCATCTCTCTCACAAATAGTGGGCCATAGAAAGCCTATTTAAATATTTTTTTGGTTTTATAAATTCTCCCAGAAAAAAAGGGAGATTAATATTGGCCTCTGGGCTTCTGTGCCAGTTGTGAGCGTGCCATCTGTGCCAGTCCTGAGCGTGCCATCTCTCTCACAAATAGTGGGCCATAGAAAGCCTATTTAAATATTTTTTTGGTTTTATAAATTCTCCCAGAAAAAAAGGGAGATTAATATTGGCCTCTGGGCTTCTGTGCCAGTCCTGAGCGTGCCATCTGTGCCAGTCCTGAGCGTCCCATCTCTCTCACAAATAGTGGGCCATAGAAAGCCTATTTTATTTTTTTTTTGGGTTTCAGAAATTCTCCCTGGAAAAAAAAAGGGAGATTAATATTGCCCTTTGGGCTTGTGTGCCAGTACTAAGCGTTCCATCTCTCTCTCTCTCTCAGTCAGTGGGCCATAGAACGCATATTTTTGGTTTTATTTGTTTTCTAAATTCTCCCTGAAAAAATCATTTTATTTTATTTGGTTTCTAAATTCTTCCTGATAAAATCATATTTTTTTTATTATTTTTATTTCTAAAGTCTCCCTGAAAAAAAAAAAAAAAAAAAACAACCAAAAAAACAGTGGGAGATTAATATTGGCCTTTCTGCTTGTGTGCCAGTCTTGACTCCTGGGTGTGCCATCTCTCTCTCTCTCTCTCTCTCTCTCTCTCTCTCTCTCTCTCTCTCTCCAATTGTGGTCCATAGAAAGCCTATATTTTTTTTCCTTGATTTGGGTTCTAAAATCTACCAGAGAAAATAACTACATCAATCATTGGTAGAAAAATATTGGCCTCTGGGTTTGTGTGCCACTCCTGACTCCTGTGTGCGTCATCTCTCAGTCAGTGGGCCATAGAACGCCTATTTTTGGTTTTATTTGTTTTCTAAATTCTCCCTGAAAAAATCATTTTATTTTATTTGGTTTCTAAATTCTTCCTGATAAAATCATATTTTTTTTATTATTTTTTTTTCTAAAGTCTCCCTGAAAAAAAAAAAAAAAAACAGTGGGAGATTAATATTGGCCTTTCTGCTTGTGTGCCAGTCTTGACTCCTGGGTGCGTCATCTCTCAGTCAGTGGGCCATAGAACGCCTATTTTTGGTTTTATTTGTTTTATAAATTCTCCCTGAAAAAATCATTTTATTTTATTTGGTTTCTAAATTCTTCCTGATAAAATCATATTTTTTTTATTATTTTTTTTTCTAAAGTCTCCCTGAAAAAAAAAAAAAAAAAACAACCAAAAAAAACAGTGGGAGATTAATATTGGCCTTTCTGCTTGTGTGCCAGTCTTGACTCCTGGGTGCGTCATCTCTCAGTCAGTGGGCCATAGAACGCCTATTTTTGGTTTTATTTGTTTTCTAAATTCTCCCTGAAAAAATCATTTTATTTTATTTGGTTTCTAAATTCTTCCTGATAAAATCATATTTTTTTTATTATTTTTTTTTCTAAAGTCTCCCTGAAAAAAAAAAAAAAAAACAGTGGGAGATTAATATTGGCCTTTCTGCTTGTGTGCCAGTCTTGACTCCTGGGTGCGTCATCTCTCAGTCAGTGGGCCATAGAACGCCTATTTTTGGTTTTATTTGTTTTATAAATTCTCCCTGAAAAAATCATTTTATTTTATTTGGTTTCTAAATTCTTCCTGATAAAATCATATTTTTTTTATTATTTTTTTTTCTAAAGTCTCCCTGAAAAAAAAAAAAAAAAAACAACCAAAAAAAACAGTGGGAGATTAATATTGGCCTTTCTGCTTGTGTGCCAGTCTTGACTCCTGGGTGCGTCATCTCTCAGTCAGTGGGCCATAGAACGCCTATTTTTGGTTTTATTTGTTTTCTAAATTCTCCCTGAAAAAATCATTTTATTTTATTTGGTTTCTAAATTCTTCCTGATAAAATCATATTTTTTTTATTATTTTTTTTTCTAAAGTCTCCCTGAAAAAAAAAAAAAAAAAAACAACCAAAAAAAACAGTGGGAGATTAATATTGGCCTTTCTGCTTGTGTGCCAGTCTTGACTCCTGGGTGCGTCATCTCTCAGTCAGTGGGCCATAGAACGCCTATTTTTGGTTTTATTTGTTTTCTAAATTCTCCCTGAAAAAATCATTTTATTTTATTTGGTTTCTAAATTCTTCCTGATAAAATCATATTTTTTTTATTATTTTTTTTTCTAAAGTCTCCCTGAAAAAAAAAAAAAAAAAAACAACCAAAAAAAACAGTGGGAGATTAATATTGGCCTTTCTGCTTGTGTGCCAGTCTTGACTCCTGGGTGTGCCATCTCTCTCTCTCTCTCTCTCCAATTGTGGTCCATAGAAAGCCTACATTTTTTTTCCTTGATTTGGGTTCCAAAATCTACCAGAGAAAATAACTCCATCAATCATTGGTAGAAAAATATTGGCCTCTGGGCTTGTGTGCCACTCCTGATTCCTGTGTGCGTCATCTCTCACTCAGTGGCCCATAGAAAGCATATAGTTTGTTACATTTGTTTTCTAAATTCTCCCTGCAAAAATCTATTTTTTTTTTTTGGGGGGGTTTCTAAAGTGTTCCTGAAAAAAATAAAAATAAAAAAAAAATAATAGTGTGACATTAATATTAACATTTGTGCTTCAGTGACAGTCCTGCGTGTGGGGCATCTCTCTAATTTGCAGCCACCAAAAAAAGAGTGTGTAACATTGGGCCTGATTTTCGCTGTGGTCTCACCAACCTGTAAAGGGGTAGCTAAATCATACAGAAGTTATAGCTCACCGTGTAAGTTGTGTGACTGCAACAAATAACGTTAGTTTGGTTACGTTTTTAAAACAATGAGGAAGTCTAGTGGAAGAGGTCGTGGCCGGGGGCGTTCATTGTCAGCTGGTAATGAGGGTAGTGGTAGTGGTGGAGCATCAGGTGGTCGTGGGGGAAAAAATATTGCACCTAAGTCTGGAGCTGTGGAGCCAGGTTCGTCGTCCGGCTACACAAGGCCTCGAACGCTCCCTTTTCTGGGATTAGGAAAACCGCTTTTAAAGCCGGAGCAGCAAGAGCAAGTTTTGGCTTATCTTGCTGACTCAGCCTCTAGCTCTTTTGCCTCATCTCGTGAAACTGGTAAAAGTAAAAGCAGCGCGTCGTTAGTGGATGTTCACGGTCAGGGACAAGTCACTTCCTTGTCCTCTTCAGCAAAAACAACAACAGAGAAGAATGCAGCAGGCGACACAACGGGTTACTCCATGGAGCTCTTTACACATACCGTCCCTGGCTTAGAAAGTGAAGCAGTTAACAGTCCATGCCCATTACAAATTGAATCTGACATGGAGTGCACTGACGCACAGCCACAGCCAGACTACTATGCTGGTCCTTTGACTCAGACCACAACATTGCCCTCGCAGGGTGCTGATCAAGAATCAGACCCTGATGAGACTATGTTGCCCCATCACGAACGCTATACCACCGAACGACACGGTGACACAGACGAAGTTGCGCAGGAGGTACAAGAAGAGTTATTAGATGACCCAGTTCTTGACCCCGATTGGCAGCCATTGGGGGAACAGGGTGCAGGCGGCAGCAGTTCTGAAGCAGAGGAGGAGGAGGGGCCGCAGCAGGCATCAACATCGCCACAGGTTCCATCTGCCGGGCCCGTATCTTGCCCAAAACGCGTGGCAAAGCCAAAACCTGGTGGAGGACAGCGTGGCCATCCGGTTAAAGCTCAGTCTGCAATGCCTGAAAAGGTATCCGATGCTAGAAAGAGTGCAGTCTGGCATTTTTTTAAACAACATCCAATTGATCAGCGCAAAGTCATCTGTCAAAAATGTTCTACTTCCTTAAGCAGAGGTCAGAATCTGAAAAGTCTCAATACTAGTTGCATGCATAGACATTTAACCACCATGCATTTGAAAGCTTGGACTAACTACCAAACGTCCCTTAAGGTTGTTGCACCCTCGGCCAATGAAGCTAGTCATCAACGCAACATCCCTTCCGGCAGTGTAGGACCACCATTTAGCGCACCACCTGCTGTATCTGTGCAGGTATCTTTGCCAGGCCAAAGCAGTCAGGGTCAGGGAATCACCAGTTTCGTAGTAGGAAACACTGCATCTAGGGCACCGGCGGCAACAATACCATCTCCCACCGTCTCTCAGTCTGCCATGTCCACCGGCACCCCCGCTAGTTCCACGATCTCCAGCTCTCCAGTCCAGCTCACCCTACATGAGACTATGGTTAGAAAAAGGAAATACTTAGCCTCGCATCCGCGTACACAGGGTTTGAACGCCCACATAGCTAGACTAATCTCGTTAGAGATGATGCCCTACCGGTTAGTTGAAAGCGAAGCTTTCAAAGACCTGATGGACTACGCTGTACCACGCTACGAGCTACCCAGTCGACACTTTTTTTCCAGAAAAGCCATCCCAGCCCTCCACCAGCATGTTAAAGAGCGCATCGTCCATGCACTCAGGCAATCTGTGAGCACAAAGGTGCACCTGACAACAGATGCATGGACCAGTAGGCATGGCCAGGGACGTTACGTGTCCATCACGGCACACTGGGTAAATGTGGTGGATTCAGGGTCCACAGGGGACAGCAAGTTTGGGACAGTTCTGCCTAGCCCACGGTCTAGTAAACAGTTGTCTGTAGCCGTTCGCACCCCCTCCTCCTCCTCCTCCTCGTCCTCCTGCAGAAGCAAGAGCTCGTCCACAGACCGCAGTCGCACAAACACTCCATCCGCACCTGCCACTGTTGCACACCAGGTCTCCCATTATGGGGCAGCTACTGGCATACGTCAGCAGGCTGTATTGGCTATGAAGTGTTTGGGCGACAATAGACACACCGCGGAAGTTCTGTCCGAGTTCTTGCAGCAAGAAACGCAGTCGTGGCTGGGCACTGTAGATCTTGAGGCAGGCAAGGTAGTGAGTGATAACGGAAGGAATTTCATGGCTGCCATCTCCCTTTCCCAACTGAAACACATTCCTTGCCTGGCTCACACCTTAAACCTGGTGGTGCAGTGCTTCCTGAAAAGTTATCCGGGGTTATCCGACCTGCTCCTCAAAGTGCGTGGACTTTGCGCACATATCCGCCGTTCGCCTGTACACTCCAGCCGTATGCAGACCTATCAGCGTTCTTTGAACCTTCCCCAGCATCGCCTAATCATAGACGTTGCAACAAGGTGGAACTCAACACTGCACATGCTTCAGAGACTGTGCGAACAGAGGCGGGCTGTTATGTTTTTGTGGGAGGATACACATACACGGGCAGGCAGTAGGATGGCAGACATGGAGTTGTCAGGTGTGCAGTGGTCGAAGATTCAAGACATGTGTCAAGTCCTTCAGTGTTTTGAGGAATGCACACGGCTGGTTAGTGCAGACAACGCCATAATAAGCATGAGCATCCCCCTAATGCGTCTGCTGATGCAAAGTTTGACGCACATAAAGGATCAGGCGTCTGCACCAGAGGAAGAGGAAAGCCTTGATGACAGTCAGCGATTGTCTGGTCAGGGCAGTGTACATGACGAGGTACCGGGCGAAGAGGAGGTGGAGGATGAGGAGGATGATGGGGATGAGTATATTTTTAATGAGGAAGCTTTCCCGGGGGCACGGGAAATTGGTGGCGTGGCAAGGCCGGGTTCTGGTTTTTTGAGGGACACAAGTGACGTAGATTTGCCTGCAACTGCCCCTCAACCAAGCACAACCGCAGATTTGACAACGGGAACTTTGGCCCACATGGCGGATTATGCCTTGCGTATCCTCAAAAGGGACACACGCATTACAAAAATGATGAACGATGACGATTACTGGTTGGCCTGCCTCCTTGATCCTCGCTATAAAGGCAAATTGCAAAATATTATGCCACATGAGAACTTGGAACTAATATTAGCAACAAAACAATCAACTCTTGTTGACCGTTTGCTTCTGGCATTCCCTGCACACAGCGCCCGTGATCGTTCTCACACGAGCTCCAGGGGCCAGCAGACCAGAGGTGTTAGAGGGGCAGAAATCAGAAGTGGCGTTGGACAGAGGGGTTTTCTGACCAGGTTGTGGAGTGATTTTTCTATGACCGCAGACAGGACAGGTACTGCAGCATCAATTCAAAGTGACAGGAGACAACATTTGTCCAGTATGGTTACAAACTATTTTTCATCCCTTATCGACGTTCTCCCTCAACCGTCATTCCCATTTGATTACTGGGCATCCAAATTAGACACCTGGCCAGAATTGGCAGAATATGCATTGCAGGAGCTTGCTTGCCCGGCAGCTAGTGTCCTATCAGAAAGAGTATTCAGTGCTGCAGGTTCAATACTAACAGAAAAAAGGACTCGTCTGGCTACCCAAAATGTAGATGATCTAACCTTCATTAAAATGAACCACAACTGGATTTCAAAATCTTTTGCCCCACCCTGCCCGGCTGACACCTAGCTTTCCTATGAAAAGGTCTTGCCTGTGGACTATTCTGAATGACTTTTCCAATCTCGTAATTTTCTTCACCTGATTGTCCAGCATACGACATGTTTCCACCTCACGAAATGGCCAAACTCCCCACACGGGGCCGTGCTATCGCCACTTTGCGCTTGGACCCTTGAGAGTGCTGTTTGTCTGAAGAGGTGGGTGTGGCCGCTTTTGGTCGACGGCACTGCCACTGGGTCCCTCATAGTACAATAAAGTGTCTCTGGCGGTGGTGGTGCGCACCCAACGTCAGACACACCGTTGTAATATGAGGGGCCCTGTGCCTGTACCGCCGGCCACAAGACAGTTCCCCCCCCCAGCTCAAACAGTGCTCTACCACTAGCAAAATTATCTCTCACAGCTTCACCAATGTGTAGTCTAGCCGCTGACATCCTTCAATGCCTGGCACTGACAATACCATTGTTTTGACATTTTTGTTATGTTAGGCCTTCGAAGCCTGTCTGCGGTCCCTTCTTTCTACAACTACTACACTGACCAGGCCACTGCTGGCCGTGTTACCCTGGAACCAATTTAAAAGTGCCTACAGTCAGCCCAATTTTGTTATGTTAGGCCTTCGAAGACTGTCTGCCGTCACTCCTTCCACTAGACTTCCACTGACCATACACTGCTGCCCATGTACCCCTGGAACCAATTTAAAGTGCCTACAGCCAGCCCAATTTTGTTATGTTAGGCCTTCGAAGCCTGTCTGCGGTCACTCCTTCCACTAGACTTCCACTGACCAGACCACTGCTGCCCGTGTACCCCTGGAACCAATTTAAAAGTGCCTACAGCCATGTGTTATTATTTTAGGCCTTCGATGCCTGTCTGCGGTCACTCCTTCCACTAGGCCTCCACTGACCACACCACTGCTGCCCGTGTACCCCTGGAACCAATTTAAAATTGCCTACAGCCATGTGTTATTATTTTAGGCCTTCGATGCCTGTCTGCGGTCACTCCTTCCACTAGGCCTCCACTGACCACACCACTGCTGCCCGTGTACCCCTGGAACCAATTTAAAATTGCCTACAGCCAGCCCAATTTTTTTATTTTAGGCCTTCGATGCCTGTCTGCGGTCCATTCTTTCAACTACTACTACACTGACCAGGTCACTGCTGCCCGTGTACCCCTGGAACCAATTTAAAATTGCCTACAGCCAGCCCAATTTTTTTATTTTAGGCCTTCGATGCCTGTCTGCGGTCCATTCTTTCAACTACTACTACACTGACCAGGTCACTGCTGCCCGTGTACCCCTGGAACCAATTTAAAATTGCCTACAGCCATGTGTTATTATTTTAGGCCTTCGATGCCTGTCTGCGGTCACTCCTTCCACTAGGCCTCCACTGACCACACCACTGCTGTCCGTGTACCCCTGGAACCAATTTAAAATTGCCTACAGCCATGTGTTATTATTTTAGGCCTTCGATGCCTGTCTGCGGTCACTCCTTCCACTAGGCCTCCACTGACCACACCACTGCTGTCCGTGTACCCCTGGAACCAATTTAAAATTGCCTACAGCCATGTGTTATTATTTTAGGCCTTCGATGCCTGTCTGCGGTCACTCCTTCCACTAGACTTCCACTGACCAGACCACTGCTGCCCGTGTACCCCTGGAACCAATTTAAAAGTGCCTACAGCCAGCCCAAGTTTGTTATGTTAGGCCTTCGATGCCTGTCTGCGGTCCATTCTTTCAACTACTACTACACTGACCAGGTCACTGCTGCCCGTGTACCCCTGGAACCAATTTAAAATTGCCTACAGCCAGCCCAATTTTTTTATTTTAGGCCTTCGATGCCTGTCTGCGGTCCATTCTTTCAACTACTACTACACTGACCAGGTCACTGCTGCCCGTGTACCCCTGGAACCAATTTAAAATTGCCTACAGCCATGTGTTATTATTTTAGGCCTTCGATGCCTGTCTGCGGTCACTCCTTCCACTAGGCCTCCACTGACCACACCACTGCTGCCCGTGTACCCCTGGAACCAATTTAAAATTGCCTACAGCCAGCCCAATTTTTTTATTTTAGGCCTTCGATGCCTGTCTGCGGTCACTCCTTCCACTAGGCCTCCACTGACCACACCACTGCTGCCCGTGTACCCCTGGAACCAATTTAAAATTGCCTACAGCCAGCCCAATTTTTTTATTTTAGGCCTTCGATGCCTGTCTGCGGTCCATTCTTTCAACTACTACTACACTGACCAGGTCACTGCTGCCCGTGTACCCCTGGAACCAATTTAAAATTGCCTACAGCCAGCCCAATTTTTTTATTTTAGGCCTTCGATGCCTGTCTGCGGTCCATTCTTTCAACTACTACTACACTGACCAGGTCACTGCTGCCCGTGTACCCCTGGAACCAATTTAAAATTGCCTACAGCCATGTGTTATTATTTTAGGCCTTCGATGCCTGTCTGCGGTCACTCCTTCCACTAGGCCTCCACTGACCACACCACTGCTGTCCGTGTACCCCTGGAACCAATTTAAAATTGCCTACAGCCATGTGTTATTATTTTAGGCCTTCGATGCCTGTCTGCGGTCACTCCTTCCACTAGGCCTCCACTGACCACACCACTGCTGTCCGTGTACCCCTGGAACCAATTTAAAATTGCCTACAGCCATGTGTTATTATTTTAGGCCTTCGATGCCTGTCTGCGGTCCATTCTTTCAACTACTACTACACTGACCAGGGCACTGCTGGCCGTGTACCCCTGGAACCAACATCAGAAAATATAAAAATAAGTATTTTGCTTATAAAAAAGAAAATACTGGTGAGATATCAAATGCAGACATTTTAACATTAAAAACAAACACACAACTCTAATCTGGTACAGTACTAAAAATGGCCACCAGCTACAATTACTTTCTCCTGCAAGTAGTTAACTGAAAGTTTTTTTAAATTGAAAACACACATATGGCATCCACCGAGTGTTGTCCTGTCGCGTCTTCTTTATATTATTGCCGAGAAGATGCAAAATAATGAAAATAATAAAATCATTAATTACCAAAATAATAGAGAAAGTCAACACCACATTGCAAATAAACATTCATTCCAAATAAAGAAGCAGGGCGCGTCCGAGGGTGAGTATATACCTAATAAGAATATAATCACCCTCGGACGCGCAATGCTTATTTCCAACAGCCTTCCTTCCTAAGAATCAGCCCTTCCGTCGTGTAGAGAGACGTTGTGTTACACTCCAAGGTGTTCCCCAGGTTGCCTTTCCTGAGCTTCGATCTTCCGGCTCTCGTTTAGTAGTTCTTGGAAACTACTCTGCATTAGGCCTTCAAATTGGGTATGGGGTGTAGAGAGATGGTGTGTTCCACTCCAAGGTGTTCCCCAGGTTGCCTTTCCTGAGCTTCGATCTTCCGGCTCTCGTTTAGTAGTTGTTGGAAACTACGCTGCATTAGGCCTTCAAATTGGGTATGGGGTGTAGCGAGAGGGTGTGTTACACTCCAAGGTGTTCCCCAGGTTGCCTTTCCTGAGCTTCGATCTTCCGGCTCTCGTTTAGTAGTTCTTGGAAACTACACTGCATTAGGCCTTCAAATTGGGTATGGGGTGTAGAGAGAGGGTGTGTTACACTCCAAGGTGTTCCCCAGGTTGCCTTTCCTGAGCTTCGATCTTCCGGCTCTCGTTTAGTAGTTGTTGGAAACTACGCTGCATTAGGCCTTCAAATTGGGTATGGGGTGTAGCGAGAGGGTGTGTTACACTCCAAGGTGTTCCCCAGGTTGCCTTTCCTGAGCTTCGATCTTCCGGCTCTCGTTTAGTAGTTCTTGGAAACTACACTGCATTAGGCCTTCAAATTGGGTATGGGGTGTAGAGAGAGGGTGTGTTACACTCTAAGGTGTTCCCCAGGTTTCCTTGCCATTGCTTCGGTCTTCCGACTCTCGTTTAGTAGTTGTAGAAAAGTACACTGCATTAGGCCATACAAAATGGGTATGGGGTGGAGAGAGATGGTGTGTTACACTCCAAGGTGTTCCCCAGGTTGCCTTTCCTGAGCTTCTATCTTCAGGCTCTCATTAAATTGTGGTTAAATGGAACAACTGCATTTGGCGTACTAGTTGGTTTGGGGCCTACTATCGGTGTCTGCCACTCCTTGCTGTTCTCCTCCACTGAACAAAGCTGTGCCGCCTGTTTACTACGGTTGCCAATTTTGAACTGCATTTCGACTACTTACTGATTTGGCCCTACTCTCTGTGTCAGCCTCTCATTCCAGTTGTCCTCCACTGCAATGCCCCCTGGTTATTCCTGTGTTACCAATTTTGAACTGCATTTAGCCCACTTTCTTCTTTGGGCCTATATCTGTGTTTCCACTTCATCGTGCCCATTGCCCAGCCAGTGATAGATGAGTCTGCTGGTACATTGACCCATAACGCAACATTCCCCGTGCACGCTACACAACAACATTGTGACCCTGCTGAAAGTCAGGTTGCTCTTCCCGCATACCATACCACCTTACACGGGGACAAAGAGGAAGGTGCAGATGAAAGTGCAGGTTCCTTCATCAGGTGGGGGGAGGAATACTAGTTGGCGACGTCACTGGCACAGGGCCTCTCATAGTACGCAAAAGTGTTGCTGCCGGTGGGAGGCGCCCCCGCCGTGCAAACACACCGCTGTACTTTGAGGGGCCCTGTGCCAGTGCCAATGCCAACGAGTGGGCCCCCCCTGCTTGCTCAGGTTCACAGCACTTGCAAAGTTGAAATACTTACCTCTCCCTGCTCCACTGCCGTGACGTGGTCCAGATTTCCTGGGCCCACTAATTACTTGAACCAGCCCTACCCCCCACAACTTTAGCCAAATGACCCCCAATTTCAAATGCCTTCCAATTATTATAAGGTAAATTACGCTTGACAAGCTTCATTAAGAAGAATGGATGGTTTTGACATTAAAATGGCCACTCTAGGTGTTTTCCTGGCCCCCACTCACTGCCGACTATGCTGCCCCATTGACTTGCATTGGGTTTCGTGTTTCGGTCGATCCCGACTTTACGTCATAATCGGCCGATTTCACTCGACCCGACTTTGGACATAGTCGGGTTTCGCAAAACCCGGCTCGACTCTAAAAAGGTCAAGGTCGCTCAACTCTAGTCACCATATTTATACTCTAGGGTAGCCATGTAATTATGTGCATCCAATGACGTTCCCTAAGAAAAACGTACCCAATACCAATACCCCCCCCCCCAAATAATGAAAGGAATATAAAAAAATAAAAAAAAACTGCAAAAACTCAAAATGAAAAAATGAAAAAAATGAACATAGCAAAAAAACACAAAATTATTGTTTGCCAGCAGACAAAGTCGCTTAAGAGGGAATAATTCAAAGTCACACCCCAATGGGTAAAAATACCAATGTCTCGTTTATCCAAAAAATATCAGCGGGCCACTCCATCCTATAATTATACTTTAAGAAAAACATATAGTTCTACAGGTCCAAAAGTTTCTCAAAAGTCCAATGCCTCCCAAATGTATTATGTTCTCAATAGGACAGTGGCCCACATAAGCACAGCGACATCCCAGCAAAAAACAGGGGACCACCAGAGCAGGTTAAAAAACTGTCCAAAAACACCCCATAGTTCAATGCTGCATCAGACGCTTCTACTCATCTGCGTTCCAGAAGCGCTGTGGGTGGTTATACGATCATCCAGCTCCGTTAGACTCCTGCCGGGATATCCTCCCTATTCAGCCTGACACGTTTCCCCCCCGTGACAATCCTGGGGGTTCATCAGGGGAAATGGATCAATGCCACAGAGATATAAAGGTGCAAGAGCACCGTACATACCGTTGCCGTCTTATATACTAGTCCTTCTCCTCCACGTGGAGACAAAACAAGCCCCCTAGGCGCGCACCCGGAAGTACGTCACTGGAGCGCACCAGCGTTCCAGACGCCTGGCGTGACGTCCTCAAAAGAGCGGTGTTCATTAGGGCACACCGCACATACGTGCCTGTCCGACGCCCGCCCAGCACAAAGTTCAGGGCGGCGCGCACACTACGAAAATCGCGTCTTAATACTACGCATGTGTAAATACAAAATGCTATCACAGCGCTCATATAGCGCACCCGGAAGTGCGTCACTGGAGCGCATCAGTGTTCCAGACGCCTAACTTATAATACTCAATACAAGGATGCACCTATCAGGGGAATCTCCCTCAGCCCTTAGAGCACACAGCGCATGTGTACAGATCCAAAACCCGCCCAATACAAATCCAGGGCGGCGCGCACTCTACGGGAACTACATATTCATACTGCGCATGCGTCAGTTCAAAATAATCGCAAAATGCACATACAAGAGACGCTGGACAGGAGGGCGGTATCAGAGAAGAAGGATTTGCATAGCATCAACCATGGAACTATGCACACGCCCCCTAGCACACATTCGAGACATATATAGTACAAAAATAAAATAATCGCACCGGTGAATAGTCCGATACAAACGCCGGAGCCTGCAAACAATCAAAGACCCAGCAAACCATTTTATGTATCATATACCGAAAGAACCTCATAGAAATATCCACCCCCTCTAAACAAATATAGAGGTATACTCAACAGGCACCCATCGGATACCAACCACAACGGCATACACAGACACTCAGAAAAAACATAATAGAATGAAAAAACAAAAAAGAACAAACTAAAATGGCAAACAATAATTTTGTGTTTTTTTGCTATGTTCATTTATTTCATTTTTTCATTTTGAGTTTTTGCAGTTTTTTTTTATTTTTTATATTCCTTTCATTTTTTTTTGGGGGGGGGATATTGGTATTGGGTACGTTTTTCTTAGGGAACGTCATTGGATGTACATATTATAGGGCTACCCTAGAGTATAAATATGGTGACTTGCTGATATATTTTTTGGATAAATGAGGCATTCGTGTTATTCGTACCCATCTGATATTTTCTATCGTCCCCCTGTTAGGGACTTCTTTTTTTTGTTTTGTTTTTTGCTATGTTCATTTTTTTTTATTTTTTCTATTCTAATTTGTGTATTATTTTGATTTTTTGTATTTTTTTTTCATTTTTTCTGGAGTAGCGGTATCTGGTACGTCTTTTCTAGGGAATATAGGGTGTATTTAGGGCTTTTAGGGCCAGTCGTCGAGGCGCCTACCGCAGTAACTTAAGGTGCCAACCTCCGCTGTCAGGTAGGGGCCAGCAATAGGGCACCTGACAGGGTAAGTTAGTTCATATTTGGCTTTCATGAGCTGCATTTTTTTTAAAGAATACCTATGTTTTATACATTGGAACAAACAGTTTTTAGCTTTAATTATTAAAAGTTAAATTTTAAAGATCCTTGTTGTGTTTGGTTTTTTGGTTTGTTTCTAGGATCCTGAAACTATTTGTTTAGTGGTTCTTTTTTTTTTGGTTATTTTGTGGTTGGTATGGCAGGTTTCTTGTCAGGACCCCTAGATGCGAATAGATGGTTGGATGAGGCGAGGGAGGCTTTCTCGGATGTTGAAGGTTCAGGGAGAACAGCGGCTACCCCCACCTTGAAAAATTTGTTTTCAGACCTCCTTAATGCATATAAAAATAATATAAAATCTTGGTGGGAGGTATAATCTCTTGAAAATTATATAAAAAATAAGATTATACCATTTGGCTTGAGGATCCATTTGGTACCAGTGCCCAGGTATGCATCCCCTACATTACTAAAAAGGTGGGAGGAGGAATCCATCTCGTCATCTATAAGGTTCATGCAAATCTTAGTTGATGAGGAGAGAAAAACGTTTGAAGGAATTAATTGAAAAAACTTTGAAATTTAAAACTGACCCCGATTTTGTGACTAGGGAGGAATCCTTAAAAATATCAGTAGATAGGTTCCATCTTGAGATCAAGGACAGAAAACATAAACGTTTTTTAAAGGATAGTGCCGAATTTAAAGAAAAACGGGCTTATCCTGCTTTGCAAATAACATCAATAACTAATACTGAGATATCATCTTCAGATATTGAATCTTCTGACGTAGATTCAGCCCTAAGGGATTTCTTACCTAGACAACAGTCTAGAACATAACGATGAGGGAAAAGGGGTCGGAGATGGCAGAATCGCAGTATAGAACGGGGTTATCCCTCTGCCTCCTCCTCATCCTCTTTTTTAGAGGATCGAGGGACCCTCTCCTATTATTTGAGAAACCGGAATCCTCTAAGTCAACCAAGATAGAGACTGTTGTGGACAAATACCACATTATGAACCCTCTCCTCATATGTCTTGTCACCTATGGAAAATAGGGTTCTATCATTAGGTCTCAGTTTTGTTCCAACTACCAGATTTGACCCTTTCAATTGGATTAAGGACCTTAATTTGTTTACCAAGAAATTGAAGTGGAAGCTTTTTTTTCAAAAAAACAATGCACTAAAATGTCAACAGCTGGGCATTTGATATGATGACCTTGCTGATTTGGAGACACTGGAGGGTTTGGCTGAGGAGGGGTCTAGATGGCCGGGTGAAGGCCCCTTTTCAGAATTGAAGCCTGTCAGCAAAAGGATGCCCCCTCCAGGTGACTATGGCAGCATTTATAATTTTTCAAAAACTGGTAACAGAGGAGTTAAATAAGATTGATCCTTCCCTTGACTCTGCCTATCCCAATTTATCTCTTATGGAGAGGAGGGCGCATGAAACCTTTAAGAATAATCACTCTATTGTGATTAAGCCCTCGGATAAGGGCGGCAATATTGTCGTGATGGACTGTTGTGGATATGTGGATATGTGCTCTGCTATAGTTTCGGATGTGGACTCCTATGAGGTTCTTAGACGTGATCCAACTAAGGAATATTTACAGGAACTCTCAGGTATTTTAACATCAGCATTACAATGAAGATTGATTTCCAAAAGTGAATTTGACTTCCTTTTGCCTAAGTTTCCAACTACAGCTACGTTCTATGCATTACCGAAGGTGCATAAGGGTGTTACCCATCTTAAGGGACGCCCTATTGTGTCAGGTGTGGGTGCCCTTGCACAGAACTGCAGCATTTATTTGGACAAATTGCTTCGTACTTTTGTGTTTGCCCTACCCTCATACATCAAGGATACGGGTGACCTCCTTACTAAATTAGAAGGCATTACAATCGATTCGGATACGACCATTGCCTCAATAGACGTTGAAGCGCTGTATAGCGGCATCAGACACCAGGACGGCCTGAGAGCTGTCAAGTTCTATTTGAGTAGTAGGGAGGTTCACTTGGGACCACACAATGAGTTCCTGACCGAGTTATTGAGTTTTGTTTTGCAGCATAATTTTTTTCTCTTTAATGAAAAATTTTACCACCAGCTCAGGGGCACAGCAATGGGGAGCCCTTGTGCCCCCACAGATGCTAATTTGCTCCTGGGCTGGTGGGAGGACATTTTTGTTTTTCGGGATGAGGATGATGTCTGGGGCCCCAGGATTATTTTCTGGGGCAGATATATAGATGATATTCTGGTTTTTTGGAAAGGTGGGACAGAATCCTTCATTGAGTTCATGCGGTACCTCAATAGTAATATTGAGGGCCTTAAATTTACATATGAGATTGGAGAGGATAAAATTACTTTCCTAGACGTCCTCATCTCGAGACAGAGTGATGGCCTCCTCAGCACTACCATTTTTCGGAAGCCAACGGCCACAAATAGCTTGCTGAGGTGGGAAAGCTACCATCCATGTCCTCTAAAAAGGTGTATCCCCAAGGGACAATTTTGTAGATTGCAGAGAAATTGTTCCAGGATGGGGGATTTTGAAACAAGGTCTTTGGACCTAAAGCAACGTTTTGAAGATAGGGGATACCCTAGGGATGTTATTGATTCCGCATATCATGCTGCATACAAGGCCAATCGTGCCTCTCTGTTGATTCCAAGGAAAAGAGAAGACATTGTCTCCGTTACACGTTTTATTGGTATCTATGATGACCAGTCGGGTAGGGAATACCAAATCTTGAGGAAGTACTGGCAGATTTTAAGATCGGATCCGGACATTGGGGGGCACATATCCCTATATCCCTCAGTCATGTATAGGAGGGGAAAATCAATAAAAGACATGGTTGTTCACAGTCATTATACACCTCCAAAAAAACATGGAACTTGGCTGGAGAATATGTCCCTTGGGACTTTCAGATGTGGACATTGTTCATCTTGTAAGCTTGTACTACCGTCTAAGACCTTCATTAGCTCTGCTACTGGAAGATCTTTTCAGATGAGACACTTTGCAAACTGCAGGACCGTGGGAGTGGTCTATGTTTGTACTTGCTCCTGCCCAAAAGACTATGTGGGTAAGAACAAGCGAGAACTCCGTGTACGTGTGGGAGAACATCTGGGGGATATCAGACATAAGAGGGATACCCCGGTGGCACGACATGTGAACGATATACACGGGGGGGATCCCGCCTCCTTGGCCTTTAAGGTTATTGAGGTGATTTCCCCCTCACCTAGATTGGGAGACTGGGACAGGAGAATATTACAACGGGAAACGAGATGGATTTATCTGTTGAGGTCGGTGAGTGTCATGATCCCAATGGCAGGTGATCACTAAGGACAAGCACAGATACAAACAAGCTCTAGGGCGATGGAACCTGAGCTGACCGTGACCCTGAACCTAACACACAAATAAAAGTAGCCGGGGAACGTGCCTACGATGATCCTAGACGTCTCGCTCCAGCCGAAGATCTAACTTCCCCTATTAGAAGAAACACAGACCTCTCTTGCCTCCAGAGAAACACCCCACAGAAATAGCAGCCCCCCACATATAATGACGGTGAAATGAGAGGAAAGCACATACGCAGTATGAAAACAGTTTCAGCAAAATGAGACCCGCTAAAGCTAGATAGCAGAGGATACAAAAGTGATCTGCGCGGTCAGCGAAAAACCCTTCAAAAAACCATCCTGAAATTACTTGAACTCATGTGCCAACTCATGGTACATGAGGAGCAATTTCAGCCCACTAGAGCAACCAGCAGCAAAGAATCAAATATCTGCAGGCTGGACTAAAAACCAAATAAAGCAAAACACCAAAACAGGAAAATCCAAACTTAGCTTGACCAGAAGGTTCTAGGAGCAGGGAGCAGAGGTAACAAGACACACTGGATACATTGATAACCGGCGAGGAAATGCCAGCAAAGCCAGGTTAAATAGGAAACTCCCATATCCTGATGGAACAGGTGGAACCCAGAGACCCAGGAAAGACAAGTCACCCAGTACCATCAGTAACCACCAGAGGGAGCCCAAAAACAGAACTCACAACAGTACCCCCCCCTTGAGGAGGGGTCACCGAACCCTCACGAGAACCACCAGGGCAACCAGGATGAGCCCTATGAAAAGCGCGAACCAAATCATCAGCATGAACATCCGAGGCAACCACCCAAGAATTATCCTCCTGACCATAACCCTTCCACTTGACCAAATACTGGAGTTTCCGTCTGGAAACACGAGAATCCAAGATCTTCTCCACAACATACTCCAATTCTCCCTCCACCAGCACTGGAGCAGGAGGCTCAAGCGAAGGAACAACAGGTACCTCATACTTCCGCAACAACGACCGATGGAACACATTATGAATAGCAAACGATGCCGGGAGATCCAAACGAAACGACACAGGGTTAAGAATTTCCAAGATCCTATAGGGACCGATGAACCGAGGCTTGAACTTAGGAGAAGAGACCTTCATAGGAACAAAACGAGAAGACAACCACACCAAGTCCCCAACAAGAAGTCGAGGACCCACGCGGCGACGGCGATTAGCAAACTGCTGAGCCTTCTCCTGGGACAACCTCAAATTGTCCACCACATGACTCCAAATCCGATGCAACCTATCCACCACCATGTCCACTCCAGGACAATCAGAAGGTTCCACCTGACCAGAGGAAAAACGAGGATGAAACCCCGAATTACAAAAGAAAGGAGAAACCAAGGTAGCAGAACTAGCCCGATTATTAAGGGCAAACTCGGCCAGCGGCAAAAAGGTAACCCAGTCATCCTGATCAGCAGAAACAAAACACCTTAAATAAGTTTCCAAGGTCTGATTAGTTCGTTCAGTCTGGCCATTCGTCTGAGGATGGAATGCAGACGAAAAGGACAAATCAATGCCCATCTTAGCACAGAACATCCGCCAAAATCTAGACACAAACTGGGATCCCCTGTCAGAAACGATGTTCTCAGGAATCCCATGCAAACGAACCACATTCTGAAAAAACAGAGGGACCAACTCAGAGGAGGAAGGCAACTTAGGCAAGGGTACCAGATGAACCATTTTAGAAAAGCGATCACACACAACCCAGATGACGGACATTTTTTGAGAGACAGGGAGATCCGAAATAAAGTCCATGGAAATGTGCGTCCAAGGCCTCTTCGGGATAGGCAAAGGTGACAACAATCCACTGGCCCGAGAACAGCAAGGCTTAGCCCGAGCACAAACCTCACAAGACTGCACAAAAGAACGCACATCCCTCGACAAGGAAGGCCACCAAAAAGACCTGGCCACCAAGTCTCTAGTACCAAATATTCCAGGATGACCTGCCAACGCAGAAGAATGGACCTCGGAGATGACTCTACTGGTCCAATTATCCGGAACAAACAGTCTCTCAGGCGGACAACGATCAGGTTTACCCACCTGAAACTCCTGCAAAGCACGTCGCAAGTCTGGGGAGACAGCAGACAAAATCACCCCATCCCTAAGGATACCAGAGGGCTCAGAATTTCCAAGGGAGTCAGGCACAAAACTCCTAGAAAGAGCATCCGCCTTCACATTCTTTGAACCTGGCAGGTATGAAACCACAAAATTGAAACGAGAGAAAAACAGTGACCAACGAGCCTGTCTAGGATTCAGACGCCTGGCAGACTCAAGGTAAATCAAATTTTTGTGATCAGTCAAGACCACCACACGATGTCTAGCACCCTCTAGCCAATGACGCCACTCCTCAAATGCCCACTTCATGGCCAAAAGTTCCCGATTACCAACATCATAATTCCGCTCAGCCGGCGAAAACTTTCTAGAAAAAAAACGCGCATGGCTTCATCACTGAGCCATCGGAGCTTCTCTGTGACAAAACCGCCCCCGCTCCAATCTCGGAAGCATCAACCTAATACTTTTAGACCTAACTTTTAGACCTAATACTATCTAATAGACCTGACAGAATAACAAATCTGCAGGTGGTTGGGCATTTAGGAAATAGCGACCACAATATTGTGCAGTTTCACCTGTCTTTCACTAGGGGGACTTGTCAGGGAGTCACAAAAACATTGAACTTTAGGAAGGCAAAGTTTGACCAGCTTAGAGATGCCCTTAATCTGGTAGACTGGGACAATATCCTCAGAAATAAGAATACAGATAATAAATGGGAAATGTTTAAGAACATCCTAAATAGGCAGTGTAAGCGGTTTATACCTTGTGGGAATAAAAGGACTAGAAATAGGAAAAACCCAATGTGGCTAAACAAAGAAGTAAGACAGGCAATTAACAGTAAAAAGAAAGCATTTGCACTACTAAAGCAGGATGGCACCATTGAAGCTCTAAAAAACTATAGGGAGAAAAATACTTTATCTAAAAAACTAATTAAAGCTGCCAAAAAGGAAACAGAGAAGCACATTGCTAAGGAGAGTAAAACTAATCCCAAACTGTTCTTCAACTATATCAATAGTAAAAGAATAAAAACTGAAAATGTAGGCCCCTTAAAAAATAGTGAGGAAAGAATGGTTGTAGATGACGAGGAAAAAGCTAACATATTAAACACCTTCTTCTCCACGGTATTCACGGTGGAAAATGAAATGCTAGGTGAAATCCCAAGAAACAATGGAAACCCTATATTAAGGGTCACCAATCTAACCCAAGAAGAGGTGCGAAACCGGCTAAATAAGATTAAAATAGATAAATCTCCGGGTCCGGATGGCATACACCCACGAGTACTAAGAGAACTAAGTAATGTAATAGATAAACCATTATTTCTTATTTTTAGTGACTCTATAGCGACAGGGTCTGTTCCGCAGGACTGGCGCATAGCAAATGTGGTGCCAATATTCAAAAAGGGCTCTAAAAGTGAACCTGGAAATTATAGGCCAGTAAGTCTAACCTCTATTGTTGGTAAAATATTTGAAGGGTTTCTGAGGGATGTTATTCTGGATTATCTCAATGAGAATAACTGTTTAACTCCATATCAGCATGGGTTTATGAGAAATCGCTCCTGTCAAACCAATCTAATCAGTTTTTATGAAGAGGGAAGCTATAGGCTGGACCACGGTGAGTCATTGGACGTGGTATATCTCGATTTTTCCAAAGCGTTTGATACCGTGCCGCACAAGAGGTTGGTACACAAAATGAGAATGCTTGGTCTGGGGGAAAATGTGTGTAAATGGGTTAGTAACTGCCTTAGTGATAGAAAGCAGAGGGTGGTTATAAATGGTATAGTCTCTAACTGGGTCGCTGTGACCAGTGGGGTACCGCAGGGGTCGGTATTGGGACCTGTTCTCTTCAACATATTCATTAATGATCTGGTAGAAGGTTTACACAGTAAAATATCGATATTTGCAGATGATACAAAACTATGTAAAGCAGTTAAAACAAGAGAAGGTAGTATTCTGCTACAGATGGATCTGGATAAGTTGGAAACTTGAGCTGAAAGGTGGCAGATGAGGTTTAACAATGATAAATGTAAGGTTATACACATGGGAAGAGGGAATCAATATCACCATTACACACTGAACGGGAAACCACTGGGTAAATCTGACAGGGAGAAGGACTTGGGGATCCTAGTTAATGATAAACTTACCTGGAGCAGCCAGTGCCAGGCAGCAGCTGCCAAGGCAAACAGGATCATGGGGTGCATTAAAAGAGGTCTGGATACACATGATGAGAGCATTATACTGCCTCTGTACAAATCCCTAGTTAGACCGCACATGGAGTACTGTGTCCAGTTTTGGGCACCGGTGCTCAGGAAGGATATAATGGAACTAGAGAGAGTACAAAGGAGGGCAACAAAATTAATAAAGGGGATGGGAGAACTACAATACCCAGATAGATTAGCGAAATTAGGATTATTTAGTCTAGAAAAAAGACGACTGAGGGGCGATCTAATAACCATGTATAAGTATATAAGGGGACAATACAAATATCTCGCTGAGGATCTGTTTATACCAAGGAAGGTGACGGGCACAAGGGGGCATTCTTTGCGTCTGGAGGAGAGAAGGTTTTTCCACCAACATAGAAGAGGATTCTTTACTGTTAGGGCAGTGAGAATCTGGAATTGCTTGCCTGAGGAGGTGGTGATGGCGAACTCAGTCGAGGGGTTCAAGAGAGGCCTGGATGTCTTCCTGGAGCAGAACAATATTGTATCATACAATTATTAGGTTCTGTAGAAGGACGTAGATCTGGGTATTTATTATGATGGAATATAGGCTGAACTGGATGGACAAATGTCTTTTTTCAGCCTTACTAACTATGTTACTATGTTACTATGTATGTATGTAACCTCAACCTGAAAAGGGAGCGAAACATCTGGCTGACGCAACACAGGAGCAGAAGAAAACCGGCGCTTAAGTTCCTGAAAGGCCTCCACAGCCGCAGGAGACCAATTAGCAACATCAGCACCCTTCTTAGTCAAATCCGTCAAAGGCTTAACAACACTAGAAAAATTAGTTATAAAACGACGATAGAAATTAGCAAAGCCCAAGAACTTCTGTAGACTCTTAAGAGATGTAGGCTGCGTCCAGTCACAAATAGCCTGAACCTTGACGGGATCCATCTCAATAGTAGAAGGGGAAAAAATATACCCCAAGAAAGAAATCTTCTGGACTCCAAAGAGACACTTTGAGCCTTTTACAAACAAGGAATTGGCCCGCAGGACCTGAAACACCTCCCTGACCTGCTGAACATGAGACTCCCAGTCATCAGAAAAAAACAAAATATCATCCAAATACACAATCATAAATTTATCCAGATATTCACGGAAAATATCGTGCATAAAGGACTGGAAGACTGAAGGAGCATTAGAAAGTCCAAAAGGCATTACCAAATACTCAAAATGGCCCTCAGGCGTATTAAATGCGGTTTTCCACTCATCACCTTGCTTTATTCGTATAAGATTATACGCACCCCGAAGATCAATCTTAGTGAACCATTTAGCCCCCTTAATGCGAGCAAACAAATCAGTCAACAATGGCAAAGGATACTGATATTTTACGGTAATCTTATTCAAAAGACGATAATCTATACAAGGCCTCAAGGAACCATCTTTTTTGGCCACGAAAAAAAAACCTGCTCCCAAAGGGGACAAAGATGGACGGATATGTCCCTTTTCCAAGGACTCCTTAACATAATCCCGCATAGCAGTATGCTCTGGCACTGACAGATTGAACAAACGACCTTTAGGAAATTTACTGCCTGGAATTAAATTTATAGCACAATCGCAATCCCTATGAGGAGGAAGCGAACTGAGCTTAGGCTCCTCAAAAACATCCCGATAGTCAGACAAAAACACAGGAATCTCAGAAGGAGTAGATGAAGCGATAGAAATCGGAGGTGCATCATCATGAACCCCCTGACAACCCCAGCTTAACACAGACATTGATTTCCAGTCAAGGACTGGATTATGAGTTTGTAACCATGGCAGACCAAGCACTAGGACATCATGCAAATTATACAGTACCAGGAAGCGAATCACCTCCTGATGAACAGGAGTCATACGCATGGTCACTTGTGTCCAGTACTGAGGTTTATTCATAGCCAAAGGTGTAGAGTCAATTCCCTTCAAAGGAATAGGGACTTCCAGAGGCTCCAGACTAAACCCACAGCGATTGGCAAATGACCAATCCATAAGACTCAGGGCAGCGCCTGAATCCACATAGGCATCGACGGAAATGGATGATAATGAACAAATCAGAGTCACAGACAGAATGAACTTAGACTGTAAAGTACTAATGGCAACAGACTTATCAACCTTTTTTGTGCGTTTAGAGCATGCTGATATAACATGAGCTGAATCACCACAATAAAAGCACAACCTTTTTTTCCGCCTATAATTTTGCCGTTTACTTCTGGACTGAATTCTATCACATTGCATTATCTCAGGTGACGGTTCAGACGACCCCGCCAAATGATGCACAGGTTTGCGCTCCCTTAAACGCCGATCAATCTGAATAGCCATAGTCATAGACTCATTCAGACCAGTAGGCGCAAGGAACCCCACCATAACATCTTTAATGGCCTCAGAAAGGCCATCTCTGAACTTTGCAGCCAGGGCGCACTCATTCCACTGAGTAAGTACCGACCACTTCCGAAATTTTTGACAATAAATTTCTGCTTCATCTTGCCCCTGAGAGAGGGCCAACAAAGCTTTTTCAGCCTGAATCTCTTGGTTAGGTTCCTCATAGAGCAAACCCAATGCCAGAAAAAACGCATCCGCATTAAGCAATGCAGGGTCCCCTGGTGCCAATGCAAATGCCCAATCCTGAGGGTCACCCCGCAGGAAAGATATAATAATCTTGACTTGCTGAGCAGGGTCTCCAGAGGAGCGAGATTTCAAAGAAAGAAACAACTTGCAATTGTTCCTAAAATTCAGAAAACGAGATCTATCTCCAGAAAAAAACTCTGGGACAGGAATTCTAGGTTCAGACATAGGAGCATGTACAACAAAATCCTGTATATTTTGAACCTTAGCGGCAAGATTATTCAGGCTGGAAGCCAAACTCTGGACGTCCATGATAAACAGCTGGGATCAGAGCCATTCAAAGATTAAGAGGAGGAGGAAGTAGCCACGCTGCAATAAGGCTAGGCAGCAAACTCTGAGGGAAAGAGAAAAAAAAAAAAAAAAAAAAAAAAACTTCCTCAGACTACTTATCCTCCTACTTCAGCCAATACAATTAACACTTTGTGGGCCGGTTATACTGTCAACCAAGATGAAGAGGGCAGGGAGTAAGGCACGTGGGCGCGGAGCAGGGAGAGGAGCAGGGAGAGGACGTGGTGATTCTGTGCCTGCTGCGGGTGCCGGTGACTCGTCGTCACTCAGTTTCAGCAGGGAACAGTCCTTCATGCGCAGCTTTGTCGGAGAGCGCCGTTCACCGCTGCTGCGTGAAGACCAAATTGAAGCCGTTGTCGGGTGGATGGCAGCTAACGCCTCGTGTCATGATCCCAATGGCAGGGGATCACTAAGGACAAGCACAGATACAAACAAGCTCTAGGGCGATGGAACCTGAGCTGACCGCGACCCTGAACCTAACACACAAATAAAAGTAGCCGGGGAACGTGCCTACGATGATCCTAGACGTCTCGCTCCAGCCGAAGATCTAACTTCCCCTATTAGAAGAAACACAGACCTCTCTTGCCTCCAGAGAAACACCCCACAGAAATAGCAGCCCCCCACATATAATGACGGTGAAATGAGAGGAAAGCACATACGCAGTATGAAAACAGTTTCAGCAAAATGAGACCCGCTAAAGCTAGATAGCAGAGGATACAAAAGTGATCTGCGCGGTCAGCGAAAAACCCTTCAAAAAACCATCTTGAAATTACTTGAACTCATGTGCCAACTCATGGTACATGAGGAGCAATTTCAGCCCACTAGAGCAACGAGCAGCAAAGAATCAAATATCTGCAGGCTGGACTAAAAACCAAATAAAGCAAAACACCAAAACAGGAAAATCCAAACTTAGCTTGACCAGAAGGTTCTAGGAGCAGGGAGCAGAGGTAACAAGACACACTGGATACATTGATAACCGGCGAGGAAATGCCAGCAAAGCCAGGTTAAATAGGAAACTCCCATATCCTGATGGAACAGGTGGAACCCAGAGACCCAGGAAAGACAAGTCACCCAGTACCATCAGTAACCACCAGAGGGAGCCCCAAAACAGAACTCACAACAGGTGAGCTCTCTGGGCCTAAACGAACAGATGTCCTTTGCGAGCTTCATCTAAATATTTCTGGGGTCTTCACGTATATTTAACCTGCCGGGTAGATTTGTACCCCTATTATGAATAGGAATATTATTTTCTGTTATATGTGTTTTAGTTTGTTCTTTTTTGTTTGTTCATTCTATTATGTTTTTTCTGAGTGTCTGTGTATGCCGTTGTGGTTGGTATCCGATGGGTGCCTTTTGAGTACACCTCTATATTTGTTTAGAGGGGGTGGATATTTCTATGATGTTCTTTCGGTATATGATACATAAAATGGTTTGCTGGGTCTTTGATTGTTTGCAGGCTCCGGCGTTTGTACCGGACTATTCACCGGTGCGATTATTTTATTTTTGTACCCCTCCGTCACATACAATATTCGGACTAACGAGTTCACATACAATGTGACTGTCAGGCGCCTGCTGGAAAAATACCTATAATATCTAATGTTTGCAATTTCAGTGCTCTAAAAGTGAAAAGTGACCTTCATAGGGATGTAATAAAAGAGACTACACATAATCAGTTGCAAAAAAAAACATTTACTTAACATAAAACTAATAACTATGAAATACAAACTTTTCAAAACTCCCGCCAAATAGTCCCCAGTTCGACTCTCTCAAAAAAATGTACAAAGAAAATTTTTGAACACAAACTTAATTTTAAGGTACCTTAAGTACTATTAAAAACATATTCAATCAGAAGTAGATGGTGAGGTTTCCCCAGAAAAGTCACACTTGCAGAGCAAATAGCAAGAATTACACACCATTTTTGCATGTGTCAGGCAAATTGCTTTATGACATTTGAGACATTCATAATTTGAAAGCCTTCTGGTTCCGCTTTCCGTTTGGCAGGTGGTGCATCTCCTTCTTTTGTGAGGTGGTGCAGATGGTGACTTTTCACCATCATCTTCTGGGCGGAACCTTTTGAGCTGAACTTGAAGGCGAGAGGGGATACCGATTGTTTTCACGCTTCTCCTGCGTAGCTCTCCAAGTACTAGTTCATGGGCCAATTTTTTCAGATACAATCGTCTACGGAGTGGTTCAAGCTTGTTTTCAAGATAAATTACTTGTGAATTTATACCACCCAAATTCAACATAGCAAAAAATATGACCATTGGCCAGCGTTTGATGTTTCTGCTGACGTTGAAAGTGGAGCACATCTGATCTGCTGTATCCACACCCCCTTTGGTGGCATTGTAAAATGTAATTATCTCCGTTTTTTTTTCTGCCCCAGTCCCAGGATCGATGGCAGCATCATCATGAAGTGTTGATAGAAGAAGTACGATTTTTTTGGCATGTGGTACATAGGAAACTAAAGCCTTTCCATTATGGAATGCAAACATACTGCTGTACTGTTGTCTCTCTTTCACACTTACAAACTGTGGCGGCAATTCCCTTTTGTTTTTTCTTACAGTTCCCACATATGACAGCTTCTGAATTTTCAGATAATCATTCAGATCACAACTTGTAAACCAATTGTCAGCTGTAATATTGCGACCCGATCCAAATAAGGGTTCAGCCAGTCTTTTTACAACATCAATGGGTTTGTTGCTCACACAGTAAGGACCTTCTGGTTGTTTTCCTGCATAAACTTCCAGGTTGTAAGTGTAGGTCTTACTGGCATCAACAAGGGCATACATTTTTATTCCATATTTGTTTGGCTTTGATGGAATATATTGACGAAAGGCACATCTACCACAAAAACCAGGGAGCATTTCGTCAATAGTGAGATTCTCTCCAGGGTAATAACTTTGTTTACAGTTTACAACAAATCTTTGAAATATATCACGAATTGGAGCAAGTCGGTCATGTGTTTTGCGTTCGGTTCGGGTAGTTCTGTCGAATTAGAATCTTGAATCTGTTTATGGACATAACAAGGCTAAATTTTTCAACTCCATCCCCATCTTTACCCCAAAGTTCCTCCAAACTTTGTCTATTTGCCCTATAAGCTCCTGCAAGGTACAGTAATCCAAAAAAAGCACGCAGTTCTATTTCATCTGTGGGCTTGATGGTTCTGTTGCAGATGTACTTGTCCTTTATAATGTCTATATATTGGTTGGTATATGTGACAATAGAGTCCAGAATGTCATCTGTAAATATACTGTTCCAGCATTCAACTGCAGTTTTTGCATTACGTGCAGTTCCTATTACTGCAGGAAGGTGAGTAATAATGTTTAAAGGTTCCCTACATTTTTTCTGGAATGGCTTCTTGTTCCATTTAGTATTTTTATCTTTTCCAATATAATATGATCCAACTTCTTCATCCTCACCACTGTCACCATCTTGCTCTGTTTCAGAATCCAGGACACATTCTTCCACCTCATCATGAGAATCAATCTCACTTTCCTCTCCTAAATCCTCATTCAGTGTGAGGTCTCTATCATCTAACAGCATGTTTGTTACTTCCTCAACATCAAGTTGTTTGGATAAATTGTACATTTTCCTCTCCATTTCAGCAGATAATCTGGAGCAAGAGAATGAATATGTTAGGGAACTACTGTATATGCCTGAGCAGCACACTTTCTTTTATAAAATCTCCCTTATTTCTATGAAATATCCTCACATTTTGTGCTATACATTCATAAAACAAGCTAAATAAACTATTGTGATGAATAAAAACATAAAATACCAACCTTACTGAATGTGACGTATTCACATACAATGAGCCTGAGAGATCTGTGCAGCTATATCCTCTCCCCTAAAGCTCTGAAATCCAACTGTGATATCAGGTTTCACAGACCTTCAAGAGACAGGAGACTACCTGGAGGGAGGGGGTTTCCTCACAATCTGGTGAGGAAGGAGAAATGAAAGTAAAAGAGAAGCGCCTGTCAGATCAGTTGTATGTGACGGAGGGGTACTATATATGCCTCGAAAGTGTGCTAGGGGGCGTGTGCATAGTTCCATGGTTGATGCTATGCAAATCCTTCTTCTCTGATACCGCCCTCCTGTCCAGCGTCTCTTGTATGTGCATTTTGCGATTATTTTGAACTGACGCATGCGCAGTATGAATATGTAGTTCCCGTAGAGTGCGCGCCGCCCTGGATTTGTATTGGGCGGGTTTTGGATCTGTGCACATGCGCTGTGTGCTCTAAGGGCTGAGGGAGATTCCCCTGATAGGTGCATCCTTGTATTGAGTATTATATGTTAGGTGTCTGGAACGCTGATGCACTCCAGTGACGCATTTCTGGGTGCGCTATATGAGCGCTGTGATAGCATTTTGTATTTACACATGTGTAGTATTAAGACGCGATTTTCGTAGTGTGCGCGCCGCCCTGAACTTTGTGCTGGGCGGGCGTCGGACAGGCACGTATGTGCGGTGTGCCCTAATGAACACCGCTCTGTTGACGATGTCACGCCAGGCGTCTGGAATGCTGGTGCGCTCCAGTGATGTACTTCCGGGTGCGCAGCTAGGGGGCTTGTTTTGTCTCCACGTGGAGGAGAAGGACTAGTATGTAAGACGGCAACGGTATGTACAGTGCTCTTGCACCTTTATATCTCTGTGGTATTGATCCATGTCCCCTGATGAACCCCCAGGATTGTCACGGGGGGGAAACGCGTCAGGCTGAATAGGGAGGATATCCCGGCAGGAGTCTAACGGAGCTGGATGATCGTATAACCACCCACAGCGCTTCTGGGACGCAGATGAGTAGAAGCGTCTGATTCAGCATTGAATTATGGGGTGTTTTTGGACAGTTTTTTAACCTGCTCTGGTGGTCCCCTGTTTTTTGCTGGGATGTGGCTGTGCATATGTGGGCCACTGTCCTATTGAGAACATAATACATTTGGGAGGCATTGGACTTTTGAGAAACTTTTGGACCTGTAGAACTATATGTTTTTCTTAAAGTATAATTATAGGATGGAGTGGCCCGCTGATATTTTTTGGATAAACGAGACATTGGTATTTTTACCCATTGGGGTGTGACTTTGAACTATTCCCTCTTAACGACTTTGTCTGCTGGCAAACAATAATTTTGTGTTTTTTTGCTATGTTCATTTTTTTCATTTATTCATTTTGAGTTTTTGCAGTTTTTTTGATTTTTTATATTCCTTTCATTTTTTTTGGGGGGGATATTGGTATTGGGTACGTTTTTCTTAGGGAACGTCAATGGATGCACATAATTATATGGCTACCCTAGAGTATAAATATGGTGACTTGCTGATATATTTTTTGGATAAATGAGGCATTGGTGTTATTCGTACCCATCTGATATTTTCTATCGTCCCCCTGTTAGGGACTTCTTTGCCTGGTGGATAATAGCAAATTGTTTTTTTTTTTTTTTTTGCTATGTTCATTTTTTTGATTTTTTTCTATTCTAATTTGTGTATTTTTTTGATTTTTTGTATTTTTTTTTCATTTTTTCTGGAGTAGCGGTATCTGGTACGTCTTTTCTAGGGAATATAGGGTGTATTTAGGGCTATTAGGGCCAGTCGTCGAGGAGCGGAGGCGCCTACCACAGTAACTTAGGGTGCCAACCTCCGCTGTCAGGTAGGGACCAGCAATAGGGCACCTGACAGGGTAAGTTAGTTCGTATTTGGCTTTCATGAGCTGCATTTTTTTAAAGAATACCTATGTTTTATATATTGGAACAAACAGTTTTTAGCTTTAATTATTAAAAGTTAAATTTTAAGGATCCTTGTTGTGTTTACCTTTGCACCATACCTGTAATATTCATGATCATTATGCAGATGATAGAGACTATTCTCATGTTATCCTTGCTTTATACTTTATCATTTTACATAAACTCTTAAGTGAACTTATACATTAACTGCAGGAGTGTAGTGTAATATGGTTGCCCCCCCCCCCCTTGATGTCTACTTTGCTAATAAAGCTTTATACATTGGTTTAACATTAGATGGTTCTCTTCTCTCAGCCATATGGTACGTAAGTGCATATTTGGTTGCATTTAAATGGGTAGGGTAGGTACAGTAAGATCCTGCTGTGATTAAAACCACCATAGGCTTAGAGTTATGTATGGAGATAGCTACTCTTAGTATGCGCCCGTTCACACCTGTTCTGTTTGGAAGTGATGGTCAGACTTTTGATATTTGTATGCATAGTCTTTCTGACCGAGTCTTTCACCTATCAGCCTATGGTGGTTTTAATCATAGCAGGATCTTACCTAACCATACAAATGTAGACTATCAGCTCAAGAGAGGGAACACATTAGGATAGGTTCCCAGCAAAGAAGATCGCCTTGTCAGGGCTGCTGGGAATACATGAGTTATCCAGTAATGCAATTCCAATCTTATACATACCAATTGGAGGCAACTTAGGCAGCACCCAGCTGCATTTGCTAGACATTTGTAGAAAATGCTCCTGTAATTGTCTGGAACTGAGCAGTTATGGACAATGACAGCAGCAGGAACAGCTAAACTGTGGCAGTGTCGGATGCCGCACCCCAAGGATCAGACACTGGTGACCTCATAGTTACATATAGTTACATAGATATTAAGGTTGAAGGAAGACTATAAGTCCATCTAGTTCAACCCATAGCCTAACCTAACATGCCCTAACATGTTGATCCAGAGGAAGGCAAAAAAAACCCATGTGGCAAACAGTAAGCTCCACATTGGGGAAAAAATTCCTTCCCGACTCCACATACGGCAATCAGACTAGTTCTCTGGATCAACGCCCTATCGAGGAATCTAGTGTATATACCCTGTAACATTATACTTTTCCAGAAAGGTATCCAGTCCCCTCTTAAATTTAAGTAATGAATCACTCATTACAACATCATACGGCAGAGAGTTCCATAGTCTCACTGCTCTTACAGTAAAGACAGGCCACCAATGTTGAAGTCCTAGACCATCCCTTTAATTTATAAATCTTATCATTTTGTGTATTCAGCTCCTTCATGTCCCGATAAAGAGAACAAACAAACCCTATGTAGATTCTGCAGTCATGGGTTACTCCATTCCTTATGCTCAACATCAATATTATTCTTATCTTCAGGCAGTAGACTACAGAGCAGATAAATTAGAATAATACATGACTGCAGGATCACACTACATAGTTCCTTGTAAATGTTGTTCTAAAATTTGCAAATGTTGTTTTATATTTTTAAGGCATTAAATTCATTGTCTAGTATTTTAACAAAATTGCCCACAAGGAACAAATGGTATATACGAGTAATAATCCCCCGATAGTTTCTACTTGCTTCCTGCCATGATGGTGACCTCACTGCCAGGGACAATAATTGGCTGCAGCGGTCATGTGTGCATGAATAATACACAGGAAGTAGCCAGAGAGCGAAGACCACCACCAGCACGGCAGAGCTGAAGCCAAGAGTGTGTCAGATATGGGTTATCCTTATTTTATTTATTTTTTCCTTGTGGCCCAATTTTTTTAAAAAAATATCAGAAACCACTTTTTAGGAAATAGATACTTGGGCTTCACATTTTCTGTCAGCATTGAAGAGAGCAAAATTCGACATGTAGACTAGTAGCGGCAAAAATGCATCAAATGGAGGCTTTTAATGATAAGCTGTAAAATCATTGTAATATACAGTATATTCTTACTATCTTATGTTTATCCAGATGTCAAAGAAATACCGACCAATATTCACCGTCTATCTAGGTGCCCAAAGGCTGGTTGTACTGTGTGGTTATAACACGGTGAAAGATGCTCTCGTCAACCACGCCGAGGAATTTTCTGGCAGGCCGTATACAGAGATGGGTTCTAAAGTATCAGACAAGATTGGTAAGTAATAAACAGGATTGAAATTTGAAATGGTATCTGATTAAGAATACTCTATGTTACAAAAGAGAAAAAAAGACTTAGGTTCATAAAGTTCAACCTTTCTCCACCAGTTCTACATTCTTTTTCGCTCGATTTTTTATCACCCATTGGATGTGAGAATATCTTCCAGCTCTCCTATAATTGCAGCTATAGCATTGGCCATTACTACCTCTTGTGGTCGGCATTCCACATTCTGACTCCTCTAACTTTAAAGAACCCTTTCCTACTTAGCTACCAAAAGTCTTTCCTTCACATGTAATGAAAATTCTTTGTAAGGTATTTAGAAGCAATAAGTCATGTGCCATCCTTAGTACTGACCACACATGTACTATACATTTCAATAAGGTCTCCTCTAAAGCATCTTTTTTTCTAAGCTACTTAATTTCAACTATCCTATTACAACATTTTACATGGAGTTTGTGGGACTTGGATATTGATTACTGATCACTGGAAGTCCAACCCCCGGCACCCCAACTGATCAGCTGTTTGCAGATCCATGACAGCCAGCTCAGCTCCTATTTAGGTGAGTTACATTACTGCAAGTTGGGGGTTCCAGGTGTCAGACCCCCATCTATCTTATATGGATGACCAGTAAAGTATTTCGCTGAAGATGGTGGAAATAGAATGATCCACCATATCTGAAAGTTAGTGAGTGGATATACCTTAATGGCAAATATCAATCAGGTCAAAAGAATAATACAATTGGTTTTTGCTAATAACTTCTGCTACTGCCGTAGGTATAGGCAACATAACTTCCATTTCGAGGTTATTAGCATTTTAGCAATCAGTAAAACCAGAAAGATTATGTATCTACACTTAATCAGGAAGTTTTCTTTGCTTAGTAAAGGAAAAGCCAACAATTTTTGAAATATGATGAAAGGCACCTTGCCAAAATGAAGCCAATACAAAACAATCCCAAATATAAACAAGATGAATTCTGTACCCAGAACATTCATTATACAACCATTAACAACCACATTGAATGAAGCCAAAGATGTAAGTATGCGTTTTTCTGTGTACGGTGCTCATAATGTTTCCAAACATCTCAATTAATTTTATAGATTTTTCAATTTGCATGTACCGTAATTATCATGGCTATTGATCCTGTGATTTCCATAGATCCATGACTTTTTTTTTTTGTTGTTGCAATTTGAATAAATATTAATTAGTAGAATACTATCACATATTTCAAAATGTGGCTACAGGATGATCAACCGGTCACACCAGGTTGTTCTTAATTTTTCACAACAAAAAAAGGATGGTAGCAGCGAAAGTGAGACCAGCCAGATATCTCTTGTACAGCACCCAATAAGATGAGTGATGTACAGAGAACTTCTAATTGGGAAGAATAGATAAGGTTGTCTTCATAGGACTGTCAAAAATGCATATGCATAGAGCTCCTGAGCCACATACTGTACCATACAAAACTCCTCAAGGCTGGAGAACCTGAAGAACAGTCTTGGGTTTATCCCTTAGCTTCAATATTTTGCCATTATTATAATAGCAGTTACCTGTGCTTATTCCATGCAGGTATCCTCCTCTCCAATGGAGAGAACTGGAGACTGATGAGAAGATTCACGCTGTCCACGTTACGAGACTACGGCATTTGGAGAAAGGACATAGAAAACAAGATCACCGAAGAGTGTGACTGCTTATTACTGACACTCAGATCTTATGAAGTTAATTCAGTTCATAAAATGTCTTCATTAGTGTTGAGCGATACCTTCCGATATCAAGAAGTATCGGTATCGGATTGAATCGGCCGATATCCAAAAAATATTGGATATCGCCGATACCGATACCCGATACCAATGCAAGTCAATGGGACACAAATATCGGAATGTAAATAAGCCCTTTCTGTCCTTATACATCCTGTTCCGGAGGAAGGGGAAGAGTGTGGGCGGTGCGTGGGCGGACACTGTGCGTGTCTGTGTGTGTGGGCGGGGTCTGTGCAGGCCTGCCAGGGATCTGTACGGGCATCTCGGGGCTCTGTGCGGCCTGCGGGGGCTCTGTGTGGGCTTGCCGGGGCTCTGTGTGGGCTTGCTGGGGCTCTGTGCGGCTTGCGGGGGCTCTGTGCGGGCTTGTCGGGGCTCTGTGCGGGCTTGTCGGGGCTTTGTGCGGGCTTGCCGGGGCTCTGTGCGGCTTGCGGGGGCTCTGGGCGGCATGCAAAGGGCTCTGTGCGGGCTTGCCGTGGCTCTGTGCGGGCTTGTGGGACTCTGTGTGGCTTGTGGGGGCTCTGTGTGGGCTTGCCGGGGCTCTGAGCGGGCTTGCCAGGGCTCTGTGCGGCTTGCGGGGGCTCCGTGCGGCTTGCGTGGGCTCTGTGTGGGCTTGCCGGGGCTCTGTTCGGGCTTGCTGGGGCTCTGTGCGGCTTGCGGGGGCTCTGTGTGGGCTTGCCGGGGCTCTGTGCGGGCTTGCCGGGGCTCTGTGCGGGCTTTCCGGGGCTCTGTGTGGCTTGCAGGGGCTCTGTGCGGGCTTTCCGGGGCTCTGTGCGCCTTGCGGGGGCTCTGTGCGGGCTTTCCGGGGCTCTGTGCGCCTTGCGGGGGCTCTGTTGGGGCTTGCCGGGGCTCTGTGCGGCTTGCAGGGTCTCTATGCGGGCTTGCGGGGGCTCTGTGTGGCTTGCAGGGGCTCTGTGCGGGCTTTCCGGGGCTCTGTGCGCCTTGCAGGGGCTCTGTTGCGGCTTGCCGGGGCTCTGTGCGGCTTGCAGGGTCTCTATGCGGGCTTGCGGGGGCTCTGTGCGGGCTTGCCGGGGCTCTGTGCAGGTTTGCTGGGGCTCTGTGCGGCTTGCAGGGGCTCTGTGTGGGCTTGCCGGGGCTCTGTGTGGCTTGCGGGGGCTCTGTGCGGGTTTGCTGGGGCTCTGCGCGGCTTGCGGGGGCTCTGTGCGGGCTTGCCGGGGCTCTGTGCGGTTTGCGGGGGCTTTGTGCGGGCTTGCCGGGGCTCTGTGCGGCTTCCGGGGGCTCTGTGCAGGCTTGCCGGGGCTCTCTGCGGGCTGCCGGGGGTTTGTGCAGGCATCGTCAGATGGGACTATAAGTCCCGTCGGACGATGCCTGCAACAGTGACAGTGATTGACACATTAACCAATCATGGGAGAGTAGTTGTCCCATCATCCGGATAATGTGTTGAATGTAAAAAAAGAAAAAAACACTACATACAAACTGCATACATACTACATACATGCAACATACATACTACATACATGCAACATACATACTACATACAATACATTCATACATTACATACAATACATACATACCGACATACAGTACATTAAACATAGAGTTCATACTCACCATTAGGGTTGAGCAAAACAGATCGGACAATTTCAAAAATCGCCAACTTTTGACAAAGTCGGGTTTCGTGAAATCCGACCCGATCCTAGTGTGGGATCGGCCATAAGGTCGGCGATCTTTGCGCCAAAGTCACGTTTCGTATGACGCTTTCAGTGCCATTTCTCATCCAATGAAGGAGGACGCAGAGTGTGGGCAGCGTGATGACATAGGTCTCGGTTCCCACCATCTTAGAAAAGGGCATGACAGTGATTGGCTTGCTTTCTGCGGTGTCACAGGGGTTATAAAGGGGCATGCACGCTGACCGCCATCTTACTTCTGCCGATCTTAGCATAGGGAGAGGTTGCTGCAGCTTCATCAGAAGAAGGGATATAGTTAGGGAGGGAAGATTAACCCTGAAACTGCTTGTGCTGCAGCGATTTCCACTGTCCAACACCACGTTGTGCCACTTACATTGTGTAGTGTAATACACAAGGCCTGTTTTTTGCTGCAGACTCCCCCCCAAAAAATTGAGATTTAAATTGACAGCAAGTTTCTATATGTCAGTTCTGTTGGTCGTATATCTGCCAGCCACGTTGTGCCACTTACATTGTGTAGTGTAATACACAGGGCCTGTTTTTGCCACAGTCTCCCCCCAAAAAAAAGAGTGAGGTTTAAATTACCAACAAGTTTATATACACCTTCTACCTTGTTTTACAGTAACATATAACGTTTGTGATTTTGGTTAGATTTTAACAAAAAATGAGGAAGTCTGGTGGAAGAGGCTGTGGGCGGTCGTTGCCAGCTGGTAATGATGGTGGTGGTGGTGGAGCATCTGGTGGTAGTGGGAAAAGCGAAATAGCACCTAAGGCTGGAGATGTTGAGCCAGCGTCATCATCTGGCTACACAAGGCCTCGAAGGCTCCCTTATCTGGGAGTAGGAAAACAGCTTTTAAAGTCAGAGCAGCAGGAAAAATTTTGGCTTTCCTTGCTGACTCAGCCTCTAGTTCTTTCGCCTCCTCTTCTGAAAGTTCAAAATATAAAAGCAGCGAGTCGTCAGTGGATGCTCCCGGTCAGGACCAAGTCGCTTCCTTGTGTCCTTCACCCAAAGCAAAAGTGAAGGATGCGGCAGGCGACACTACAGTTTACTCCATGGAGCTCTTTACACATATCGTGCCAGGGCTAGAAAGGGAAATAGTTAACAGCCCATTGCAAGATGAATTGGTCATGGAATGCACAGATGCACAGCCACAGCTAGATTATTATGCTGTTCAATTGACTCAGATCACTACATTGCCCTCACAGTGTACTGAGCCAGAATTTGACTCTGATGAGACTATTGTGCCCCGTCCCGAATGCTATAGCACCTTACACGGTGACACAGAGGGAGGTGCACATGACATTGAACAGGAGGTGAAAGATGACCCAGTTGTTGACCCAAATTGGCAGCCATTGGGGAAACAGGGTGCCCCTGGCAGTAGCTCTGAAGCGGAGCAGGATGATCTGCAGCAGGCATCTACATCGCAACAGCTTTCATCTGGCAGGCCTGTATCTGGCCAAAAACGTTTCACAAAACCAAAAACATTTTTAGGACAGCGTGGCCATCCGGTGAAAGTAGCACAGCGTGCAATGCCTGAAAAGGTATTCGATAGTAGGAAGAGTGCAGTGTGGGAATTGTTTAACCAAGATCCAAATGATCAGTGCAAAGTTATCTGTAAGAAATGCTCAAAGACCTTTAGCAGAGGGAAGAATGTCCAAAATGTAACTACAACTTGCATGCGTAGACATGTAACCAGCATGCACTTGCAAGCCTGGACTAACTACCTAACGTCCCGTACCGTTGGTGCACCCACTCAGAATGAAGGTAGTCAGCATCGCTACATTGCTTCCCTCACTGTAAGCCCACCGGTTAGGACACCACCAACAGCAAATATGGAGGTATCGTCCCAAGGCCAAAGCAGTCAAGGAATCACAAGGTTCTTGGTAGTTAACACTGTAGGTAGGCCAACATCAAGAATACCATCACCAACCCTCTCTCAAAGTGCCATGTCCACCACCACCCCCGCTAGTTCCACCATATGCAGCTCTCCAGTCCAACTCACCCTACAAGAGACTCTCGTTAGGAAAAGGAAGTACTCATCCTCTCATCTGCGTACACAGGGTTTGAACGCCCACATTGCTAGACTAATCTCGTTAGAGATGATGCCCTACCGGTTGGTTGAAAGTGAAGCTTTCAAAGTCCTGATGGCCTATGCAGTACCACACTATGACCTACCCAGTCGACACTTCTTTGCGAGAAAAGCCATCCCAGCCCTCCACCAGCATGTCAAAGACCGCATTGTCCATGCACTCAGGCAATCAGTCAGTAAAAAGGTGCACCTCACAACTGATGCATGGACCAGTAGGCATGGCCAGGGACGTTACGTGTCCATCACGGCGCACTGGGTTAATGTGGTGGATGCAGGGTCCACAGGGGACAGCCATAGTGGGACAGTTCTGCTTAGCCCACGGTCTAGGAAACAGTTGCCCCACCCTCCTCCTCCTCCTTCTCCAGAAGCGAAAGCTCATCCACAGAGTGCAGTTGCCCGATCACTCCATCCGCAGCTGCCAGTGTTGCACACGAGGTGTCACATTATGGAACAGCTAGTGGTAAGCGTCAGCAGTCTGTGTTGGAAATGAAGTGTTTGGGCGACAACAGACACACCACGGAAGTACTGGCCGAGTACTTGCAGCAAAAAACTCAGTCATGGCTGGGCAGTGTACATCTTGAGGCAGGCAAGGTAGTCAGTGATAACGGAAGGAATTTTATGGCTGCCATAGCCCTTTCAGAACTGAAACACATTCCTTGCCTGGCTCACACCTTGAACCTGGTGGTGCAGTGCTTCCTGAAAAATTATCTGGGGTTACCATCCCTGCTCCTGAAGGTGAGAAGACTTTGCTCGCACATCCGCCGGTCGCCCGTACACTCCAGCCATATGCTGAACCATCAGCGATCGCTGAAGCTTCCCCACCACCGCCTAATTATCAACGTTGCAACAAGGTGGAACACCACACTGCACATGCTTCAGAGGCTGTGCAAACAGAGGCATGCTGTAATGTATTTGTGGCAGGATACACATACACGGGCAGGAAGTTGGATGGCAGACATGGAGCTGTCTGGTATGCAGTGGTCGAAGCTCCAAGACCTCTGTCAAGTCCTTCAGTGTTTTGAGGAATGCACACGGCTGGTAAGTGCAGATGACACCATCATAAGCATGAGCATCCCATTAATGCGTCTGCTGATGCAAAGTTTGACTCACATTAAGGAGCAGGTGTCTGCGGCCGAGGAGGAGGGAAGCCTTGATGACAGTCAGCCATTGTCTGGTCAAGGAACTCTCCTGGATGAGGTGGCAGACGAAAAGGAAGAGGAGGAGGATGGGGATGAATATTTATGGGAGGAGGATGCTTCTCAGGGGGCAATAGAAACTGGTGGCGTTGCAAGGTCAGGTGCAGGGTTTTTGCGGGAGACAAGTGATGTTGATTTGCAAGAAAGTGCTCTTCAACCCAACACAAGCAGTGAATTGACACCTGGAACATTGGCCCACATGGCTGAATATGCCTTGCATATCATAAAAAGGGACCCCTGTATTATAAAAATGATGACCGATGACGATTGGCCTGCCTCCTGGATCCACGATATAAGGGGAAATTACAAAATATCATGCCACATGAGAACCTTGAGCAAATATTGGCTACCAAACAAGCAACTCTTGTAGACCGTTTGGTTCTGGCATTCCCATCACACAGCTGCGGTGATGGTTCTCACATGAGCTGTAGGGGGCAACATGGCAGAGGTGTTAGAGGTGCACTAATCAGAAGTGGCGTTGGACAGAGGGGTTTTATGACCAGGTTGTGGAATGATTTCTCAATAGCCGCAGACACGACAGGTACTGCTGCATCGATTCAAAGTGACAGGAGACAGCATTTGTCCAGTATGGTTACGAACTATTTTTCCTCCCTTATCGATGTTCTCCCTCACAGGTCATTCCCCTTTGATTACTGGGCATCTAGAATAGACACCTGGCCTGAATTTGCAGAATATGCATTACAGGAATTCGCTTGCCCTGCTTCTAGTGTGCTATCAGAGAGAGTCTTCAGTGCTGCTGGTTCAATATTGACCGAAAAAAGGACATGTCTGGCTACCCAAAATGTTGATGATCTAACCTTCATTAAAATGAACCAATCATGGATTTCTAATTATTTTGCCCCACCTTCCCCTGCTGACACGTAGCTTGCCTGAAAAATGTCTTGCTTTTGGCCTCCTCTTACTGACTGCTCCAAAATCTCCATTTGCAGCTGCTGAATGTCCACCATAGGCCATTTTTCTACCTCCCTAAATGGTCTGACTCCCCCCACAGGGCCGTGGTCACCACTTGGCGCAAGCACCCGTGCGAGTGCTATTTGCCTGGACAGGTGGGTGTGCCCACTCTTGGGCGATGGCACTGGCACAGAGTCCCTCATAGTACAATGAAGTGTCTCTGACGGTGGTGGTGCACACCCAATGTCAGACACACCGTCATAATATAAGGGGCCCTGTGCCAGTACCGCCGCCCATGAGAGAGTGTTCCCCCCAGCTCGAACAGTGCTCTACCACTCGCAAAACTTACCTCTCCCTGCTCCACCACTGTGTAGTCTGTGCTGTTAAATTTTTCAATGGCACTGCCAATACAAATTTGTTGAAATGATAGAATGTACAGGGGCCCTGGCCTCCATCTAGACCAGTTAATACTTTGCGCCAACTACCGCTGTCTGCCATTCAGCAGAGGAGCGTACCCCTGTACCTAGTTATGCCACCAGTTTGTTTATGAACACTTTTTGGGCTGATATTTAGCCCACTTTATTATTTTGGCCTACTAACTGTGTCAGCCACTTATTACAGTTGTCCTCCACTGAACAAAGCAATGCCGCCTGTTATGAATAGGTAATTCAGAACCACAATGGACCTTGAAGTTCAGAGCACACAAGTGACCTGACAAAAACCACAAAACATAGGACGAGCTCTGAGACGTGGAAACTCTGCTGACCGCAATCCCTAAACCTATCAAACCACACTAGAGGTAGCCGTGGATTGCGCCTAACGCTCCCTATGCAACTCGGCACAGCCTGAGAAACTAGCTAGTCCTGAAGAAAGAAAAATAAGCCTACCTTGCCTCAGAGAAATTCCCCAAAGGAAAAGGCAGCCCCCCACATATAATGACTGTGAGTTAAGATGAAAATACAAACACAGAAATGAAATAGATTTAGCAAAGTGAGGCCCGACTTACTGAATAGACCGAGGATAGGAAAGATAGCTTTGCGGTCAACACAAAAACCTACAAACAACCACGCAGAGGGGCAAAAAGACCCTACGCACCGACTAACGGTACAAAGGTGCTCCCTCTGCGTCTCAGAGCTTCCAGCAAGCAAGCAAAACCAAAAAAGCAAGCTGGACATTAAATATAGCAACAAAAGTAACACAAGCAGAACTTAGCTTATGCTGAGCAGACAGGCCACAGGAACGATCCAGGAGGAAGCAAGACCAATACTAGAACATAGACTGGAGGCCAGGATCAAAGCACTAGGTGGAGTTAAATAGAGCAGCAACTAACGACTTAACCTCATAACCTGAGGAAGGAAACTCAGAAGCCGCAGTACCACTCGTGACCACAGGAGGGAGCTTGATCACAGAATTCACAACAGTACCCCCCCCTTGAGGAGGGGTCACCAAACCCTCACCAGAGCCCCCAGGCCGACCAGGATGAGCCATATGAAAGGCATGAACAAGATCGGCAGCATGGACATCAGAGGCAAAGACCCAGGAATTATCTTCCTGACCATAACCCTTCCACTTAACCAGATACTGGAGTTTCCGTCTCGAAACACGAGAATCCAAAATCTTCTCCACTATATACTCCAACTCCCACTCCACCAAAACCAGGGCAGGAGGATCAACAGATGGAACCACAGGCGCCACGTATCTCCGCAACAATGACCTATGGAATACGTTATGGATGGAAAAAGAATCTGGAAGGGTCAAACGAAAAGACACAGGATTAAGAACCTCAGAAATCCTATACGGACCAATGAAACGAGGCTTAAACTTAGGAGAGGAAACCTTCATAGGAATATAACGAGATGACAACCAAACCAAATCCCCAACACGAAGTCGGGGACCCACACAGCGTCTGCGATTAGCGAAACGTTGAGCCTTCTCCTGGGACAAGGTCAAATTGTCCACTACATGAGTCCAAATCCGCTGCAACCTGTCCACCATAGTATCCACACCAGGACAGTCAGAAGACTCAACCTGCCCTGAAGAGAAACGAGGATGGAACCCAGAATTGCAGAAAAACGGTGAAACCAAGGTAGCCGAGCTAGCCCGATTATTAAGAGCGAACTCAGCCAATGGCAAAAAGGACACCCAATCATCCTGATCAGCAGAAACAAAACATCTCAGATATGTTTCCAAGGTCTGATTGGTTCGTTCAGTCTGGCCATTTGTCTGAGGATGGAAAGCCGAGGAAAAAGACAAATCAATGCCCATCCTAGCACAAAAGGCTCGCCAAAACCTCGAAACAAACTGGGAACCTCTGTCAGAAACGATTTTCTCTGGAATGCCATGTAAACGAACCACATGCTGGAAGAACAATTGCAACAAATCAGAGAAGGAAGGTAACATAGTAACATAGTAACATAGTTAGTAAGGCCGAAAAAAGACATTTGTCCATCCAGTTCAGCCTATATTCCATCATAATAAGTACCCAGATCTACGTCCTTCTACAGAACCTAATAATTGTATGATACAATATTGTTCTGCTCCAGGAAGACATCCAGGCCTCTCTTGAACCCCTCGACTGAGTTCGCCATCACCACCTCCTCAGGCAAGCAATTCCAGATTCTCACTGCCCTAACAGTAAAGAATCCTCTTCTATGTTGGTGGAAAAACCTTCTCTCCTCCAGACGCAAAGAATGCCCCCTTGTGCCCGTCACCTTCCTTGGTATAAACAGATCCTCAGCGAGATATTTGTATTGTCCCCTTATATACTTATACATGGTTATTAGATCGCCCCTCAGTCGTCTTTTTTCTAGACTAAATAATCCTAATTTCGCTAATCTATCTGGGTATTGTAGTTCTCCCATCCCCTTTATTAATTTTGTTGCCCTCCTTTGTACTCTCTCTAGTTCCATTATATCCTTCCTGAGCACCGGTGCCCAAAACTGGACACAGTACTCCATGTGCGGTCTAACTAGGGATTTGTACAGAGGCAGTATAATGCTCTCATCATGTGTATCCAGACCTCTTTTAATGCACCCCATGATCCTGTTTGCCTTGGCAGCTGCTGCCTGGCACTGGCTGCTCCAGGTAAGTTTATCATTAACTAGGATCCCCAAGTCCTTCTCCCTGTCAGATTTACCCAGTGGTTTCCCGTTCAGTGTGTAATGGTGATATTGATTCCCTCTTCCCATGTGTATAACCTTACATTTATCATTGTTAAACCTCATCTGCCACCTTTCAGCCCAAGTTTCCAACTTATCCAGATCCATCTGTAGCAGAATACTATCTTCTCTTGTATTAACTGCTTTACATAGTTTTGTATCATCTGCAAATATCGATATTTTACTGTGTAAACCTTCTACCAGATCATTAATGAATATGTTGAAGAGAACAGGTCCCAATACTGACCCCTGCGGTGCCCCACTGGTCACAGCGACCCAGTTAGAGACTATACCATTTATAACCACCCTCTGCTTTCTATCACTAAGCCAGTTACTAACCCATTTACACACATTTTCCCCCAGACCAAGCATTCTCATTTTGTGTACCAACCTCTTGTGCGGCACGGTATCAAACGCTTTGGAAAAATCGAGATATACCACGTCCAATGACTCACCGTGGTCCAGTCTATAGCTTACCTCTTCATAAAAACTGATTAGATTGGTTTGACAGGAGCGATTTCTCATAAACCCATGCTGATATGGAGTTAAACAGTTATTCTCATTGAGATAATCCAGAATAACATCCCTCAGAAACCCTTCAAATATTTTACCAACAATAGAGGTTAGACTTACTGGCCTATAATTTCCAGGTTCACTTTTAGAGCCCTTTTTGAATATTGGCACCACATTTGCTATGCGCCAGTCCTGCGGAACAGACCCTGTCGCTATAGAGTCACTAAAAATAAGAAATAATGGTTTATCTATTACATTACTTAGTTCTCTTAGTACTCGTGGGTGTATGCCATCCGGACCCGGAGATTTATCTATTTTAATCTTATTTAGCCGGTTTCGCACCTCTTCTTGGGTTAGATTGGTGACCCTTAATATAGGGTTTTCATTGTTTCTTGGGATTTCACCTAGCATTTCATTTTCCACCGTGAATACCGTGGAGAAGAAGGTGTTTAATATGTTAGCTTTTTCCTCGTCATCTACAACCATTCTTTCCTCACTATTTTTTAAGGGGCCTACATTTTCAGTTTTTATTCTTTTACTATTGATATAGTTGAAGAACAGTTTGGGATTAGTTTTACTCTCCTTAGCAATGTGCTTCTCTGTTTCCTTTTTGGCAGCTTTAATTAGTTTTTTAGATAAAGTATTTTTCTCCCTATAGTTTTTTAGAGCTTCAATGGTGCCATCCTGCTTTAGTAGTGCAAATGCTTTCTTTTTACTGTTAATTGCCTGTCTTACTTCTTTGTTTAGCCACATTGGGTTTTTCCTATTTCTAGTCCTTTTATTCCCACAAGGTATAAACCGCTTACACTGCCTATTTAGGATGTTCTTAAACATTTCCCATTTATTATCTGTATTCTCATTTCTGAGGATATTGTCCCAGTCTACCAGATTAAGGGCATCTCTAAGCTGTTCAAACTTTGCCTTCCTAAAGTTCAATGTTTTTGTGACTCCCTGACAAGTCCCCCTAGTGAAAGACAGGTGAAACTGCACAATATTGTGGTCGCTATTTCCTAAATGCCCAACCACCTGCAGATTAGTTATTCTGTCAGGTCTATTAGATAGTATTAGGTCTAAAAGTGCTGCTCCTCTGGTTGGATTCTGCACCAATTGTGAAAGATAATTTTTCTTGTTTATTAGCAGAAACCTGTTGCCTTTATGGGTTTCACAGGTTTCTGTTTCCCAGTTAATATCCGGGTAGTTAAAGTCCCCCATAACCAGGACCTCATTATGGGTTGCAGCTTCATCTATCTGCTTTAGAAGTAGACTTTCCATGCTTTCTGTTATATTTGGGGGTTTGTAACAGACCCCAATGAGAATTTTGTTACCATTTTTCCCTCCATGAATTTCAACCCATATGGACTCGACATCCTCATTCCCTTCGCTAATATCCTCCCTTAAAGTGGACTTTAGACAAGACTTTACATAGAGACAAACCCCTCCTCCTCTCCGATTTTTACGATCCTTTCTAAACAGACTGTAACCCTGTAAGTTAACTGCCCAGTCATAGCTTTCATCTAACCATGTCTCGGTTATTCCCACTATGTCAAAGTTACCTGTAGATATTTCTGCTTCTAGTTCTTCCATCTTGTTTGTCAGGCTTCTGGCGTTTGCGAGCATGCAGTTTAGAGGATTTTGTTTTGTTCCAATCTCCTCACTGTGGATTGTTTTAGAAATGTTCTTACCTCCCTTCTGAGTATGTTTTCCTGGGTCGTCTTTGTTCGAGTCTAATGTTTTTCTTCCCGTCCCCTCTACAAGGGTACCAAATGGATCATCTTAGAGAAGCGATCACAAACTACCCAAATGACCGACATTTTTTGAGAGACGGGGAGATCCGAAATAAAATCCATAGAGATATGTGTCCAAGGCCTCTTCGGGATCGGCAAGGGCAAAAGCAACCCACTGGCACGAGAACAGCAGGGCTTAACCCGAGCACAAATCCCACAGGACTGCACAAAAGAACGCACATCCCGCGACAGAGACGGCCACCAAAAGGATCTAGCCACCAAATCTCTGGTACCAAAGATTCCAGGATGACCAGCCAACACCGAACAATGAACCTCAGAGATAACTTTATTCGTCCACCTATCAGGTACAAACAGTTTCTCTGCTGGGCAACGATCAGGTTTATTAGCCTGAAATTTTTGCAGCACCCGCCGCAAATCAGGGGAGATGGCAGACACAATTACTGCCTCTTTGAGAATACCCGCCGGCTCAGGCAAACCCGGAGAGTCGGGCACAAAACTCCTAGACAGGGCATCCACCTTCACATTTTTAGAGCCCGGAAGGTACGAATCCACAAAGTCAAAATGGGAGAAAAACAGCGACCAACGAGCCTGTCTAGTATTCAACTGTTTGGCAGACTCGAGATAAGTCAAGTTCTTGTGATCAGTCAAGACCACCACGCGATGCTTAGCTCCTTCAAGCCAATGACGCCACTCCTCGAATGCCCACTTCATGGCCAGCAACTCTCGATTGCCAACATCACAATTTCGCTCAGCAGGTGAAAACATCCTGGAAAAGAAGGCGCATGGCTTCATCACCGAGCAATCAGCACCTCTTTGCGACAATACAGCCCCCGCTCCAATTTCAGAAGCATCAACCTCAGCCTGGAACGGAAGCGAAACATCTGGTTGACACAACACAGGGGCAGAAGAAAAACAACGCTTTAACTCTTGAAAAGCTTCCACAGCAGCAGAAGACCAATTGACCACATCAGCACCCTTCTTGGTCAAATCGGTCAATGGTTTAGCAATACTAGAAAAATTACAGATGAAGCGACGATAAAAATTAGCAAAGCCAAGGAACTTTTGCAGACTCTTCAGAGATGTCGGCTGAGTCCAATCATAAATGGCCTGGACCTTAACAGGGTCCATCTCGATGGTAGAAGGGGAAAAAATGAACCCCAAAAATGAAACCTTCTGAACACCAAAGAGACACTTTGATCCCTTCACAAACAAAGAATTAGCACGCAGGACCTGGAACACCATTCTGACCTGCTTCACATGAGACTCCCAATCATCCGAGAAGACCAATATATCATCCAAGTATACAATCAGGAATTTATCCAGGTACTCTCGGAAGATGTCATGCATAAAGGACTGAAATACTGATGCAAGTCCGAATGGCATAACTAGGTACTCAAAATGGCCCTCGGGCGTATTAAATGCAGTTTTCCATTCATCGCCCCGTTTAATACGCACAAGATTATATGCACCACGAAGATCTATCTTGGTGAACCAACTAGCCCCCTTAATCCGAGCAAACAAATCAGATAGCAGCGGCAAGGGGTACTGAAATTTGACCGTGATTTTATTTAGAAGGCGGTAATCAATACAAGGTCTCAGTGAACCATCCTTCTTGGCCACAAAAAAGAACCCTGCTCCCAATGGCGATGACGACGGCCGAATATGACCCTTCTCCAAGGATTCTTTTACGTAACTCCGCATAGCGGCGTGCTCAGGTACAGATAAATTAAACAGTCGACCCTTAGGAAACTTACTACCAGGAATCAACTCGATAGCACAATCACAATCCCTATGCGGAGGTAGGGCATTGGACTTGGGCTCATCAAATACATCCCGGTAATCAGACAAGAACTCTGGGACCTCAGAAGGGGTGGATGATGAGATAGACAGAAATGGAACATCACCATGTACCCCCTGACAACCCCAGCTGGACACAGACATTGATTTCCAATCTAATACTGGATTATGGACTTGTAGCCATGGCAACCCCAACACGACCACATCATGCAGATTTTGCAACACCAGAAAGCGAATATCCTCCTGGTGCGCAGGAGCCATGCACATGGTCAGCTGGGTCCAATACTGAGGCTTATTCTTGGCCAAAGGCATAGCATCAATTCCTCTCAGTGGAATAAGACACTGCAAGGGCTCCAAGACAAACCCACAGCGCCTAGCAAACTCTAAGTCCATCAAATTCAGGGCAGCGCCTGAATCCACAAATGCCATGACAGAATAGGAAGACAAAGAGCAGATCAAAGTAACGGACAAAAGAAATTTCGACTGTACCGTACCAATGGTGGCAGACTTAGCGAACCGCCTAGTGAGCTTAGGACAATCGGAGATAGCATGAGTGGAATCACCACAGTAGAAACACAGCCCATTCTGACGTCTGTGTTCTTGCCTTTCAGCTCTGGTCAAAGTCCTATCGCACTGCATAGGCTCAGGTTTATGCTCAGATAATACCGCCAAATGGTGCACAGATTTACGCTCACGCAAGCGTCGACCGATCTGAATGGCCAAAGACATAGACTCATTCAGACCAGCAGGCATAGGAAATCCCACCATGACATCCTTAAGGGCTTCAGAGAGAACCTTTCTGAAGATTGCTGCCAAAGCACATTCATTCCATTGAGTGAGCACAGACCACTTTCTAAACTTCTGACAATAAATCTCTATCTCATCCTGACCCTGACACAGAGCCAGCAAATTTTTCTCTGCCTGATTCACTGAATTAGGTTCATCGTACAGTAATCCGAGCGCCAGAAAAAACGCATCAATATTACATTATGCAGGATCTCCTGGCGCAAGGGAAAATGCCCAGTCTTGAGGGTCGCCACGTAATAAAGAAATAATGATCTTAACTTGTTGAACTGGGTCACCAGAGGAGCGAGGTTTCAACGCCAGAAACAGTTTGCAATTATTTTTGAAACTCAGAAATTTAGCTCTATCTCCAGAAAACAAATCAGGAATAGGAATTCTTGGTTCTAACATAGAATTCTGAGCCACAAAGTCTTGAATATTTTGTACTCTTGCAGTGAGAAGATCCACACATGAAGACAGACCTTTAATGTCCATCACCACACCTGTGTCCTGAACCATCCAAATGTCTAGGGGAAAAAAAAGGCAAAACACAGTGCAAAGAAAAAAAAATGGTCTCAGAACTTCTTTTTTCCCTCTATTGAGAAGCATAGTACTTTGGGCCTCCAGTACTGTTATGAATAGGTAATTCAGAACCACAATGGACCTTGAAGTTCAGAGCACACAAGTGACCTGACAAAAACCACAAAACATAGGATGAGCTCTGAGACGTGGAAACTCTGCTGACCGCAATCCCTAAACCTATCAAACCACACTAGAGGTAGCCGTGGATTGCGTCTAACGCTCCCTATGCAACTCGGCACAGCCTGAGAAACTAGCTAGTCCTGAAGAAAGAAAAATAAGCCTACCTTGCCTCAGAGAAATTCCCCAAAGGAAAAGGCAGCCCCCCACATATAATGACTGTGAATTAAGATGAAAATACAAACACAGAGATGAAATAGATTTAGCAAAGTGAGGCCCGACTTACTGAATAGACCGAGGATAGGAAAGATAGCTTTGCGGTCAACACAAAAACCTACAAACAACCACGCAGAGGGGCAAAAAGACCCTCCGCACCGACTAACGGTACAAAGGTGCTCCCTCTGCGTCTCAGAGCTTCCAGCAAGCAAGCAAAACCAAAAAAGCAAGCTGGACAGAAAATATAGCAACAAAAGTAACACAAGCAGAACTTAGCTTATGCTGAGCAGACAGGCCACAGGAACGATCCAGGAGGAAGCAAGACCAATACTAGAACATAGACTGGAGGCCAGGATCAAAGCACTAGGTGGAGTTAAATAGAGCAGCACCTAACGACTCAACCTCATCACCCGAGGAAGGAAACTCAGAAGCCGCAGTACCACTCGTGACCACAGGAGGGAGCTTGATCACAGAATTCACAACAGCCGCCTGTGTACTCCTGTTACCAATTGTGAACTGCATTTAGCCTACTTTTTTATTTTAGGCCTACTAAGTCTGTCTGAGCCACTTATTACAGTTGTCCTCCACTGAACAAAGCAAAGCCGCATGTGTACTCCTGTTACCAATTGTGAACTGCATTTAGCCTACTTTTTTATTTTAGGCCTACTAAGTCAGTCTGAGCCACTTATTACAGTTGTCCTCCACTGAACAAAGCAATGCCGCCTGTTTAGTCCAGTTACCAATTTTGAACTGGATTTAGCCTACTTTCTTTTTTGGGCCTATATCTGTGTTTCCTCCTCATCCTGTCCATTGGCCAGCCACTGCTAGATGAGTCTGCTGGTACATTGACCCAGACCACTACATTCCCCTTGCACTCTACGCAGCCAGAATCTGACCCTGCTGAAAGTCAGGTTCCCCTTCCTGCATACTATACCACCTTACACAGGGACAAAGAGGAAGGTGCAGATGAAAGTTCAGGTTCCTTCATCAGGTGGGGTGGCATACTCGTTGGCACTGGCACAGGGCCCCTCATAGTACGCAAAAGTGTCTCTAGCAGTGGGAAACGCCACCCGCCGTCAAACACACCGCCGTACTATGAGGGGCCCTGTGCCAGTGGCAACTAGTGCCCCCCCTGGTTGCTCAGTATCGCAGCACTTGTAAAGTTGATATACTTACCTCTCCCTGCTCCACCGCCATGACATATTCCGCTTTTCCTGGGCCCACAAAAATCTAGAGCCAGCCCTACCCGCCCACAACTTTAGCCAAATAAGCCCCTGTTTTCAATGCCTAACTATTATTATAAAGTAAATTAAGATTGACAAGCTTAAGAAATACGAATTGATGTTTTTGGCATTAAAATAGGCACTGTAGGTCTTTTCCTGTCCTCCACTCACTGCCGACTTTGTTTCCCCTTTGACTTGCATTGGGTTTCGTTTTTCGGCCGACCCCCGACTTTTCGCAATAATGGGCAGATTTCACACGACAAGACCTTTGAAAGTCGGGTTTCGCGAAACCCGACTCGATCCTAAATAAGTAAAAGTCACTCATCTCTAATTGTCATTAGAAAGTGTTTTCCTAGAAAGTAAATTTCTAACGTCTCTTTCAATTATGTTCTGAAAATTATCCATTGCTGGAACCCTCGATGCAGTAGGATAATAATACAGGTTAGGAATCACTTTTTTGTCAGAATGGGTCTCAGTCAAAGCATTACATTCAAGTTAGAATCTTCCAAAGGTTAGGAGACTTCTTTTATATCATAAGTCTGGACTTTGTGTGTGTGTTTTCCATCGTGCGCCCAAACAGTAGTTCCCCCCCACATATGGGGTATCGGCGTACTCAGGACAAATTGTACAATAATGTTTGGGGTCCAGTTTCTCTCTTTACCCTCGGGAAAATAAAAAAAATTGTTGCTAAAAGATCATTTTTGTGACTAAAAAGTTAAATGTTCATTTTGTCCTTCCATGTTGCTTCTGCTGCTGTGAAGCACCTGAAGGGTTAATAAACTTCTTGAATGTGGTTTTGAGCACATTGAGGGGTGCAGTTTTTAGAATGGTGTCACTTTTGTGTCTACTCCTGAGGTCTTATGTGTGAAGTCTGAACTGAATATTGATGGCCTTGTTGATGTTGGTAGTCAACAGCTGCCCTCTTCTGCTCCCAAATCCTTTCCAACATATGCAGTGTAGAGTTCCAATGTGTGGGGACATCACACACCAGTCAGTGAGCAAGAAGCTGCAAACATTGCTGAAGCATGGCAAGGATGGCTGAAGCTGTATCTGACTTTCTAAAATGGGCAGACAGACAGCGTACTTTCACTAGCAGATCCGGCGGGTCTGGGTAGCTTTTTCAGAAAACATTGAACAATGAGGTTAAGCAGAGGGGGCAGGCAAGGTACATGTGTGAGATCACCTTGCCTCAGAGCTGCCACAAGGTTCCAGCCATTGTCACACGCAACCATGCCTGGCTGTAGGTTTAGCGGTAACCTCCAAATGTCTGACTGCTCTTTCAGTGCTGTCCACAACTCATCTGCATTGTGAGGTTTGTCACCTATGCAGATTAGCTTCAGCAGTCTGTTACTACTGGGGTATAGACAACTGAAGGCTGTTTAGGGACAAGGACCTGGACGGCTTGATGATGGTGCTGCTTGACTGTGGGCAACAACAGGTGCAGGGCTAGAGACATTTCACAAGCATGGTGGACTGGGGATTGGCTTCTATGCAAAACAGTGGACGAAGCATTGGTGTCACCTGCAGACCATGTTCTTGGAGCCTGTGGTTCTGCCCACAAAGTCGGGTGCTTTGCTGCCATGAGCCTGATCATGCTGGTGGTGGTCAGGCTGGTAGTTTTGCTACCCCTGTTGATGCGAGCATGGCTGCTGCTGCAAATTGCCTGTTTTGGGTTATTTTCAGAGTCTTTAAAAAATAACCAGACTTGGGAAGATCTAACAGTTGGAATTCCCCTCATGTTGGTGTTAGGAGGAACAGATGCACGCCTTCTGGCTGTGGCCACCGCACTGCATCTTCTTGCCTGTTGTGGTGATATGCCTCCTTCCCCATTTGTGCTGCTGTCCTCGCTCTGCATGTCCTCCTGCCCGGTTGGGTCAGTCACATAGTCATCCACCACCTCAACTTCCACATCCTCACCTTGCTCCTCCTCCTGACTTTATAGCAATTGTGTCTTATCATCGTCCACCTCTTGTGACACTTTCCCACCATCAACTTCGTGTGACCGTGGCTGTTCAAAACATTGGGCATTGCTACATTCGATCTCATCTGGCTCCACTTCAAGTTGACCGGCCAAGATTCTTGAAAGGGAAAACTGAACAGCTCTTCCAAGTGTCCAAGTGTGGGATCAGTTGTTTCAGGGCACTCGGCATGGTGGGAGGAAGGAGGATCAGGGTGACATTTTTTAGTCAATACTCCCAAAAGCTCTACCTTCCCCCAATAGTTTCTCCAAATCTTTCTGAACCTTTACAGTTGGATCTGATGACAAAGGGTAGTAAGGGTTGCATTGTCTCCTAACATACTGATAATTTCATGATCGTATAATTGTTTGTCAAGCAAAACAACCGACCCACCCTTGTCAGCAGGTCTCAGTTATATGAGGATTGTCCTTTAATTCCTGTAGATCACTCTTTTCAGCAAAGGTTAAATTGTCATTATAGGGTGTTTTCCTAGAAAGTAAATTTCTAACTTCTCTTTCAATTATGTTCTGAAAATGATCTATTGCTGGAACCCTCGATACAGTAGGATATTAATACAGGACAGTTATCACTTCTTTGTCAGAATGGGTCTCAGTCAAAGCAGATTGAGACTGTGAGCTTTCACCATATAATTCCTGCAATGTCAGACATGTTAATTGCTCCTCAAAAGGAAGCTCCAAAGGAATAGTATTATTCATAGAACTATTTGATTCTAATGTCAGAGACCCATTTTCAGACACAGAACTAACTTCATTTCCCCTGTCGTTTTTTGGGGGGTGATATGGAGAACGTCTTGATTCTGAGGCAAATGACGATACTCCAGACAAGAAGGAAACCGCTGATTGACCTATGGACTCTGGAGTAGAGAAACTAACCCGAGAGGTTGTTGCTGGGGAGAGAAGCATACTGGATACTGGCACTAAATGCCAGACATCCAGAGGGCTTGAATTTTAGGGGGGATTTAAGATATTTTTATTAATTTCTTTTGTCAGGTTCCCCCTAGGAGCAATATAAGTAAATTGTTCTGTGCTGTTATACTGCTTCATTCCAATTTTACTACATTTTAATTTTCTCAATTTTCTTTTTTGCATGCATGTGTGAACAGTTTCCTACTAGTGATGAGTGAATGTACTCGCCACTACTCGGTACTCGCACTAGTATCACTATCCTGGGTGTACTTGGCGAGCACCTAGTATTTCGGGGTTATTCGACGGGAGCTCGGGTCTCCTCCTTTTAATTTTGGTGCTTTTGAGAGAGCCAATCAGCATCCATGGATTGTCAGCCATGCACTGAAATACCGCAGCCATTTTTGTTGTGGTATTTCAGTGATTTCCTGGCCGCACAGCATCGTCAGGTCATGGAGTGTGCACTTTTTTTTTCTGCATGTAAGGAATTGAGAAAACAGCAAAAAGGCAGAAATGCCTACCTGCCTAGGCCTCCAAACAAATGCACTATCAGGATGCAGTGGACCCATGTGGTTAAGATGGGGGCAACACAGGTGCAGAATTACCGATGAGGCAACCTCTCACAACCTAACAAACTAATGGAGGGGGTGACTGCTTATGTTATTACTGCACATAAAAGACTTGTATGTGGTGCTGTTCACACAATGGAGATGCACAGCATCCAGGTTAACAGCCTATTAGTGACACGCTTCTATTAGCTCAGGCGGGCTGCCCAGCGCTGGCCAGATGTAAAGAATTGAGATAAATGTCCTTATGATTATCAGTGCATATATTGTACAAAAGTTGAAATAGTGAACACTTTTTATTAACATCATAAGTTTTTGAATATGTGCCAAATAAATGTTCTATTTTTCTATTTTTGCTAAGGGCAATATTTGATAGAACAATATTTGTTTGCCGCATGATTCTAATTCTGCTTTCTCAAGACTAAGATTCAAAGTTTGATTCCACCAAATAATGATTGGTCCATTTGTTTTGTAATTTCTTTCACATCTGAGGATGGGTTTGTGTACGTGTTATAAACCTTGTGTTCATTGTAATTTTAGATGCCGATGAGTAAGGACATGAAGCTCGAAATGCATCAGGCGTGGAGGCGATCTTTGCCCCTTGAAACTCTATGATATGTATGTTTTTAACTTTTTCAAACAATGGATTGAATAAAAGAAGAAACCTAAATTTTTATGTAAATCACCTGGTGCTGGTTTTTCCTTTTTTGCCTGCATTTACAAGTGGAGTCCAGCCACATTGAACCTGGCACCCGTGGTCCTGTGATACTCTGGTGAGCACTGTGGAAATCCTTTTTCCCCTCTCCCATGTTGATTTATGACCAACATATATTGAACTTCTACTTTATTTTATATCTTTTGGAATTTGCTTTGTAACTCACAATACATACTATTTTTACCTTTTAGAAAAAGTGCTAAATGAAATTAAAAATGTTATTGGATCTGCTCAACCTCAAGTAGAACATAGAAAAGAAATGCCATATACTGATGCTGTCATTCATGAAATTCAAAGATTTGGGGACATCGCACCTGGAAGCCTCCCAGATGCCACAACTACGGACATTACATTCAAGTTATAATCTTTCAAAGGTTAGGAGACTTCTTTTATATCATAAGTCTGGACTTTGTGTGTGTGTTTTCCATTGAATATTTTAATAAATTCTGTATATTTATAATATTTTCGTGATATTGTATATTTTTATGGTAATTTATTACCTTTTTGTTTCCCCAGGGCACAACTGTCATTCCATTTCTTCACTCTGCTCTTAGCGATAAAATTATTTTGAGAAGCCAGAAGAGTTTTATCCTGGGCTTTCTCAACTCATAAGGCAAATTTAAGAAGAACGAAGCCTTTATTCCCCCCTCATTAGGTAAATCTTTTTCTTTCTTTCCCCTTTAATTGCATCATACATTTATGTATTGTAAAGCGAATAATGATGAGCGAGCACTGAAATACTCGGGTGCTCGTTGCTCAGGTCGAGAAAATTGGAAATTCAGGTACTCGACCCGAGCAACGAGCTCAATCTAAGTCTATGAGAAACTCTAGTGTTTTTACCGCGATCCCCCCGGGGTCCTTTTAAGGTCTGAAAACATCAGAAAAAGATGAAAACACTGCTCAAATGACACGGGAGTATAATGGTGATCGCCCCTGGAAGCAATTCTGACTCCTAGGTAACATTTGTAAGCAATGTTTTCAGAATTTCATGCCATTTTTACAGGTGCACCAACAAACATACAATAACGTAACCAAAATGGATTTTGCTGAGAAATTTGTTAAGGTACATCCTTTCCAGGCTAATGACTTGTTTATAAGGCAAAATAATTTACCCCAGACCAAAACGTTCCTCCACCACTTGGGCTATGTTTTATCATTTTAATGCAGTCCTCAAATTTTGGAGGATGGTACATATGTCTGACATCCATGTGTACTCCTGAGGTCTTATGTGTGAAGTCTAAACTGAATATCAATGGCCTTGTTGATGTTGGTAGTCAACAACTGCCCTCTTCTGCTCCCAAATCCTTTCCAACATATGCAGTGTAGAGTTCCAATGTGTGGGGACATCACACACCAGTCAGTGAGCCGGAAGCTGCAAACATTGCTGAAGCATGGCAAGGATGGCTGAAGCTGTATCTGACTTTCTAAAATGGGCAGACAGACAGCGTACTTTCACTAGCAGATCCAGCGGCTCTAGGTAGCTTTTCAGAAAACGTTGAACAACGAGGTGAAGCGCAGGGGGCAAGCAAGGTACATGTGTGAGCTCACCTTGCCTCAGATCTGCCACAAGATTCCAGCCATTGTCACACGCAACCATGCCTGGCTGTAGGTTCAGCGGTGTCATCCAAATATCTCACTGCTCTTTCAGTGCTGTCCACAACTCTTCTGCATTGTGATGTTTGTCAACTATGCAGATTACCTACTGTATTCTCACCCATCCCTTGTAGATTGTGAGCCTTTGTGGGCAGGGTCCTCACTCCTCCTGTACCAGTTATGACTTGTATTGTTTAAGTTTACTGTACTTGTTTTTATTGTGAATACCCCTCCTCACATGTAAAGCGCCATGGAATAAATGGTGCTTTAACAATAAATAATAATAATAATAATTAGCTTCAGCACAGTCTGTTACCACTGGGTATAGACAACTGAAGGCTGTTTAGGGACAAGGACGTGGACGGGCTTGATGATGGTGCTGCTTGACTGTGGGCAACAACAGGTGCAGGGCTAGAGAGATTTCACCAGCATGGTGGACTGGGGATTGGCTTCTATGCAAAACAGTGGAAGAAGCAGTGGTGTCCCCTGTAGACCATGTTCCTGGAGCCTTTATCATATAGTCTCCTTCGGGGTCACCGGGAAAGTATTGGCACCGTTCTGTAGTTTTTCACATTGACACAATGTATCCAGCTTAGTGGATGATCCAATTAGGGATTGCAGCAAGTCAGGGGAGCGATGTCCTGACAGTGATACCTGGGAAGTATTGGTGGCGCAGTTGTCATGTGGGAGCACAGCCGCGCTGGTGCAGTGTTTGTGTGACGGCTGTGCTCCCGCATGACAACTGCGCCACCAATACTTCCCAGGTATCACTGTCAGGACATCGCTCCCCTGACTTGCTGCAATCCCTAATTGGATCATCCACTAAGCTGGATACATTGCGTCAATGTGAAAAACTACAAAACGGTGCCAATACTTTCCCGGTGACCCCGAAGGCGACTATATGATAAAGGCCGGGGTTCGGCCGAAACGTCAACTGTCGCTTCACCTATCACCGTAAATAAAATTAATTCACTTCAAAGCATACCTCTACTGAGTGCAGTGATTCTATATTTGACTTGGACTTTTGGAACATTGGGTTCCCTTTCACTGGCACCTTTACTCTACCTAGTCGAGTGCTAACCATCTATACTAGTTGAAGAAAACCTGTTGGAGTTTGCAAAAGACCTGAGACTGGGACGGAGAGTTGACTTCCAACAAGACAATGATCCCAAACATAAAGCAAAATCTACAATGGAATGGTTCACAAATAAACTTATCCAAGTGTTAGAATGACCCAGTCAGAGTTCAGACCTCAATCCAATCGAGAATCTGTGGAAAGAGCTGAAAACTGCTGTTCACAAACGATCTCCATCAAACCTCACTGAGCTCGAGCTGTTTGCCAAGGAAGAATGGGCAAGAATTTCAGTCTTTCAATGTACAAAACCGATAGTGTCATATCCCAAGCAACTGGCAGCTGTAATCGCAGCAAAAGGTTGTGCAATAAAGTATTACGTTAAAGCGGCCGAATATTATTGCACGCCTCACTTTTCAGTTGTTGAATTTCCACAAAAATTTAAAATAACCAATAAATTTTATTCAACTTCACAACTGTGTTTCACTTGTTGTTGATTATTCACCAAAAATTTACATTTGGTATCTTTATGTTTGAAGCATGATATGTGGGAATCGGTTGAAAAGCTCCAGGGGGTCGAATACTTTCGCAAGGCATTATATATATACAGTATATATATATATATATATATATATATATATATATATATATATATATACACATACTGTATATACAGCATATATGTATATATATGTACATATACACATATACACACCGTATTTATATACTGTATATATATATATATATATATATATATATATATATATATATATATATATATATATATATATACAGTATGTAGTTTATTTATGAAGATTTAAGAATAATGCAATGAGTACACAGGATTTTCCGGGTGAAATATATACATTATCATTAAATTGTCTTGCTCACATAACTTAATAAAACTGAACGAAATTATTAAAAAGATCATCAAAATATATAAACCATTACATGAATATATAACTGTACTTAAATAAATCATCGGATGAAAGAAGTACATCGACACTACAGTCATGGCCAACATTTTTGAGAATGACACCAAAATTATATTTTCACATGATCTGCTGCCCTCTGGTTTTTATTAGTGTTTGTCTGATGTTTATATCACATACAGAAATATAATTGCAATCATATTATGAGTACCAATAGGTTATCTTGACAGTTAGAATGAGTTAATGCAGCAAGTCAATATTTGCAGTGTTGACCCTTCTTCTTCAAGACTTCTGCAATTATCCCTGGCATGCTCTCAATCAACTTCTGGACCAAATCCTGACTGATAGCAGTCCATTCTTGCATAATCAATGCTTGCATTTTGCCATAAATTGTTGGTTTTTGTTTTTCCACCCGTCTCTTGATGATTGACCACAAGTTCTCAATGGGATTAAGATCTGGGGAGTTTCCAGGCCATGGACCCAAAATCTCTATGTTTTGTTCCATGAGCCATTTAGTTATCACCTTTGCTTTATGGCAAGCTGCTCCATCATGCTGGAAAAGGCATTGTTGGGCGCCAAACTGCTCTTGGACGGATGGGAGAATTTGCTCTTGGAGGACATTCTGGTACCATTCTTTATTCATGGCTGTGTTTTTAGGCAAGACTGTGAGTGAGCCGATTCCCTTGGCTGAGAAGCAACCCCACACATGAATGGTTTCAGGATGCTTTACAGTTGGCACGAGACAAGACTGGTGGTAGCACTCACCTCTTCTTCTCCGAATAGGCTGTTTTCCAGATGTCCCAAACAATCGAAAAGGGGATTCATCAGAGAAAATGACTTTCCCCAGTCCTTTTGCAGAATATCAGTCGGTCCCTGATGTTTTTTCTGGAGAGAAGTGGCTTCTTTGCTGCCCTCCTTGAAACCAGGACTTGCTCAAATAGTCTCCGCCTCACATTGCGTGCAGAAGCACTCACACCAGCCTGCTGCCATTCCTGAGCAAGCTCGGCACTGCTGGTAGTCCGATCCCGTAGCTGAAACAGTTTTAAGATACGGTCCTGGCGCTTGCTGGTCTTTCTTGGGTGCCTTGGAGCCTTTTTGACAACAATGGAAGCTCTCTCCTTGAAGTTCTTGATGATGCAATAGATTGTTGACTGAGGTGCAATCTTTGTAGCTGCGATACTCTTCCCTGTTAGGCCATTTTTGTGCAGTGCAATGATGGCTGCACGTGTTTCTTTAGAGATAACCATGGTTAACTGAAGAGAAACAATGATACCAAGCACCAGCCTCCTTTTAAAGTGTCCAGTGATGTCATTCTTACTTAATTATGACTGATTGATCGCCAGCCCTGTCCTCATCAACACCCACACCTGTGTTAATGGATCAATCACTAAAACGATGTTAGCTGCTCCTTTTAAGGCAGGACTGCAATGATGTTGAAATGTGTTTTGGGGGTTAAAGTTCATTTTCTGGGCAAATATTGACTTTGCAAGTACAGTAATTGCTGTTAAGCTGATCACTCTGACATTCAGGAGTACATGCAAATTGCCATTAGAAAAAATGAAGCAGTAGACTTTGGAAAAATTAATATTTGTCTCATTCTCAAATTTTTTGTCCCTGACTGTATATTTGTTAACAATATCAACCCAAAATATTTTTGTACACCACATTGACTGACTGAACGTGTTCAGTAAACTTGACTGAACTACATGGCACTGTGACTGACAGAACTTGTTCAGTAAACGTGAGTGAACTACTGTATGTGACGACCAAGCAGCGAATGGGATTTCCGTTACAGACAGACAGAATTAGACAATTATATAGTAGATATATATACATTTTGAGCTGTTTTATATATCTTGGGATAGGTACCCAATCAAGCTGTAAAATGGATAGGCATCTAGGCCATAGAATAAATATGATGTAGAAAAAATATTAAGATGTACTGATAAAAAATAGGATTCAACCTGATTCAATCCACCCATACACTGTAACATACAGAGAATGCTAGATAAAATATATCTTACATACATAGAGATGAATAAGGTGCAATAGCAGAGTAGATGATTAGCCCACTCGCCCCTTGTGAAGTCCTGTAAGATCCATTGTCACAGTCACCAAATATTTTCCAGCAAGGCGACCCCCATAAAGGCGATGCATGAGATATTCTAGGGTAAGTAGAAGAAACATAGATCTGCAAGTAGAGGGATCAGGGAGCCCAGGCTGGTGGTGTCCACAAATCCTGGTCCTTATGCCAGTGAGGCCCGCAGCATCACCCCATTTCTGCCCCCACTGCTAGCTTGCTGCAGCAGCTATCCTGCCTCCTTGTACCCTCCACCCAAGCCATCTACCCCAACCCCTTGGTATGCTAGTGTAAAAATGGATTCTAAAATGCTCCACCTTACATTTTTTCTGTTTTCCTCCCCAAAATTTGGGTTGCATCTTATAGTCCACAGCATAGGGTATCTACAGTGGGAACAAGAAGTTTACATACACAATCTAAAAAGACGCATCTGAATGTTTTTCTCAATGTCTGACATGAAATCAGAATAAATCTTTCCAGTTTTAGGTCAATTTGGATTACCATATGTAATGGGGTCTACTGTGCTGTAGGACCTCTTTCAGCACCCCCCGTGTTTCAGGAGGTCCACTCTGCTTTTGCTGGATTCTGAATGAAGGACGCTGGCTGGAATTCCTTGATTACGTGAGAGCATATAAAAGCTGACAGCTACTCCACGTATTTCCAGTCTAAAAGAACACACTTTATTCACAGCACACAGAATATATAACACAGATACACAGGGCAGGCCAATAGAAAAAGCAGGCCAGACATACATTACAATAGCTGCAGGGGGCCGGAGCCTGCTGATATTTACTGTGGGAATTACAAAGGTGGGGGAGGTCAGAAGGAGAATATCTTGTCCGCTCTGACCAGGGGCGCAGCCTGTGGACTGATGCATTTCACATGGAACCTATTATACATAATATATACTGCATAACATATTCTTGGTGCTGGGGGTTCTGTAACACGGCTCCCCTTTTCAGCGACACGATCGGCATACACAGTCTGATCCTTAACGGATCGGTTTGGGGATAACCGAAGTTTATGGGGTTGGTACGAGTTCCGTTTGTTGACTTAGTCCATCGGCGTTACCGTTTTGTTTGCCGGGTCTGTAGTGGATGGTGAAGTCCAGAGGTTGTAGGGCTAAACTCCACCACAGTAATCTGGCGTTGTCTCCGGAGACCCGATTAAGCCAGACTAGGGGATTATGGTCCGTTAGGAGGGAAAACTGTTGTCCATACAAATATGGTTGTAACTTTTTGAGTGCCCATACTATTGCCAGGCACTCCTTCTCGATGGCCGCATAGCTCACTTCACGGGGCAGTAGTTTCCGACTCAGGTAAGCTACCGGGTGTTCTTGGCCATCCGGCCCGACTTGGCTTAGTACTGCCCTCAATCCAAACATAAAAGCGTCTGTGTGAACAAGAAAACGTTTAGTTGGATTGGGTGCGGCCAATACAGGTGTATTGGTGAGGGCGTCCTTTAGCTGGCGAAGGGGGTATTGGTGAGGGCGTCCTTTAGCTGGCGGAAGGCTTCCTCACACTCTGGGGTCCAGGTTACCTGGCGGGGTTGGTTCTTACGGGTCAGATCAGTGAGGGGCTTGGCCACGCTGCTGTAATTGGGAATGAATTTCCTATAATACCCCGCTGTCCCTAGAAACGCCATGACCTGGGTTTTAGTGCGTGGGGCGGGCCATTTGGCTATGGCCTCAAACTTGGCTGGTTCTGGTCTCTGTTTCCCACTTCCCACCCAATACCCTAAATACTGAACCTCTGCTTTGCCCACATGACACTTGTTTGGGTTCAGGGTGATTCCGGCCTTGTGGAACCTGTCTAATACTGTCTCTAGGTGATTTAGATGCTCTTCCCATGTCGCACTGTAGATGGCGATGCCATCCAGGTAGGCACACGCATAGTCCTGGAGACCATCCAGAAGCCGGTCAGCCAGCCTCTGGAAGGTCGCCGGGGCAGTCTTCATCCCGAATCGCATAACTCGAAACTGGAATAAGCCAAACGGGGTCACAAATGCCGACTTGGGAATAGCATCAGGACTAAGGGGAATCTGCCAGTAGCCTTTGCATAGATCGATGGTGGTCAAATACTTTGCCCCTGCCAGCCGGTCTAACAAGTCATCCACACACGGCATGGGATACGCATCCGTCACTGTTTTCTCATTGAGCTTATGATAGTCTACACAAGACTGTGCAGTCCCATCCTTCTTGGGCACTAACACTACGGGGGATGCCCAGGGACTATCTGACTCTTCAATGACCCCTAAACGCAACATCTTTTGTATCTCTTGTCGCATCCCTTCTCGTACAAACTCAGGGACGTGGAAGGGGGGTTGTCGCAGGGGGGTCTGATCCTGGGTCTCAACCTTGTGTTGTGCCAGGTGAGTGTACCCGGGTTTCCCTGAAAACATCCTCTGTCGCTGCCTCAACAACTCCTCCGCCTGCTGTCTCTCCCGGGGACTTAAGTCTTCACCCCAGTGTACCTGGTCCCATGTTTTAGACTGAGTCTTCTCTCCTAAGACATCAGGCAAGGGAAGTCCGGCTAAATCCTCTGCTTTAGGTGCACAGATGGCCACTACCTCATCAGGGCGCTCCTGATAGGGCTTCAGCATATTCACGTGGAACATGCGGATAACCCTGGGGTCGTCACAATCGGCGACATTATAGGTGGTGTCGGCTATTTTCCCCACTACCTGGTAGGGCCCCTGCCATGCAGCTTGGAACTTGTTCTGCCTAGTGGGCTCTAACACCAGGACCTTCTGCCCTATTTCCAAGGTGCGCTCTCTGGCCCTCCGATCGTACCATTTGCGCTGGCGCCGCTGGGCCACCTGCATGTTCCCACGTACAGCCTGGGTCAGCTCCTGTAGGCGGTCCCGGAATTCCAGCACATAGGGTGCAATAGGTACCCCTTCTATGATGCCCTCCCCTTCCCAGTGTTCTAGCACTAAGTCTAGGGGTCCCCTTACCCGTCTCCCATATACCAGTTCGAATGGGGAGAATCCCGTTGATTCTTGGGGCACCTCTCGATAGGCAAACAGGAGGTGAGGCAAGAATTTCTCCCAGTCCCTGTAGGTCCTGGTAAACGTCTCAATGAGTTGTTTTAACGTCCCGTTAAAGCGTTCACACAACCCATTGGTTTGCGGGGGGTACGGGTCGCTTCTAATGGACTTTACGCCGCACAGCTTCCACAGTTGGTTGGTCACCTCTGCTGTAAACTGGGTACCCTGGTCTGAGATAATCTCCCGGGGAAATCCAGCCCGTGAGAAAACCTGGAGCGGGGGCGGCCGCCACCGTCTCTGCCAGTATGTTAGGTAACGCAACCGCCTCTGGATACTGTGTGGCAAAATCTACCACTGTCAATATATACCTTTTCACTGTGTTTGGCTAACGGCCCTATCAGATCGACCGCTACTTGGCTAAATGGTTCCTCCGCAATGGGGAGGGGGCGAAATTTGGCCGTGCATCGATCTCCCCTCTTGCCAATGCACTGGCCACTGTCAGAGGTCTGGCAGTATTGACGAACATCATAGGTTACCCCCGGCCAAAAAAAGTTTTGTGTCAGACGATGTCTGGCGCGACTGACGCCGAAGTGCCCGGCCAAGGGTATGTCATGAGAGATTTGCTGTAACTCCGGCCTATACTTCTTGGGAACTACCAGCTGTCATTTTATAGTGGGGCTCGTCCCTGTGTGGTGCTGCTCTGTGATCCGGTAGAGGAGTCCCTGCTTCATATAAACTGTTCCCCTTCCAGTACCCCTCTCCCCTCCTGTGCCTTCCCACGATATCCCTCCAATGAAGGATCCTCAAGTAACTCCCTCTTAAATTTATCTGGGGTGGCCCAAGAAATGTTTCTGGCTATGGGAATACATGTAGGGCTGGGATGTTTTACCTGGGCCTCCTCTGACTGTGATTCCACCTCCGCAGCTTGACCTTGTCTCCGGGTGGTCACAGGATATGTCTCAGCCAGAGGGGCAACCGAGAAGGCAGACAACATGGGCCCCAAGTCATTTCCCAGCAAAACGTCTGCAGGCAAATCCTCCATCAAGCCGACCTCAACAAGGCCATCCCCAACTCCCCAGTTCAGGTGAATCCTGGCAGTGGGCAGTCAATATATGGCTCCCCCTGCTACATGGACTGCCACTGTCCGGTCCGTCTTCTCTTGGTCCTGGACGAGATGAGGCTTCACAAGGGTCAAAGTTGCTCCGGAATCTCTTAGTCCCTGCATGCGTTTCCCATTAACCCACGCGACCTGTCAATGCTGTTGTCGATTATCTGCCTGGGCTGCCTGCACGGGGTCTACTTCATGCAACACTTCCTCCATGTCTTCCACCCTTTGGTTAGTTGTAGCCCCCAATGCCGGGTCAGCTTCGCCTTGGTAGCTGTTCCCGCTTTTGGCCACTGGGTATGCTGAGTCTGGTTGGGACATTGTCTTTGCAGGTGGCCCAGCTGACGGCAGGTGTGGCATCGCACCCCAGGGGAACTGTGGTAGGCCGGGTTTCTAGCTGGTCCCTTTACAATCTTTGGTGGTTTGGGGCCCTCCAGGTCCATGGGCGGACCCCTAGTGACCATCTTTGATCCGGACAACTGAGGCCTCCTGGCGTCATGATGTTCATCGGCCAGACGAGGGGCTTCCTCAAGAGTCATTGGCCGCCTGTCCCGAAGCCATTCCTGTGTCTTGGGGTTTAGTCCATTAAAGAATCGTTCTAGCAAGAAGAGCTGAAGGACGTCCTCCTTAGTGGTTGCTTGGCTCCCTAGTACCCACTGTAGCAGTGACCACCATAATTTACAGGCCCATTCAGCGTAGGTATCGGTTACTCATTTTATAAGTCCGCGGAACTTTTGGCGGTATGCCTCTGGTGTCAGCGCATATCGGGCCAAGATCACTTCTTTGATCCGCTCATAGTCCATACGGTCCTCATCAGATACCGTGCGAGAGGTGCCCGCTGCCCGGCCTGTCTGCTTGCTGGCCAGAATCTGAACCCGTTCCTCCTGCTTCACTTGATGAAGGGCACACTGCCGCTCAAAGTCCTGCAGAAAGCCATCAATGTCTTCCTCTGGCTCCCCAACTGTCGGAAGGCATTATACTGGATCTTTTTGTGGCTTACTGTTGAAGGTACCTGGGCGAAGGCCAGAGCTCCCCTTGCCTGCTGACTCTCCTCTCTCCGCTCTGCTATCTCCATCTTGGCCAGCTCCACTTTGGTCCGCTCTGCCATCTCCATCTTGGTTAGATCTATCCTGGTCCGCTCGGCCATCTCTTCCTTCAGATCAGTACGCACATCAGCCATCACTAGGGTTGAGCGACCTTTACTTTTATAGGATTGGGTCGGGTTTCACGAAACCCGACTTTCTCAAAAGTCGGGTCGAGTGAAATCGGCCGATCCTATAAAAAAGTCGGGGTCGGGGTCGGCCGAAACCCGAAACCCAATGCATTGCAATGGGTTACTATGGTTGCCAGGGTCCCCAGGGCACGTCCGAGGGTGAGTATATTCTTATTAGGTATATACTCACCCTCGGACGCGCCCTGCTTCTTTCCGGTAGCCTTCCTTCCTAAGAATCAGCGCTTGAAGGACCTTTGGTGACGTCGCGGCTTGTGATTGGTCGCGTGAGCGGTCACATGGGCCGTCGCGTGACCAATCACAAGCCGCGACGTCCCTGAAGGTCTTTCAAGCGCTGATTCTAACGAAGGAAGACTGCCGGTTAGTACCAGGGCGCGCCAGAGGGTGAGTATAGCAATATTTTTTATTTTAATTCTTTCTTTTACACTTAAATATGGATTCCGATACCGATTTCCGATATTGCAAACATATCGGAACTCGGTATCGGAATTCCGATACCAGATTCAGAAGATCGCCGACCTCATGGCCGACCCCACACAGGGGTCGGGTCGGGTTTCATGAAACCAGACCTTGCCAAAAGTCGGCGACTTCTGAAAATTACCGACCCATTTTGCTCAACCCTAGCCATCACTAGGGTTGAGCGACCTTTACTTTTATAGGATCGGGTCGGGTTTCACGAAAAAAAGTCGGGGTCGGGGTCGGCCGAAACCCGAAACCCAATGCAGTGCATTGGGTTTCCATGGTTCCCAGGGTCTGAAGGAGAGGATACTCTCCTTCAGGCCCTGAGATCCATATTTTAGTGTAAAATAAAGAATTAAAATAAAAAATATGATGCGGTGACGTCGCGGTGACGTCGCGGCTTGTGATTGGTCGCGCGGCCGCCCATGTGACCGCTTGCGCGACCAATCAGAAGCCGTGACGTCACCGCGACGTCACCGAAGGTCCTGGAAGCACTGATTCGAAGGAGGAAGGTTCCCGGTTAGTACCAGGGCGCGTCAGAGGGTAAGTATTGCGATATTTTTTATTTTAATTCTTTATTTTACACTTAAATCTGAATTCCGATGCCAATTCCCGATATCTTAACATAGTAACATAGTAACATAGTTAGTAAGGCCGAAAAAAGACATTTGTCCATCCAGTTCAGCCTATATTCCATCATAATAAATCCCCAGATCTACGTCCTTCTACAGAACCTAATTGTATGATTAGTGTTGAGCATTCCGATACCGCAAGTATCGGGTATCGGCCGATACTTGCGGTATCGGAATTCCGATACCGAGATCCGATACTTTTGTGGTATCGGGTATCGGTATCGGATACATAGAGATGTGTAAAATAAAGAATTAAAATAAAAAATATTGATATATTTACCTCTCCGGCGGCCCCTGGTGAGTCCGCGGGTAACCGGCAGGCTTCGTTGTTCAAAATCAGCGCTTTTAGGACCTGAGAATCACGTCCCGGCTTCTGATTGGTCGCGGGCCGCCCATGTGACCACCACGCAACCAATCACAAGCCGAGACGTCACCGCAAGCTATTAGCGCGCTCATTTTTGAAAAATGAGCGCGTTAATGACTTTCAAAGACGTAGCGGCTTGTGATTGGTCGCGGCCACGCGACCAATCACAAGCCGCGACGTCACCGCAAGCTATTAACGCGCTCATTTTTAAAAATGAGCGCGTTAATGGCTTTCAAAGACGTAGCGGCTTGTGATTGGTCGCGGCCACTAATTAATTTAAAAATGAGCGCGTTAATAGCTTGCGGTGACGTCGCGGCTTGTGATTGGTCGCGTGGCCGCGACCAATCACAAGCCGCTACGTCTTTGAAAGTCATTAACGCGCTCATTTTTCAAAAATGAGCGCGCTAATAGCTTGCGGTGACGTCGCGGCTTGTGATTGGTCGCGTGGCGGTCACATGGGCGGCCCGCGACCAATCAGAAGCCGGGACGTGATTCTCAGGTCCTAAAAGCGCTGATTTTGAACAAAGAAGCCTGCCGGTTACCCGCGCTGAGTTCAGGAGCCGCCGGAGAGGTAAATATATCAATATTTTTTATTTTAATTCTTTATTTTACACATCTCTATGGATCCCAGGGCCTGAAGGAGAGTTTCCTCTCCTTCAGACCCTGGGAACCATGAGAATACCTTCCGATACTTGATGTCCCATTGACTTGTATTGGTATCGGATATCGGTATCGGCGATATCCGATATTTTTCGGGTATCGGCCGATACTATCCGATACCGATACTTTCAAGTATCGGACGGTATCGCTCAACACTATGTATGATACAATATTGTTCTGCTCCAGGAAGACATCCAGGCCTCTCTTGAACCCCTCGACTGAGTTTGCCATCACCACCTTCTCAGGCAAGCAATTCCAGATTCTCACTGCCCTAACAGTAAAGAATCCTCTTCTATGTTGGTGGAAAAACCTTCTCTCCTCCAGACGCAAAGAATGCCCCCTTGTGCCCGTCACCTTCCTTGGTATAAACAGATCCTCAGCGAGATATTTGTATTGTCCCCTTATATACTTATACATGGTTATTAGATGGCCCCTCAGTCGTCTTTTTTCTAGACTAAATAATCCTAATTTCGCTAATCTATCTGGATATTGTAGTTCTCCCATCCCCTTTATTAATTTTGTTGCCCTCCTTTGTACTCTCTCTAGTTCCATTATATCCTTCCTGAGCACCGGTGCCCAAAACTGGACACAGTACTCCATGTGCGGTCTAACTAGGGATTTGTACAGAGGCAGTATAATGCTCTCATCATGTGTATCCAGACCTCTTTTAATGCACCCCATGATCCTGTTTGCCTTGGCAGCTGCTGTCTGGCACTGGCTGCTCCAGGTAAGTTTATCATTAACTAGGATCCCCAAGTCCTTCTCCCTGTCAGATTTACCCAGTGGTTTCCCATTCAGTGTGTAATGGTGATATTGATTCCTTCTTCCCATGTGTATAACCTTACATTTATCATTGTTAAACCTCATCTGCCACCTTTCAGCCCAAGTTTCCAACTTATCCAGATCCATCTGTAGCAGTATACTATCTTCTCTTGTATTAACTGCTTTACATAGTTTTGTATCATCTGCAAATATCGATATTTTACTGTGTAAACCTTCTACCAGATCATTAATGAATATGTTGAAGAGAACAGGTCCCAATACTGACCCCTGCGGTACCCCACTGGTCACAGCGACCCAGTTAGAGACTATACCATTTATAACCACCCTCTGCTTTCTATCACTAAGCCAGTTACTAACCCATTTACACACATTTTCCCCCAGACCAAGCATTCTCATTTTGTTTACCAACCTCTTGTGCGGCACGGTATCAAACGCTTTGGAAAAATCGAGATATACCACGTCCAATGACTCACCGTGGTCCAGCCTATAGCTTACCTCTTCATAAAAACTGATTAGATTGGTTTGACAGGAGCGATTTCTCATAAACCCATGCTGATATGGAGCTAAACAGTTATTCTCATTGAGATAATCCAGAATAACATCCCTCAGAAACCCTTCAAATATTTTACCAACAATAGAGGTTAGACTTACTGGCCTATAATTTCCAGGTTCACTTTTAGAGCCCTTTTTAAATATTGGCACCACATTTGCTATGCGCCAATCCTGCGGAACAGACCCTGTCGCTATAGAGGCCCTAAAAATAAGAAATAATGGTTTATCTATTACATTACTTAGTTCTCTTAGTACTCGTGGGTGTATGCCATCCGGACCCGGAGATTTATCTATTTTGATCTTATTTAGCCGGTTTCGCACCTCTTCTTGGGTTAGATTGGTGACCCTTAATATAGGGTTTTCATTGTTTCTTGGGATTTCACCTAGCATTTCATTTTCCACCGTGAATACTGTGGAGAAGAAGGTGTTTAATATGTTAGCTTTTTCCTTGTCATCTACAACCATTCTTTCCTCACTATTTTTTAAGGGGCCTACATTTTCAGTTTTTAGAGGGTATGTATTACATTTTCTGAGAATCCTCTTAGTCTCAGCAACTGCCTCTCAAGTTCCATGTCATCAGGCGTAGGTCCCTCACCTGTGGATGATAGAAGGGTCATTGAGAAAGCAGGTGGCGATCCCAAGGGAGGATCCAAAGGTCAGAGACTGACATGGCTCTGAGCCATGAAAACCACGGCCTCTTGAGCCAAAATGGGACTACCAAGATCACTTTCACTCTTTCCTCCTTTATTTTTCTGATGACTATCGGTAGAATTATCATCAGGGAAAAGGCATAAGCCTGATGAAAGGTCAATGGGGACTGAAGGGAGTTAAGTATACCTGGATGGTGCTCTCTGTATAGCAAAGCAAACCTTTCAACCTGCCGGTTGTTTCTTGCTGCAAAGATGTCTATCTCTGGCATGCCCCACATGTCCATTATCTTCTTGAAAATGCAACAGCTGAGCAACCATTCCTTGATGCAGGGTATGGCAAATTAGGAAGTCTGCTGCAGAGTTGTCTACACCCCTGATGTGCAGGGCTGACAGGGACAAGATATGTTCTTTGGCCAGATTAAGTATCCTGTCCGCGGTAGACATCAGAGTTCCTGATCGTGTTCCTCCTTGATGATTAAAATTTGCTACTGTGGTGGTGTTGTCTGATAGAACTCTTGTATGAGTTCCTTGCAACTGTGGAAGAAAATTACGTATGGCATGATAAATCGCTTTTAACTCTCTTAAATTTAAAGAGCCGTGTTCTTTCGTTGGAGACCACTGTCTCTGATTGCCCCTAAATGCGCTCCTCATGAAAAGGGGCTAGCATCCGTGGAACTTGTTTTTGAGGCTCTTACTACACAAAGAACTCCTCTCAAGAGATGTCTTAGATCTAGCCACCATTCCAGGGATCTAACTACCTCAGTTGAAAGTGACATTACTCCCTCCAACTGTCCCTGCAGTTTTTCCTCTTCCTGTAGGATGCCCGCTGTAGCTGTCTAGTATGGAACTGGGCCCACTGCACTGCAGGAATACATGATGTAAGAGAGACAAGCAGAGACATACCCTCCCTCAGGGACATTCTAGGGTTGTCAATTGCTGAATGTGCTTTATCAACTATTGTTAATTTCTTCACTTTTGGAAGGAGGTATTTCTGAATTACGGAGTCTAGATGAAGGCCCAGGAATGTCTGGCAGGTTATCAGGAGCAACCTGGATTTTTTGTAGATGATCAGCCAACCCAAATCCTGCAAAGATGAAATTACATCAGCTAGCCGCTGCTCACATTGAAAGGCTGAGTTTCCTACCACTAGATGATCGTCCAGGTGCGGGACTATTAAAGTGTCCTTTAACTGTAAATACGACATCACCTCTAGCATTAACTTGATGAAGACCCAGGCACCATGGACAATCCAAAAAGCATTGCCATGAACAGGAGATGATGGATCTGACCCTCTAACACGACCGCCACCCGGAGGTATTGTTGATGTAACATGACATGACATGAATTGGGAGAAGGTAATTTGCATCTTTGAGATTCAGGACTGCCATGAAGCACCTGGGAAATAAAATTTTTATGGCTGATCGAATGGACTCCACTTTGAAGGTCCGAGATCTTAAAAAGGTGTTCAACCTTCTTAAATTAATTATTTTCCTATAAGCACCATCTGGCTTAGAGACCAGAAATAAGGGGGAGTAAAATCCCTTCCCTCTTTGGTCTGCCGAAACCTCCTCGACAACAACCCATTGAACATCAAATTAACCTGGAAATACAGTCAAACTGTGATTGATTTCCCAGATGTAGAAATCTCAAAATCCAATAACGGCACTGTTGGCACAGATATTTACAGAAAAACGACGGCCACAATGCCTTACTACATTACTCATCTTCACATCCACCTAAACTTAAAAATTCCATCCCAATAGGACAATTCCTGCGAGCTCGTCGCATCTGCTCAAGTGACATAACATTTCATCAACAGGCCAAAGACTTAGAGCGTAGATTTAGGAACAGAGGATATCCAGCTAAAGAAATAAAGAAGGGTTACCTTCGTGCTTCACAACAGAGTACATCCAATCTTCTGTCCAAACCCCCTCGCAAAAAAACTATAACCACAGATACCGGCCCAAGATTTATTACAAAATTCAACTCAAATTGGGCTGAAATAAATCAAATTCTGAAAAAACATTGGCCTGTTTTACTCACTGATAGAGATCTACACAAACAACTAACCCCTTATCCCTCCATCACATGGTGAAAATCGCAGAACCTAGCTGATACACTCTGTAGGAGTCATTACATACCCCTTAAGACTAATCCCTTCTCATACAGCAGTAAGGGACCACCCTGGGGATGTTTCCCGTGTGGAAATTGTTCGGCTTGCCGAAACATAATAAGAACAAAGGAATTTTCAAACTCAAAGGGAGATAAGACCTACAAAAGTGTGCATCATATCACATGTAACACAGAGGCTATTATCTATCACATCAGCTGCCCCTGTGGTCTGATATATATCAGAATGACGACCAGAGCATTCAAAATCCGTATACAAGAACATGTCAGAGATATTAAAAACGCAGCACAATGCCTAGAACCACATCTCCTAAAAAACATCCCTAAACATTTTTTGGATGTCCACGCATGCAACCCAAAAGGCATGATAGCTCGGGGCATTGACCATGTGTACAGTATATGGGCATCCGTGGTGGAAACCTCAAACAAAAGCTTCTGCAAAAAGAGACACGATGGATTGTCACACTTAATACCATGACACCTTACGGCCTGAATGAAGCCATCAGTTTCAAGTCTTTCCTCTAATATGAGCGCTATTTTAATTGAGTCACGTGTTTTTATTATATATCTTGTTCCGTCATTAACTTTTCATTTCTATATTTTTTAGATAATTCTTTTGATTTGTTATCTTCTATCATACTCTATTTCACGAGGATTGGCCACTCATAATATCGGACTGGATAAGGATACTTTTGGAGCGACAGTTAAAGAAGCTATGTGTATGGACTATGGATGAAACGTAATGAATACTACGGATTTGACCTCATTGCGGTTCCTGCACGATTAATTTCGTGTAATGACCTGTTTATATGCAAATATAGTATGTACCTTTTGTCGATTGGTCCTTCTAAAATAATCAATCATTTTACTTTATAATATTTAGATGACATGCGGACTATCCATTTTTATGCATTACACACTGTACATTAAGACACCCAATGGTCCCCTCTTAATATGATAGTCTTAGATTTATATCTTTATAGTTCGGATATATATCTATACACGTATGCCTAAATACTGCAATTATTTAGTTGCACTTGCTTCTAGACGTGTCGGTCCAGCCGCTGCCATATAAGTTTATTGGCATATATGTCCAGATGGATGCTTACTCTGTTATAGACTTTGACCCCGTATTCGACTACTCGTCTCCTCAGTACATATCTGACATAGATATGCTCCGCGCATGCGCAGTGTTGGCCCTGCGTCTGGGGAGGCCCGGGTGCATTGCTATGGCGGCGGGTGGTGATGACGTCAGCCCTCACCCTCGCTGTCTGCGTCGCAGGCCGGGCTCCCTTCTTGCAGGGCGGCACACCATGCGAGGCGCTGCATCTACTAAACTACCGATTCCTCCCTCCAATCACCTTGGAACCAGTTACCTTCCTTATTCAGGCGCAGACGCACTCTGTGCATGCACTGCGCCGGCCAGATGCCGGGGTAGGCTTCGGTGTGTTGCCTCGGTGATGGGAGGTGATGATGATTGTCCTCACTCCCATCGCTGACGCCGCATGCCGGGCCGCCCCGTCACGGGGCGGGGCATCATGCATGGAAGTGCGCCGATTCGCTGACCAGATCCCCATCTCCGCCGATAAAAACCCAGGACTCTTAGCTTTCCTTTACGCCTCCTGACGAAGCCGTGGGCGGCGAAACGCGCGTCAAGGCAGCACGTGTCCGACGGACGCAGCCGCACACCAGGATCACCATGTCCCAAGGTAAAAACAACATATCTTGTTACCCGTAGTGCCAGACTCTGGATTTAACTAAATCATTAGTATGAGATAACTGCCATTGCTGGGCCACATCGGGCTACTGTGTAAAGAGAAGCTTGTTGGTCATTTGTTATAATACCTAGATTCAGCTCTGTTTACACAGTGAATGGCCAAGAACGTTATATTTAGCCCAGGCTGTTAGACTTAGAATCCTATCTATTGCTAGTGCTACGCAGTCACTACTTTTTGGGCTTTGCTGGGTGACTGATTATAATTGTGAGCACCAGTGACCGTTCATCACAGCAATATATAGCCCCTTTTATATCACTGATAGCTAGGACTTTGACATCTATTTCCAGCACATATTATAAACCTGCTACCGCATTTTCTGGCCGTTTATCTTATAGTGTGTATGCCGCTGTGCCCGCTGGGACACGCTTTTTCTTTTTCTATTTTGTCTTATCGCTACTTTTATGCAGTCTATCTGCTGGCACCGACAATATTTTAGCTGTTTTTCACTGACTACCCGTTGTTCTGATTATGTTCTTGTTCTATTTTTGTATTGATTATATTTAATAAAATTATATTTACTTATTCTATAAATTTCCCCATTCTTTTATTTTGGGACCCACTATTGAACTGTATTACAGGACAAAGTTATTTATTCTATTGTCCGATCTCACTAGTACTAGGACCCAATCGGTTGCTTTTTATAGCACCTGTCGGTAAATATGATAGGCCTAAGGGGTTACTCTTTAAGAACATGTTTAGCTAACAGACCCTTAATTCCCACCTACAAAGCCTCCTGCTGAGCCTGAGACTTTAGAGAAGTCAATAGGAAGGAGTCCAGAGGGACACGGCAAACTCTAATCGTAAGCCAGATGTCACGAGGCTAATGGCCCAGGAGTTAGATGTTATTGCCCTCCATTGTCGGCAGAAGTGTAATAGCCTGCTACCCACTGGCAGGCTGGGGCTACCAGGATTTATATCCACTCCTGAAGGGACATCTGCCAAACAGGGTACCTTCTGCTTAGCATCTCTGTTGCCCCAGTGGTTTTGCTTCATATAGTCATTTTTCCTGTCGAATGACTGTCCAAAGCCTCCCTTCCTGAAAGCTTTCCCTGGCATGGTATGGCACAGAGTTTCAATTTGGCCTGGGCGTCATCTCTGAAGCCTTTTAACCATAAGGCCTGATGGGCTGCATTAGATAATCTGCCAAGAATATCGCTGCACCTCTGATTAGAGGGATAGAGGCACATAATTTGTCCCTAAATAAACCGGCTTTTATATTCTCCAATTGATCCAAACAAACTAGGATGGATCTTGCGGTGTAGGTGGCTGATATTGCTGGTTTGAAGGCTCCCGTACATGCCTCCCAGGATACTATCCACTTTACGATCTAGGGGTCGGAAAGCATTCCTGAGTCCTCCACTGTTAAAGATGAACGATCGGAGGTAGAGGCTACGGCAACATCTACTTTGGGAGCTTTTACCCAAGAGGCTAGATCAATATCGTCAAAGGGATACCTTTGCTTAGTTAAAGGAAGAAAACCTCTCTGACCTTGATTTCCCCATTCTTTTTTCACTTGTTCCTTGTTCTTTGACCACTGGTATTACCGGAAAAGCTTGCCTCTTCACCTGAGAAAGACTTGCAAACATAATTTCCTGAGGCATTTTGGGGTCTTTGGTGTCCGTCAACCCCATAGTCTTCTGAACTGATCTGACAAGTTTAATAATACTGTCAGTTGGAAAGCAATTATGCTCCTCCTCTTCTGAAGATAATATCTCCCGGGAGGAATCTGAGCTGAGCTCACCACTGCCAGAAGATGACATAGTCATAAGGGAGGTTTATTCCCTGCTGGGCCTCTGCCCTTTGGTTCCACTGGAGCCCCCCAGGGCCTGTAGCTCTTCCCTGTTCATACGCCTAATGTCCTCTGTTTTTACTGAGGACTCCTCCTGCACAGTATGCCCAAATGCAGATCTGACATAGCCTTTTGGTCTTTTTAGCCTGAAGGGATATAAAGAAATAAGAGGCTGTCATCTTAATAGATGTAATTAGTAACACTCACCCAGTGAAGCTTGTCAATATGGTACCAGTTGCGGAGGTGAAGGCACAGGCTGAGATAGAGAATGGCTCGATTTTCTGCTTTTACCACTTTTATCTGTGGAACCACTCTGTCCGGATCTTCCACTGCCATTTTTCTGCTGCTGTGCTTAAGCACCACCACTTCCTCCAGTGGGTGCATAGCGGGGTCATTTGGGGATGACATTGCTGCACACCAATAGGAATGTAGTCAGTGTTTTCATGCAGCATGTTCCAATAGTGATGGAATCCTCAAAAAACATTTTTTCTTCGCCCGGAAGTGTTAACATCACTTCCGGGTCACGAGTCCCGGCTCTGTGCGCCTGTACAGCCTCGCCGCTCTGTACAGTTGCACAGTGTCTTCTCCCTCCCCGCTACCCCCAGAAGCTTAAGCCAGTACTTCTGAGGGAGAGCACTCTCATTAATAACTGCGCATGCGCCTGCCAAAATACCCCCAAATACTACGATCTACGACTAGTGCTGATAGCCTCTATGACTTGCAGATGCTGCTTCATCTGCAAACTATAGAAGTGATCAGCCAGCAAAAAAATTGTTGTCTCACAGTGGAACAAAGTAAAAAGGTAAACTTTTTTTAAAATAATTGTTAAAATATTTAAAAAAATAAATAAAAAAAATCAATATATTCTATCTCTAAAAAAATATTTTAATGAAAAAAAATGTAAACAATAAAAGTACACATTTTTGGTATCGCCACTTCCACAACGACCCGACCTATAAAACTGTCTTACCAGTTAACCACTTTAGTGAACACCATAAAAAATAAAAAAAAGCAAAAAACAATGATTTATCTTTATACTGCCAAACAAAAAGTGGAATAACACGACGGATATAAATAAACATGGTACCGCTAAAAAAAAGTCATCTTGTCCTGCAAAAAAAACAAGCCACCACTCAGCTTCATTAGCAAAAATAAAAAAAAAAGTTATAACTCTCAGCATAAAGTGATGCAAAAATAATTATTTTTCCTATAAAATAGTTTTTATTGTATAAAAGCACCAAAACATAAAAACACAATATAAATGAGGTATCGCTGTGAAACTGCTTTATCAATTTTACCACAAACGAACGGTACAAACGCCCCACTCAAAAAGAACTTCATGAATTGCTGTTTTTTGTTCTTTCTGCCTTCCAAAAATCAGAATAGAAAGCGATCAAAACAGGCCACGTGCAAGAAAAGTGGTACAAATACAAATAACTTCAACTCGGCCCTCAAAAAGAAAGACCTCACTTGACTCTGTGGGCAAAAATATAGAACAATTATAGCTCTCAAAATGTGGTGATGTAAAAACTATTTTTTGCAATAAAAAGCGTCTTTTAGTGTGTGACAGCTGCCAAACATAAAAATCCGCTATAAGGCCTCTTTTACATATCCTATTTCCGGTACCAGAGATGTCAGTGTCTGTGTGTAAAATACTTGTGGCACACATGTGGCATCTGTGCACCGCATCAGTACCTCACGGACGGGCGCAAGGGAAGAAGCGTTACTGTAAGCGCTGTTCCCCAGCGCGGGGTGCTGAATACGGCTCTCATCATTTTTCCTGCTTTGCCGGCGATAGGCGGGAGCAGGGGAGAATGATTAGAGTTACATTTCAGTGATAAAAGAGACAGCAGGCAGTTTTTTATGGGACTATTACTCCCATCAGCCTATCCCTGCTTCTGCTACTAAGGCCGGTGTCACACACAGCGTAAAACAATACGGTCCGTATATTACGGCCGTAATACGCTGAAAAGTCCCCAAAAAAATGGTCCGTTGCTCCTCCGTAGGCAGGCTGTGTCAGCGTTTTTTGCGCATGGCATCCTCCGTATGTAATCCGTATGGCATCCGTACTGCGTGGTTTTCTCGCAGGCTTGCAAAACCAACATACCGCTATAGAAGTGATCCATGTGTCCCAAAAAGAAAAGAATATATATATATATATATATATATATATGTCAGTAGACACATATATGTATATATATTAATACTTATTCCAGCGCTATACAGCTTGAAAGCCGGTAATTCAATTACCGGCTTTTTCTTTCTCCTTCATAAAACCCGACATGATTTGAGACATGGTTTACATACAGTAAACCATGTCTTCTCTCCATTTTTTTTGCAGATTCCACACTACTAATGTCAGTAGTGTGTATCTGCAAAATTTGGCCGTTCTAGCTCTTAAAATAAAGGGTTAACTGGCGGAAAAAATTGGCGTGGGCTCCCGCGCAATTTTCTCCGCCAGAGTAGTAAAGCCAGTGACTGAGGGCAGATATTAATAGCCTGGAGAGGGTCCACGGTTATTGGCCCCCCCCTGGCTAAAAATATCTGCCCCCAGCCACCCCAGAACAGGCACATCTGGAAGATGCGCCTATTCTGGCACTTGGCCACTCTCTTCCCATTCCCGTGTAGCGGTGGGATATGGGGTAATTAAGGGTTAATGCCACCTTGCTATTGTAAGGTGACATTAAGCCTAATTAATAATGGAGAGGCGTCAATTATGACACCTATCCATTATTAATCCAATTGTAGTGAAGGGTTAAATAAAACACAAACACATTCTTTAAAATTATTTTAATGAAATAAAAACAATGGTTGTTGTAGTATTTTATTCAACGCCCAATCCAGTCACTGAAGACCCTCGTTCTGTGAGTAAAGAAACATAATAAACCAACAATATACTTACCCTCCGCAGATCTGTAACGTCCAACGATGTAAATCCTTCTGAAGGGGTTAAAACATTTTGCAGCAAGGAGCTGTGCTAATGCAGGCTGCTCCTCGCTGCAAAACCCCAGGGAATGAGGCTAAAAATAGATCAATGATCTATATTTAGCATCATTTGCGGTGAGGCGCCCTCTGCTGGCTGTTCATAGATCGTGGGAAATTACCTAGAAAGCCAGGGAGCCAGGGAGCTTTCTAGGTAATTTCCCACGATCTATGAACAGCCAGCAGAGGGCGCCTCACCGCAAATGATGCTAAATATAGATCATTGATCTATTTTTAGCCTCATTCCCTGGGGTTTTGCAGCGAGGAGCAGCCTGCATTAGCACAGCTCCTTGCTGCAAAATGTTTTAACCCCTTCAGAAGGATTTACATCGTTGGACGTTACAGATCTGCGGATTGTAAGTATATTGTTGGTTTATTATGTTTCTTTACTCACAGAACGAGGGTCTTCAGTGACTGGATTGGGCGTTGAATAAAATACTACAACAACCATTGTTTTTATTTCATTAAAATAATTTTAAAGAATGTGTTTGTGTTTTATTTAACCCTTCACTACAATTGGATTAATAATGGATAGGTGTCATAATTGACGCCTCTCCATTATTAATTAGGCTTAATGTCACCTTACAATAGCAAGGTGGCATTAACCCTTAATTACCCCATATCCCACCGCTACACGGGAATGGGAAGAGAGTGGCCAAGTGCCAGAATAGGCGCATCTTCCAGATGTGCCCGTTCTGGGGTGGCTGGGGGCAGATATTTTTAGCCAGGGGGGGGCCAATAACCGTGGACCCTCTCCAGGCTATTAATATCTGCCCTCAGTCACTGGCTTTACTACTCTGGCAGAGAAAATTGCGCGGGAGCCCACGCCAATTTTTTCCGCAAGTTAACCCTTTATTTTAAGAGCTAGAACGGCCAAATTTTGCAGATACACACTACTGACATTAGTAGTGTGGAATCTGCAAAAAAAATGGAGAGAAGACATGGTTTACTGTATGTAAACCATGTCTCAAATCATGTCGGGTTTTATGAAGGAGAAAGAAAAAGCCGGTAATTGAATTACCGGCTTTCAAGCTGTATAGCGCTGGAATAAATATTAATATATATACATATATGTGTCTCACTGACATATATATATATATATACCTATTCTATGTGTACACATTTATTATATCTATTGGACTGGAAGCTGTCAGTGTGATTTTACTGTACACCGCACTGAATTACCGGCTTTTCTCTCTAACAGCGCTGCGTATTTCTCGCAAGTCACACTGCTTGTCCGTGTGTAATCCGTATTTTTCACGCTTCCATAGACTTTCATTGGCGTATTTCTTGCGCAGTACGGTGACAAACGCAGCATGCTGCGATTTTGTACGGCCGTAGAAAGCCGTATAATACTGATCAGTAAAATACGGCAAATAGGAGCAGGGGCATAGAGAATAATTGTGCCGTATTTTTTGCGAGTTTTACGGATGTAGATTCTGCGCTCTTACATCCGTAAAACTCGCATGTGTGACGGCGGCCTAAGAGTGACAGCAGGAGCGGCTGATGGGGGAATTCATGAGCCGTCGCCTGTGCTATAAATAAATAAATTAATGAAAAAAAGGCATGGGTTTCCTTGTATTTTCCATAGCCAGCCAGGCAAAACTCACAGCCCGAGGATGCAATTCTCAGCTGTCAGCTTTAGCAAGGTTGGTTATCAAGAATAGAAGGGTCCACACGCTGTTTTTTTTATAAAATACATAATTTTTTTTTTAAATGGCATGGTATGCCCTCCATTTTTGACCATCAGCCTTGCTAAAGCTCAAAGCTGTGGGCTGGTATTCACAGGCTGGTAATGGGCCATGGATATTGACCCTCCCAACCAAAAAATAGCAGTCGTCAACTGCCCAGAAAAGGCACATCTATTAGATTTTCCAATTCTGGTACTTTCAAATTTGTGGAGTTTGTCACCTTTATTGTCAGGTGACATCAAACCCACGGCTTAGTAATGGAGTAGTGTCTATAAGATACCTATCCATTACTAATCCTACAGTTATTTGGTAAATAAAGACACAGCCTTTAAAGTCCTTTAATTGTAAAAATGACACAGACTGCTTTATTAATCTCAATTAAACCATACTTACTGCATTCCACCAAAGCCCTTGATCTCCTGTAATAAAAGTAAAATTAAAAAAATATATATACCTTACCAGTCCGTTGCTCTCTCTCACGTCGTAATCGATGTCTGGGGGAGAATTAGTTTGCAACCTGGATGGTGCCAAGATTCGACCGCCCCGTCTGAAAGCCACTGGTGAATGAACTGCTGGGAACGCAGCGTCAGTGACCGGGGTTGACATCATAGAGGTTACCTCAGGTGATTGGGCTTCGTTCTCCTACATATGGGGTATCTGCATACTCAAGAAAAATTGCACAACATCTTTTGGGGTCCAATTTCTCCTGATACCCTTGGAAAAATAAAAAAAGGAGCAAAAATATAATTTTTGTATAAAAAAATATGATTTTTTATCTTCACGGCTCTACGTTACAAACGTCTGTGAAGCACTTGGGGGTTCAAAGTGCTCACCACACATCTAAATAAGTTCCTTGTGTGATGTAGTTTCCAAAATGGTGTCACTTGTGGGGGGTTTCCACTGTTTAGGCACATCAGGGGCTCTCCAAACGCGACATGGCGTCCAATCTCAATTCCAGGGAATTTTGCATTGAAAAGTCAAACGGCGCTCTTTCCCTTACGAGCTCTGCCATGCGCCCAAACAATAGTATACCTGCACATATGGGGTATCAGCGTACTCAGGACAAATTATACAACAACTTTTGAGGTCCAATTTCTCCTGTTACCCATGGTGAAATAAAAAAAAATTGGATCTGAAGTAAATTTTTTGTGAAAAAAAAGTTAAATGTTCTTTTTTTCTTTAAACAATCCAAAAATTCCTGCAAAGCACCTGAAGAGTTAATACATGCATTTAATGTGGTTTTGTGCACCTTGAGGGGTGCAGTTTTTAGAATGGTGTCACTTTTGGGTATTTTCTATCATATAGACCCCTCAAAGTGACTTCAATTGTAAGATGGTCCCTAAAAAAAAATTGGTGTTGTAAAAATGAGAAATCGCTGTTTAAATTTTAACCTTCATAACATCCTAACAAAAAAAACTTTGGTTCCAAAAATTGTGCTGATGCAAAGTAGACATGCGCAAAATGTTATTTAAGTATTTTATGTGACATATCTCTGTGATTTAAGGGCATGGAAATTCAAAGTTTGAAAATTGCTAAATTTTCCAAATTTTCACCAAATGTCCATTTTTTTTCACAAAAAAAACAAGTCATGTCAAAGAAATTTTGCTACTATCATGACGTACCATATGTCTTGAAAAAGCAATCTCATAATCACCAGGATCCATTGAAGCATTCTAGAGTTATTACCTCATAATGTGACAGTGGTCCGAATTGTAAAAATTGACCCGGGCAATAACATGCAACCACCCTCAGGGGTAAAGGGGTTAATGCATGCCTGAAACACACTGCTTCTCTGTGTAGCATCATTGGAAAGTCTCAAGAACTAAGCCAAGATATCAAGAAGAAAATTGTGGACTTGCACAAGTCTGGCTCATCCTTTAGCACAATTTCAAGATACCTGAAGGTGCCTCGTTCATCTGTACATACAACTACACGCAAGTACAAACAAGATGGGAATGTCCAACCACCACACCACTCAGCTAGGAGATGGTTCTGTGTCCCAGAGATGAAGGTACTTTGGTCTAACATGTGCCTATCATCCCAAGGAGAAAAGCAAAAGATCCTGTGAAGATGATAGCAGAAGCTGGTAAGATTGTGTCAGTATCCACAGTGCAATGATCACTGCATGAATATGGGCTGAAAGGCCAGTCTGCCAGGAAGAGGCCATTACTCCAAAAGAAAATAAAAAAGCCAGACTAATGTTTGCAAATGCACACAAGAACAAAGAACATAATTTTTGAAGACATGTTCAATGGGCTCATGAAACAAAAATTGAACGTTTTGGGCATATTGACCATCGTTACGTTTAGAGGAAATAGGGAGAAGCTTGGAATCCTAAGAACACCATCCCAACTGTGAAACACAGGGGAGGCAGCATCATGTTGTGGGGCTGCAGGATGGACTGGTGCCTTTCACAAAATAGATGGCATCATCAGAAAAGAAGATTATGTGGCAACACTGAAGCAACATCTCAAGACATTAGCCAGGAATAAAGCTTGGGCATACTGCCAAAATGGTAACAAAGTGGCTTAAATATAACAAAGTCATTGTTTTGCTCTATAACATGCATGGTCAATATGGCTGATCACCGAAAATGTGTTTTTTTTATCTATTTTTTCCATTTACAGGTAAAAGAAGTTGTGCCGGAGAGAACATGACAAAAATGGAAATGTTCCTGTTCTTCACAACCTTGCTACAGTACTTCACATTCAAGGCTCCTTCAGGGGTAAACCTAAACCTTTCACCTGCAGTGGGATTTATTAATTCTCCATTACCCTGTGAAATGTGTGCAATCCCTCGCAGAGAAGACATAGTGTGCATCTATAGCCAATTTTCTAATTCCCTTTCAAGTTGAAGACTCTTTCTATAAAATATTAGGGATGAAAGTGAGCAAGTCTAAGAAATACACTTTGCTAATTGTTTAAGTACAATGGAGGCTTAAACGCTGATCCTTACTTCAGTCTTTGCTGCCTTTCATAAGAGGAAAATTCAGTTGCATAGTAGGCAGTCATAATATAATATCAAGTGAACTCTCATGGAGTGTGCACATTTTTTTCTGCATGTAAGGAATTGAAATTAATGTCCTTATGATTATCGGTGCATATATTGTACAACAGTTCAAACAGTGAACACTTTTTATTAACATCGTAAGCCGCAGGTCTGTCTGGACCGTGGTCTGTCTCTATAAGGTTGGCACTAAAAGGATATGACATCAGAAATATGCTAGAAAAATAACCCTCTGCTATAGATGCTTTATTATTATTATTACTATGCTTCATTATCATTATTGCTATCAATCTGACAATCGATCTGCTTCATCCTCAGGCATGTGCTCTGGCTGCATTCCCAATCCCATCACCCAACTTTCCTGATCCCCCTCACCCTGTATCCATCTGCAATTCCTGGTATATCCTCTGGCTGCTATTGCTGTTTTTTTTTGTGTTTGTTTCCTTCTTACATGTTTTCCCACCATAATTCTTTGATGCTAACACACAGTTGGCTTTATCTTTCCATTTGATTCTGACTATTTACTTTTGCATTTTCCTCTCGGACTTCTTATCCTCTCCTGTGTTTGTGATCAGTCTCCCTACTGCTCCTCCCTCCTGATCACACCTGGCCTATTTCATGTGCACTTAGCCTGTTATAAATTCAGAGCCGCAGGTCTTTCTGGACCATGGCCTGTCTCTATAAGGATGGCTCCAAAAGGATGACAGAAGAATTATGCCAGAAATGAGCAAGAATTGATTTAACAGAAGGTATGACTAACCACTGTTAATAAATGTACTAAATTTATTTCCCTTTCCACCACACTTACTCTCGTCATGCTGACATACGCTCCAACAGTTTTTGCTCCATTACTCCTCACTCTCCTTCGCTATCCCCAGTCCCCACCACTATCTATCCAAGTAATAATCCCTCCTTCCCTCCTGCTTCCCCACGTGACCTCTTCCGCTGACTTGCTCATCAACCTCAGACCTCACCTAATAAAACACAAAACAAGCCGGCCACTCTCCTTCTCCCACCTGCTCTGACTCTCTCTGCTTCCCCTCATTGTTGGCAACATATCTCCCAATCCTGAACATCCACATCTCATACTGTACCTCCCATTATTACCTCTTCTATCACTCCAAACCCAATATTAACACTCAAAATCTTGCCCACCTCAAATCCGTGCACTTGACACCCACCACCTGCTCCCTTTCTCTGGATCACTCTGGAATGCCTGCTACGTCTGCAATAAACTCCACATGATTCATGACCTCTTTACCTCTCACAATCTTTTCTTCCTGGGCCTCACCGAAACATGGCTGACACACTGGCACAGCCTCCCTGCTGTGCAATGTTATGGCGGCCTCCACTTCACCCTCACTCTTTGTCCTGGCAACAGACATGGTGGAGGAGTGGGCCTTCTCCTTTCTTCCAACTGTACCTTTAACCCAATTCCACCTCTACCCTCCCTTATCCTCCCTTCTTTTGAAGTCCACTCTGTCCGCATCTAGTCTCCCACCAGCCTCCAAAAGGCCATTATATACCGATCTCCGGGTCCAACCACTGACTTTATTGACCAATTCTCCAACTGGCTCCTTCACTTTCTGTCTGCTGACATTTCCACCATCATCATGGGTGACATCAACATCCCCATTGACACCCACCAGTCAGCAGCCTCCAAATTCATGTCCCTTACTTCATCCTTTGGACTTACTCAGTGGTCCTTCTCAGCCACCCACACAGATGGACACACATTAGACCTGGTCTTCACCCGTTTCTGCTCCCTATCTAACTTCACAACCTCCCCTCTCCCTTTATCTGACCATCATCTACTCACTTTCTCATCACTGTCCTCCACACCTGTCACCCATGTCCAGCAACATGCACACCCCCGCAGAAACCTAGCACATCTAGACCCTCGCACACTCTCTGACTCTATTCAGCCACTGTCATCCATAGCTTCACTCCACGAACCAGACACTGCCACTAGTTTCTACAATGCCACTCTGGCAACAGCCATCAACTCGGTTGCCCCTGTCATGCATAACAGAGTGCAACAAATCAATAGACAACCCTGGCACAATAACATCACCAAAAAGCTTTGGCAAGTATCCAGAATTGGAAGAAAACACATTCACAAGATGATTTCATTGCACTTAAACAAGCAACACTCGCATTCAAATCAGCTCTCACCTCTACTAAACAGGCCTATTTCATATCCCTCATATCTTCTTTATCCTACAACCCCAAACAGTTGTTCAACACCTTTATCTCCCTCCTCCACCAACCACTGCCCCCTCCGACTTCCTTAATCTCTGCTGAAGACTTTGCCACGCACTTCAAAAATAGGATAGACAAAACAAGGCAAGTCTCTGTTGTCCGACCACCACAACCCATTTGTATGCAAGACCAATGCCCTAACCCCATAACTTCCCTCTCCAAAATCACTGAAGGACAGCTTGCCCATCTTCTATCCAAATCACAACTTATCATTTGTGCACTTGACCCCATCTTATACCACCTCCTCTCCGATCTCACCATTAACTAATCCCATCCCTAACCCATCTATACAATCTATCATTAACTTCTGGTACCTTCCCCTTTGCTTTCAAACATGCCACAATCACATCTATTCTCAAAAGCCTTCCTTGACCCGAGCGCTATGTCCAGTTACCGCCCCATATCTTTGCATGCATTAGCTTCCAAACTCCTTGAGCAGAACGTCCAAGCTGAACTTTTCTCTCACTTTGCATCTAACTCTCTCTTCGACAGCCTACAATCTGGATTCCGTCCTTACCATTCCACTGAGACTGTCTCTTTCCCCACAATCCTATAGAATGTAAGCCCGCAAGGGCAGGGTCATCTCCCCTCTGTATCAGTATGTTATTGTTAGTTTTGTTTATTGTAAGTGATATTTGTATTTTGATGTAACCTCTTCTCATGTACAGCACCATGGAAATAATGGTGCTATATTAATAAATATTAATAATAATAATAATAATAATAATAACATCATACATTTTTTGAATATGTGTCAACTAATTGTTCTATTTTTCTAGTTTTGTTAAGGGATGAAAAAAGTCGTGCTTATAACATGTTTAAGCCCAAGAAATCATTCACAGCAACGGGTGTCAGTCTATGGATATAATCCTGTTACTCATATCCTCGCATTATGTTGCTGCGGTACTATATATACAAATATTAGCTCCCATATGAGTCCTTATGGGTACCATATGGGAGCTAATATTTGTATATATAGTACCGCAGCAACATAATGCGAGGATATGAGTAACAGGATTATATCCATAGACTGACATCTGCGGGCAGATACCCTGATCACATGATGAGGTGTCCATTAGTATGATAGTGGGAGCATAGTAAATAGTTAACCTTCCCCTATACAGCTTTATTATTTCTGCCCCTTAGTAATCGTTTAAATAATTCTTGCTATCTTGGTAGGTAGTTCCGGTTCTATGTGCTCATGCCGCATCCTATGTTGTGCGCATGCGCCGATCATATGATGAGGTGTCCATTAGTATGATAGTGGGAGCATAGTAAATAGTTAACCTTCCCCTATACAGCTTTATTATTTCTGCCCCTTAGTAATCGTTTATATATTACTTGCTATTTTGGTAGGTAGTTCCGGTTCTGTGTGCTCATGCCGCATCCTATGTTGTGCGCATGCGCCGCCGGGACCCTGTGGCCATGGCTGCTGCGTCTCCATGCCCTTGGCAACGCCAGGTACACATCCTGTGCGTCCGGTCACGTGACACGGCCGCTCGTGACTTCCGGGTAACTTGGGTGGCGCATGCACCGTTTACACTACAGCTGCGGTCATCGGCGTTTCAATCAATGTGGGTAATATAAAAAAAAAACAGATACCAATAGACAATTACACCCCCTGACGAAGGAGTTTGGCGTCCGAAACGCGCATCGGGGTGCACCATACACTATCTGGCGACCAGTCCATCTAGTCCATATACCCTAAATTAAGTGGCTTTATATGTGAACCATTGCACCTTATTTATGAGAGTCTCTCTCTTTTTTTGCACTTTATGCAGTTGCACTTTCTCTTTGGTTTGCACCTTTATTGTTCGTATCCTTGGATGCACATTGCTGCACTTTATTACGAATTTTTATACACACAAATTTTTAAAGAATTTTTTTCTTTTTTCACTACCCCCCCTTTTTTTCATAATAAGTCCTTACGGGTACTATTACAATTATATAATAGGTCAGCCACATAGGTATGGGCACTAATTGATATTACATACATATATATTAAATGATATTAATTTTTGTTTTTAATAATAAAATATTTTTTATGTATACCATGCAATAAATAAAATATGAATTATTTACATTCGTTGCTGTGAATGATTTCTTGGGCTTAAACATGTTATAAGCACGACTTTTTTCAGCTCTTCTGTAGTGTTGTACTACGTTGTTGACACACTTTGGTGATCCTGGGTATCGTGATTTTGGGTTTTATATATCTACATATTTATTATTTTATTTCTTGTGGTACCTCAGTGTAACTAGTGTGTTTTTACTAATTAGTTTTGTTAAGGGTAATATTTGATAGAACAATATTTGTTTGCCGCATGATTCTAATTCTGCTTTCTCAAGACCATGATTCGAAGGTTCATTCCACCAAATAATGATTGGTCCATTTGTTTTGTAATTGTTTTCACATGTGAGGTTGGGTTTGTGTACGTGTTATAAACCTTGTGTGTTCATTGTAATTTTAGATGCCTATGAGTACGGACATGAAGCTCGAAATGCATCAGGCGTGGAGGGCGATCTTTGCCCCTTGAGACTCTATGATATGTATGTTTTTAACTTTTTACAAACAATGGATTGAATAAAAGATGAAACTTGAATTTTTATGGAAATCACCTGGTGCTGGTTTTTCCTTTTTTGCCTGCATTTACAAGTGGAGTCCAGCCACGTTGAACCTGGCACCCGTGGTCCTGTGATACTCTGGTGAGCTCTGTGGAAATCCTTTTTCCCCTCTCCCATGTTGATTTATGACCAACATATATTGAACTTCTACTTTATTTTATATCTTTCAGAATTTGCTTTGTAACTCACAATACATACTATTTTTACCTTTTAGAAAAAGTGCTAAATGAAATTGAAAATGTTATTGGATCTCAAGTAGAACATAGAAAAGAAATGCCATATACTGATGCTGTCATTCATGAAATTCAAAGATTTGGGGACATCGCACCTGGAAGCCTCCCAGATGCCACAACTACGGACATCACATTCAAGGGTTATAATCTTCCAAAGGTTAGGATACTTCTCTTCTATCATAAGTCTGGACTTTGTGTGTGTGTTTTCCATTGAATAATTTAATAAATTCTGTATATTTATAATATTTTCGTTATATTGTATATTTTTATGGTAAGTTATTACCTTTTGTTTCTCTAGGGCACAACTGTCATTCCATTTCTTCACTCTGCTCTTAGCGATAAAGATTATTTTAAGAAGCCAGAAGAGTTTTATCCTGGGCACTTTCTCAACTCATAAGGAAAATTTAAGAAGAACGAAGCCTTGATTGCCTTCTTATTAGGTAACTCTTTTTATTTCATTCCCTTTTAATTGCATCATACATTTATTTAACATAATGCTAACTGTATAAACTGTACCACAAGATTTGCCTTGGGCTTAGCATAATTTTGTTTGCTGATCCTGTACTGCATTTTAAATTTAAATCTTGATGTTAGTCCTGTGATCACAGCAGCATCAGCGGTTTCAATCAAACAGTCTCTAAAGTATATATGAAGACCAAAACAGGCATATACCTCTGTGCTATGTATAATCCCAGAGACAAAATAAACACAAGAACCCCTGCAAGAAAGTTCTTATACACAGAGGACAAAGAAATGGGCCACAATATTAAACTTTGGAAGAAAAATCTAATAACACTGCTGAAATATATATATATATATATATATATATATATATATATATATATATATATACTAGCTGAAGAGCCCGGCGTTGCCTGGGCATAGTAAATATCTGTGGTTAGTTATAGCACTTCACTTCTCTTATTTTCCCATCACGCCTCTCATTTTCCCAATCACATCTTTAATTTTCCCCCTCACATCTCTCATTTTCTCCCTCACACCTCTCATTTTCTCCCTCACTCCTCTCATTCCCCCCCTAACACTTGTCATTTCGACCTCACATCTGTCATTTTCCGATCACTACACTATTTTCCCTCACTCCTCTCATTTTGCACTCACACCTTTTCATTTTCACCTCACACTTCTCATTTTCATTTATTAGGTTCCTCCTGGCTTTATATATGTACTTCTATTAGAGGATCTTCTAGGGGTTCCAAATACATGGTTACACTCTAGTTATTAGCTGTTGTGGCACTTCTCATTTTCACCTCAGTATATACATGTTTGTCATCTCCATTATATATAGTATACACCTGTATGTCATCTCCTGTATATAGTATATATAGTACAGGTATAGTATATACCTGTATGTCATCTCTCCTGTAAATAGTATATACCTGCTGTGTGTCATCTCCCCTGTATATAGTATATACCTGTATGTCATCTCCTCCTATATATAGTATATACCTGTATGTCATCTCCTCCTATATATAGTATATACCTGTATGTCATCTCCTCCTATATATAGTATATACCTGTATGTCATCTCATTCTATATATAGTATATACCTGTATGTCATCTCCTCCTGTATATAGTATATACCTGTGTGTCATCTCCCCTGTAGTATATATCTGTGTGTCATCTCCTCCTGTATATAGTATATACCTGTATGTCATCTTCTATATATAGCATATACCTGTATGTCATCTCCTCCTGTATATAGTATATACCTGTAGGCAATCTGCTCCTGTATATAGTATATACCTGTGTGTCATCTCCTCCTGTATATAGTATATACCTGTATGTCATCTCCTCCTGTATATAGTATATACCTGTGTGTCATCTCTCCTGTATATAGTATATATCTGTGTGTCATCTCCCCTGTATATAGTATACTAGATTGTGGCCCGATTCTAACGCATCGGGTATTCTAGAATATGCATGTCCCTGTAATATATGGACAATGATGATTCCAGAATTCGCGGCAGACTGTGCCCGTTGCTGATTGGTCGAGGCAACCTTTATGACATCATCGTCGCCATGGCAACCATTATGACATCATCGTCGCTGTGCCCGATGCTGATTTGTCGAGGCCTGGCGGCCTCGACCAATCAGAGACGCAGGATGTCTACGTCCTTTATGACATCATCGTCGCTGTGCCCGTTGCTGATTGGTCGAGGCAACCTTTATGACATCATCGTCGCCATGGCAACCATTATGACATCATCGTCGCTGTGCCCGTTGCTGATTGGTCGAGGCCTGGCGGCCTCGACCAATCAGAGACGCGGGATTTCTACGTCGATGCTGTGCCGGTCTCTGATTGGTCGAGGCCGCCAGGCCTCGACCAATCAGAGAGCCGGGATTTCCAGGACAGACAGACAGACAGACAGACAGACAGACGGAAAAACCCTTAGACAATTATATATATAGATACCTGTGTGATCTCCTGTATTAGACCTCGTTAACACGTTATTTGCTCAGTATTTTTACCTCAGTATTTGTAAGTTAAATTGGCAGCCTGATAAATCCCCAGCCAACAGGAAGCCCTCCCCCTGGCAGTATATATTAGCTCACACATACACATAATAGACAGGTCATGTGACTGACAGCTGCTGTATTTCCTATATGGTACATTTGTTGCTCTTGTAGTTTGTCTGCTTATTAATCAGATTTTTATTTTTGAAGGCTAATACTTGTGTGTGTTTTAGGGCGAGTTTCGTCTGTCAAGTTGTGTGTGTTGAGTTGTGTGTGGCGACATGCATGTAGCAACTTTTGTGAGATGAGTTTTGTGTGGCAACATGCGTGTAGCAACTTTTTGTGTGTCGAGTTGCATGTGACAGGTTAGTGTAGCAAGTTGTGTGCAGCAAGTTTTGCGCATGGCGAGTTTTGCACGTGGTGAGTATTATGTCTGGTGCCTTTTGAGTATGTGCAAGTTTTGTGAGAGGCAACTTTTGCATGTGTTGCAAATTTTGTGCATGTGGCAATTTTTCCGCGTGTGCAAGTTTTGCGTGTGGCGAGTTTTCCATGAGGTGAGTTTTGCACTTGTGGCGAGTTTTGCGTGAGCCTAGTTTTTGCATGTGGCAAGTTTTGCGCGTGGTGAGTTTTGAGCGGTGACTTTTGTGTTTCAACTTTTATGTGGCGAGGTTGGTGTATTTGTGGTGAAATGTGTGCTGAGGGTGGTATATGTGTTCAAGCACGTGGTAGTGTGTGGCGCATTTTGTGTGTGTGTTCATATCCCCATGTGTGGTGAGTATCTCATGTCGGGGCCCCACCTTAGCAACTGATCGGTATATACTCTTTGGCGCCATCGCTCTCATTCTTTAAGTCCCCCTTGTTCACATCTGGCAGCTGTCATTTTGCCTCCAACACTTTTCCTTTCACTTTTCCCCATTATGTAGATAGGGGAAAAATAGTTTGGTGAATTGGAAAGCGTGGGGTTAAAAATTTCACCTCACAACGTAGCCTATGACGCTCTCAGGGTCCAGACATGTGACTGTGCAAAATTTTGTTTCTGTAGCTGCGACGCCTCCAACACTTTTCCTTTCACTTTTTTCCCCATTATGTAGATAGGGGCAAAATTGTTTGGTGAATTGGAAAGCGCGGGGTTAGAATTTCACCTCACAACGTAGCCTATGACTCTCTCGGGGTCCAGACGTGTGACTGTGCAACATTTTGTGGCTGTAGCTGCGACGCCTCCAACACTTTTCCTTTCACCTTTTTCCCCATTATGTAGATAGGGGCAAAATTGTTTGGTGAATTGGAAAGCGCGGGTTAAAATTTCACCTCACAACATAGCCTATGACGCTCTCAGGGTCCAGACGTGTGACTGTGCAAAATTTTGTGGCTGTAGCTGCGACTCCTCCAACACTTTTCATTTCACTTTTTCCCCATTATGTAGATAGGGGCAAAATTGTTTGGTGAATTGGAAAGCGCGGGGTTAAAATTTCACCTCACAACGTAGCCTATGACGCTCTCAGGGTCCAGATGTGTGACTGTGCAAAATTTTGTTTCTGTAGCTGCGACGCCTCCAACACTTTTCCTTTCACTTTTTTCCCCATTATGTAGATAGGGGCAAAATTGTTTGGTGAATTGGAACGCGCGGGGTTAAAATTTCGCCTCACAACGTAGCCTATGATGCTCTCGGGGTCCAGACGTGTGACTGTGCAAAATTTTGTGGCTGTAGCTGTGACGGTGCAGATGCCAATCCCGGACATACACACACATACACATACACACACACACACATACACACATTCAGCTTTATATAGTAGATATATATATATATATATGTATATATATATATATATATATATATATACATATGTATTATGAGCTGTTTTATATATCTTGGGATAGGCACCCAATCAAGCTATAAAATGGATAGGCATCTAGGCCATAGAATACATATGACGTAGAAAAAATATTAGGATGTACTGTTAAAAAATTGGAGTCAACCTGATTCAATCCCCCCTTACACTGTAACATACAGAGAATGCTAGATAAAATATCTCTTACATATATAGAGATGAATAAGGTGCAATAGCAGAGTAGATGATTAACCCACTCGCCCCTTGTGAAGTCCTGCAAGATCCAGGGTCAAAGTCAGAAGAAGAAATATGGAGCTGCAAGTAGAGCGATCAGAGAGCCCAGGCCAGTGATGTCCGCAAATCCCAAGCCTTAAGGTACCTTCACACTGAACAACTTAACAACGATAACGATAGCGATCCATGACATTGCAGCAGCTGCGATCAGGATCATGCTGTGACATCGTTGGTCGGAGCTAGAAGGCCAGCACTTTATTTCGTCGCTGGATCACCCGCTGACATCGCTGAATCGGCGTGTGTGACGCCGATTCAGCGATGTCTTCACTGGTAACCAGGGTAAACATCGGGTTACTAAGCGCAGGGCCGCGCTTAGTAACCCAATATTTACCCTGGTTACTAGAGTTGAGCGACCTTGACCTTTTTAGAGTCGAGCCGGGTTTTGCGAAACCCGACTATGTCCAAAGTCGGGTCAAGTGAAATCGGCCGATTATGACGTAAAGTCGGGATCGACCGAAACACGAAACCCAATGCAAGTCAATGGGGCAGCATAGTCGGCAGTGAGTGGGGGCCAGGAAAACACCTAGAGTGCCCATTTTAATGTCAAAACCATCCATTCTTCTTAATGAAGCTTGTCAAGCGTAATTTACCTTATAATAATTGGAAGGCATTTGAAATTGGGGGTCATTTGGCTAAAGTTGTGGGGGGTAGGGCTGGTTCAAGTAATTAGTGGGCCCAGGAAATCTGGACCACGTCACGGCAGTGGAGCAGGGAGAGGTAAGTATTTCAACTTTGCAAGTGCTGTGAACCTGAGCAAGCAGGGGGGGCCCACTCGTTGGCATTGGCACTGGCACAGGGCCCCTCAAAGTACAGCGGTGTGTTTGCACGGCGGGGGCGCCTCCCACCGGCAGCAACACTTTTGCGTACTATGAGAGGCCCTGTGCCAGTGACGTCGCCAACTAGTATTCCTCCCCCCACCTGATGAAGGAACCTGCACTTTCATCTGCACCTTCCTCTTTGTCCCCGTGTAAGGTGGTATGGTATGCGGGAAGAGCAACCTGACTTTCAGCAGGGTCACAATGTTGTTGTGTAGCGTGCACGGGGAATGTTGCGTTATGGGTCAATGTACCAGCAGACTCATCTATCACTGGCTGGGCAATGGGCACGATGAAGTGGAAACACAGATATAGGCCCAAAGAAGAAAGTGGGCTAAATGCAGTTCAAAATTGGTAACACAGGAATAACCAGGGGGCATTGCAGTGGAGGACAACTGGAATGAGAGGCTGACACAGAGAGTAGGGCCAAATCAGTAAGTAGTCGAAATGCAGTTCAAAATTGGCAACCGTAGTAAACAGGCGGCACAGCTTTGTTCAGTGGAGGAGAACAGCAAGGAGTGGCAGACACCGATAGTAGGCCCCAACCCAACTAGTAGGCCAAATGCAGTTTAACATTAACAACTACTTAACGAGAGGCTGAAAATGGAATTTCAGGACAGGAAACCAGGAGAACAGCAAGGAGCGGCAGACACCGATAGTAGGCCCCAAACCAACTAGTACGCCAAATGCAGTTGTTCCATTTAACCACAATTTAATGAGAGCCTGAAGATAGAAGCTCAGGAAAGGCAACCTGGTGAAAACCTTGGAGTGTAACACAACCTGTCTCTACACCCCATACCAAATTTGTAGGCCTAATGCAGCGTAGTTTCCACCAACTACTAAACGAGAGCCGGAAGATCGAAGCTCATGAAAGGCAACCCGGGGAACACCTTGGAGTGTAACACAACCTCTCTCTACACCACGAAAGGGCTGATTCTTAGGAAGGAAGGCTGTTGTAAATAAGCATTGCGCGTCCGAGGGTGATTATATTCTTATTCGGTATCTACTCACCCTCGGACGCGCCATGCTTCTTGATTTGTAATTAATGTTTATTTGCAATGTGCTTTTGACTTACTCAATTATTTTTTTAATTATTGATTTTATTAAATTAATAGTTTAACATCTTATTGGAAATAATTTAAAGGAGACGCGACAGGACAACACTCGGTGGATGCCATATCTGTGTTAACAACTCCAAAAAACTTTCAGTTAACTTCTTGCAGGAGAAAGAAATTGTAGCTGTTGGACCTTTGTAGTACAGTTCCAGATATTTGTTGTGTGTTTGTTTTGATTGTTAAAATGTCTGCATTTGAGATCTCAACACGATCTTATTTTTTATAATCAAATTAATTTTTTAAATATTTTATTAGGTTGGTTCAAGGGGTACACGGGCCGCAGTAGACAGGTCAGTGGAGGCCTAGTGGAAGGAGGGACCGCAGATGCGCCACTGTTTCACCCATACACAATTAGTAGGCCTAATGCAGCGTAGTTTCCAACAGCTACTAAACGAGAGCCGGAAGATCGAAGCTCAGGAAAGGCAACCTGGGGAACACCTTGGAGTGTAACACAACCTCTCTCTACACCACGGAAGGGCTGATTCTTAGGAAGGAAGGCTGTTGTAAATAAGCATTGCGCGTCCGAGGGTGATTATATTCTTATTCGGTATCTACTCACCCTCGGACGCGCCATGCTTCTTGATTTGTAATTAATGTTTATTTGCAATGTGCTTTTGACTTACTCAATTATTTTTTTAATTATTGATTTTATTAAATTAATAGTTTAACATCTTATTGGAAATAATTTAAAGGAGACGCGACAGGACAACACTCGGTGGATGCCATATCTGTGTTAACAACTCCAAAAAACTTTCAGTTAACTTCTTGCAGGAGAAAGAAATTGTAGCTGTTGGACCTTTGTAGTACAGTTCCAGATATTTGTTGTGTGTTTGTTTTGATTGTTAAAATGTCTGCATTTGAGATCTCAACACGATCTTATTTTTTATAATCAAATTAATTTTTTTTATATTTAATGATGTTGGTTCAAGGGGTACACGGGCAGCAATAGACCGGTCAGTGGAGGCCTAGTGGAAGGAGTGACGGCAGACAGGCATCAAAGGCCTAACATTGGGCTGGCTGTAGGCAAGTTAAAATTGGTTCCAGGGGAACACGGCCATCAGTGGCCTGGTCAGTGTAGTTGTAGTTGAAAGAACGGGACGCAGACAGGCTTCGAAGGCCTAACATAACAAACTTGGGCTGGCTGTAGGCACTTTTAAATTGGTTCCAGGGGTACACGGGCAGCAGTGGTCTGGTCAGTGGAAGTCTAGTGGAAGGAGTGACCGCAGACAGGCTTCGAAGGCCTAACATAACAAACTTGGGCTGGCTGTAGGCACTTTTAAATTGGTTCCAGGGGTACATGGGCAGCAGTGTATGGTCAGTGGAAGTCTAGTGGAAGGAGTGACCGCAGACAGGCTTCCAAGGCCTAACATAACAAACTTCGGCTGGCTGTAGGCACTTTTAAATTGGTTCCAGGGGTACACGGGCAGCAGTGGTCTGGTCTGTGGAAGTCTAGTGGAAGGAGTGACCGCAGACAGGCTTCGAAGGCCTAACATAACAAACTTGGGCTGGCTGTAGGCACTTTTAAATTGGTTCCAGGGGTACACGGGCAGCAGTGGTCTGGTCAGTGGAAGTCTAGTGGAAGGAGTGACCGCAGACAGGCTTCGAAGGCCTAACATAACAAACTTGGGCTGGCTGTAGGCACTTTTAAATTGGTTCCAGGGGTACATGGGCAGCAGTGTATGGTCAGTGGAAGTCTAGTGGAAGGAGTGACCGCAGACAGGCTTCCAAGGCCTAACATAACAAACTTGGGCTGGCTGTAGGCACTTTTAAATTGGTTCCAGGGGTACACGGGCAGCAGTGGTCTGGTCTGTGGAAGTCTAGTGGAAGGAGTGACCGCAGACAGGCTTCGAAGGCCTAACATAACAAACTTGGGCTGGCTGTAGGCACTTTTAAATTGGTTCCAGGGGTACACGGGCAGCAGTGGTCTTGTCTGTGGAAGTCTAGTGGAAGGAGTGACCGCAGACAGGCTTCGAAGGCCTAACATAAACTTGGGCTGGCTGTAGGCACTTTTAAATTGGTTCCAGGGGTACACGGGCAGCAGTGGTCTGGTCTGTGGAAGTCTAGTGGAAGGAGTGACCGCAGACAGGCTTCGAAGGCCTAACATAACAAACTTGGGCTGGCTGTAGGCACTTTTAAATTGGTTCCAGGGGTACACGGGCAGCAGTGGTCTGGTCAGTGGAAGTCTAGTGGAAGGAGTGACCGCAGACAGGCTTCGAAGGCCTAACATAACAAACTTGGGCTGGCTGTAGGCACTTTTAAATTGGTTCCAGGGGTACACGGGCAGCAGTGGTCTGGTCAGTGGAAGTCTAGTGGAAGGAGTGACCGCAGACAGGCTTCCAAGGCCTAACATAACAAACTTGGGCTGGCTGTAGGCACTTTTAAATTGGTTCCAGGGGTACACGGGCAGCAGTGGTCTGGTCTGTGGAAGTCTAGTGGAAGGAGTGACCGCAGACAGGCTTCGAAGGCCTAACATAACAAACTTGGGCTGGCTGTAGGCACTTTTAAATTGGTTCCAGGGGTACACGGGCAGCAGTGGTCTGGTCAGTGGAAGTCTAGTGGAAGGAGTGACCGCAGACAGGCTTCGAAGGCCTAACATAACAAACTTGGGCTGGCTGTAGGCACTTTTAAATTGGTTGCAGGGGTACACGGGCAGCAGTGGTCTGGTCAGTGGAAGTCTAGTGGAAGGAGTGACCGCAGACAGGCTTCGAAGGCCTAACATAACAAACTTGGGCTGGCTGTAGGCACTTTTAAATTGGTTCCAGGGGTACATGGGCAGCAGTGTATGGTCAGTGGAAGTCTAGTGGAAGGAGTGACCGCAGACAGGCTTCCAAGGCCTAACATAACAAACTTGGGCTGGCTGTAGGCACTTTTAAATTGGTTCCAGGGGTACACGGGCAGCAGTGGTCTGGTCTGTGGAAGTCTAGTGGAAGGAGTGACCGCAGACAGGCTTCGAAGGCCTAACATAACAAACTTGGGCTGGCTGTAGGCACTTTTAAATTGGTTCCAGGGGTACACGGGCAGCAGTGGTCTGGTCAGTGGAAGTCTAGTGGAAGGAGTGACCGCAGACAGGCTTCGAAGGCCTAACATAACAAACTTGGGCTGGCTGTAGGCACTTTTAAATTGGTTCCAGGGGTACACGGGCAGCAGTGGTCTGGTCTGTGGAAGTCTAGTGGAAGGAGTGACCGCAGACAGGCTTCGAAGGCCTAACATAACAAACTTGGGCTGGCTGTAGGCACTTTTAAATTGGTTGCAGGGGTACACGGGCAGCAGTGGTCTGGTCAGTGGAAGTCTAGTGGAAGGAGTGACCGCAGACAGGCTTCGAAGGCCTAACATAACAAACTTGGGCTGGCTGTAGGCACTTTTAAATTGGTTCCAGGGGTACATGGGCAGCAGTGTATGGTCAGTGGAAGTCTAGTGGAAGGAGTGACCGCAGACAGGCTTCCAAGGCCTAACATAACAAACTTGGGCTGGCTGTAGGCACTTTTAAATTGGTTCCAGGGGTACACGGGCAGCAGTGGTCTGGTCTGTGGAAGTCTAGTGGAAGGAGTGACCGCAGACAGGCTTCGAAGGCCTAACATAACAAACTTGGGCTGGCTGTAGGCACTTTTAAATTGGTTCCAGGGGTACACGGGCAGCAGTGGTCTGGTCAGTGGAAGTCTAGTGGAAGGAGTGACCGCAGACAGGCTTCGAAGGCCTAACATAACAAACTTGGGCTGGCTGTAGGCACTTTTAAATTGGTTCCAGGGTAACACGGCCAGCAGTGGCCTGGTCAGTGTAGTAGTTGTAGAAAGAAGGGACCGCAGACAGGCTTCGAAGGCCTAACATAACAAAAATGTCAAAACAATGGTATTGTCAGTGCCAGGCATTGAAGGATGTCAGCGCCTAGACTACACATTGGTGAAGCTGTGAGAGATAATTTTGCTAGTGGTAGAGCACTGTTTGAGCTGGGGGGGGGGAACTGTCTTGTGGCCGGCGGTACAGGCACAGGGCCCCTCATATTACAACGGTGTGTCTGACGTTGGGTGCGCACCACCACCGCCAGAGACACTTTATTGTACTATGAGGGACCCAGTGGCAGTGCCGTCGACCAAAAGCGGCCACACCCACCTCTTCAGACAAACAGCACTCTCAAGGGTCCAAGCGCAAAGTGGCGATAGCACGGCCCCGTGTGGGGAGTTTGGCCATTTCGTGAGGTGGAAACATGTCGTATGCTGGACAATCAGGTGAAGAAAATTACGAGATTGGAAAAGTCATTCAGAATAGTCCACAGGCAAGACCTTTTCATAGGAAAGCTAGGTGTCAGCCGGGCAGGGTGGGGCAAAAGATTTTGAAATCCAGTTGTGGTTCATTTTAATGAAGGTTAGATCATCTACATTTTGGGTAGCCAGACGAGTCCTTTTTTCTGTTAGTATTGAACCTGCAGCACTGAATACTCTTTCTGATAGGACACTAGCTGCCGGGCAAGCAAGCTCCTGCAATGCATATTCTGCCAATTCTGGCCAGGTGTCTAATTTGGATGCCCAGTAATCAAATGGGAATGACGGTTGAGGGAGAACGTCGATAAGGGATGAAAAATAGTTTGTAACCATACTGGACAAATGTTGTCTCCTGTCACTTTGAATTGATGCTGCAGTACCTGTCCTGTCTGCGGTCATAGAAAAATCACTCCACAACCTGGTCAGAAAACCCCTCTGGCCAACGCCACTTCTGATTTCTGCCCCTCTAACACCTCTGGTCTGCTGGCCCCTGGAGCTCGTGTGAGAACGATCACGGGCGCTGTGTGCAGGGAATGCCAGAAGCAAACGGTCAACAAGAGTTGATTGTTTTGTTGCTAATATTAGTTCCAAGTTCTCATGTGGCATAATATTTTGCAATTTGCCTTTATAGCGAGGATCAAGGAGGCAGGCCAACCAGTAATCGTCATCGTTCATCATTTTTGTAATGCGTGTGTCCCTTTTGAGGATACGCAAGGCATAATCCGCCATGTGGGCCAAAGTTCCCGTTGTCAAATCTGCGGTTGTGCTTGGTTGAGGGGCAGTTGCAGGCAAATCTACGTCACTTGTGTCCCTCAAAAAACCAGAACCCGGCCTTGCCACGCCACCAATTTCCCGTGCCCCCGGGAAAGCTTCCTCATTAAAAATATACTCATCCCCATCATCCTCCTCATCCTCCACCTCCTCTTCGCCCGGTACCTCGTCATGTACACTGCCCTGACCAGACAATCGCTGACTGTCATCAAGGCTTTCCTCTTCCTCTGGTGCAGACGCCTGATCCTTTATGTGCGTCAAACTTTGCATCAGCAGACGCATTAGGGGGATGCTCATGCTTATTATGGCGTTGTCTGCACTAACCAGCCGTGTGCATTCCTCAAAACACTGAAGGACTTGACACATGTCTTGAATCTTCGACCACTGCACACCTGACAACTCCATGTCTGCCATCCTACTGCCTGCCCGTGTATGTGTATCCTCCCACAAAAACATAACAGCCCGCCTCTGTTCGCACAGTCTCTGAAGCATGTGCAGTGTTGAGTTCCACCTTGTTGCAACGTCTATGATTAGGCGATGCTGGGGAAGGTTCAAAGAACGCTGATAGGTCTGCATACGGCTGGAGTGTACAGGCGAACGGCGGATATGTGCGCAAAGTCCACGCACTTTGAGGAGCAGGTCGGATAACCCCGGATAACTTTTCAGGAAGCACTGCACCACCAGGTTTAAGGTGTGAGCCAGGCAAGGAATGTGTTTCAGTTGGGAAAGGGAGATGGCAGCCATGAAATTCCTTCCGTTATCACTCACTACCTTGCCTGCCTCAAGATCTACAGTGCCCAGCCACGACTGCGTTTCTTGCTGCAAGAACTCGGACAGAACTTCCGCGGTGTGTCTATTGTCGCCCAAACACTTCATAGCCAATACAGCCTGCTGACGTTTGCCAGTAGCTGCCCCATAATGGGAGACCTGGTGTGCAACAGTGGCAGGTGCGGATGGAGTGTTTGTGCGACTGCGGTCTGTGGACGAGCTCTTGCTTCTGCAGGAGGACGAGGAGGAGGAGGAGGAGGAGGGGGTGCGAACGGCTACAGACAACTGTTTACTAGACCGTGGGCTAGGCAGAACTGTCCCAAACTTGCTGTCCCCTGTGGACCCTGAATCCACCACATTTACCCAGTGTGCCGTGATGGACACGTAACGTCCCTGGCCATGCCTACTGGTCCATGCATCTGTTGTCAGGTGCACCTTTGTGCTCACAGATTGCCTGAGTGCATGGACGATGCGCTCTTTAACATGCTGGTGGAGGGCTGGGATGGCTTTTCTGGAAAAAAAGTGTCGACTGGGTAGCTCGTAGCGTGGTACAGCGTAGTCCATCAGGTCTTTGAAAGCTTCGCTTTCAACTAACCGGTAGGGCATCATCTCTAACGAGATTAGTCTAGCTATGTGGGCGTTCAAACCCTGTGTACGCGGATGCGAGGCTAAGTATTTCCTTTTTCTAACCATAGTCTCATGTAGGGTGAGCTGGACTGGAGAGCTGGAGATCGTGGAACTAGCGGGGGTGCCGGTGGACATGGCAGACTGAGAGACGGTGGGAGATGGTATTGTTGCCGCCGGTGCCCTAGATGCAGTGTTTCCTACTACGAAACTGGTGATTCCCTGACCCTGACTGCTTTGGCCTGGCAAAGATACCTGCACAGATACAGCAGGTGGTGCGCTAAATGGTGGTCCTACACTGCCGGAAGGGATGTTGCGTTGATGACTAGCTTCATTGGCCGAGGGTGCAACAACCTTAAGGGACGTTTGGTAGTTAGTCCAAGCTTTCAAATGCATGGTGGTTAAATGTCTATGCATGCAACTAGTATTGAGACTTTTCAGATTCTGACCTCTGCTTAAGGAAGTAGAACATTTTTGACAGATGACTTTGCGCTGATCAATTGGATGTTGTTTAAAAAAATGCCAGACTGCACTCTTTCTAGCATCGGATACCTTTTCAGGCATTGCAGACTGAGCTTTAACCGGATGGCCACGCTGTCCTCCACCAGGTTTTGGCTTTGCCACGCGTTTTGGGCAAGATACGGGCCCGGCAGATGGAACCTGTGGCGATGTTGATGCCTGCTGCGGCCCCTCCTCCTCCTCTGCTTCAGAACTGCTGCCGCCTGCACCCTGTTCCCCCAATGGCTGCCAATCGGGGTCAAGAACTGGGTCATCTAATAACTCTTCTTGTACCTCCTGCGCAACTTCGTCTGTGTCACCGTGTCGTTTGGTGGTATAGCGTTCGTGATGGGGCAACATAGTCTCATCAGGGTCTGATTCTTGATCAGCACCCTGCGAGGGCAATGTTGTGGTCTGAGTCAAAGGACCAGCATAGTAGTCTGGCTGTGGCTGTGCGTCAGTGCACTCCATGTCAGATTCAACTTGTAATGGGCATGGACTGTTAACTGCTTCACTTTCTAAGCCAGGGACGGTATGTGTAAAGAGCTCCATGGAGTAACCCGTTGTGTCGCCTGCTGCATTCTTCTCTGTTGTTGTTTTTGCTGAAGAGGACAAGGAAGTGACTTGTCCCTGACCGTGAACATCCACTAACGACGCGCTGCTTTTACTTTTACCAGTTTCACGAGAGGAGGCAAAAGAGCTAGAGGCTGAGTCAGCAAGATAAGCCAAAACTTGCTCTTGCTGCTCCGGCTTTAAAAGCGGTTTTCCTAATCCCAGAAAAGGGAGCGTTCGAGGCCTTGTGTAGCCGGACGACGAACCTGGCTCCACAGCTCCAGACTTAGGTGCAATATTTTTTTCCCCACGACCACCTGATGCTCCACCACTACCACTACCCTCATTACCAGCTGACAATGAACGCCCCCGGCCACGACCTCTTCCACTAGACTTCCTCATTGTTTTAAAAACGTAACCAAACTAACGTTATTTGTTGCAGTCACACAACTTACACGGTGAGCTATAACTTCAGTATGATTTAGCTACCCCTTTACAGGTTGGTGAGACCACAGCGAAAATCAGGCCCAATGTTACACACTCTGTTTTTGGTGGCTGCAAATTAGAGAGATGCCCCACACGCAGGACTGTCACTGAAGCACAAATGTTAATATTAACCCCTTTACCCCCAAGGGTGGTTTGCACGTTAATGACCAGGCCAATTTTTACAATTCTGACCACTGTCCCTTTATGAGGTTATAACTCCGAAACGCTTCAACGGATCCTGGTGATTCTGACATTGTTTTCTCGTGACATATTGTACTTCATGATAGTGGTAAAATTTCTTTGATAGTACCTGCGTTTATTTGTGAAAAAAACGGAAATTTGGCGAAAATTTTGAAAATTTTGCAATTTTCAAACTTTGAATTTTTATGCAATTAAATCACAGAGATATGTCACACAAAATACTTAATAAGTAACATTTCCCACATGTCTCCTTTACATCAGCATAATTTTGGAACCAATTTTTTTTTTTGTTAGGGAGTTATAAGGGTTAAAAGTTGACCAGCAATTTCTCATTTTTACAACACCATTTTTTTTTAGGGACCACGTCTCATTTGAAGTCATTTTGAGGGGTCTATATGATAGAAAATGCCCAAGTGTGACACCATTCTAAAAACTGCACCCCTCAAGGTGCTCAAAACCACATTCAAGAAGTTTATTAACCCTTCAGGTGTTTAATAGGAATTTTTGGAATGTTTAAATAAAAATGAACATTTAACTTTTTTACACAAAAAATTTACTTCAGCTCCAATTTGTTTTATTTTACCAAGGGTAACAGGAGAAATTGGACCCAAAAAGTTGTTTTCCAATTTGTCCTGAGTACGCTGATACCCCATATGTGGCAGTAAACCACTGTTTGGGCGCATGGGAGAGCTCGGAAGGGAAGGAGCGCTATTTGACTTTTCAATGCAAACTTGACAGGAATTGAGATGGGACGCCATGTTGCGTTTGGAGAGCCACTGATGTGCCTAAACATTGAAACCCCCCACAAGTGACACCATTTTGGAAAGTAGACCCCCTAAGGAACTTATCTGGATGTGTGGTGAGCACTTTGACCCACCAAGTGCTTCACAGAAGTTTATAATGCAGAACCGTAAAAATAAAAAATCATATTTTTTCACAAAAATTATATTTTTGCCCCCAATTTTTTATTTTTCCAAGGGTAAGAGAAGAAATTGGACCTCAAAAGTTGTTGTCCAATTTGTCCTGAGTACGCTGATACCCCATATGTGGCAGTAAACCACTGTTTGGGCGCATGGGAGAGCTCGGAAGGGAAGGAGCGCAGTTTGACTTTTCAATGCAAAATTGACAGAAATTGAGATGGGACGCCATGTTGCGTTTGGAGAGCCACTGATGTGCCTAAACATTGAAACCCCCCACAAGTGACACCATTTTGGAAAGTAGACCCCCTAAGGAACTTATCTAGAGGTGTGGTGAGCACTTTGACCCACCAAGTGCTTCACAGAAGTTTATAATGCAGAACCGTAAAAATAAAAAATCATATTTTTTCACAAAAATTATATTTTTGCCCCCAATTTTTTATTTTTCCAAGGGTAAGAGAAGAAATTGGACCTCAAAAGTTGTTGTCCAATTTGTCCCGAGTACGCTGATACCCCATATGTGGCAGTAAACCACTGTTTGGGCGCATGGGAGAGCTCGGAAGGGAAGGAGCGCCGTTTGACTTTTCAATGCAAAATTGACAGGAATTGAGATGGGACGCCATGTTGCGTTTGGAGAGCCACTGATGTGCCTAAACATTGAAACCCCCCACAAGTGACACCATTTTGGAAAGTAGACCCCCTAAGGAACTTATCTGGATGTGTGGTGAGCACTTTGACCCACCAAGGGCTTCACAGAAGTTTATAATGCAGAGCCATAAAAATAAAACAAAATTTTTTTCCCACAAAAATTATTTTTTAGCCCCCAGTTTTGTATTTTCTCTAGGGTAAGAGGAGAAATTGGACCACAAAAGTTGTTGTCCAATTTGTCCTGAGTACGCTGATACCCCATATGTGGGGGGGAACCACCGTTTGGGCGCATGGGAGGGTTCGGAAGGGAAGGAGCGCCATTTGGAATGCAGACTTAGATGGAATGGTCTGCAGGCGTCACATTGCGTTTGCAGAGCCCCTAATGTACCTAAACAGTAGAAACCCCCCACAAGTGACACCATTTTGGAAAGTAGACCCCCTAAGGAACTCATCTTGATGTGTTGTGAGAGCTTTGAACCCCCAAGTATTTCACTACAGTTTATAACGCAGAGCCATGCAAATAAAAAATATTTTTTTTTCCACAAAAATTATATTTTAGCCCCCAGTTTTGTATTTTTCCAAGGTTAGCAGGAGAAATTGGACCCTATATGTTGTTGTCCAATTTGTCCTGAGTACGCTGATACCCGATATGTGGGGGGGAACCACCGTTTGGGCGCATGGGAGGGCTCGGAAGGGAAGGAGCATCATTTGGAATGCAGTCTTAGATGGATTGGTCTGCAGGCGTCACATTGCGTTTGCAGAGCCCCTAATGTACCTAAACAGTAGAAACCCCCCACAAGTGACCCCATATTGGAAACTAGACCCCTCAATGAACTTATCTAGATGTGTTGTGAGAACTTTGAACCCCCAAGTGTTTCACTACAGTTTATAACGCAGAGCCGTGAAAATAAAAAATCTTTTTGTTTTCCCACAAAAATTATTTTTTAGCCCCCAGTTTTGTATTTTCCCAAGGGTAACAGGAGAAATTGGTCCACAAAAGTTGTTGTCCAATTTGTCCTGAGTACGCTGATACCCGATATGTGGGGGGGAACCACCGTTTGGGCGCATGGGAGGGCTCGGAAGGGAAGGAGCATCATTTGGAATGCAGACTTAGATGGATTGGTCTGCAGGCGTCACATTGCGTTTGCAGAGCCCCTAATGTACCTAAACAGTAGAAACCCCCCACAAGTGACCCCATATTGGAAACTAGACCCCTCAATGAACTTATCTAGATGTGTTGTGAGAACTTTGAACCCCCAAGTGTTTCACTACAGTTTATAACGCAGAGCCGTGAAAATAAAAAATCTTTTTGTTTTCCCACAAAAATTATTTTTTAGCCCCCAGTTTTGTATTTTCCCAAGGGTAACAGGAGAAATTGGTCCACAAAAGTTGTTGTCCAATTTGTCCTGAGTACGCTGATACCCGATATGTGGGGGGGAACCACCGTTTGGGCGCATGGGAGGGCTCGGAAGGGAAGGAGCATCATTTGGAATGCAGACTTAGATGGATTGGTCTGCAGGCGTCACATTGCGTTTGCAGAGCCCCTAATGTACCTAAACAGTAGAAACCCCCCACAAGTGACCCCATATTGGAAACTAGACCCCTCAATGAACTTATCTAGATGTGTTGTGAGAACTTTGAACCCCCAAGTGTTTCACTACAGTTTATAACGCAGAGCCGTGAAAATAAAAAATCTTTTTGTTTTCCCACAAAAATTATTTTTTAGCCCCCAGTTTTGTATTTTCCCAAGGGTAACAGGAGAAATTGGTCCACAAAAGTTGTTGTCCAATTTGTCCTGAGTACGCTGATACCCCATATGTTGGGGTAAACCCCTGTTTGGGCACACAGGAGAGCTCGGAAGGGAAGGAGCACTGTTTTACTTTTTCAACGCAGAATTGGCTGGAATTGAGATCGGACGCCATGTCGTGTTTGGAGAGCCCCTGATGTGCCGAAACAGTGGAAACCCCCCAATTATAACTGAAACCCTAATCTAAACACACCCCTAACCCTAATTCCAACGGTAACCCTAACCACACCTCTAACCCTGACACACCCCTAACCCTAATCCCAACCCTATTCCCAACTGTAAATGTAATCTAAACCCTAACCCTAACTTTAGCCCCAACCCTAACTGTAGCCCCAACCCTAACCCTAACCCTAATCCTAGCCCTAGCCCTAGCCCTAACCCTAACCCTAGCCCTAACCCTAGCCCTAACCCTAGCCCTAACCCTAGCCCTAGCCCTAGCCCTAACCCTAGCCCTAACCCTAGCCCTAACCCTAGCCCTAACCCTAGCCCTAACCCTAACCCTAACCCTAGCCCTAACCCTAGCCCTAACCCTAGCCCTAACCCTAGCCCTAACCCTAGCCCTAATGGGAAAATGGAAATAAATACATTTTTTTTAATTTTTCCCTAACTAAGGGGGTGATGAAGGGGGGTTTGATTTACTTTTATAGCGAGTTTTTTAGCGGATTTTTATGATTGGCAGCCGTCACACACTGAAAGACCCTTTTTATTGCAAAAAATATTTTTTGCAATACCACATTTTGAGAGCTATAATTTTTCCATATTTTGGTCCACAGAGTCATGTGAGGTCTTGTTTTTTGCGGGACGAGTTGACGTTTTTATTGAAAACATTTTTGGGCACGTGACATTTTTTTATCGCTTTTTATTCCGATTTTTGTGAGGAAGAATGACCAAAAGCCAGCTATTCATGAATTTCTATTGGGGGAGGCGTTTATACCGTTCCGCGTTTGGTAAAATTGATAAATCAGTTTTATTCTTCGGGTCAGTACGATTACAGCGATACCTCATTTATATCATTTTTTTATGGTTTGGTGCTTTTATACGATAAAAACTATTTTACAGAAAAAATAATTATTTTTGCATCGCTTTATTCTCAGGACTATAACTTTTTTATTTTTTTGCTGATGATGCTGTATGGCGGCTCTTTTTTTGCGGGACAATATGACGCTTTCAGCGGTACCATGGTTATTTATATCTGTCCTTTTGATCGCGTGTTATTCCACTTTTTGTTCGGCGGTATGATAATAAAGCGTTGTTTTTTGCCTCGTTTTTTTTTTTTTTTTCTTACGGTGTTTACTGAAGGGGTTAACTAGTGGGCCAGTTTTATAGGTCGGGCCGTTACGGACGCGGCGATACTAAATATGTGTACTTTTATTGGTTTTTTTTTTTTATTTAGATGAAGAAATGTATTTATGGGAATAATATTTTTTTTTTTTTTTCATTATTTTGGAATATTTTTTTTTATTTTTTTTACACATTTGGAAATTTTTTTTTTTACTTTTTTACTTTGTCCCAGGGGGGGACATCACAGATCAGTGATCTGACAGTTTGCACAGCACTCTGTCAGATCACTGATCTGATAGGAGTGCAGGCTGCTTCACAGTGCCTGCTCTGAGCAGGCTCTGTGAAGCCACCTCCCTCCCTGCAGGACCCGGATCCGCGGCCATCTTGGATCCGGGGCTCGAGCAGGGAGGGAGGTGAGGAGACCCTCGCAGCAACGCGATCACATCGCGTTGCTGCGGGGGGCTCAGGGAAGCCCGCAGGGAGCCCCCTCCCTGCGCGGTGCTTCCCTGTACCGCCGGCACATCGCGATCATCTTTGATCGCGGTGTGCCAGGGGTTAATGTGCCGGGGGCGGTCCGTGACCGCTCCTGGCACATAGTGCCGGATGTCAGCTGCGATAAGCAGCTGACACCCGGCCGCGATCGGCCGCGCTCCCCCCGTGAGCGCGGCCGATCGGCTATGACGTACTATCCCGTCCAGGGTCAGATAAGCCCAGGGCACCTCGACGGGATAGTACGTCTAAGGTCACAGAGGGGTTAATGTCACACTATTATTTTTTTTTTATTTTTATTTTTTTCAGGAACACTTTAGAAACACCAAAAAAAAAAAAAAAAATAGATTTTTGCAGGGAGAATTTAGAAAACAAATGTAACAAACTATATGCTTTCTATGGGCCACTGAGTGAGAGATGACGCACACAGGAATCAGGAGTGGCACACAAGCCCAGAGGCCAATATTTTTCTACCAATGATTGATGGAGTTATTTTCTCTGGTAGATTTTGGAACCCAAATCAAGGAAAAAAAATATAGGCTTTCTATGGACCACAATTGGAGAGAGAGAGAGAGAGAGAGAGAGAGATGGCACACCCAGGAGTCAAGACTGGCACACAAGCAGAAAGGCCAATATTAATCTCCCACTGTTTTTTTTGGTTGTTTTTTTTTTTTTTTTTCAGGGAGACTTTAGAAAAAAAAATAATAAAAAAAATATGATTTTATCAGGAAGAATTTAGAAACCAAATAAAATAAAATGATTTTTTCAGGAAGAATTTATAAAACAAATAAAACCAAAAATAGGCGTTCTATGGCCCACTGACTGAGAGATGACGCACACAGGAGTCAAGACTGGCACACAAGCAGAAAGGCCAATATTAATCTCCCACTGTTTTTTTTTTTTTTTTTTCAGGGAGACTTTAGAAAAAAAAATAATAAAAAAAATATGATTTTATCAGGAAGAATTTAGAAACCAAATAAAATAAAATGATTTTTTCAGGGAGAATTTATAAAACAAATAAAAACAAAAATAGGCGTTCTATGGCCCACTGACTGAGAGATGACGCACACAGGAGTCAGGAGTGGCACACAAGCCCAGAGGCCAATATTTTTCTACCAATGATTGATGTAGTTATTTTCTCTGGTAGATTTTGGAACCCAAATCAAGGAAAAAAAATATAGGCTTTCTATGGACCACAATTGGAGAGAGAGAGAGAGAGAGAGAGAGAGAGATGGCACACCCAGGAGTCAAGACTGGCACACAAGCAGAAAGGCCAATATTAATCTCCCACTGTTTTTTTTGGTTGTTTTTTTTTTTTTTTTGTTTTTTTCAGGGAGACTTTAGAAAAAAAATAATAAAAAAAATATGATTTTATCAGGAAGAATTTAGAAACCAAATAAAATATAATGATTTTTTCAGGGAGAATTTAGAAAACAAATAAAACCAAAAATAGGCGTTCTATGGCCCACTGACTGAGAGAGAGAGAGAGAGAGATGGCACGCTTAGTACTGGCACACAAGCCCAAAGGGCAATATTAATCTCCCTTTTTTTTTCAGGGAGAATTTCTAAAACCCCAAAAAAAAAAAAAATAGGCTTTCTATGGCCCACTATTTGTGAGAGAGATGGGACGCTCAGGACTGGCACAGATGGCACGCTCAGGACTGGCACAGAAGCCCAGAGGCCAATATTAATCTCCCTTTTTTTCTGGGAGAATTTATAAAACCAAAAAAATATTTAAATAGGCTTTCTATGGCCCACTATTTGTGAGAGAGATGGCACGCTCAGGACTGGCACAGATGGCACGCTCACAACTGGCACACAAGCCCAGAGGCCAATATTAATCTCCCTTTTTTTCAGGGAGAATTTATAAAACCAAAAAAAAAATTAAATAGGCTTTCTATGGCCCACTATTTGTGAGAGAGATGGCACGCTCAGGACTGGCACAGATGGCACGCTCACAACTGGCACACAAGCCCAGAGGCCAATATTAATCTCCCTTTTTTTCTGGGAGAATTTATAAAACCAAAAAAATATTTAAATAGGCTTTCTATGGCCCACTATTTGTGAGAGAGATGGCACGCTCAGGACTGGCACAGATGGCACGCTCAGGACTGGCACAGACGCCCAGAGGCCAATATTAATCTCCCTTTTTTTCTGGGAGAATTTATAAAACCAAAAAAATATTTAAATAGGCTTTCTATGGCCCACTATTTGTGAGAGAGATGGCACGCTCAGGACTGGCACAGATGGCACGCTCACAACTGGCACACAAGCCCAGAGGCCAATATTAATCTCCCTTTTTTTCAGGGAGAATTTATAAAACCAAAAAAAAAATTAAATAGGCTTTCTATGGCCCACTATTTGTGAGAGAGATGGCACGCTCAGGACTGGCACAGATGGCACGCTCACAACTGGCACACAAGCCCAGAGGCCAATATTAATCTCCCTTTTTTCAGGGAAAATTTATAAAACCAAAAAAAAAATTAAATAGGCTTTCTATGGCCCACTATTTGTGAGAGAGATGGCACGCTCACAACTGGCACAGATGGCACGCTCACAACTGGCACACAAGCCCAGAGGCCAATATTAATCTCCCTTTTTTCAGGGAAAATTTATAAAACCAAAAAAAAAATTAAATAGGCTTTCTATGGCCCACTATTTGTGAGAGAGATGGCACGCTCAGGACTGGCACAGATGGCACGCTCACAACTGGCACACAACCCCAGAGGCCAATATTAATCTCCCTTTTTTTCAGGGAGAATTTATAAAACCAAAAAAAAAAATTAAATAGGCTTTCTATGGCCCACTATTTGTGAGAGAGATGGCACGCTCAGGGCTGGCACAGATGGCACGCTCACAACTGGCACACAAGCCCAGAGGCCAATATTAATCTCCCTTTTTTCAGGGAAAATTTATAAAACCCCCAAAAAAATTAAATAGGCTTTCTATGGCCCACTATTTGTGAGAGAGATGGCACGCTCAGGGCTGGCACAGATGGCACGCTCACAACTGGCACACAAGCCCAGAGGCCAATATTAATCTCCCTTTTTTCAGGGAAAATTTATAAAACCCAAAAAAAAATTAAATAGGCTTTCTATGGCCCACTATTTGTGAGAGAGATGGCACACTCAGGACTGGCACACAAGCCCAAAGGCTAATATTAATCTCCCACTGTATTTTTATCAGGGAGAATTTATACACCCCACAAAAAAAAATACAGAAAAATGAAAAGGCTTTCTATGGCCCACTATGTGAGAGAGATGGCACACACAGGGATGGCACTCTAGCAGAAATGCCAAATTGCCAATCGTAATCTCCCACCAAAAAAAAAAAAAAACAGGGAATGTCCTACAATTACTATCTCCCTGCCTGCAGTAATCTCAGCCAGGTATGGCAGGCAGCAATAAGGAGTGGACTGATGCACAAATCAAATAAAAAGTGTGGACAAACAAAAAAGATAGCTGTGCAGAAAGGAAGGAACAAGAGGATTTGTGCTTTGAAAAAAGCAGTTGGTTTGCACAGCGGCGTACACACAGCAATGCAGCTATCAGGGAGCCTTCTAGGGCAGGCCAATGAGCTACAGCGCTGAGGGGGAAAAAAAAAAAAAAAACTTCCACTGTCCCTACACACCGAGGGTGGTGTTGGACAGTGCAAATCGCTGCAGCACAAGCGGTTTTGTGGTTAATGGACCCTGCCTAACGCTATCCCTGCTTCTGACAAAGCGGCAGCAACCTCTCCCTAAGCTCACATCAGCAGCAGTAAGATGGCGGTCGGCGGGAACGCCTCTTTATAGCCCCTGTGACGTCGCAGACAGCAAGCCAATCACTGCAATGCCCTTCTCAAAGATGGTGGGGACCAGGACCTATGTCATCACGCTGCCCACACTCTGCGTTTACCTTCATTGGCTGAGAAATGGCGCTTTTCGCGTCATTGAAACGCGACTTTGGCGTGAAAGTCGCGTACCGCATGGCCGACCCCGCACAGGGGTCGGATCGGGTTTCATGAAACCCCGACTTAGCCAAAAGTCGGCGACTTTTGAAAATGTTCGACCCGTTTCGCTCAACCCTACTGGTTACCATTGTAAATGTAAAAAAACACAAACACTACATACTTACATTCCGGTGTCTGTTGCGTCCCCCAGCGTTCTGCTTCCCTGCACTGTGTCAGCGCCGGCTGGCCGTAAAGCAGAGCACAGCGGTGACGTCACCGCTCTGCTTTACAGCCGGCGCTTACACAGTGCAGGGAAGTGGACGCCGGGGGACGCGACAGACACTGGAATGTAAGTATGTAGTGTTTGTTTTTTTTACATTTACACTGGTAACCAGGGTAAATATTGGGTTACTAAGCGCGGCCCTGCGCTTAATAACCCGATGTTTACCCTGGTTACCCGGGGACTTCGGCATCGTTTGTCGCTGGAGAGCTGTCTGTGTGACAGCTCTCCAGCGACCACACAGCGACGCTGCAGCAATCGGCATCGTTGTCTATATCGCTTAATGTGACGGTACCTTTACGCTTCTTGGAAATCTTGGTTTTTTTCATCAGAGGAGACTGCTAGCATGCTGTGAAATCTCAGGAGCCAATATCTTAATCTGTGCATGTGTCGCATCCGCCAGCCATTTTCCTAAAGTCCAGCGCGTTGTCTAGGCAAACATTTTCTGGAAGCCCTGGCCCGCTGCAGCCTTACACCACCAAACACCCCCTCCTCACAGCCTGGGACCCGCAGCATCACCCCACTCCTGCCACCACTCCCAGCTTCCTGCAGCAGCGACCCTGCCTCCTTGGACCCTCCACCTGAGCTGTCTACCCCAACCCCGAGTATGCTACCTTAAAAATGGATTCTAAAATGCTCCACCTTATTATTAATAAACATTTTTTTCTGTTTTCCTCCCTAAAATTTGGGGTGCATCTTATAGTCCACAACATAGGGTATCTAAAAAGACAAATCTGAATGATTTTCTCAATATCTGACATGAAATCAGAATAAACCTTTCCAGGTTTAGGTCAATTTGGATTACCAACATTATTATTTGCCAAATGCCAGAATAATGAGAGAGAGACAATGTTTAAGGCATTTTTATTGCTTACTGGAAAGTCAAAAGTTTACATACACTTAGATTACTATGCCTTTAAACAATTTTAGGTTGCCCATATAATGATGTCATGTGATTGGAAGCTTCTGATTTTTTTTAGCAACATCTGAGTTAATTGGAGACACACCTGTGGATATATTTTAACCCCTTTCTGATATCGGACGTAATGATCCGTCAATGTGACCTGGGCCCATTTGACCATGGACGGATCATAATGTTATTGCCTTGCCTTGCGCAATCTTGCCTTGCACAGGCGTGTACTATGGAGGACAGAGAATTAACTTTAACCCAATATTGCAGCCAGCATGCAGCCAGCTGGTAAGGAAAAGGTGAATCAAACACCCGAAAACCCCGCCTCTATGGCTGAAAATTGTTCCCTCCAAATTCAGGTGACAGAGTCCCTTTAAGTGATAAAAGAGACAGCAGGCAACGACTTGTGGGACTATTACTCCCATCAGCCTATCCCTGCTTCTGCTACTAACAGCGACAGCAGAAGCGGCTGATGGGGGTATTCATCATCAGCCGCCACCTGCGCTATAAATGAATAAATTAATGAAAAAATTGACATCGGTTCCCTTGTATTTTCCATAGCCAGCCAGGCAAAATTCACAGCTGGGGGCTGCAATCCTCAGCTGTCATCTTCAGCAATGTTGGTTATCAAGAATAGAGGGGTCCACATGCTGTTTTCTTTAAATTAAATACATATTTTTTTTAAAAAATGGCATGGTGTTCCCTCCATTTTTGACAACCAGCCTTGCTAAAGCTCACTGCTGGGGGCTGGTATTCTCAGGCTGGTAATGGGCCATGGATATTGACCATCCCAGCCTAAAAATGGCAGTTGGCAACTGCCCAGAAAAGGCACATCTATTAGGTGCGCCAATTCTGGCACTTTGCCCTGCTCTTCCCACTTGACCTGTAGCGATGGCAAGTGAGTTTCAAATTTGTCGAGTTTGTCACCTTTGTATTGTCAGGTGACATCAAACCCACGGCTTAGTAATGGAGAAGTGTCTATAAGATACCTATCCATTACTAATTCTACAGTTATATGGCAAATAAAGATGTGACAGTGATGGAGACGCTACAGAAGGTACGAAGGGGCGGACCCACTGGACCGTGAGAACGATCCTCCCACGGGCGAGCTGACCAGATGGACCACCCCTATACAGGGAGCGTTAAAAGCAGACCCGTGAGAGACTATCGCCATGGTAGCTGGAAGTTTGTAAGAGACTTCATTAATGCGAGTCAAAACCTCGAAGGGACCAATATACCAGGGACCAAGCTTACGTGAAGGAACTTTAAGACGGATAAATTTAGAAGATAACCACACCTTATCACCCGGTTGATATAAGGGAGGATCCAGACGCCTTTTATCTGCATGTCTCTTCATCCTATCCTGTGCTAATTCAAGAGCAGACTTGGTTTCCTTCCAGACCCTGGAGAACTCTCTAGACAGAAGATCAGCCGCCGGTACAGTAGAGACAGGAGGAACCAGTAGAGGAAAACTAGGATGCTGACCATAGACAATAAAAAAAGGTGACTTGGAAGAAGCTTCCCTGGTATAATTGTTGTAAGCAAATTCTGCCCACGGTAGTAGATCTGACCAGTTGTTCTGATGAGCATTGGAGAAATGACGAAGATAAGTCACTAAAATCTGATTCGTACGCTCCACTTGACCCTTAGTCTGCGGATGGTAGGCCGAAGAAAAGTCAAGTGAGATGTTCATAGACTTACAGACAGCTCTCCAGAAGCGCGCGGTGAATTGGACTCCTCTGTCAGAAACAATATGTTGTGGTAATCCATGGATACAAAAAATATGGTGAACAAATATCTTCGCCAACTCAGGTGCCGAAGGTAAACCAGGAAGAGCGATAAAGTGAGCCATCTTAGAGAATCGATCCATGACCACGAGGATGACGGTGCAAGCAGAAGAACAAGGCAGGTCAGTAACAAAATCCATAACGATGTGTTGCCACGGAGTGGAAGGAAGCGGAAGAGGATGCAGACGACCAGAAGGTAATTGCCTAGGAACCTTATTCTTGGCACAAGAGGGACACGAGGCTACGAACCCTCGGACATCCTGTGGAAGAGACGGCCACCAGTAATAGCGAGACACCAGGATGAGAGTCTTTTTGAGGCCGGCATGACCTGCCAGTTTGGAGGTATGACCCCATTGCAAGACACGTCGCCTGTTCTTCCTAGACACAAAAGTCTTACCCGAAGGCAGCAAGGCATGATTAACTGGAGCGACAGTGAAGACCTTAGAGGGATCGATGATATGCGTGGGCTCCTCCTCATAATCTTCCGACAAGAAGGACCTAGACAATGCATCGGCCTTGAGATTTTTATTATCGGGCTGAAAACGAAGCTCAAAGTCAAAACAGGCGAAGAACAGAGCCCACCTGGCCTGCCGAGGGTTAAGTAACATAGTAACATAGTTAGTAAGGCCGAAAAAAGACATTTGTCCATCCAGTTCAGCCTATATTCCATCATATTAAATCCCCAGATCTACGTCCTTCTACAGAACCTAATAATTGTATGATACAATATTTTTCTGCTCCAGGAAGACATCCAGGCCTCTCTTGAACCCCTCGACTGAGTTCGCCATCACCACCTCCTCAGGCAAGCAATTCCAGATTCTCACTGCCCTAACAGTAAAGAATCCTCTTCTATGTTGGTGGAAAAACCTTCTCTCCTGCAGACGCAAAGAATGCCCCCTTGTACCTGTCACCTTCCTTGGTATAAACAGATCCTCAGCGAGATATTTGTATTGTCCCCTTATATACTTATACATGGTTATTAGATCGCCCCTCAGTCGTCTGTTTCCTAGACTAAATAATCCTAATTTCGCTAATCTATCTGGTCTGTGCGCAGAACAAATGTATGTCAAATTCTTATGATCCGTATAAATCACAAAGGAATGCACGGCTCCTTCCAAAACACACCTCCACTCCTCCAGTGCCAATTTGATGGCCAAAAGTTCTCTGTCACCGATGGAGTAGTTCCTCTCTGAAGAGGAGAAAGTCTTGGAAAAAAAAGCACAAGGAGCAAGGTGACCGGAAGAAGACCTCTGAGAAAGAACTGCTCTGGCTTCGGTGGCGGAGGCATCGACTTCTAGAATAAAAGGTTTATTAGCTTCTGGACATTGAAGTATAGGAGCTGAGGCAAATGCTTGCTTGAGAGATAGGAAAGCATTCTCGGCTTCAGTTCACCAGAAATGAGGATTAGCCCCTTTCTTATTAGAGCAGAGATGGAAGTGGATAAAGCGGAAAAGTGAGGAATAAACTGCCGATAATAATTTGCGAATCCCAGAAATCACTGAATTGCCTTGATCCCAAGCGGACGCGGCCAGTTGAGTACGGCAGAAACTTTTCCCAGATCCATGTGTAAACTGGAATCGGAGACGATGAAACCCAAGAATGGGAGAGACGACTGCTCAAAAGCGCATTTCTCAAGTTTGGCGTACAGACGATTCTTCCTATGACGCTGATGTACTAGTCGAACATGGCTTCTATGCGAAGGCAGATTGGGAGAGAACACAAGAATATTGTCCAAGTAGACTACAACACAGGTATACAGTAGATCCCAGAAGATATCTTTCACAAACTCCTGGAAGACAACGGGCGCATTGCCCAAACCAAATGGCATAACCAAGTACTCGTAGTGACCGTCTCTGGTGTTAAAGGCAGTTTTCCGATCGTCTCCTGAGTGGATATGGATGAAATTGTATGCACCTCGGAGATCCAGTTTAGAGAATATTCGTGCACGCAGATGATCAAAGAGTTCTGGAATGAGAGGAAGTGGGTACTTGTTCTTAATCGTGATGTTATTGAGACCCCGGTAATCAATGCAGGGACGAAAGGAACCATCCTTCTTCTTGATAAAGAAAAAACCTGCTCCTGCTGGTGAGGAGGATTTCCGAATAAAGCCTCAGGCCAGCTTCTCTGGTACGTATTCAGACATGGCTTGAGTCTTGGACGGAAATAGAGGATAGATATGACCTCTGGGAGGAGAAGAACCTGGAATGAGATCGATCAAACAATCATATGATCAATGCGGTGGTAAAGTCTCTGCCTCTTTCTTGTCGAAGACATCTGAGAAAGAGCGATAAGCCGAAGGTAGAGGTTCCGGAGCAGACCGCGAGGATCTAGCGGGCTGAATGGGAAGCAGACATCTATTCTGACAAGAATGTCCCCAACGTAGAACGTCACAAATGCGCCAGTCCAAGGTGGGTTCGTGACTTCTTAGCCAAGGAAGTCCCAGAAGGAAAGTATGAGACAACGAAGGCAGGATGTAGAAAGCCAATTTCTCTCGGTGTAGAGCTCCAATTTGAAGTTCCAGCTCATCGGTAACCAAGTTGATGGTCTCACGCAAAGGCTGACCGTCCACTGAAGCTACTTGCCAAGGAGTCTCCAAGGGTCTGACAGGTATCCCAAGTCTCTCTGCTGCCTCAAGTTGCACAAAATTCCCAGTCGCTCCCGAATCAATGTACGCCTCCAGAGAGAAGCGACGGGAACCCAAATGCAATAAAATGGAAAGAGTCAAAGGGGAAGAGGATTCGTGGTTACCTAGGGAGGCCTCTCTTACCTGACTTAGGCGGAGGTGTCTCCCAGGCTTCTGAGGACAGGAACGCAGAAGATGAGAGGCGCTGCCGCAATAGAAGCAAAAGCCCTGTGCGAGTCTCTCCTTGCGGCGAAGTTCTGCAGGCTTGAGACGATCTACCTGCATGGGCTCAGGAGAGGAAGAGGAAGGTACAGAAGCGGGATGAGAGTAAGAAGGACCTCGCACAGCAGAGGACACACGAAGAGGTCTTCTCTCTGGTGACCACACCGGGACGCTCTTGGAAGCATTAATCTATACGAGTAGCCAAGGAAATCAGGTCTTCCAATAAGGTGGGTGCATCTCGTCCTGCCAACTCATCTTTTATACGAGAAGACAGTCCTCGCCAAAAAGCCCCCACCAAAGCCTCATTGTTCCAACCCTAATCTGACGAGAGGGTGCGGAACTGAATGGCGTATTGACCAACAGAACTAGTGCCCTGGTGAAGGTTGAATAGTGATTCTGTAGTAGAAACCAGACGACCGGGTTCATCAAATACCTTACGAAAGGTATCCAAGAAGGGAGTGAGTTGAGAGATTAGAGGGTCGTCACGTTCCCAGAGAGGATTAACCCAAGCCAATGCCTCACCCTCCAAATGGGAGACCACAAAGGCCACCTTAGCACGGTCAGTAGGGTATAGTAGCGGTGGCAGTTCAAAATGAAGTTGGCACTGGTTGAGAAAGGCATGGCACAATTTAGGATCTCCACTATACCGTGGAGGTCTGGCCAAACGGGGCGAGGAATGCAAAGGTGGGGCCTGGACAGGAGCGGAGGTCTGGAGAGAGAAAAATCGGCAATCCACCGAGGCCATAAAATTCAGAATATGAGACTGGCAGCCAACTGAGAAGCGTTACCAGGATCAGTGGTCTGTAGGGCCAAGAAACGGGTCTCCATAGTCTTTAGAAAGGACATGATCCTGGTCTGGTTTTCTCGTAGGAAAAGTAGTTCCTTTTGGGTAGCGGAGACACCAGCGGGGTCCATGGCCTTGTGTTACTGTGACAGTGACTGAGATACGCTACAGAAGGTACAAAGGGGCGGACCCACTGGACCGTGACAACGATCCTCCCACGGGCGAGCTGACCAGATGGACCACCCCCTATACAGCGAGCGTTAGGGGCAGACCCGTGAGAGACTATTGCCACGGCAGCTGGAAGGCAGAGTGAAAGGGCTAGAAGTAGGACCCAGAAAGTTATACTAGACTAAGAGGACTAAGGCAGGACAGAGGGGTGGTACAAGAGGGCAGCATGAACCGATTGATATGTGAGGTGAGACCGGCGACTGGAACAAGGACAGTGCAGTGGACACGGACAAGCAGGCAGGACAAAGTAGGAACCGACAGGATGAGGAACAGGAACTGGACCGGTAGGTATCTGAGGTGAGACCGGCGTGTTGTGAATTCTGTTGTCAAGCTCCCTCCTGTGGTCATGAATGGTACTTCGGCTGGTTCTGTCCATGGGCTTCCTCTGGTGGTTGTGAGTGGAGCTGCGGCTTTGAGTTTCCTTCTACAGGTGACGAGGTTAATTCGTTAGCTGGCTGCTCTATTTAACTCCACTTAGATCATTGCTCCATGCCACCTGTCAATGTTCCAGTATTGGTCTAGCTCTCTCCTGGATCGTTCTTGTGACCTGTCTTCCCAGCTGAAGCTAAGTTACTGCTTGTTTTTCTCTGGTTTGCTATTTTTCTGTCCAGCTTGCTATTTTGATTTTGTCTTGCTTGCTGGAAGCTCTGGGACGCAGAGGGAGCGCCTCCGCACCGTGAGTCGGTGCGGAGGGTCTTTTTGCGCCCTCTGCGTGGTCTTTTTGTAGGTTTTTGTGCTGACCGCAAAGTTACCTTTCCTATCCTCTGTCTGTTCAGTAAGTCGGGCCTCACTGTGCTAAATCTATTTCATCTCTGTGTTTGTAATTTTCATCTTTACTCACAGTCATTATATGTGGGGGGCTGCCTTTTCCTTTGGGGAATTTCTCTGAGGCAAGGTAGGCTTTGTTTTTCTATCTCTAGGGCTAGCTATTTTCTTAGGCTGTGTCGAGTTGCATAGGGAGCGTTAGGAGCAATCCACGGCTATTTCTAGTGTGTGTGATAGGATTGGGGATTGCGGTCAGCAGACTTCCCACGTCTCAGAGCTCGTCCTATATTATTAGTAACTATCAGGTCATTCCGTGTGCTCTTACCCACTAGGTCCATTATTGTCCATACCACCAGGTCATAACAGTACAGGTGGCCCAAAGTATTAATGCATCTCAATAGAGGGATAAGAGAAGTTCTGAGACCATTTTTTTTCTTTGCAGTGTGTTTTGTCTCTCTTTTCCCCTTTACCTCTGGGTGGTTCAGGATACAGGTGTAGATATGGACATTCAAGGTCTGTCCTCTTGTATGAATAATCTCACTGCAAGGGTACAAAACATTCAAGATTTTGTGGTTCAGAATCCGATGTTAGAGCCTAGGATTCCTATTCCTGATTTGTTTTTTGGGGATAGATCTAAGTTTCTGAATTTCAACAATAATTGTAAATTGTTTCTTGCTTTGAAACCTCGCTCCTCAGGTGACCCTGTTCAACAAGTGAAAATCATTATTTCTTTGTTACGTGGCCACCGTCAAGACTGGGCATTTTCCCTTGCGCCAGGAGATCCGGCATTGCGTGATGTTGATGCGTTTTTTCTGGCGCTCGGATTGCTTTATGATGAACCTAATTCAGTGGATCAGGCAGAGAAAATCTTGCTGGCTCTGTGTCAGGGTCAGGATGAGGTAGAAATATATTGTCAGAAGTTTAGGAAGTGGTCTGTACTCACTCAGTGGAATGAATGTGCCCTGGCAGCAATTTTCAGAAAGGGTCTCTCTGAAGCCCTTAAGGAAGTCATGGTGAGACTTCCCATGCCTGCTGGTCTGAATGAGTCTATGTCTTTGGCCATTCAGATCGATCGACGCTTGCGTGAGCGTAAAGCTGTGCACCATTTGGCGGTATTATCTGAGCATAGACCTGAGCCTATGCAATGTGATGGCATTTGTGGATTCAGGCGCTGCCCTGAATTTGATGGACTTGGAGTTTGCTAGGCGCTGTGGTTTTTTCTTGGAGCCCTTGCAGTATCCTATTCCATTGAGAGGAATTAACATAGTAACATAGTAACATAGTTAGTAAGGCCGAAAAAAGACATTTGTCCATCCAGTTCAGCCTATATTCCATCATAATAAATCCCCAGATCTACGTCCTTCTACAGAACCTAATAATTGTATGATACAATATTGTTCTGCTCCAGGAAGACATCCAGGCCTCTCTTGAACCCCTCGACTGAGTTCGCCATCACCACCTCCTCAGGCAAGCAATTCCAGATTCTCACTGCCCTAACAGTAAAGAATCCTCTTCTATGTTGGTGGAAAAACCTTCTCTCCTCCAGACGCAAAGAATGCCCCCTTGTGCCCGTCACCTTCCTTGGTATAAACAGATCCTCAGCGAGATATTTGTATTGTCCCCTTATATACTTATACATGGTTATTAGATCGCCCCTCAGTCGTCTTTTTTCTAGACTAAATAATCCTAATTTCGCTAATCTATCTGGGTATTGTAGTTCTCCCATCCCCTTTATTAATTTTGTTGCCCTCCTTTGTACTCTCTCTAGTTCCATTATATCCTTCCTGAGCACCGGTGCCCAAAACTGGACACAGTACTCCATGTGCGGTCTAACTAGGGATTTGTACAGAGGCAGTATAATGCTCTCATCATGTGTATCCAGACCTCTTTTAATGCACCCCATGATCCTGTTTGCCTTGGCAGCTGCTGCCTGGCACTGGCTGCTCCAGGTAAGTTTATCATTAACTAGGATCCCCAAGTCCTTCTCCCTGTCAGATTTACCCAGTGGTTTCCCGTTCAGTGTGTAATGGTGATATTGATTCCCTCTTCCCATGTGTATAACCTTACATTTATCATTGTTAAACCTCATCTGCCACCTTTGAGCCCAAGTTTCCAACTTATCCAGATCCATCTGTAGCAGAATACTATCTTCTCTTGTATTAACTGCTTTACATAGTTTTGTATCATCTGCAAATATCGATATTTTACTGTGTAAACCTTCTACCAGATCATTAATGAATATGTTGAAGAGAACAGGTCCCAATACTGACCCCTGCGGTACCCCACTGGTCACAGCGACCCAGTTAGAGACTATACCATTTATAACCACCCTCTGCTTTCTATCACTAAGCCAGTTACTAACCCATTTACACACATTTTCCCCCAGATCAAGCATTCTCATTTTGTGTACCAACCTCTTGTGCGGCACGGTATCAAACGCTTTGGAAAAATCGAGATATACCACGTCCAATGACTCACCGTGGTCCAGTCTATAGCTTACCTCTTCATAAAAACTGATTAGATTGGTTTGACAGGAGCGATTTCTCATAAACCCATGCTGATATGGAGTTAAACAGTTATTCTCATTGAGATAATCCAGAATAACATCCCTCAGAAACCCTTCAAATATTTTACCAACAATAGAGGTTAGACTTACTGGCCTATAATTTCCAGGTTCACTTTTAGAGCCCTTTTTGAATATTGGCACCACATTTGCTATGCGCCAGTCCTGCGGAACAGACCCTGTCGCTATAGAGTCACTAAAATTAAGAAATAATGGTTTATCTATTACATTACTTAGTTCTCTTAGTACTCGTGGGTGTATGCCATCCGGACCCGGAGATTTATCTATTTTAATCTTATTTAGCCGGTTTCGCACCTCTTCTTGGGTTAGATTGGTGACCCTTAATATAGGGTTTTCATTGTTTCTTGGGATTTCACCTAGCATTTCATTTTCCACCGTGAATACCGTGGAGAAGAAGGTGTTTAATATGTTAGCTTTTTCCTCATCATTTACAACCATTCTTTCCTCACTATTTTTTAAGGGGCCTACATTTTCAGTTTTTATTCTTTTACTATTGATATAGTTGAAAAACAGTTTGGGATTAGTTTTACTTTCCTTAGCAATGTGCTTCTCTGTTTCCTTTTTGGCAGCTTTAATTAGTTTTTTAGATAAAGTATTTTTCTCCCTATAGTTTTTTAGAGCTTCAATGGTGCCATCCTGCTTTAGTAGTGCAAATGCTTTCTTTTTACTGTTAATTGCCTGTCTTACTTCTTTGTTTAGCCACATTGGGTTTTTCCTATTTCTAGTCCTTTTATTCCCACAAGGTATAAACCGCTTACACTGCCTATTTAGGATGTTCTTAAACATTTCCCATTTATTATCTGTATTCTCATTTCTGAGGATATTGTCCCAGTCTACCAGATTAAGGGCATCTCTAAGCTGTTCAAACTTTGCCTTCCTAAAGTTCAATGTTTTTGTGACTCCCTGACAAGTCCCCCTAGTGAAAGACAGGTGAAACTGCACAATATTGTGGTCGCTATTTCCTAAATGCCCAACCACCTGCAGATTTGTTATTCTGTCAGGTCTATTAGATAGTATTAGGTCTAAAAGTGCTGCTCCTCTGGTTGGATTCTGCACCAATTGTGAAAGATAATTTTTCTTGGTTATTAGCAGAAACCTGTTGCCTTTATGGGTTTCACAGGTTTCTGTTTCCCAGTTAATATCCGGATAGTTAAAGTCCCCCATAACCAGGACCTAATTATGGGTTGCAGCTTCATCTATCTGCTTTAGAAGTAGACTTTCCATGCTTTCTGTTATATTTGGGGGTTTGTAACAGACCCCAATGAGAATTTTGTTACCATTTTTCCCTCCATGAATTTCAACCCATATGGACTCGACATCCTCATTCCCTTCGCTAATATCCTCCCTTAAAGTGGACTTTAGACAAGACTTTACATAGAGACAAACACCTCCTCCTCTCCGATTTTTACGATCCTTTCTAAACAGACTGTAACCCTGTAAGTTAACTGCCCAGTCATAGCTTTCATCTAACCATGTCTCGGTTATTCCCACTATGTCAAAGTTACCTGTAGAATTGATGCTACGCCTTTGGCCAAGAATAAGCCTCAGTACTGGACCCAATTGACCATGTGCATGGCTCCTGCACATCAGGAGGATATTCGCTTTTTGGTGTTGCATAATCTGCATGATGTGATCGTTTTGGGGTTGCCATGGCTACAGGTCCATAATCCAGTATTGGATTGGAAATCTATGTCTGTGTCCAGCTGGGGTTGTCAGGGGGTACATGGTGATGTTCCATTTTTGTCTATTTCGTCATCCACCCCTTCTGAAGTCCCGGAGTTTTTGTCGGATTACCGGGATGTATTTGATGAGCCCAAATCCAGTGCCCTACCTCCTCATAGGGATTGCGATTGTGCTATCAATTTGATTCCTGGTAGTAAGTTTCCTAAGGGTCGACTGTTCAATTTATCTGTGCCAGAGCAGGCCGCTATGCGGAGTTATGTAAAGGAATCCTTGGAGAAGGGTCATATTCGCCCGTCGTCGTCACCATTGGGAGCAGGTTTCTTTTTTGTGGCTAAGAAGGATGGTTCTTTGAGACCTTGTATTGATTACCACCTTCTTAATAAGATCACAGTCAAATTTCAGTACACTTTGCCGCTGCTGTCGGATTTATTTGCTCGGATTAAGGGGGCTAGTTGGTTCACCAAGATAGATCTTCGTGGTGCATATAATCTTGTGCGTATTAAACAGGGCGATGAATGGAAAACAGCATTTAATACGCCCGAGGGCCATTTTGAGTACCTAAACCAAAAAAGATGCGTACTGGGTAATGTAACACAAGGAATATAAGTATAATACAAAATCATATAAAAAATGTTCCAAACCAGAGCAGTTAGAGGTATCAAAAAGTAATCGTTTTATTATCAATTATATAAATATACATACATGGGACAACAAAAGGTGAATGGAGAAAAGACAGCTACAAAAATCAGTAAAAGATGGAAAAAATACTGATCGCATCTTTTTTGGTTTTTGTATTTGGACCTAGAGGTATGCCCTCTGTTGGTCGAGAGGGCATCTTTGTGTGGGCATTTTGAGTACCTGGTTATGCCATTCGGGCTTTCCAATGCTCCATCAGTATTTCAGTCCTTTGTGCATGACATCTTCCGAGAGTACCTGGATAAATTCCTGATTGTATATTTGGATGATATTTTGGTCTTCTCGGATGATTGGGAGTCTCACGTGAAGCAGGTCAGAATGGTGTTCCAGGTCCTTCGTGCGAATTCCTTGTTTGTGAAGGGGTCAAAGTGTCTCTTTGGAGTTCAGAAGGTTTCATTTTTGGGTTTCATTTTTTCCCCTTCTACTATCGAGATGGACCCTGTTAAAGTCCAGGCCATTTATGATTGGACTCAGCCGACATCTGTGAAGAGTCTGCAAAAGTTCCTGGGCTTTGCTAATTTTTATCGCCGCTTCATCAGTAATTTTTCTAGTGTTGCTAAACCATTGACTGATTTGACCAAGAAGGGTGTTGATGTGGTCAATTGGTCTTCTGTGGCTGTGGAAGCTTTTCAGGAGTTGAAGCATTGTTTTTCTTCTGCCCCTGTGTTGTGCCAGCCAGATGTTTCGCTTCCGTTTCAGGTCGAGGTTGATGCTTCTGAGATTGGAGCAGGGGCTGTTTTGTCGCAAAAAAGTTCTGATGGCTCGGTGATGAAACCATGTGCCTTCTTTTCTAGAAAGTTTTCACCTGCTGAGCGCAATTATGATGTTGGCAATCGAGACTTGTTGGCCATGAAGTGGGCATTCGAGGAGTGGCATCATTGGCTTGAAGGAGCCAAGCATCGCGTGGTGGTCTTGACGGGTCACAAGGATTTGACTTATCTCGAGTCTGCCAAACGGTTGAATCCTAGACAGGCTTGTTGGTCGCTATTTTTCTCCCGTTTTGATTTTGTGGTTTCGTACCTTCCAGGCTCAAGGAGTTTTGTGCCCGACTCTCCGTGTGTTCCTGAGCCGGCGGGTATTCTCAAAGAGGGGGTAATTTTGTCTGCCATCTCCCCTGATTTGCGGCGGGTGCTGCAAAAATTTCAGGCTGATAGACCTGACCGTTGCCCAGCGGAGAAACTGTTTGTCCCTGATAAATGGACTAGTAGAGTTATCTCTGAGGTTCATTGTTCGGTGTTGGCTGGTCATCCTGGAATCTTTGGTACCAGAGATTTGGTGGCTAGATCCTTTTGGTGGCCATCTTTGTCGCGGGATGTGCGTTCTTTTGTGCAGTCCTGTGGGACTTGTGCTCGGGCTAAGCCCTGCTGTTCTCGTGCCAGTGGGTTGCTTTTGCCCTTGCCGGTCCCGAAGGGGCCCTGGACGCATATCTCTATGGATTTTATTTCTGATCTCCCTGTCTCTCAAAAGATGTCGGTCATTTGGGTGGTTTGTGATCGCTTCTCTAAGATGGTCCATTTGGTACCCTTGTCTAAATTGCCTTCCTCCTCTGATTTGGTGCCATTGTTTTTCCAGCATGTGGTTCATTTACATGGCATTCCGGAGAACATCGTTTCGGACTGAGGTTCCCAGTTTGTTTTGAGGTTTTGGCGAGCCTTTTGTGCTAGGATGGGCATTGATTTGTCTTTTTTCTCGGCTTTCCATCCTCAGACAAATGGCCAAACCGAACGAACTAATCAGACTTTGGAAACATATCTGAGATGCTTTGTTTCTGCTGATCAGGATGATTGGTTGTCCTTTTTGCCTTTGGCTGAGTTCGCCCTTAATAATCGGGCCAGCTCGGCTACTTTGGTTTTGCCGTTTTTCTGCAATTCTGGTTTCCATCCTCGTTTCTCTTCAGGGCAGGTTGAGTCTTCGGAACACCGGCGACTGGAACAAAGAATGTGCAGTGGACACGGACAAGCAGGCAGGACAAAGTAGGAACTGACAAGATGAGGAACAGGGACTGGACCTATAGGGATAATGGAAGAAGCAAAAGGTCAGGTACTCGAAACGCTGGATAATAGTGTGACCTAAATCACTTGCAGGCACAAATGAACACAAGGCAAGGTTTGCAAGAAGAGGTGGGTAAATAAGGCTAGCGCAGTGAGAACTTCTGGGCTGGAGTCCTCCGGGAGATAGAGAGGAAAGGACGGAGAGGCAGGGACACTCTCAGAGGTGTGTGCGCGCAGCGCCAAACCGAGCATGCGCACACAGCCGACGAGAGGTAGAGACTGCGAGCGCGTGTAAAGGAGAGGACGCCAGCCGGGAACCCGCAGCAGTGGAGGCGCGCCGAGGCGCCGAAGAGAGGTGAGTACAACAGTGGGCAGGGAGCCGCGGTGTAAGCGAGGATGTGACAAAAGACACAGCCAGAATAAAGTCCTTTAATTGTAAAAATTACACAGACTCCTTTATTAATCTCAATTAAACCATACTTACTGCACTGCCTAATTCCACCAAAGCCCTCGATCTCCTGTAATAAAGTAAAATAAAAAATATACCTTACCAGTCTGTCGTTCTGTCCCATGTCGTAATCCATGTCTTGGGGATAATTAGTTTGCAACCTGGATGGTGCCAAGATTCGTCCGCCCCGTCTGAAAGCCACTGGTGAATGAACTGCTGGGAACGCAGCGTCAGTAACCGGGGATGACATCATAGAGGCTACCTCAGGTGACTGGTTCCGTTCTCCTACATATGGGTATCTGCAAACTCAAGAAAAATTGCACAAAATCTTTTGGGGTCCAATTTCTCCTGATACCCTTGGAAAAATTAAAAAGGGGGCAAAAAGATGATTTTTGTGGAAAAAATATGATTTTATTTTCACGGCTCTACGTTATAAACTTCTGTGAATCACTTGGGGTTCAAAGTGCTCAAAACACATCTAGATAAGTTCCTTGGGTGGGCTAGTTTCTAAAATGGTGTCACAGGTGGTGTTTTCCACTATTTAGGCACATCAGGGGCTCTCCAAACGCGACATGGTGTCCAATCTCAATTCCAGACAATTTTACATTGATAAAGTCAAACGGCGCTCCTTTGCTTTCAAGCTCTGACATGAGTCCAAACAGTGGTTTACCTGCACATATGGGGCATCAGTGTACTCAGGGCCAGTTGCAAAATAACTATCGCTGTCTAATTTCTCCAGTTACCCTTTGTAAAATAAAAAATATGGGGGTGAAAAGATCATTTTTGTGGAAAAAATATATATTTTTTATTTTTATGGCTCTACGTTCTAAACTTCTGTGAAGCAATTGGGGGTTCAAAGTGCTCAACACACATTTAGATAGCTTCCTTATGTGATCTAGTTTCCAAAATGGTGTCACTTGTGGGGATTTTTCGCTGTTTAGGCATATCAGGGGCACTCCAAATGCGTCCGATCTCAATTCCAGGATATTTTGCATAGAAAAGTCAAACGGCGCTCCTTCCTTTCCGAGCTCTACCATATGACCAAACGGTTTACCTGCACTTATGGGGTATGAGCGTACTCAGGACAAGTTGCACAACAACTTGTGGGGTCCAATTACCTTTAGTAAAATAAAAAATTTGGAACTGAAGTAATTTTTTTGTGAAAAAAGTTAAATGTTCATTTTTTTTAAACATTCCAAAAATTCCTGAGGAGCACCGGAAGAGGTAATAAACATATTGAATGTGGTTTTGAGCACCGTGAGGAAGGCAGTTTTTAGAATGGTGTCACTTTAGGGTATTTTCTATCATTTAGACCCCTCAAGGTGACTTCAATTGTGAGGTGGTCCCTAAAAAAAAATTGGTGTTGTAAAAATGAGAAATTGCTGATTAACCCCTTCATGACCCAGCTTATTTTGACCTTAATGACCTGGCCGTTTTTTGCAATTCTGACCAGTGTCCCTTTATGAGGTAATAACTCAGGAACGCTTTTTGTGACATATTGGGTTTCATGTTAGTGGTAAATTTAGGTCAATTATTTGTGTTTATTTCTGAAAAAATGGAAATTTGGCTAAAATTTTGAAAATTTAGCAATTTTCAAATTTTGAATTTTTATTCTGTTAAACCAGAGAGTTATGTGACACAAAATAGTTAATAAATAACATTTCCCACATGTCTACTTTACATCAGCACAATTTTGGAAACAATTTTTTTTTTTCTAGGAAGTTATAAGGGTTAAAATTTGACCAGCGATTTCTCATTTTTACAACGAAATTTACAAAACCATTTTTTTTAGGGACTACCTCACATTTGAAGTCAATTTGAGGGGTCTGTTTGCCTGAAAATACCCAAAAGTGACACCATTCTAAAAACTGCACCCCTCAAGGTACTCAAAACCACCTTCAAGAAGTTTATTAACCCTTCAGGTACTTCACAGCAGCAGAAGCAACATGGAAGGAAACAATTAACATTTAAATTTTTAGTCACAAAAATTATGTTTCAGCAACAGTTTTTTTTATTTTCCCAAGGGTAAAAAGAGAAATTGGACCCCAAACGTTATTGTACAATTTGTCTTGAGTATGCCGATACCTCATATGTGGGGGGAGGGAAACACTGTCTCGGCGCACGACAGGGCTCGGAAGGGAGGGAGCGCCATTTGACTTTTTCAATGAAAAATTGGCTCCAATCTTTAGCGGACACCATGTCGCGTTTGGAGAGCCCCTGTGTGCCTAAAAATTTTCAAAAAAAAATTCTTTTAGCCTCAATTTTTTCATTTTCACATGGGCAACAGGATAAAATGGATCCTAAAATGTGTTGGGAAATTTCTCCTGAGTACATCGATACCTCATATGTGGTCACAAATCACTGTTTGTGCACACAGCAAAGCTCGGAAGGGAAGGAGCGCCATTTGACGTTTGAATGAAAAATTAGCTCCAATTGTTAGCGGACACCATGTCACGTTTGGAGAGCCCTTGTGTGCCTAAACATTGGAGCTCCCCCTCATGTGACCCCATTTCCGAAACTAGACCCCCCCAAGGAACTTATCTAGATGCATAGTGAGCACTTTGAACCCCCAGGTGCTTCACAAATTGATCCGAAAAAATGAAAAAGTAATCTTTTTTCACAAAAAATTTCATTTAGCCTCAATTTGTTCATTTCCACATGGGCAACAGGATAAAATGGATCCTAAAATTTATTGGGCAATTTCTCCTGAGTACACTGATACCTCACATGTGGGGGTAAACCACTGTTTGGGCACACGGCAGGGCTCGGAAGTGAAGGAGCGCCATTTGACTTTTTGAATGAAAAATTAGCTCCAATCGTTAGCGGACACCATGTCGCGTTTTGAGAGCCCCTGTGTGCCTAAACATTGGAGCTCCCCCACATGTGACCCCATTTTGGAAACTAGACCTCCCATGGAACTTATCTTCATGTGCGGTGACCACTTTAAACCCCCAGGTGCTTCACAGAAGTTTATAACGCAGAGCCGTGAAAAGAAAAAATCATTTTTCTTTCCTCAAAAATTATTTTTTAGCCTGCAATTTTTTATTTTCACAAGAGTAACAGGAGAAATTGGACCCCAAAATTTGTTGTCCAGTTTGTCCTGAGTACACTGATGCCCCATCTGTGGGGGGAACCACTGTTTGGGCACACGTCGGGGCTGGGAAGGGAAGTAGTGACTTTTGAAATGCACACTTTGATGGAATGGTCTACGGGCGTCACGTTGCATTTGCAGAGCCCCTGATGTGTCTAAACAGTAGAAACCCCCCACAAGTGACCCCATTTTGGAAATTAGACCCCCCAAGGAACTTATCTAGATATGTGGTGAGTAGGGTTGAGCGAAACGGGTCGAACATTTTCAAAAGTCGCCGACTTTTGGCTAAGTCGGGGTTTCATGAAACCCGATCCGACCCCTGTGCGTGGTCGGCCATGCGGTACGCGACTTTCGCGCCAAAGTCGCGTTTCAATGACGCGAAAAGCGCCATTTCTCAGCCAATGAAGGTAAACGCAGAGTGTGGGCAGCGTGATGACATAGGTCCTGGTCCCCACCATCTTAGAGAAGGGCATTGCAGTGATTGGCTTGCTGTCTGCGACGTCACAGGGGCTATAAAGAGGCGTTCCCGCCGACCGCCATCTTACTGCTGCTGATCTGAGCTTAGGGAGAGGTTGCTGCCGCTTTGTCAGAAGCAGGGATAGCGTTAGGCAGGGTCCATTAACCACAAAACCGCTTGTGCTGCAGCGATTTGCACTGTCCAACACCACCCTCGGTGTGCAGGGACAGTGGAAGTTTTTTTTTTTCCCCTCAGCGCTGTAGCTCATTGGGCTGCCCTAGAAGGCTCCCTGATAGCTGCATTGCTGTGTGTACGCCGCTGTGCAAACCAACTGCTTTTTTCAAAGCACAAATCCTCTTGTTCCTTCCTTTCTGCACAGCTATCTTTTTTGTTTGTCCACACTTTTTATTTCATTTGTGCATCAGTCCACTCCTTATTGCTGCCTGCCATACCTGGCTGAGATTACTGCAGGCAGGGAGATAGTAGCTGCCTGCCATACCTGGCTGAGATTACTGCAGGCAGGGAGATAGTAATTGTAGGACATTCCCTTTTTTTTTTTTTTTTTTTTTTTGGTGGGAGATTAAGATTGGCAATTTGGCATTTCTGCTAGAGTGCCATCCCTGTGTGTGCCATCTCTCTCACATAGTGGGCCATAGAAAGCCTTTTCATTTTTCTGTATTTTTTTTTGTGGGGTGTATAAATTCTCCCTGATAAAAATACAGTGGGAGATTAATATTGGCCTTTGGGCTTGTGTGCCAGTCCTGAGTGTGCCATCTCTCTCACAAATAGTGGGCCATAGAAAGCCTATTTTATTTTTTTGGGGGTTTTATAAATTCTCCCTGAAAAAAGGGAGATTAATATTGGCCTCTGGGCTTGTGTGCCAGTTGTGAGCGTGCCATCTGTGCCAGTCCTGAGCGTGCCATCTCTCTCACAAATAGTGGGCCATAGAAAGCCTATTTAAATATTTTTTTGGTTTTATAAATTCTCCCAGAAAAAAAGGGAGATTAATATTGGCCTCTGGGCTTCTGTGCCAGTCCTGAGCGTGCCATCTGTGCCAGTCCTGAGCGTCCCATCTCTCTCACAAATAGTGGGCCATAGAAAGCCTATTTAATTTTTTTTTTGGTTTTATAAATTCTCCCAGAAAAAAAGGGAGATTAATATTGGCCTCTGGGCTTCTGTGCCAGTCCTGAGCGTGCCATCTGTGCCAGTCCTGAGCGTCCCATCTCTCTCACAAATAGTGGGCCATAGAAAGCCTATTTAATTTTTTTTTTGGTTTTATAAATTTTCCCTGAAAAAAGGGAGATTAATATTGGCCTCTGGGCTTGTGTGCCAGTTGTGAGCGTGCCATCTGTGCCAGTCCTGAGCGTGCCATCTCTCTCACAAATAGTGGGCCATAGAAAGCCTATTTAATTTTTTTTTTGGTTTTATAAATTCTCCCAGAAAAAAAGGGAGATTAATATTGGCCTCTGGGCTTCTGTGCCAGTCCTGAGCGTGCCATCTGTGCCAGTCCTGAGCGTCCCATCTCTCTCACAAATAGTGGGCCATAGAAAGCCTATTTTTTTTTTGGGGGGGGTTTTAGAAATTCTCCCTGGAAAAAAAAAGGGAGATTAATATTGCCCTTTGGGCTTGTGTGCCAGTACTAAGCGTTCCATCTCTCTCTCTCTCTCTTAGTCAGTGGGCCATAGAACGCCTATTTTTGGTTTTATTTGTTTTCTAAATTCTCCCTGAAAAAATCATTTTATTTTATTTGGTTTCTAAATTCTTCCTGATAAAATCATATTTTTTTTATTATTTTTTTTTCTAAAGTCTCCCTGAAAAAAAAAAAAAAAAAAAAAAAAACAGTGGGAGATTAATATTGGCCTTTCTGCTTGTGTGCCAGTCTTGACTCCTGGGTGCGTCATCTCTCAGTCAGTGGGCCATAGAACGCCTATTTTTGGTTTTATTTGTTTTCTAAATTCTCCCTGAAAAAATCATTTTATTTTATTTGGTTTCTAAATTCTTCCTGATAAAATCATATTTTTTTTATTATTTTTTTTTCTAAAGTCTCCCTGAAAAAAAAAAAAAAAAACAACCAAAAAAAACAGTGGGAGATTAATATTGGCCTTTCTGCTTGTGTGCCAGTCTTGACTCCTGGGTGTGCCATCTCTCTCTCTCTCTCTCTCTCTCTCTCTCTCTCTCTCTCCAATTGTGGTCCATAGAAAGCCTATATTTTTTTTCCTTGATTTGGGTTCCAAAATCTACCAGAGAAAATAACTACATCAATCATTGGTAGAAAAATATTGGCCTCTGGGCTTGTGTGCCACTTCTGATTCCTGTGTGCGTCATCTCTCAGTCAGTGGGCCATAGAACGCCTATTTTTGTTTTTATTTGTTTTATAAATTCTCCCTGAAAAAATCATTTTATTTTATTTGGTTTCTAAATTCTTCCTGATAAAATCATATTTTTTTTATTATTTTTTTTTCTAAAGTCTCCCTGAAAAAAAAAAAAAAAAAACAGTGGGAGATTAATATTGGCCTTTCTGCTTGTGTGCCAGTCTTGACTCCTGGGTGCGTCATCTCTCAGTCAGTGGGCCATAGAACGCCTATTTTTGGTTTTATTTGTTTTCTAAATTCTCCCTGAAAAAATCATTTTATTTTATTTGGTTTCTAAATTCTTCCTGATAAAATCATATTTTTTTTATTATTTTTTTTTCTAAAGTCTCCCTGAAAAAAAAAAAAAAAAACAACCAAAAAAAACAGTGGGAGATTAATATTGGCCTTTCTGCTTGTGTGCCAGTCTTGACTCCTGGGTGTGCCATCTCTCTCTCTCTCTCTCTCTCTCTCTCTCTCTCTCTCTCCAATTGTGGTCCATAGAAAGCCTATATTTTTTTTCCTTGATTTGGGTTCCAAAATCTACCAGAGAAAATAACTACATCAATCATTGGTAGAAAAATATTGGCCTCTGGGCTTGTGTGCCACTCCTGATTCCTGTGTGCGTCATCTCTCACTCAGTGGCCCATAGAAAGCATATAGTTTGTTACATTTGTTTTCTAAATTCTCCCTGCAAAAATCAAATTTCTTTTTTTTTTGGGGGGGTTTCTAAAGTGTTCCTGAAAAAAATAAAAATAAAAAACAAATAATAGTGTGACATTAATATTAACATTTGTGCTTCAGTGACAGTCCTGCGTGTGGGGCATCTCTCTAATTTGCAGCCACCAAAAAAAGAGTGTGTAACATTGTGCCTGATTTTCGCGGTGGTCTCACCAACCTGTAAAGGGGTAGCTAAATCATACTGAAGTTATAGCTCACCGTGTAAGTTGTGTGACTGCAACAAATAACGTTAGTTTGGTTACGTTTTTAAAACAATGAGGAAGTCTAGTGGAAGAGGTCGTGGCCGGGGGCGTTCATTGTCAGCTGGTAATGAGGGTAGTGGTAGTGGTGGAGCATCAGGTGGTCGTGGGGAAAAAAATATTGCACCTAAGTCTGGAGCTGTGGAGCCAGGTTCGTCGTCCGGCTACACAAGGCCTCGAACGCTCCCTTTTCTGGGATTAGGAAAACCGCTTTTAAAGCCGGAGCAGCAAGAGCAAGTTTTGGCTTATCTTGCTGACTCAGCCTCTAGCTCTTTTGCCTCCTCTCGTGAAACTGGTAAAAGTAAAAGCAGCGCGTCGTTAGTGGATGTTCACGGTCAGGGACAAGTCACTTCCTTGTCCTCTTCAGCAAAAACAACAACAGAGAAGAATGCAGCAGGCGACACAACGGGTTACTCCATGGAGCTCTTTACACATACCGTCCCTGGCTTAGAAAGTGAAGCAGTTAACAGTCCATGCCCATTACAAATTGAATCTGACATGGAGTGCAGTGACGCACAGCCACAGCCAGACTACTATGCTGGTCCTTTGACTCAGACCACAACATTGCCCTCGCAGGGTGCTGATCAAGAATCAGACCCTGATGAGACTATGTTGCCCCATCACGAACGCTATACCACCGAACGACACGGTGACACAGACGAAGTTGCGCAGGAGGTACAAGAAGAGTTATTAGATGACCCAGTTCTTGACCCCGATTGGCAGCCATTGGGGGAACAGGGTGCAGGCGGCAGCAGTTCTGAAGCAGAGGAGGAGGAGGGGCCGCAGCAGGCATCAACATCGCCACAGGTTCCATCTGCCGGGCCCGTATCTTGCCCAAAACGCGTGGCAAAGCCAAAACCTGGTGGAGGACAGCGTGGCCATCCGGTTAAAGCTCAGTCTGCAATGCCTGAAAAGGTATCCGATGCTAGAAAGAGTGCAGTCTGGCATTTTTTTAAACAACATCCAATTGATCAGCGCAAAGTCATCTGTCAAAAATGTTCTACTTCCTTAAGCAGAGGTCAGAATCTGAAAAGTCTCAATACTAGTTGCATGCATAGACATTTAACCACCATGCATTTGAAAGCTTGGACTAACTACCAAACGTCCCTTAAGGTTGTTGCACCCTCGGCCAATGAAGCTAGTCATCAACGCAACATCCCTTCCGGCAGTGTAGGACCACCATTTAGCGCACCACCTGCTGTATCTGTGCAGGTATCTTTGCCAGGCCAAAGCAGTCAGGGTCAGGGAATCACCAGTTTCGTAGTAGGAAACACTGCATCTAGGGCACCGGCGGCAACAATACCATCTCCCACCGTCTCTCAGTCTGCCATGTCCACCGGCACCCCCGCTAGTTCCACGATCTCCATCTCTCCAGTCCAGCTCACCCTACATGAGACTATGGTTAGAAAAAGGAAGTACTTAGCCTCGCATCCGCGTACACAGGGTTTGAACGCCCACATAGCTAGACTAATCTCGTTAGAGATGATGCCCTACCGGTTAGTTGAAAGCGAAGCTTTCAAAGACCTGATGGACTACGCTGTACCACGCTACGAGCTACCCAGTCGACACTTTTTTTCCAGAAAAGCCATCCCAGCCCTCCACCAGCATGTTAAAGAGCGCATCGTCCATGCACTCAGGCAATCTGTGAGCACAAAGGTGCACCTGACAACAGATGCATGGACCAGTAGGCATGGCCAGGGACGTTACGTGTCCATCACGGCACACTGGGTAAATGTGGTGGATTCAGGGTCCACAGGGGACAGCAAGTTTGGGACAGTTCTGCCTAGCCCACGGTCTAGTAAACAGTTGTCTGTAGCCGTTCGCACCCCCTCCTCCTCCTCCTCCTCCTCGTCCTCCTGCAGAAGCAAGAGCTCGTCCACAGACCGCAGTCGCACAAACACTCCATCCGCACCTGCCACTGTTGCACACCAGGTCTCCCATTATGGGGCAGCTACTGGCATACGTCAGCAGGCTGTATTGGCTATGAAGTGTTTGGGCGACAATAGACACACCGCGGAAGTTCTGTCCGAGTTCTTGCAGCAAGAAACGCAGTCGTGGCTGGGCACTGTAGATCTTGAGGCAGGCAAGGTAGTGAGTGATAACGGAAGGAATTTCATGGCTGCCATCTCCCTTTCCCAACTGAAACACATTCCTTGCCTGGCTCACACCTTAAACCTGGTGGTGCAGTGCTTCCTGAAAAGTTATCCGGGGTTATCCGACCTGCTCCTCAAAGTGCGTGGACTTTGCGCACATATCCGCCGTTCGCCTGTACACTCCAGCCGTATGCAGACCTATCAGCGTTCTTTGAACCTTCCCCAGCATCGCCTAATCATAGACGTTGCAACAAGGTGGAACTCAACACTGCACATGCTTCAGAGACTGTGCGAACAGAGGCGGGCTGTTATGTTTTTGTGGGAGGATACACATACACGGGCAGGCAGTAGGATGGCAGACATGGAGTTGTCAGGTGTGCAGTGGTCGAAGATTCAAGACATGTGTCAAGTCCTTCAGTGTTTTGAGGAATGCACACGGCTGGTTAGTGCAGACAACGCCATAATAAGCATGAGCATCCCCCTAATGCGTCTGCTGATGCAAAGTTTGACGCACATAAAGGATCAGGCGTCTGCACCAGAGGAAGAGGAAAGCCTTGATGACAGTCAGCGATTGTCTGGTCAGGGCAGTGTACATGACGAGGTACCGGGCGAAGAGGAGGTGGAGGATGAGGAGGATGATGGGGATGAGTATATTTTTAATGAGGAAGCTTTCCCGGGGGCACGGGAAATTGGTGGCGTGGCAAGGCCGGGTTCTGGTTTTTTGAGGGACACAAGTGACGTAGATTTGCCTGCAACTGCCCCTCAACCAAGCACAACCGCAGATTTGACAACGGGAACTTTGGCCCACATGGCGGATTATGCCTTGCGTATCCTCAAAAGGGACACACGCATTACAAAAATGATGAACGATGACGATTACTGGTTGGCCTGCCTCCTTGATCCTCGCTATAAAGGCAAATTGCAAAATATTATGCCACATGAGAACTTGGAACTAATATTAGCAACAAAACAATCAACTCTTGTTGACCGTTTGCTTCTGGCATTCCCTGCACACAGCGCCCGTGATCGTTCTCACACGAGCTCCAGGGGCCAGCAGACCAGAGGTGTTAGAGGGGCAGAAATCAGAAGTGGCGTTGGCCAGAGGGGTTTTCTGACCAGGTTGTGGAGTGATTTTTCTAGGACCGCAGACAGGACAGGTACTGCAGCATCAATTCAAAGTGACAGGAGACAACATTTGTCCAGTATGGTTACAAACTATTTTTCATCCCTTATCGACGTTCTCCCTCAACCGTCATTCCCATTTGATTACTGGGCATCCAAATTAGACACCTGGCCAGAATTGGCAGAATATGCATTGCAGGAGCTTGCTTGCCCGGCAGCTAGTGTCCTATCAGAAAGAGTATTCAGTGCTGCAGGTTCAATACTAACAGAAAAAAGGACTCGTCTGTCTACCCAAAATGTAGATGATCTAACCTTCATTAAAATGAACCACAACTGGATTTCAAAATCTTTTGCCCCACCCTGCCCGGCTGACACCTAGCTTTCCTATGAAAAGGTCTTGCCTGTGGACTATTCTGAATGACTTTTCCAATCTCGTAATTTTCTTCACCTGATTGTCCAGCATACGACATGTTTCCACCTCACGAAATGGCCAAACTCCCCACACGGGGTCGTGCTATCGCCACTTTGCGCTTGGACCCTTGAGAGTGCTGTTTGTCTGAAGAGGTGGGTGAGCCCGCTTTTGGTCGACGGCACTGCCACTGGGTCCCTCATAGTACAATAAAGTGTCTCTGGCGGTGGTGGTGCGCACCCAACGTCAGACTCACCGTTGTAATATGAGGGGCCCTGTGCCTGTACCGCCGGCCACAAGCCAGTTCCCCCCCCCCCCAGCTCAAACAGTGCTCTACCACTAGCAAAATTATCTCTCACAGCTTCACCAATGTGTAGTCTAGGCGCTGACATCCTTCAATGACTGGCACTGACAATACCATTGTTTTGACATTTTTGTTATGTTAGGCCTTCGAAGCCTGTCTGCGGTCACTCCTTCCACTAGACTTCCACTGACCAGACCACTGCTGCCCGTGTACCCCTGGAACCAATTTAAAATTGCCTACAGCCATGTGTGATTATTTTAGGCCGTCGATGCCTGTCTGCGGTCACTCCTTCCACTAGGCCTCCACTGACCACACCACTGCTGCCCGTGTAACCCTGGAACCAATTTAAAATTGCCTACAGCCAGCCCAATTTTTTTATTTTAGGCCTTCGATGCCTGTCTGCGGTACATTCTTTCAACTACTACTACACTGACCAGGGCACTGCTGCCCAAGTACCCCTGGAACCAATTTAAAATTGCCTACAGCCATGTGTTAATATTTTAGGCCTTCGATGCCTGTCTGCGGTCACTCCTTCCACTAGGCCTCCACTGACCACACCACTGCTGCCCGTGTAACCCTGGAACCAATTTAAAATTGCCTACAGCCATGTGTTATTATTTTAGGCCTTCGATGCCTGTCTGCGGTCACTCCTTCCACTAGGCCTCCACTGACCACACCACTGCTGCCCGTGTAACCCTGGAACCAATTTAAAATTGCCTACAGCCAGCCCAATTTTTTTATTTTAGGCCTTCGATGCCTGTCTGCGGTACATTCTTTCAACTACTACTACACTGACCAGGGCACTGCTGCCCAAGTACCCCTGGAACCAATTTAAAATTGCCTACAGCCATGTGTTAATATTTTAGGCCTTCGATGCCTGTCTGCGGTCACTCCTTCCACTAGGCCTCCACTGACCACACCACTGCTGCCCGTGTACCCCTGGAACCAATTTAAAATTGCCTACAGCCATGTGTGATTATTTTAGGCCGTCGATGCCTGTCTGCGGTCACTCCTTCCACTAGGCCTCCACTGACCACACCACTGCTGCCCGTGTAACCCTGGAACCAATTTAAAATTGCCTACAGCCATGTGTTATTATTTTAGGCCTTCGATGCCTGTCTGCGGTCACTCCTTCCACTAGGCCTCCACTGACCACACCACTGCTGCCCGTGTAACCCTGGAAACAATTTAAAATTGCCTACAGCCAGCCCAATTTTTTTATTTTAGGCCTTCGATGCCTGTCTGCGGTACATTCTTTCAACTACTACTACACTGACCAGGGCACTGCTGCCCAAGTACCCCTGGAACCAATTTAAAATTGCCTACAGCCATGTGTTAATATTTTAGGCCTTCGATGCCTGTCTGCGGTCACTCCTTCCACTAGGCCTCCACTGACCACACCACTGCTGCCCGTGTAACCCTGGAACCAATTTAAAATTGCCTACAGCCATGTGTTATTATTTTAGGCCTTCGATGCCTGTCTGCGGTCACTCCTTCCACTAGGCCTCCACTGACCTGTCTACTGCGGCCCGTGTACCCCTTGAACCAACCTAATAAAATATTTAAAAAATTAATTTGATTATAAAAAATAAGATCGTGTTGAGATCTCAAATGCAGACATTTTAACATTAAAAACAAACACACAACAAAAATCTGGAACTGTACTAAAAAGGTCCACCAGCTACAATTACTTTCTCCTGCAAGAAGTTAACTGAAAGGTTTTTTTGGAGTTGTTAACACAGATATGGCATCCACCGAGTGTTGTCCTGTCGCGTCTCCTTTAAATTATTTCCAATAAGATGTTAAACTATTAATTTAATAAAATCAATAATTAAAAAAATAATTGAGTAAGTCAAAAGCACATTGCAAATAAACATTAATTACAAATCAAGAAGCATGGCGCGTCCGAGGGTGAGTAGATACCGAATAAGAATATAATCACCCTCGGGCGCGCAATGCTTATTTACAACAGCCTTCCTTCCTAAGAATCAGCCCTTCCGTGGTGTAGAGAGAGGTTGTTGTTACACTCCAAGGTGTTCCCCAGGTTGCCTTTCCTGAGCTTCGATCTTCCGGCTCTCGTTTACTAGCTGTTGGAAACTACGCTGCATTAGGCCTACAAATTGTGTATGGGTGAAACAGTGGCGCATCTGCGGTCCCTCCTTCCACTAGGCCTCCACTGACCTGTCTACTGCTGCCCGTGTACCCCTTGAACCAACATCTTAAAATAAAAAAATAATTATTTTGATTATAAAAAATAAGATCGTGTTGAGATCTCAAATGCAGACATTTTAACATTAAAAACAAACACACAACAAAAATCTGGAACTGTACTAAAAGGTCCACCAGCTACAATTACTTTCTCCTGCAAGAAGTTAACTGAAAGGTTTTTTTGGAGTTGTTAACACAGATATGGCATCCACCGAGTGTTGTCCTGTCGCGTCTCCTTTAAATTATTTCCAATAAGATGTTAAACTATTAATTTAATAAAATCAATAATTAAAAAAATAATTGAGTAAGTCAAAAGCACATTGCAAATAAACATTAATTACAAATCAAGAAGCATGGCGCGTCCGAGGGTGAGTAGATACCGAATAAGAATATAATCACCCTCGGGCGCGCAATGCTTATTTACAACAGCCTTCCTTCCTAAGAATCAGCCCTTCCGTGGTGTAGAGAGAGGTTGTTGTTACACTCCAAGGTGTTCCCCAGGTTGCCTTTCCTGAGCTTCGATCTTCCGGCTCTCGTTTACTAGCTGTTGGAAACTACGCTGCATTAGGCCTACAAATTGTGTATGGGTGAAACAGTGGCGCATCTGCGGTCCCTCCTTCCACTAGGCCTCCACTGACCTGTCTACTGCTGCCCGTGTACCCCTTGAACCAACATCTTAAAATAAAAAAATAATTATTTTGATTATAAAAAATAAGATCGTGTTGAGATCTCAAATGCAGACATTTTAACATTAAAAACAAACACACAACAAAAATCTGGAACTGTACTAAAAGGTCCACCAGCTACAATTACTTTCTCCTGCAAGAAGTTAACTGAAAGGTTTTTTTGGAGTTGTTAACACAGATATGGCATCCACCGAGTGTTGTCCTGTCGCGTCTCCTTTAAATTATTTCCAATAAGATGTTAAACTATTAATTTAATAAAATCAATAATTAAAAAAATAATTGAGTAAGTCAAAAGCACATTGCAAATAAACATTAATTACAAATCAAGAAGCATGGCGCGTCCGAGGGTGAGTAGATACCGAATAAGAATATAATCACCCTCGGGCGCGCAATGCTTATTTACAACAGCCTTCCTTCCTAAGAATCAGCCCTTCCGTGGTGTAGAGAGAGGTTGTTGTTACACTCCAAGGTGTTCCCCAGGTTGCCTTTCCTGAGCTTCGATCTTCCGGCTCTCGTTTACTAGCTGTTGGAAACTACGCTGCATTAGGCCTACAAATTGTGTATGGGTGAAACAGTGGCGCATCTGCGGTCCCTCCTTCCACTAGGCCTCCACTGACCTGTCTACTGCTGCCCGTGTACCCCTTGAACCAACATCTTAAAATAAAAAAATAATTATTTTGATTATAAAAAATAAGATCGTGTTGAGATCTCAAATGCAGACATTTTAACATTAAAAACAAACACACAACAAAAATCTGGAACTGTACTAAAAGGTCCACCAGCTACAATTACTTTCTCCTGCAAGAAGTTAACTGAAAGGTTTTTTTGGAGTTGTTAACACAGATATGGCATCCACCGAGTGTTGTCCTGTCGCGTCTCCTTTAAATTATTTCCAATAAGATGTTAAACTATTAATTTAATAAAATCAATAATTAAAAAAATAATTGAGTAAGTCAAAAGCACATTGCAAATAAACATTAATTACAAATCAAGAAGCATGGCGCGTCCGAGGGTGAGTAGATACCGAATAAGAATATAATCACCCTCGGGCGCGCAATGCTTATTTACAACAGCCTTCCTTCCTAAGAATCAGCCCTTCCGTGGTGTAGAGAGAGGTTGTTGTTACACTCCAAGGTGTTCCCCAGGTTGCCTTTCCTGAGCTTCGATCTTCATGCTCTCGTTTAGTAGGTGTCGGAAAGTAGGCTGCATTAGGCCTAAAAAATGGGGAATGGGGTGGAGAGAGATGGTGTGTTACACTCCAAGGTGTTCTCCAGGTTTCCTCGCCATTGCTTCGATCTTCCGACTCTCGTTTAGTAGTTGTAGAAAACTACACTGCATTAGGCCTACAAAATGGGTATCGGGTGGAGAGAGATGGTGTGTTACACTCCAAGGTGTTCCCCAGGTTTCCTTGCCATTGCTTCGGTCTTCCGACTCTCGTTTAGTAGTTGTAGAAAAGTACACAGCATTAGGCCTACAAAATGGGTATGGGGTGGAGAGAGATGGTGTGTTACACTCCAAGGTGTTCCCCAGGTTGCCTTTCCTGAGCTTCTATCTTCAGGCTCTCATTAAATTGTGGTTAAATGGAACAACTGCATTTGGCGTACTAGTTGGTTTGGGGCCTACTATCGGTGTCTGCCACTCCTTGCTGTTCTCCTGGTTTCCTGTCCTGAAATTCCATTTTCAGCCTCTCGTTAAGTAGTTGTTAATGTTAGACTGCATTTGGCCTACTAGTTGGGTTGGGGCCTACTATCGGTGTCTGCCACTCCTTGCTGTTCTCCTCCACTGAACAAAGCTGTGCCGCCTGTTTACTACGGTTGCCAATTTTGAACTGCATTTCGACTACTTACTGATTTGGCCCTACTCTCTGTGTCAGCCTCTCATTCCAGTTGTCCTCCACTGCAATGCCCCCTGGTTATTCCTGTGTTACCAATTTTGAACTGCATTTAGCCCACTTTCTTCTTTGGGCCTATATCTGTGTTTCCACTTCATCGTGCCCATTGCCCAGCCAGTGATAGATGAGTCTGCTGGTACATTGACCCATAACGCAACATTCCCCGTGCACGCTACACAACAACATTGTGACCCTGCTGAAAGTCAGGTTGCTCTTCCCGCATACCATACCACCTTACACGGGGACAAAGAGGAAGGTGCAGATGAAAGTGCAGGTTCCTTCATCAGGTGGGGGGAGGAATACTAGTTGGCGACGTCACTGGCACAGGGCCTCTCATAGTACGCAAAAGTGTTGCTGCCGGTGGGAGGCGCCCCCGCCGTGCAAACACACCGCTGTACTTTGAGGGGCCCTGTGCCAGTGCCAATGCCAACGAGTGGGCCCCCCCTGCTTGCTCAGGATCACAGCACTTGCAAAGTTGAAATACTTACCTCTCCCTGCTCCACTGCCGTGACGTGGTCCAGATTTACTGGGCCCACTAATTACTTGAACCAGCCCTACCCCCCACAACTTTAGCCAAATGACCCCCAATTTCAAATGCCTTCCAATTATTTTAAGGTAAATTACGCTTGACAAGCTTCATTAAGAAGAATGGATGGTTTTGACATTAAAATGGGCACTCTAGGTGTTTTCCTGGCCCCCACTCACTGCCGACTATGCTGCCCCATTGACTTGCATTGGGTTTCGTGTTTCGGTCGATCCCGACTTTACGTCATAATCGGCCGATTTCACTCGACCCGACTTTGGACATAGTCGGGTTTCGCAAAACCCGGCTCGACTCTAAAAAGGTCAAGGTCGCTCAACTCTAGTGGTGAGCACTTTGAACTGGGGGGTTCAAAGAAGTTTACAACGCAGAGCTGTGAAAATAAAAAATCATTTTTCTTTCCTCAAAAATTATGTTTTAGCAAGCAATTTTTTATTTTCACAAGGGTAACAGGAGAAAGGGACCCCAATATTTGTTGCCCAGTTTGTCCTGAGTAACCTGATATCCCACTGTTTGGGCACACATCGGGGCTCGGAATGGAAGTAGTGACGTTTTGAAATGCAGACTTTGATGGAATGTTCTGCGGGCGTCACGTTGCGTTTGCAGAGCCTCTGATGTGACTAAACAGTAGAAACCCCCAAAATTGTGTCAATAGGTAGACTATTAATAAGAAGAGACCTAGTACTCAACTTTAGGTAAGATGTAGCAGGAAAAAATATTGTAGTAAATACAGGAAAACGTTTCGATCGATTGTGACCTTCATCAGTTACAGGAGGTTGTTAAATAAAAGCCGGTAACGGGAATTATAATTGCTGCACGATCAGATGTCAAGATTAGTTCAGCGTGGTTGTTGTAGGCAAACCTGCTATGAGCAAATAGGAAGATTCCTGGAGTTGTAGTGCTCACCGATGCGGCATCCACCACTTGTCTCAGAGCACTACAACTGCTCTCAGGATCCGTCAAAATGTTGAAAAGATAGATCCTGTGCAGAATGTAATAAACGGGTGCACTGGGCCTGTTTTTCTGACAGACCCATCGAGGCTATGTGCACCTGTTGTGTATGTGTCTTCGCAGCGGATTTCCGCTGCAAAAACGCATACACAACACAGGTTAAATATAATGAAAAAGATTAAAAAAACGCAATATTCTTACTTTCCGGCGTCCCACACAGCGTTACCGATACTCCCTGCAGCTGGCATTCCCAGTAATGCCTTGTGTGCAATGACCTCTGATAATGTAGCGGTCTTGCGAGACCGCAACATCATTGGGTCATTTCGCAATGCATTACTGGGCACGCCAGCTGACGGGAGCATCGGTAATGCTGCGCGGGACACCAGAAAGTAAGAATATTGCGATTTTTTATTTTTTTTATGTTTAACATTACTGTATATCTTGTTACTAGGGTAGAGCGACCTTTACTTTTATAGGATCGGGTCGGGTTTCACGAAACCCGACTTTTTCAAAAGTCGGGTCGAGTGAAATCGGCCGATCCTATAAAAAAGTCGGGGTCGGGGTCGGCCGAAACCTGAAACCCAATGCAGTGCATTGGGTTTCCATGGTTCCCAGGGTCTGAAGGAGCGGAAACTCTCCTTCAGGCCCTGCGATCCATATTTTAGTGTAAAATAAAGAATTAAAATAAAAAATATCGCAATACTTACCCTCTGACGCGCCCTGGTACTAGCCGGAAATCTTCCTTCCTTAGAATCAGCCTTCCAGGACCTTGCGGTGATGTCGCGGTGACATCGCGGCTTGTGATTGGCCGCGCGGCCGCCCATGTGACCGCTCGCGCGACCAATCACAAGACGCGACGTCACCGCGACGTCACCGAAGGTCCTGGAAGGGCTTATTCTTAGGAAGGAAGGCTGCCGGAAAGAAGCAGGGCGCGTCCCAGGGTGAGTATATTCCTATTAGGTATTGGTCGCGCGAGCGGTCACATGGGCGGCCGCGCGGCCAATCACAAGCCGCGACGTCACCGCGACGTCACCGCAAGGTCCTGGAAGGCTGATTCTAAGGAAGGAAGGTTCCCGGTTAGTACCAGGGCGCGTCAGAGGGTAAGTATTGCGATATTTTTTATTTTAATTCTTTATTTTACACTTAAATCTGAATTCCGATACCAATTCCCGATATCTTAAACATATCGGGAATCGGTATCGGAATTCCGATTCTGGATTCAAAAGATCGCCGACTTCATGGCCGACCCCACACAGGGGTCGGGTCGGGTTTCATGAAACCCGACCTTGCCAAAAGTCGGCGACTTTTAAAAATTTTCGACCCGTTTCGCTCAACCCTACTTGTTACTATTGATGCTGCATAGGCAGCATCAATAGTAAAAAGAGAGAGAGAGAGCAAGAGAGAGAGAATTTCCCTGACTGGAAATTCTTCCACGCATGCACAGTTTCAAAAGATGTTACCCATCGCTGGATTCCTGCTTTTGACAGTCAGGGACGGATCCTGCATCCATAGGCTTCCATTATAGCCAACGACGGGCAGCGCAGGAGCCGTCGCTGAGCGATTTTCCGATGTACAGAAAAAACGTTCCTCTGTGCGTTGTCCCTGTCCGACGGACAGCAATTTTCCGACCGATCCAGTGCATGATGGATGAAAAGTATGGCCATCCCTCCCAATCCGTTGCTAATACAAGTCTATGGGAAAAAAACAGGATCCAGCAGGAAAAATTGGCTGGATCCTGTTTTTTCAAAAATCTACAGATTTTGACGGGAGCTCAAAGACGTAAATGTGAAAGAGGCCTTATAGATGTGATGCCTCTGTGCAGCCAGGAAATCACTGTAATACAACAACAAAGATGGCTGCGGAATTACAGTGCATGGCAGACAATCCCTGCATGTTCATTGGCGCTGTAAAGAATGCCAAAATTGCAGGGCGGAGACACAAGCTCCTGCCTAATAAATCCAGAAATGCTTGGTGCTCACCGAGTACACCGAGCACAGTGGTTCTTGGTCAAGTACAGCGTAGAGGTGAGCATGTTCGCTCATCAATAGTGTTGAGCGATACCTTCCGATATCGGAAAGTATCGGAATCGGATTGGATCGGCCGATATTCAAAAAATATCGGATATCGCCGATACCGATACCCGATCCCAATGCAAGCCAATGGGACCAAAATATCGGAATTAAAATAAACCCTTTCTTTCCTTGTAGGTTCATTCTACATGAAGGAAAACAACTAAGAATAATGCAGGATGTATTTGGGGAGTTGGCGGAGATATTAAAATTAAAGTCATAGCGGTTTAGCCCAATCAAATAGAATAGCATAATTTTTTTTTTTTTAAAGACGTTCGGAGTGACAAAGATATTGACTATGTAAATTTTTTTTTTATTTTGTCAGATATTGATGTTTCTCTATTCTACGCCCTTCCCCTTCTTTTTTTTTACTTTTCCCACACTTTCATCTTCTTCATCATCAGCATCTTTGACAACAACTTCTTCACCTTATTCATCTTCTTCTTCATCTTCTACCTATTTTTTTTTTAATTACATTCTTCATATTCATTTTATTCAACTATTATTATTCTTCCTATTCTACTTCTTCATCATATTCTCATTTGTGACAGGCATTCCCGTGGTTGTTATCTATAAAAGTTTGAAGATTACACCTTCCGTTCTGCCAGTCACAAAAGTTACATTTGTCCGCGTTCAGTTTGGCCTGCAGTATCAGGCTTTATCCAGGGGCACAACGAGGAGGAACGGACTCACCCCCATACACTGCTTAGTCTTCTTCTGCATATAATTTAGATAATATCTTTTGCTCTTATATTAAGTGTTATGCTTAACCCCTTAATGACCGCCAATACGCCTTTTAACTGACCTGAGATATAAGAGAATAGCCTCCCCATACAGGTGACAATCCAGCATCTGTCAGTTGTACACTATAGCTGACAACTTGCTGTACCAGCCACGATCAGTATTTGCACCATCTAAATCTGTTTAACCCCTTAGATGCTGCTGTCAATAGTGACTACATCATTATAAATGGTTAACAGAGCGTGGGGGCTTCTTCTTTATCCCAATCGGTGCCCTCAGATCATGATTTTGTTGTCCTGATGTTTGCCCTGGCAATTCATGACCAAATAGCGGCCTTAGAGTCTGACGGCTTTAGTAATCTGTTTAGAAGTTAGAGACATTTAGGTGGTAAAAATACACATTTTCATTTCTGTCATACCACTTTGCATTAATTCCTGTAAAGCACCTGAAGGGTTAATAAACTACCTGACCGCAGTTTTTGATATGTCAGGGGGTGCTGTTTTTAAAATGGTATCACGTTTGTGGGTTTCCCAATATATGGGACCCCTAAAGTCACTTCAAACATGGATAGATCCCTAAAAAAATAAATTTTGTAAATTTCTTTGAAAAAATGAAAAATTGCTGCTACATTTTTAAACCTCCTAAACTGCTAACAAAATAAAATAATATTTTACAAATGGTCCTGATGTAAAGCAGACATGTGGGAAATGTTATTTATTAATGGTTTGCTGTGGTATGACCATCTGGATTAAAGGGATAATCATTCAAATTTAGAAAATTGCAAATTTTTTAACATTTTTCTCAAATTTTTGATATTTTTTATAAATAAACACAAAAAATGTTGAACAAAATTTACCATTATCATAAAGTATAATGTGTCACGAAAAAACAATCTCAAAATCACTGGGATTTGTTGAAGCGTTGCAGAGTTATTACCACATAAAGTGACACTGGTCAGATTTCAAAAATTTGGCTCGGTCACTAAGGGGTTAATGTTCTTCTGCTCTTTGTTCTGCAGCCTCTTGTTCTTCTACTTCTCGGTCTTCCATGTCGTCGTCTCCGGGGTTGTCGTCTCCAGGGTCGTCGTCTCCGCCGCCGTCGTCTCCGCCGTCGTCATCTCCGCCGTCATCGTCGTCATCGGGGTGGTCTTCAGGGTCGTCATCTCCAGGGTCGTCGTCATCTCAGTGGTTGTCGTCTCTGGTGTCGTCGTCATCTTAGGGGTGGTCTTCCGTGTCGTCGTCTTTAGGGTCTTCAACTTGGAAATGTAGCAGAAGGTACAAGAAGGCTGAGAAAATGCCAAGAACCTGATGATGGAACTGGAACTCGGATGGCTACCCGAAGGTTCAAGAGCCTATGGAACTACCGAGGACCAGCTGACGTTACTGGAACCCGGTTACTAAGCAGGAGGTACCCGTGCTAAAAAGCACTACCAAGGACCGCCTGACGTTGGCGGAACTCGGATACCCAGAAGGAGGCACCTAAGCCGAAGGCTCTGCCCGGAACCAGCTGACGGTACTGGAACCAGGATGGGGAACAGAAGGTACAAGAGCAAAAGACACTGCCGAGAACCAGCTGACGGTACTGGAACCCGGATGGGTAGCCGAAGGTCCAAGAGCCAATGGAACTACTGAGGACCAGCTGACGTTATTGGAACCCGGTTACTAAACAGGAGGTACCCATGCCTGAAAGCACTACCAAGGACCACTTGACGTTGGTGGAATTCGGATACCCAGAAGGAGGCACCTAAGCCAAAGGCTCTGCCCGGAACCAGCTGACGGTACTGGAACCAGGATGGGGAGCAGAAGGTACAAGAGCAAAAGACACTGCCGAGAACCAGCTGACAGTACTGGAACCCGGATGCGTTGGCCACCTGTGCAAGAGCCAATGGCACGACCGAGGACCAGCTGACGGTGCTGGAACCCGGTTACAAAGCTGTAGGTACCCGCACTTAAAAGCACTACCAAGGACCGCCTGGCGTTGGCGGAACTCCGATACCCAGAAGGAGGCATCTAAGCCAAAGGCTCAGCCCGGAACCAGCTGACCGTGCTGGAACCAGGATGTGGACCAGAAGGTCCACAGGAGAGGAGAGAAAAGCTAGGCCACGAGGCTGCCGCAGTTACCGAACACCAACAGTCCTACAGGGGGAGCTTGGCCTACTGGCACTACAGAACCAGCCTTGATTGCCAATTCCCGCAGCCCACATAGGAAGCTCCTAAACTGGAGGCACCATGGAGTTGGCTAACCCGACCGCAACACGACAGGGCAATGCATAGGCGTCTCAGTGAGCTTGACACTACCCGGAACCAGCTGATGGTGCTGGAACCAGGCTGGGCACGAGGGAGTACCCGTGACAAAAACACTGCTGAGAACCAGCTGGTGGTGCTGGAACCCGGATGCATTGCCCAAGTGTGCAAGAGCCAATGGCACCGAGGACCAGCTGACGGTGCTGGAACCCAGTTAGTAAGCTGTAGGTACCCGCGCTTAAAAGCACTACCATGGACCGCCTGGCGTTGGCGGAACTCGGATACCCAGGAGGAGGCACCTAAGCCAAAGGCTCTGCCCGGAACCAGCTGACGGTGCTGGAACCAGGATGTGGACCAGAAGGTCCACAGGAGAGGAGAGAACAGCTAGGCCGCGAGGCAGCCGCAGTTACCGAACACCAACAGTCCTACAGGGGGAGCTTGGCCTACTGGCACTACAGAACCAGCCTTGACTGCCAATTCACGCAGCCCACCTAGGAAGCTCCTAAACTGGAGGCACCATGGAGTTGGCTAACTCGACCGCAACACGACGGGGCAACGCATAGGCGTCTCAGTGAGCTTGACACTACCCAGTACCAGCTGACGGTGCTGGAACCAGGCTGGGCACGAGGGAGTACCAGTGACAAAGACACTGCCGAGAACCAGCTGACGGTGCTGGAACCTGGATGCGTTGCCTATTCAAGATTGTCTTCCTAGAGCCCCAACTAGCGGTGTTGGAGCAAAGGGTAAGCAGGGGGAGCAGAGTGTAGGCCGAAGCCTGCACTGGAGGCAGCTTTGTGTCTGCGTTGCGTTAGCAGGACACGTTGCCGGCTACACAGTGGGGGAACAGATAGCGTTGCTGAACCCCACTGACACATTGGCTGGTGTTTTTCTCTGCGCAGCTAGCACTTCCGGGCAAAAACTGGCGGTGTTAGAGCCCAGGGTCTGAAGGAGGAGCAGAGTGTAGGCCGAAGCCTAAGTGAACCAATTTCAAAGGTAACCTTTAACCCACCCTCAGGTGTTACAATGTAGAAGAGCCACACCTTGTGCAGCAGTAATGCTCCACAAGTGAAAGGTTGCTCTTTAAATTTTTCTCATTGCACACGCAGAATGAAAGACGTACACAATTTTGCCCATTGTACAGTAAAACTGTATTGGAGGCGTGACTTGTCTTTTTAAGGAGACTGTTATGAACAGGTGATTCAGAACCACAATGGACCTAGTGGTTAAGAGCACACAAAGTGACCTGATAGTTACTAACATAGGACGAGCTCTGAGACGTGGGAACTCTGCTGACCGCAATCCCTAATCCTATCATACCACACTAGAGGTAGCCGTGGATTGCGACTAACGCTCCGTATGCTACTCGGCACAGCCTGAGAAACTAACTAACCCTGAAGATAGAATAATAAGCCTACCTTGCCTCAGAGAAATTCCCCAAAGGAAAAGGCAGCCCCCCACATATAATGACTGTGAGTTAAAGGGAACCTGTCACCCCGTTTTTTGAGATTGAGATATAAATACTGTTAAATAGGGCCTGCGCTGTGCGTTACTATAGTGTATGTAGTGTACCCTGATTCCCCACCTACGCTGCGCAATACATTACTAAAGTCGCCGTTTTCGCCTGTCAATCAGGCTGGTCAGGTCGGGTGGGCGTGTTCACAGCGCTGTTTCTTCCTCAGCTTTACGTTGGTGGCGTAGTGGTGTCCGCACGTTGAGGTGACTAATCCACTGTGGGCACGTGAACAAGGAGCGCGCGATCTGCGCTATCACCCCCTGTCATCGGTGGGGGCGGCCATCTTCCTGGGGCCGCGCGTGCGCAGATGGAGTGCTCTGCTGCACGGGGCTTCAGGAAAATGGCCGCGGGATGCCGCGCGTGCGCACAAGAGATTGCGGCTGCCATTTTCCCAAAGCCGAGATGCAAACTCGGCTTTGGGAAAATGGCCACCGCGATCTCTTGTGCGCACGCACGGCAACCCGCGGCCATTTTCCTGAAGCCCCGTGCAGCAGAGCACTCCATCTGCGCACGCGCGGCCCCAGGAAGATGGCCGCCCCCACCGTTGACAGGGGGTGATAGCGCAGATCGCGCGCTCGTTGTTCACATGCCCACAGTGGATTAGTCACCTCAACGTGCGGACACCACTACGCCACCAACGTAAAGCTGAGGAAGAAACAGTGTTGTGAACACGCCCACCCGACCTGACCAGCCTGATTGACAGGCGAAAACGGCGACTTTGGTAATGTATTGCGCAGCGTAGGTGGGGAATCAGGGTACACTACATACACTATAGTAACGCACAGCGAAGGCCCTATTTAACAGTATTTATATCTCAATCTCAAAAAACGGGGTGACAGGTTCCCTTTAAGATGAAAATACAAACACAGAGATGAAATAGATTTAGCAAAGTGAGGCCCGACTTACTGAATAGACCGAGGATAGGAAAGATAGCTTTGCGGTCAGCACAAAAACCTACAAACAACCACGCAGAGGGGCAAAAAGAACCTCCGCACTGACTAATGGTACGGAGGTGCTCCCTCTGCGTCTCAGAGCTTCCAGCAAGCAAGAAAAACCAATATAGCAAGCTGGACAGAAAATATAGCAAACAAAAGTAACACAAGCAGAACTTAGCTTATGCAGGGCAGACAGGCCACAAGAACGATCCAGGAGAGAGCCAGACCAATACTGGAACATTGACTGGAGGCCAGGAACAAAGAACTAGGTGGAGTTAAATAGAGCAGCACCTAACGACTTAACCTCGTCACCTGAGGAAGGAAACTCAGAAGCCGCAGCCCCACTCACATCCACCAGCGGAAGCTCATAGACAGAACCAGCCGAAGTACCACTCATGACCACAGGAGGGAGCTTGACCACAGAATTCACAACAGTACCCCCCCCTTGAGGAGGGGTCACCGAACCCTCACCAGAGCCCCCAGGCCGACCAGGATGGGCCAAATGAAAGGCACGAACCAGATCAGCAGCATGAACATCAGAGGCAAAGACCCAGGAATTATCTTCCTGACCATAACCCTTCCACTTAACCAGGTACTGAAGTTTCCGTCTCGAAATACGAGAATCCAAAATCTTCTCCACTATATACTCCAACTCCCCCTCAACCAAAACCGGGGCAGGAGGATCAACGGATGGAACCACAGGTGCCACGTATCTCCGCAACAATGACCTATGGAATACGTTATGGATGGAAAAAGAAGCTGGAAGGGTCAAACGAAAAGACACAGGATTAAGAACCTCAGAAATCCTATACGGACCAATGAAACGAGGCTTAAACTTAGGAGAGGAAACTTTCATAGGAATATAACGAGATGACAACCAAACCAAATCCCCAACACGAAGTCGGGGACCCACACAGCGCCTGCGGTTAGCGAAACGTTGAGCCTTCTCCTGAGACAATGTCAAATTGTCCACCACATGAGTCCAAATCTGCTGCAACCTATCCACCACAGTATCCACACCAGGACAGTCAGAAGACTCAACCTGCCCTGAAGAGAAACGAGGATGGAAACCAGAATTGCAGAAAAACGGCGAAACCAAAGTAGCCGAGCTGGCCCGATTATTAAGGGCGAACTCAGCCAAAGGCAAAAAAGACACCCAATCATCCTGATCGGCAGAAACAAAACATCTCAGATATGTTTCCAAGGTCTGATTGGTTCGTTCAGTCTGGCCATTTGTTTTTCAAACGTTTTTTATTGGTATTTTCAATTTTAAACAGGTAGAAATGAGAGAAAGGGGAAGGAAATAAACATAGGGTAGGGAAAAGGAAAGGAATCCCTAAGTGAAATGGGGAATGAAATATCAGGCATTAGAAAACAGACCATAAAATGGTAGCTTAAATATACTACATATATATGTCACTAACAAAGGGATGAAAATTAAATTAGTCTTGCGATGCAGTATAGTAAAAATAAGCATTTGCAGTAAAGAAAAATGTTGCTTAATAACTAGGCCCAAGAGAATAGACAAAAGTATACAAGTCAGAATTAAAGTAGCCTGTGCAATGAGGTAGCATAATAATAAGCATTTACAGTAAAGAAAAATGTTGCTTAATAGCTGGGCCTAAAAGAGAAAACAACAATATACATGTCGGATTCAAAGTAGCCTAAGTATAGAGAGATACTGAATGAATATGATGCCTACTTATAAACACAATAAGTGGAATATCAGATAACGTCGCTGAAAAGTCAATATTAAATGATGCTCACTAATATTAGTATACACGTTTTTTATAGCCTGTGAGATGAAAGTAGATTAAAGGTCGCATAATGTGTGATATAATGCCTGCCCAAGTCCCAGAGTGCACATGGCACCCCCAAGACCTAGTGGAGGAAAGTTCGGTTTTGATCCAAGAAACAAACAAGTAACGAAAAAAAAAAAAAAAAAACTTTTAAAGTGGAATTAAGTTGTTACAGCTAGTCAAATAACAGATCTTTGTAGATTGTTCAACCAGAACAGTTACCCTTCAAGTTGTTGGTAGGGAACTGGATGTGGCTTCAGAGGAGTTGATTCCAATGCGTTTTAAAAATTCAATACCCTCGTTCGGAGAGGCAACATGAAATAAACCTGACGGAAGTCTCACCCGGAGGGTTGATGATCTTGTCCAGGAGTAAGAGAGGCCTGCACGCAGTAGTTCTCTTGTGGTATGCGAAAAAACTCTCCTGTTTTGGAGAGTGACTTTAGACAAATCCTTATAAAAAACCAGTTGCTTGTAAGGGGAAGAGAGAAATCTCGGATTTTTTGAGATACCTAAGAGCGTGTTCCTGACCCAATTTGGGTAAAAAGTAACAATGACGTCACATGATAAATCCCTGGGAAGCGTGGGTGGTCTGCGTATTCTGACAACCTTTTCTATCAGAGGGCCTTCGGTAGAGTTAGGAAATAAGTTAGAGATCATTGATGATACATAACTCTCCAACTGGGAAGCCTGAATTGAATCTGGTATATCCCTGATCTTAACGTTATTCTTCCTTCTAAAATCCTCAAAGTTGTTTAAATTGGCTTTTAGAAGATCCATTTTTTTCTGAATCCCCTCCAATAATTCTGAAGGCTTAGAGATTGCTTGAGATAAGTTTTGTTCGTTTTTTTCAAGTTTGTTTTTATATGCAAATGATTCTTGAGCAAGTGCAGTTCCAGTAGCTATGCTAGGGGGGATTGACTCAGTGACAGAGTTTACAGATTTTATTATCTCTTGGAAAAGCTTTTTTATAAAAGCTTGGGAAGCCTTTGAATTAAATGATTGTTTAGGATCAGGGATGACATCTTTACCACAAATATTCATAGTGGTCAAAAATGATTTGAGAAGATACACCATAAAACCCTCAGTTGGATAGTCATCAGATGCTGGGATCCCTTCCAATGTTAATAAAGCAGGGGAAGAGTTTTTAAAGCTGCGCTTTTTAGGCAATTTAAATGACTCACAGGGAGCCTCACTTGATGTAGAATATCCGGAATAATTATCCATTTCATAGTCAGAGAAATTAAAGCCTTCACTATTCACAGATGACTCGTTTGATATTGAACGCTCTGATCCCTCTAAGGATCCATTACAGCTGTTAGATATATTAGTCATTACATCTTCTACTTCTTCCCCTTCCCCCTCCTGCTTTCTTCCTGTAGCTCTGTTTCTATTAAAGTAAGTAATTAGGGACTCATAAAACTCAGAATTAAACCCAAGATCATCCATTATAATTTTTTGACTCCTAGATATTTCCCCTAGTGGTGTTTCATTGGGATTCTCTCTCTGCAGCTCTAAGATGTTATGGCAGGGGGGGCTTACAACAGTAGGGCTGTGCTTTAATTGTACTTCAGTAGTGTCCTGTTTCCCCTTAATGCTGGTAAACCCAGCTAAGCCCCCTGCAGTGCTATTGTAAGGAGATGACTGTTCATTTAAAATGGGGTAGTGCAGCACATTGCTTACCCCCGCAGAAGTCCCTTGATCCTCTCCATTCTCAAGTCCGTGTGTTTTATAATCCACTCCTGTAGTAGTAGCGCAATCTTCTTTATCCAGGTTCCCTTGGTTCAGCAACCTGTCGCTCCTTTCCATATGCAGCAGTGCTCCCTCTTGTAATTCCAGTGTGAAACTCCCCTGGGGCGATCCCGTTACCGCTTTCTCTGCATAGAGCGGCATTCCTTTCTGTGACCCCTGTTCAGCGGTCAGAGTCACGGTCTCACTCCGGGTCCCGGCAGCTGTCAGTGTCTTCGGCACAAACTCCTGTGCCCTGTGGTTTAGGCTGCTCCTCCGTGCTTGGCTGGGCAGCTGCAGCTTGCTGGGCTCCTGTAAAGGATGAGTCATCTCTTTGTTCTCAGCTGCTGCTTGCTTCATCCCGGCGCCCAGTTCCACCACAGCTCCTTGCTTCTTTCTGCTGCCACTCACCAGTGACAGCACAGCTGGAAGGGGAGCTTTCTTGCTGGTCTGCTGTTAAGGCTGGCAATCAGGCAACACAGCGTGCAGTAATCAGCGCACATACAGAGATCTGGCAATAACCAAAAACAATATGACGAGCTCTGAGACGTGGAATCTCTGTAGACTGCAGTACCTGATCTATCCTCACACAACTATAAGCAGCAGTGGATTGCGCCTATCACTACCTATGCAACTCGGCACTGCCTGAGGAGCTGACTAGCCTGAAGATAGAAATACAAGCCTGACTTACCTCAGAGAAATACCCCAAAGGAATAGGCAGCCCCCCACATATAATGACTGTTAGCAAGATGAAAAGACAAACGTAGGAATGAAATAGATTCAGCAAAGTGAGGCCCGATATTCTAGACAGAGCGAGGATAGCAAAGAGAACTATGCAGTCTACAAAAAACCCTAAAACGAAAACCACGCAAAGGGGCAAAAAGACCCACCGTGCCGAACTAACAGCACGGCGGTGCACCCCTTTGCTTCTCAGAGCTTCCAGCAAAAGTTAATAGCAAGCTGGACAGAAAAAACAGAAAACAAACTAGAAGCACTTATCTAGCAGAGCAGCAGGCCCAAGGAAAGATGCAGTAGCTCAGATCCAACACTGGAACATTGACAAGGAGCAAGGAAGACAGACTCAGGTGGAGCTAAATAGCAAGGCAGCCAACGAGCTCACCAAAACACCTGAGGGAGGAAGCCCAGAGACTGCAATACCACTTGTGACCACAGAAGTGAACTCAGCCACAGAATTCACAACAGTACCCCCCCCTTGAGGAGGGGTCACCGAACCCTCACCAGAACCCCCAGGCCGACCAGGATGAGCCACATGAAAGGCACGAACAAGATCTGGGGCATGGACATCAGAGGCAAAAACCCAGGAATTATCTTCCTGAGCATAACCCTTCCATTTGACCAGATACTGGAGTTTCCGTCTAGAGACACGAGAATCCAAAATCTTCTCCACAATATACTCCAATTCCCCCTCCACCAAAACAGGGGCAGGAGGCTCCACAGATGGAACCATAGGTGCCACGTATCTCCTCAACAACGACCTATGGAATACATTATGTATGGAAAAGGAGTCTGGGAGGGTCAGACGAAAAGACACCGGATTGAGAATCTCAGAAATCCTATACGGACCAATAAAACGAGGTTTAAATTTAGGAGAGGAAACCTTCATAGGAACATGACGAGAAGACAACCAAACCAGATCCCCAACACGAAGTCGGGGTCCCACACGGCGTCTGCGATTAGCGAAAAGCTGAGCCTTCTCCTGGGACAAGGTCAAATTGTCCACTACCTGAGTCCAGATCTGCTGCAACCTGTCCACCACAGAATCCACACCAGGACAGTCCGAAGACTCAACCTGTCCTGAAGAGAAACGAGGATGGAACCCAGAATTGCAGAAAAATGGAGAGACCAAGGTAGCCGAGCTGGCCCGATTATTAAGGGCGAACTCAGCCAACGGCAAAAATGACACCCAATCATCCTGGTCAGCGGAAACAAAACATCTCAGATATGTTTCCAAGGTCTGATTGGTTCGTTCGGTCTGGCCATTAGTCTGAGGATGGAAGGCCGAGGAAAAAGATAGGTCAATGCCCATCCTACCACAAAAGGCTCGCCAGAACCTCGAGACAAACTGGGAACCTCTGTCAGAAACAATATTCTCAGGAATGCCATGTAAACGAACCACATGCTGGAAGAACAAAGGCACCAAATCAGAGGAGGAAGGCAATTTAACCAAGGGCACCAGATGGACCATTTTAGAAAAGCGATCACAGACCACCCAAATGACCAACATTTTTTGAGAAACGGGAAGGTCAGAAATGAAATCCATCGAAATATGTGTCCAAGGCCTCTTCGGGACTGGCAAGGGCAAAAGCAACCCACTGGCACGTGAACAGCAGGGCACAAATTCCACAGGACTGCACAAAAGCACGCACATCCCGTGACAGAGATGGCCACCAGAAGGATCTAGCAACCAACTCCCTGGTACCAAAGATTCCTGGATGACCGGCCAGCACCGAACAATGAAGTTCAGAGATAACTTTACTAGTCCACCTATCAGGGACGAACAGTTTCTCGGCCGGACAACGATCAGGTTTATTAGCCTGAAATTTCTGCAACACTCTCCGCAAATCAGGGGAGATGGCAGACACAATGACTCCTTCCTTGAGGATACTCGCCGGCTCAGATAAGCCCGGAGAGTCGGGCACAAAACTCCTAGGCAGAGCATCCGCCTTCACATTTTTAGAGCCCGGAAGGTATGAAATCACAAAATCAAAACGAGCAAAAAATAACGACCAACGGGCCTGTCTAGGATTCAAGCGCTTGGCAGACTCAAGATAAGTAAGGTTCTTATGATCAGTCAAAACCACCACGCGATGCTTAGCACCCTCAAGCCAATGACGCCACTCCTCGAATGCCCACTTCATGGCCAGCAACTCTCGGTTGCCCACATCATAATTACGCTCAGCAGCAGAAAATTTCCTGGAAAAGAAAGCACATGGTTTGAACACTGAGCAACCAGAACCTCTCTGTGACAAAACCGCCCCTGCACCAATCTCAGAAGCATCAACCTCGACCTGGAACGGAAGAGAAACATCAGGTTGACACAACACAGGGGCACAGCAAAAACGACGCTTCAACTCCTGAAAAGCTTCCACGGCAGCAGAAGACCAATTAACCAAATCAGCACCCTTCTTGGTCAAATCGGTCAATGGTCTGGCAATGCTAGAAAAATTACAGATGAAGCGACGATAAAAATTAGCAAAGCCCAGGAATTTCTGCAGACTTTTTAGAGATGTCGGCTGAGTCCAATCCTGGATGGCCTGAACCTTAACCGGATCCATCTCGATAGTAGAAGGGGAAAAGATGAACCCCAAAAATGAAACTTTCTGCACACCGAAGAGACACTTTGATCCCTTCACGAACAAGGAATTAGCACGCAGTACCTGGAAAACCATTCTGACTTGCTTCACATGAGACTCCCAATCATCTGAGAAGATCAAAATGTCATCCAAGTAAACAATCAAGAATTTATCCAGATACTCACGGAAAATGTCATGCATAAAAGACTGAAAAACAGATGGAGCATTGGCAAGTCCGAACGGCATCACCAGATACTCAAAATGACCCTCGGGCGTATTAAATGCCGTTTTCCATTCATCTCCCTGCCTGATTCTCACCAGATTATACGCACCACGAAAATCAATCTTAGTAAACCAACTAGCCCCCTTAATCCGAGCAAACAAGTCAGAAATCAATGGCAAGGGATACTGAAACTTAACAGTGATCTTATTAAGAAGGCGGTAATCAATACACGGTCTTAGCGAACCATCCTTCTTGGCTACAAAAAAGAACCCTGCTCCCAATGGTGACGACGATGGGCGAATATGTCCCTTCTCCAGGGACTCCTTCACATAACTGCGCATAGCGGTGTGTTCAGGTACGGACAAATTAAATAAACGACCCTTAGGGAATTTACTACCAGGAATCAAATCGATAGCACAATCACAATTCCTATGCGGAGGTAGGGCATCAGACTTGGACTCTTCAAATACATCCTGTAAGTCCGACAAGAACTCTGGGATGTCAGAAGGAATGGATGACGAAATAGACAAAAATGGAACATCACCATGTACTCCCTGACAACCCCAGCTGGTTACCGACATAGAGTTCCAATCCAATACTGGATTATGGGTTTGTAGCCATGGCAACCCCAACACGACCACATCATGCAAATTATGCAGTACCAGAAAGCGAATAACTTCCTGATGTGCAGGAGCCATGCACATGGTCAGCTGGGCCCAGTACTGAGGCTTATTCTTGGCCAAAGGTGTAGCATCAATTCCTCTCAACGGAATAGGACACCGCAAAGGCTCCAAGAAAAATCCACAACGTTTAGCATAATCCAAATCCATCAGATTCAGGGCAGCGCCTGAATCCACAAACGCCATGACAGAATACGATGACAAAGAGCACATTAAGGTAATGGACAAAAGGAATTTGGACTGTACAGTACCAATAACGGCAGAGCTATCGAACCGCCTAGTGCGTTTAGGACAATTAGAAATAGCATGAGTAGAATCACCACAATAGAAACACAGTCTGTTCAGACGTCTGTGTTCGTGCTGTTCTACTTTAGTCATAGTCCTGTCGCACTGCATAGGCTCAGGTTTACTCTCAGACAATACCGCCAGATGGTGCACAGATTTACGCTCGCGCAAGCGACGACCGATCTGAATGGCCAAGGACATAGACTCATTCAAACCAGCAGGCATAGGAAATCCCACCATTACATCCTTAAGAGCTTCAGAGAGACCCTTTCTGAACAAAGCCGCTAGTGCAGATTCATTCCACAGAGTGAGTACTGACCACTTCCTAAATTTCTGACAATATACTTCTACATCATCCTGACCCTGGCATAAAGCCAGCAAATTTTTCTCAGCCTGCTCCACTGAATTAGGCTCATCGTAAAGCAATCCCAGCGCCTGGAAAAATGCATCAACATTACTCAATGCAGAATCTCCTGGTGCAAGAGAAAACGCCCAGTCCTGTGGGTCGCCGCGCAAAAAAGAAATAATAATCAAAACCTGTTGAATAGGATTACCAGAAGAATGAGGTTTCAAGGCCAAAAATAGCTTACAATTATTTCTGAAGCTCAGGAACTTAGTTCTGTCACCAAAAAACAAATCAGGAATCGGAATTCTTGGTTCTAGCATCGATTTCTGATCAATAGTATCTTGAATCTTTTGTACATTTACAACGAGATTATCCATTGAGGAGCACAGAGCCTGAATATCCATGTCCACAGCTGTGTCCTGAAGCACTCTAATGTCTAGGGGAAAAAAAAGACTGAAGACAGAGCTAAGAAAAAAAAATGATGTCAGGATTTCTTTTTTCCCTCTATTGGGAATCATTGGTGGGGCTCCTTGTACTGTTAAGGCTGGCAATCAGGCAACACAGCGTGCAGTAATCAGCGCACATACAGAGATCTGGCAATAACCAAAAACAATAGGACGAGCTCTGAGACGTGGAATCTCTGTAGACTGCAGTACCTGATCTATCCTCACACAACTATAAGCAGCAGTGGATTGCGCCTATCACTACCTATGCAACTCGGCACTGCCTGAGGAGCTGACTAGCCTGAAGATAGAAATAGAAGCCTGACTTACCTCAGAGAAATACCCCAAAGGAATAGGCAGCCCCCCACATATAATGACTGTTAGCAAGATGAAAAGACAAACGTAGGAATGAAATAGATTCAGCAAAGTGAGGCCCGATATTCTAGACAGAGCGAGGATAGCAAAGAGAACTATGCAGTCTACAAAAAACCCTAAAACGAAAACCACGCAAAGGGGCAAAAAGACCCACCGTGCCGAACTAACAGCACGGCGGTGCACCCCTTTGCTTCTCAGAGCTTCCAGCAAAAGTTAATAGCAAGCTGGACAGAAAAAACAGAAAACAAACTAGAAGCACTTATCTAGCAGAGCAGCAGGCCCAAGGAAAGATGCAGTAGCTCAGATCCAACACTGGAACATTGACAAGGAGCAAGGAAGACAGACTCAGGTGGAGCTAAATAGCAAGGCAGCCAACGAGCTCACCAAAACACCTGAGGGAGGAAGCCCAGAGACTGCAATACCACTTGTGACGACAGAAATGAACTCAGCCACAGAATTCACAACAGTCTGCATCCCGGAGATCAGCTTTACTCCAGGAGTCCTTGGTTTAGCTGGGGTCTGACAGGGTGTCGGCTTCAGCTGTGCAGATCCTCCATGCTTTCCTCCTTGCAGGGACAGCACTCCTCCAGAGCCACGGCTATGTTTCTGTCCTGGAGAAGGTTTTCTCTTCACAGGACTGGGTCCATTCTTCTTGGAGTCAGTTCCAGGCATGTTGATAGAGCTTTAGGACCCAAATAATCCACTTTTTGTAGCTTTTTAGTAGCTTGGATCTGGGAAATTACAGGAGCTCCTGTAAAGTAGGTCTGCTCCTGCTCCCGTGCAAACCACGCCCCCCACTCCAGTCTGGCCATTTGTCTGAGGATGGAAAGCCAAGGAAAAAGACAAATCTATGCCCATCCTAGCACAAAAAGCTCGCCAAAACCTCGAAACAAACTGGGAACCTCTGTCAGAAACGATGTTCTCCGGAATGCCATGTAAACGAACCACATGCTGGAAGAACAATGGTACCAAATCAGAGGAGGAAGGCAATTTAGACAAGGGTACCAAATGGACCATCTTCGAGAAGCGATCACAAACAACCCAAATGACCGACATTTTTTGAGAGACGGGGAGATCCGAAATAAAATCCATAGAGATATGTGTCCAGGGCCTCTTCGGGACTGGCAAGGGCAAAAGCAACCCACTGGCACGAGAACAGCAGGGCTTAGCCCGAGCACAAGTCCCACAGGACTGCACAAATGAACGCACATCCCGCGACAGAGACGGCCACCAAAAGGATCTATCCACCAAATCTCTGGTACCAAAGATTCCAGGATGACCAGCCAACACCGAACCATGAACCTCAGAGATAACTCTACTCGTCCATTTATCAGGGACAAACAGTTTCTCCGCTGGGCAACGGTCAGGTCTATTAGCCTGAAATTTTTGCAGCACCCGCCGCAAATCAGGGGAGATGGCAGACAAAAATTACCCCCTCCTTGAGAACACCCGCCGGCTCAGACAAACCCGGAGAGTCGGGCACAAAACTCCTAGACAGGGCATCCGCCTTCACATTTTTAGAGCCCGGAAGGTACGAAACCACAAAGTCAAAACGGGAGAAAAACAGCGACCAACGAGCCTGTCTAGGATTCAACCGTTTGGCAGACTCGAGATAAGTCAAGTTCTTATGATCAGTCAAGACCACCACGCGATGCTTAGCTCCTTCAAGCCAATGACGCCACTCCTCGAATGCCCACTTCATGGCCAGCAACTCTCGATTGCCAACATCATAATTACGCTCAGCAGGCGAAAACTTCCTGGAAAAGAAGGCGCATGGTTTCATCACCGAGCCATCAGAACTTCTTTGCGACAAAACAGCCCCTGCTCCAATCTCAGAAGCATCAACCTCGACCTGGAACGGGAGCGAAACATCTGGTTGACACAACACAGGGGCAGAAGAAAAACGACGCTTCAACTCTTGAAAAGCTTCCACAGCAGCAGAAGACCAATTGTCCACATCAGCACCCTTCTTGGTTAAATCTGTCAACGGTTTAGCAATACTAGAAAAATTATTGATGAAGCGACGATAAAAATTAGCAAAGCCCAGGAACTTTTGCAGACTCTTCAGAGATGTCGGCTGAGTCCAATCATGAATGGCCTGAACTTTAACAGGGTCCATCTCGATAGTAGAAGGGGAAAAAATGAAACCCAAAAATGAAACCTTCTGAACACCAAAGAGACACTTTGACCCCTTCACAAACAAAGAATTCGCACGCAGGACCTGGAACACCATTCTGACCTGCCTCACGTGAGACTCCCAATCATTCGAGAAGACAAAAATATCATCCAAGTATACAATCAGTAATTTATCCAGGTACTCTCGGAAGATGTCATGCATAGAGGACTGAAACACTGATGGAGCATTAGAAAGCCCGAATGGCATAACCAGGTACTCAAAATGGCCCTCGGGCGTATTAAATGCTGTTTTCCATTCATCGCCCTGTTTAATGCGCACAAGATTATACGCACCACGAAGATCTATCTTGGTGAACCAACTAGCCCCCTTAATCCGAGCAAACAAATCTGACAGCAGCGGCAAGGGGTACTGAAATTTGACTGTGACTTTATTTAGAAGGCGGTAATCAATACAACGTCTCAGCGAACCATCCTTCTTGGCCACAAAAAAGAACCCTGCTCCCAATGGCGACGACGACGGGTGAATATGACCCTTCTCCAAGGATTCCTTTACGTAACTCCGCATAGCGGCGTGCTCAGGCACAGACAAATTAAACAGTCGACCTTTAGGAAACTTACTACCAGGAATCAAATCGATAGCGCAATCACAATCCCTATGCGGAGGTAGGGCACTGGACTTGGGCTCATCAAATACATCCCGGTAATCCGACAAGAACTCTTGGACCTCAGAAGGGGTGGATGATGAAATAGACAGAAATGGAACATCACCATGTACCCCCTGACAACCCCAGCTGGACACAGACATTGATTTCCAATCCAATACTGGGTTATGGACTTGTAGCCATGGCAACACCAACACGACCACATCATGCAGATTAAGCAACACCAAAAAGCGAATATCCTCCTGATGCGCAGGAGCCATGCACATGGTCAGCTGGGTCCAGTACTGAGGCTTATTCTTGGCCAAAGGCGTAGCATCAATTCCTCTCAATGGAATAGGATACTGCAAGGGCTCCAAGAAAAACCCACAGCGCCTAGCATACTCCAAGTCCATCAAATTCAGGGCAGCGCCTGAATCCACAAATGCCATGACAGAATAGGATGACAAAGAGCAGATCAAAGTAACGGACAAAAGAAATTTCGACTGTACCGTACCAATGGTGGCAGAGCTAGCGAACCGCTTAGTGCTCTTAGGACAATCGGAGATAGCATGAGTGGAATCACCACAGTAAAAACACAGCCCATTCCATCGTCTGTGTTCTTACCGCTCAGCTCTGGTCAAAGTCCTATTGCATTGCACAGGCTCAGGTTTATGCTCAGATAATACCACCAAATGGTGCACAGTTTTACGCTCACGTAAGCGTCGATCGATCTGAATGGCCAAAGACATAGACTCATTCAGACCAGCAGGCATAGGAAATCCCAACATGACATCCTTAAGGGCTTCAGAGAGACCCTTTCTGAAAATTGCTGCCAGAGCACATTCATTCCATTGAGTGAGCACAGACCACTTCCTAAATTTCTGACAATATATCTCTACCTCATCCTGACCCTGACACAGAGCCAGCAAGATTTTCTCTGCCTGATCCACTGAATTAGGTTCATCATAAAGCAACCCGAGCGCCAGAAAAAACGCATCAATATCACATAATGCAGGATCTCCTGGCGCAAGGGAAAATGCCCAGTCTTGAGGGTCGCCACGTAATAAAGAAATAATGATCTTTACTTGTTGAACTGGGTCACCAGAGGAGCGGGGTTTCAAAGCCAGAAATAGTTTACAATTATTTTTGAAATTCAGAAACTTAGCTCTATCTCCAGAAAATAACTCAGGAATAGGAATTTTAGGTTCTAACATAGGATTCTGAACCACTAAATCTTGAATGTTCTGAACACTTATAGCGAGATTATCCATCAAAGAGGACAGACCTTGGGCGTGGCCTAGCTGCTGATGGAGTAGGTCACACAGAGTGGGAGCTCCGTGTCCAGGAATCTTAAAGCGGCTCTTATCTACCTCTCTGGCGCCCTTCCGCTCCTCCTTGATCTCGATTCCGGTCCCTGGTACGGTGGTGAGTGTATGGGGAAATCCAAAACGCGCTCCCGTGACCCCACCAGGAGAATTCCTGACTTCTTTGCGGCCTCCACACAGCTACCGCCGGAGTCCAAGATGGCGCCGCCCTCCCCCAGATCTTCCCGCTCTTCACAACGCAACGCTCAGGCGTCGCAATCGAGCGCTGCAGCGTCGCATTCAAGCGGAGCAGCGTCGCATTTAGGCGGAGCAGCGTTGCATTCAGGCGGTACAGCGTCTGATTCGGCTGATGGCCCGGTGACTGCTTCTCTCCTCAAGGGTTTGCTTGGAGACCTTAGAACCTCCATCCAGGAAGATATACGCACGATGCTGGCTGAACTGAGAGGGGAGGTGGTTGAGCTGGGTAACCGCACTGACCGTTTGGAACGCAAAATGGCGGAGCTGGTCTCTTCTCATAATGAACTCTGGGACGCTCATGAGACCCTGCAAATCATGGCCACTAAAACCCATGCTAAAGCCCTGGACCTGGAAGATAGGTCCAGGAGAAACAACGTCAAACTGAGAGGCATTGAGGAATCTGTCCTGGCGGCGGATTTGAAGATATTTCTGCAGGAATTTATGGCTGCAGCTCTCCCGCAGTTTGCCCCAAAGGACATTATAATTGACCGCGTGCACAGGATCCCTAAACCGTCTGGCCTGGGGCCCTCCATCCCGAGAGATGTGCTGGCACGCATACACTTCTTCGAGATGAAGGAGGATTTTCTCCAGGCCCTAAGGAAGGGTCCAGCTCTTCCTGAAAGATTTGCAAGCATCTTCGTCTTTCCAGATCTCTCCCCGGGCACTTTGGCTCTACGGAGGGCCTTTGCCCCCTACACTACCATCCTCAGAGAGAAAGGCATCCTGTACCGCTGGGGGTTTCCTACCAAGCTCCTCATCCGTAAAGATGGATCAGTCACCACCTGCCTGACTCCGTCACACGCAGCTACTGCTTTCGCCAAATGGGGACTCTCAACTCCGGACTCTCCGACCGCCGTGACCCTTCCTAAGCGTGGAGCTGGTGGAGGTCTCAGGGCCCACATCACACCGGACTGGGAGGTGGCCTGAGCCCACTGCAACTTTGGTTCCTGGCCATTTTCCCGCACGGATTCATTTGGTTTTCTTTTTTCTTTTTTTAAGCTGCGTTGGTTCCTCTCGAGAGAGTATCCGCAGCATTTGTTTGCCCCATAGGTGAATTGTTTTCCTGATTCTCACCTCTTGGACTCAGGGTATCCCTGATGGACCTCGGTCCACTGGTTTACTTGTTGTATGTCTTGTTTGCTCCCCTTTTTCCCCTTCTCTCCTTCTGGTCCCCCCCTACTTATGCTCTAGCTTTTTTTGCCACAAGTACTAGACTCTTTTACATAGGTTATTGGTGTCCTGAAGTTTGCAAAACTATTTACATGTTCTCATTATGAGTATATCGCTGTATTCAATTAATGTTAATGGTCTCAACTCGCCGGGCAAGAGGTCTGTGGTATGGCGTCAGTTGGGTAAATCCCGTCACGACATTCTGTGTCTTCAGGAAACACACCTACTGGAATGTGATAATCCCAGAATGCAGTCAGGCTTATACCCGCATCAATTTTTTGCCAACGGCCCGTCAAAAAAGGCGGGAGTAGCCATTTTTTTCAGTAGGTCCAACGCCTTGCAGCTGGTTCGCTCCATAGCGGATCCGTTGGGTAGGTTTATTGTGGTCCTATGCCTTATTAATAACGCCCCCTATACCATCGCCTCGATCTACGCCCCCAATGTAGGGCAGCTTAAGTTCCTGGAGGGGGTCTTTGAAACTTTGCGTGATATCCAACATGGTCATAAACTGATTGCTGGTGATTTCAATGCTCCAATGTTTAGGTACTTGGACTGCTCTGCTTCTTCCCTGTCAAGATGCGAAGCAGGTCCTCTGACTAACTCTTTTAACCTGCATGATATCTGGAGATATTTGCATTGCGGCGAGAGAGACTACACGTTCCTGTCTCCCAGGCATGGTTCCTATAGCAGGATTGATTTTGTGCTGGTGAATGACGTGGCTCTCCCTCACTGCATTTCAGCAGATATAGGCAGTATCACATGGTCAGACCATGCCCCGGTGTCCCTTACACTGAGAGATCCCTTGGCTATTAGACCCCCCTTGCACTGGCGTCTCAACCCCCTTCTCCTCGCTGACCATTCCAACTCTCGGTGTATTGAGGAGGCTTTGGGGGAATTTTTCACCTCCAATGATACTCCTGACATAGGCGACGACACCCTTTGGTTTGCCCACAAGGCGGTAATTAGGGGTCACTTTATTAAACTGGCGGCAAGGGCCAAAAGAAAGTATAATGCAGCTCTCCAGTCTTCCCTAGATGAATTAAGTCGCCTGGAGTCCGCGCACAAATTATCTCCTACCCCGGCGCTTCTCTCCGACCTCTCCAAAGCGCGCATGCATGTTCGCAATTTGCTTCTCCATAAGGCTGAGAGGGCCCTGAGGAAAACTAGGGCTAAATTTTACACAATGGGCGATCGAGCGGGTGCTGTTCTGGCCAGACGTGTTAGGAAGAGAGAGGCTCAATCCAAGATCCCATTTTTGCTCAAACCTGACGGCTCCCGGGTGTATAATCCGATTCATATCGCGGAGGAATTTGCATCTTATTACTCCTCGCTCTATGACCTCGGGTCTGACCTAGGGATTCCTCAGCCTTCGCGGGAGTCAATTTTGGCGTTCTTGGAGAAGGTTAATCTCCCCTCGGTCACCCAGGAACAGTTCTCCTTCCTAAACTCTCCCATTGTTGATTCTGAACTCTCGCAGATTGTCAGAGAGGCCAACAAGGGTTCTTCCCCGGGGCCTGATGGTTTTTCTTTTCTCTACTGTGCTCAGTTCTTCCCTGCCCTCTCCCCCTACCTCTTGCGCCTTTTTAATAATTGGCTGTCGACGGGCAGTATTAGGGCTGAGGGGTTGGAGGCATCCTGTTGTGGCTGGCAATCAGGCAACACAGCGTGCAGTAATCAGCGCACATACAGAGATCTGGCAATAACCAAAAACAATAGGACGAGCTCTGAGACGTGGAATCTCTGTAGACTGCAGTACCTGATCTATCCTCACACAACTATAAGCAGCAGTGGATTGCGCCTAACAACTACCTATGCAACTCGGCACTGCCTGAGGAGCTGACTAGCCTGAAGATAGAAATACAAGCCTGACTTACCTCAGAGAAATACCCCAAAGGAATAGGCAGCCCCCCACATATAATGACTGTTAGCAAGATGAAAAGACAAACGTAGGAATGAAATAGATTCAGCAAAGTGAGGCCCGATATTCTAGACAGAGCGAGGATAGCAAAGAGAACTATGCAGTCTACAAAAAACCCTAAAACGAAAACCACGCAAAGGGGCAAAAAGACCCACCGTGCCGAACTAACAGCACGGCGGTGCACCCCTCTGCTTCTCAGAGCTTCCAGCAAAAGACAATAGCAAGCTGGACAGAAAAAAACAGAAAACAAACTAGAAGCACTTATCTAGCAGAGCAGCAGGCCCAAGGAAAGATGCAGTAGCTCAGATCCAACACTGGAACATTGACAAGGAGCAAGGAAGACAGACTCAGGTGGAGCTAAATAGCAAGGCAGCCAACGAGCTCACCAAAACACCTGAGGGAGGAAGCCCAGAGACTGCAATACCACTTGTGACCACAGAAGTGAACTCAGCCACAGAATTCACAACAGTACCCCCCCCTTGAGGAGGGGTCACCGAACCCTCACCAGAACCCCCAGGCCGACCAGGATGAGCCACATGAAAGGCACGAACAAGATCTGGGGCATGGACATCAGAGGCAAAAACCCAGGAATTATCTTCCTGAGCATAACCCTTCCATTTGACCAGATACTGGAGTTTCCGTCTAGAGACACGAGAATCCAAAATCTTCTCCACAATATACTCCAATTCCCCCTCCACCAAAACAGGGGCAGGAGGCTCCACAGATGGAACCATAGGTGCCACGTATCTCCTCAACAACGACCTATGGAATACATTATGTATGGAAAAGGAGTCTGGGAGGGTCAGACGAAAAGACACCGGATTGAGAATCTCAGAAATCCTATACGGACCAATAAAACGAGGTTTAAATTTAGGAGAGGAAACCTTCATAGGAATATGACGAGAAGATAACCAAACCAAATCCCCAACACGAAGTCGGGGTCCCACACGGCGTCTGCGATTAGCGAAAAGCTGAGCCTTCTCCTGGGACAAGGTCAAATTGTCCACTACCTGAGTCCAGATCTGCTGCAACCTGTCCACCACAGAATCCACACCAGGACAGTCCGAAGACTCAACCTGTCCTGAAGAGAAACGAGGATGGAACCCAGAATTGCAGAAAAATGGAGAGACCAAGGTAGCCGAGCTGGCCCGATTATTAAGGGCGAACTCAGCCAACGGCAAAAATGACACCCAATCATCCTGGTCAGCGGAAACAAAACATCTCAGATATGTTTCCAAGGTCTGATTGGTTCGTTCGGTCTGGCCATTAGTCTGAGGATGGAAGGCCGAGGAGAAAGATAGGTCAATGCCCATCCTACCACAAAAGGCTCGCCAGAACCTCGAGACAAACTGGGAACCTCTGTCAGAAACAATATTCTCAGGAATGCCATGTAAACGAACCACATGCTGGAAGAACAAAGGCACCAAATCAGAGGAGGAAGGCAATTTAACCAAGGGCACCAGATGGACCATTTTAGAAAAGCGATCACAGACCACCCAAATGACCGACATTTTTTGAGAAACGGGAAGGTCAGAAATGAAATCCATCGAAATATGTGTCCAAGGCCTCTTCGGGACCGGCAAGGGCAAAAGCAACCCACTGGCACGTGAACAGCAGGGCTTATCCCTAGCACAAATTCCACAGGACTGCACAAAAGCACGCACATCCCGTGACAGAGATGGCCACCAGAAGGATCTAGCAACCAACTCCCTGGTACCAAAGATTCCTGGATGACCGGCCAGCACCGAACAATGAAGTTCAGAGATAACTTTACTAGTCCACCTATCAGGGACGAACAGTTTCTCGGCCGGACAACGATCAGGTTTATTAGCCTGAAATTTCTGCAACACTCTCCGCAAATCAGGGGAGATGGCAGACACAATGACTCCTTCCTTGAGGATACTCGCCGGCTCAGATAACCCCGGAGAGTCGGGCACAAAACTCCTAGACAGAGCATCCGCCTTCACATTTTTAGAGCCCGGAAGGTATGAAATCACAAAATCAAAACGAGCAAAAAATAACGACCAACGGGCCTGTCTAGGATTCAAGCGCTTGGCAGACTCGAGATAAGTCAAGTTCTTATGATCAGTCAATACCACCACGCGATGCTTAGCACCCTCAAGCCAATGACGCCACTCCTCGAATGCCCACTTCATGGCCAGCAACTCTCGGTTGCCCACATCATAATTACGCTCAGCAGCAGAAAATTTCCTGGAAAAGAAAGCACATGGTTTGAACACTGAGCAACCAGAACCTCTCTGTGACAAAACCGCCCCTGCACCAATCTCAGAAGCATCAACCTCGACCTGGAACGGAAGAGAAACATCAGGTTGACACAACACAGGGGCACAGCAAAAACGATGCTTCAACTCCTGAAAAGCTTCCACGGCAGCAGAAGACCAATTAACCAAATCAGCACCCTTCTTGGTCAAATCGGTCAATGGTCTGGCAATGCTAGAAAAATTACAGATGAAGCGACGATAAAAATTAGCAAAGCCCAGGAATTTCTGCAGACTTTTTAGAGATGTCGGCTGAGTCCAATCCTGGATGGCCTGAACCTTAACCGGATCCATCTCGATAGTAGAAGGGGAAAAGATGAACCCCAAAAATGAAACTTTCTGCACACCGAAGAGACACTTTGATCCCTTCACGAACAAGGAATTAGCACGCAGTACCTGGAAAACCATTCTGACTTGCTTCACATGAGACTCCCAATCATCTGAGAAGATCAAAATGTCATCCAAGTAAACAATCAAGAATTTATCCAGATACTCACGGAAAATGTCATGCATAAAAGACTGAAAAACAGATGGAGCATTGGCAAGTCCGAACGGCATCACCAGATACTCAAAATGACCCTCGGGCGTATTAAATGCCGTTTTCCATTCATCTCCCTGCCTGATTCTCACCAGATTATACGCACCACGAAGATCAATCTTAGTAAACCAACTAGCCCCCTTAATCCGAGCAAACAAGTCAGAAATCAATGGCAAGGGATACTGAAACTTAACAGTGATCTTATTAAGAAGGCGGTAATCAATACACGGTCTTAGCGAACCATCCTTCTTGGCTACAAAAAAGAACCCTGCTCCCAATGGTGACGACGATGGGCGAATATGTCCCTTCTCCAGGGACTCCTTCACATAACTGCGCATAGCGGTGTGTTCAGGTACGGACAAATTAAATAAACGACCCTTAGGGAATTTACTACCAGGAATCAAATCGATAGCACAATCACAATTCCTATGCGGAGGTAGGGCATCAGACTTGGACTCTTCAAATACATCCTGAAAGTCCGACAAGAACTCTGGGATGTCAGAAGGAATGGATGACGAAATAGACAAAAATGGAACATCACCATGTACTCCCTGACAACCCCAGCTGGTTACCGACATAGAGTTCCAATCCAATACTGGATTATGGGTTTGTAGCCATGGCAACCCCAACACGACCACATCATGCAAATTATGCAGTACCAGAAAGCGAATAACTTCCTGATGTGCAGGAGCCATGCACATGGTCAGCTGGGCCCAGTACTGAGGCTTATTCTTGGCCAAAGGTGTAGCATCAATTCCTCTCAACGGAATAGGACACCGCAAAGGCTCCAAGAAAAATCCACAACGTTTAGCATAATCCAAATCCATCAGATTCAGGGCAGCGCCTGAATCCACAAACGCCATGACAGAATACGATGACAAAGAGCACATTAAGGTAATGGACAAAAGGAATTTGGACTGTACAGTACCAATAACGGCAGAGCTATCGAACCGCCTAGTGCGTTTAGGACAATTAGAAATAGCATGAGTAGAATCACCACAATAGAAACACAGTCTGTTCAGACGTCTGTGTTCTTGCCGTTCTACTTTAGTCATAGTCCTGTCGCACTGCATAGGCTCAGGTTTACTCTCAGGCAGTACCGCCAGATGGTGCACAGATTTACGCTCGCGCAAGCGACGACCGATCTGAATGGCGAAGGACATAGACTCATTCAAACCAGCAGGCATAGGAAATCCCACCATTACATCCTTAAGAGCTTCAGAGAGACCCTTTCTGAACAAAGCCGCTAGTGCAGATTCATTCCACAGAGTGAGTACTGACCATTTCCTAAATTTCTGACAATATACTTCTACATCATCCTGACCCTGGCATAAAGCCAGCAGATTTTTCTCAGCCTGATCCACTGAATTAGGCTCATCGTAAAGCAATCCGAGCGCCAGGAAAAATGCATCAACATTACTCAATGCAGAATCTCCTGGTGCAAGAGAAAACGCCCAGTCCTGTGGGTCGCCGCGCAAAAAAGAAATAATAATCAAAACCTGTTGAATAGGATTACCAGAAGAATGAGGTTTCAAGGCCAAAAATAGCTTACAATTATTTCTGAAGCTCAGGAACTTAGTTCTGTCACCAAAAAACAAATCAGGAATCGGAATTCTTGGTTCTAGCATCGATTTCTGATCAATAGTATCTTGAATCTTTTGTACATTTACAACGAGATTATCCATTGAGGAGCACAGAGCCTGAATATCCATGTCCACAGCTGTGTCCTGAAGCACTCTAATGTCTAGGGGAAAAAAAAGACTGAAGACAGAGCTAAGAAAAAAAAATGATGTCAGGATTTCTTTTTTCCCTCTATTGGGAATCATTGGTGAGGCTCCTTGTACTGTTGTGGCTGGCAATCAGGCAACACAGCGTGCAGTAATCAGCGCACATACAGAGATCTGGCAATAACCAAAAACAATAGGACGAGCTCTGAGACGTGGAATCTCTGTAGACTGCAGTACCTGATCTATCCTCACACAACTATAAGCAGCAGTGGATTGCGCCTAACAACTACCTATGCAACTCGGCACTGCCTGAGGAGCTGACTAGCCTGAAGATAGAAATACAAGCCTGACTTACCTCAGAGAAATACCCCAAAGGAATAGGCAGCCCCCCACATATAATGACTGTTAGCAAGATGAAAAGACAAACGTAGGAATGAAATAGATTCAGCAAAGTGAGGCCCGATATTCTAGACAGAGCGAGGATAGCAAAGAGAACTATGCAGTCTACAAAAAACCCTAAAACGAAAACCACGCAAAGGGGCAAAAAGACCCACCGTGCCGAACTAACAGCACGGCGGTGCACCCCTCTGCTTCTCAGAGCTTCCAGCAAAAGACAATAGCAAGCTGGACAGAAAAAAACAGAAAACAAACTAGAAGCACTTATCTAGCAGAGCAGCAGGCCCAAGGAAAGATGCAGTAGCTCAGATCCAACACTGGAACATTGACAAGGAGCAAGGAAGACAGACTCAGGTGGAGCTAAATAGCAAGGCAGCCAACGAGCTCACCAAAACACCTGAGGGAGGAAGCCCAGAGACTGCAATACCACTTGTGACCACAGAAGTGAACTCAGCCACAGAATTCACAACAGCATCCATAGCGACTCTCCCCAAACAAGGGAAACCCCCAACATCCCCGGGGAACTTTCGTCCGATAGCACTTTTAAACTGCGACGTTAAGATTTATGCAAAAATCTGGGCCAACAGACTGTTCTCGGTTCTCCCTGGTCTCATCCACCCCGACCAAGTTGGGTTTGTTCCTGGCAGACAGACCAGGGATGGCACCAGGCGCCTGATAGATCTTTTAGATGTGGTCGAGAGGGGGAGCCTCCCCAGTGTATTTCTCTCGCTTGATGCCGAAAAGGCGTTCGACAGGGTACACTGGAGTTATATTGAACTCACGCTGGAGAAATTTGGGCTCACCGGGCAAATTAGTAAAACGGTTATGGCATTATACTCCAATCCCTGCGCGTCGGTTCGTTCGGCGGGATTTAGATCTCGGACATTTTCTATTCGGAATGGCACTCGTCAGGGCTGCCCCCTCTCCCCTATCATCTTTGCTCTGGTCATGGAGCCTTTGGCTTCCATGGTCAGACAGAGTGCGGACATTGAGGGAATCCGGGTGGGGGGAACCGAACACAAAATTGGCCTCTATGCCGACGACGTGGTCCTGACTTGTGCCTCACCGTTAGCATCGCTGAATGCGATTACCTCTATTTTAACTGAGTTTTCGGCGGTTTCGTATAATAAACTTAATCTGACCAAATCCACAATTTTCCCCCTTTTTCTCCCGGCCCCCCTTCAAATCCAAATTCAATCTCAATACGAGTTCATTTGGGCTCCCCTGGGCTTTACGTACTTAGGCATCAGGATAACTAGGCTGGATAATATAGTTCGTGTAAATTGTGAGGAAACTCTTGCGGAAGTCAGGAAGAGCATGGATCATCTGTCGAGTGCACTGCTCTCCTGGATGGCCCGCATACAAACGGCGAAAATGCTATTCCTACCCAAAATAATGTATCTCTTCCGATGCCTCCCCCTTTTTATCCCTTCGAAGTTTATTTCAGCTTTTCAATCTCTTATAGATCGGTTTATTTGGAATGGGAAACCTCACAGGATTAGGCGTCGGATTATGTCCCTACCGTATTCTATGGGTGGGTTGGGCGCGCCTGCAGTGCTTTCATACTATAGGGCGGCGATCCTTGAGCCCCTTAAAATATGGTGGGAGGGGAACTCATGCTTACCCTGGTTTCTGATTGAATCTCATTTTGCCCCCAAAAACTCGCTTAGATTGCTCTTGGAGTTTCAGCTGCTTAAGGTACCTCTAGTTGGCCCTTGTCTCCGTTCTATTAGGAATGCTTCTAAATTGTGGGCGCTACTCAGCACTTCCCATCTAATATTTATGTTTGACTATGTTTCTTTGCAGGCTTTGGAGTATGCTATCGGGCACATTTCTCTTTCCTCCTGGACGGACCGCAGGGTGCTCCGGGTGGCAGACCTTTTCGGCTCAAATGGCCTTCTGTCGTTTGAGGACCTCTCAGGGAGATTCTCTCTTACTGGGTCTGACTTCTATCAATACCTGCAGCTCCGTAGCTTTCTCAGATCACGTCGGTCATTCGGAGTGCCCCCGCCTCTGACAGAGGACCCGGCTCATAGATATTTCAGACCGGCCACCATATTGCCCCATGGCATCTCCATAATCTATAAAGCTCTCATCTCCTATGGTTCTGCTGACAAGCTCCCTTTCATGACCGCCTGGGAGTCCTCGCTGGGTTTCGAGGCCTCCCTGGAGGACTGGCAATTTGCTATGGTGCACCCTTCCAGGTTCTCTACATGTCTTGGCCACTTGGAGCAGGTGAAAAAAATTCAACTGCATTGGTACTTTACCCCTGTCCGCCTGGCGAAGGTTTTCCCGTCTTCCTCCCCTCTGTGTTGGAAGAAGTGCGGCGCCTTGGGGTCCTCCTCTCATGTATGGTGGTCGTGCCCGCAGATCCGGGTTTTCTGGCGTGAGGTGGAGGCTTTGATTGTCGATCTGACACGTCTCCCCCTTGCGCTGAGTGGTCAACTAGCTGTCCTGGGCATTTCCCTCATGGGTCTCCCTTCCCCTCTCCGGCCCATAATTTCAAATATCCTAGTTGTCGCTAGACAATGTATAGCGAAACATTGGAAATCCTCGGGTCTTCCCTCCAGAGCCGAACTGATCGCCAGAATTGACTTACACTTCTGCTATGAGGTTATCATGGCACAGGATCTATCGAGGAGAACTAGGGTCCTCTCGTGGTGGGATCCCTGGGTGTCCTCGGCACATATATCTCAGTCTGCTCTTGCCCTCATTTAAATCGTTTGCTTCTCAATTTTTGACACTGTATCTGTGTGTATTGTACTGTTCATATTGTGGTCTTTAATTTATGCGCTGGTCCTTTTTTCCCACATCCCCCTCCCCCCCCCTGTTTACCCTTTTCTCCCTCCCCCTCCGAAGTTTACTGATGTGTTGTTTAACATGCAAAATTTCAATAAACATTTATTGGTTAAAAAAAAAGAGGACAGACCTTGAATGTCCATGTCTATACCTGTGTTCTGAACCACCCTGATGTAAAGGGGAAAAGAAAGACAAAACACAGTGCAAAGAAAAAAAAATGGTCTCAGAACTTCTCTTTTCCCTCTATTGAGAAGCATTAGTACTATGGGCCTCCAGTACTGTTATGAACAGGTGATTCAGAACCACAATAGACCTAGTGGTTAAGAGCACACAAAGTGACCTGATAGTTACTAACATAGGACGAGCTCTGAGACGTGGGAACTCTGCTGACCGCAATCCCTAATCCTATCATACCACACTAGAGGTAGCCGTGGATTGCGCCTAACGCTCCCTATGCAACTCGGCACAGCCTGAGAAACTAACTAGCCCTGAAGATAGAAAAATAAGCCTACCTTGCCTCAGAGAAATTCCCCAAAGGAAAAGGCAGCCCCCCACATATAATGACTGTGAGATAAGATGAAAATACAAACACAGAGATGAAATAGATTTAGCAAAGTGAGGCCCGACTTACTGAATAGACCGAGGATAGGAAAGATAGCTTTGCGGTCAGCACAAAAACCTACAAACAACCACGCAGAGGGGCAAAAAGACCCTCCGCACCGACTAACGGTGCGGAGGTGCTCCCTCTGCGTCTCAGAGCTTCCAGCAACCAAGAAAAACCAATATAGCAAGCTGGACAGAAAATATAGCAAAAAAAAAGTAACACAAGCAGAACTTAGCTTATGCAGGGCAGACAGGCCACAAGAACGATCCAGGAGAGAGCCAGACCAATACTGGAACATTGACTGGAGGCCAGGAACAAAGAACTAGGTGGAGTTAAATAGAGCAGCACCTAACGACTTAACCTCGTCACCTGAGGAAGGAAAATCAGAAGCCGCAGCCCCACTCACATCCACCAGCGGAAGCTCATAGACAGAACCAGCCGAAGTACCACTCATGACCACAGGAGGGAGCTTGACAACAGAATTCACAACAGGAGACGCAGCACAGGTATAAAAAATAACGCCTTGGTGCTGGGCGCATCCTCCTGAGCGTTGTTATTTGCTGTACAAGAGTCTGCGCTCTTGTGTTAGCCCTTGGCCATGCCCTGTTGGCGCTGCCCGTCTTCTGACCTCATTTCATGTTGGCCGGTGCGGTTAACGATGGCCATGAATCCCAGACCCACAGTGTCTTTTCATAAAGTCACACTGCGGGGCTGGGATTCGTGGCCTTGCGCAGTAAATATGTTTGCCACTCACACATGTCCTTACACCTGCTTCAGACTGGACGGCCTCAGCTGATCCCTTATCGCATGCCGCGGCCATGAGGCCGCACAGTCTGAAAAAGGCGGAAGGAGGGGAGTGAAGACAGGCGAAGATATGCACTGCTCGTGCCCATCAATCACACCCTCGCAGTCAAAATATATCAGACAACGAGGGGCGTTGTGTTGGGCAGGGCAGACGCACAGGCACAGGCAGAAAACCAACAATGTCAGAAGACGGCCAGCGTTACCAATGGGGGTGCTGCGTGTCATTAAAAAGGAAAGTCACACCTCAGGGACAATGTAATGGTCTCTAATGAGACACATTTTGTACGTGTTGAGTTCCACGTGGGCAAGGAGAAAAAGTCAGTCCCCTTGTACAAATGCAGCATTACTGCTGTACAAGGTGGCTGTTATACATAGAAACACCTGTGGGGTTGGGGGGCAGGGTCCCTTTAATTTCAGTTCAGGTGCCTGCGTGGCGTTTGCAGGACACGTTGTCGGCTACACAGCAGGGGAACAGCTGGCGGTGCTGAACCCCACTAACACATTGGCTGGTGTTTTTCTCTGTGCAGCTAGCACGTGCGGGCAAAAACTGGCGGTGTTAGAGCCCAGGGTCAGCAGGAGGAGGAGAGGAGCAGAGTGTAGGCCGAAGCCTGCACTGGTGGCAGCTTTTGGTCTGTTGTGCCAGCGTGGCTTGTGCTGGACACGATGCCGGCTACACAGCAGGGGAACAGCTGGCGGTGCTGAACCCCACTGACACATTGGCTGGTGTTTTTCTCTGTGCAGCTAGCACGTCCGGGCAAAAACTGGCGGTGTTAGAGCCCAGGGTCAGCAGGAGGAGGAGAGGAGCAGAGTGTAGGCCGAAGCCTGCACTGGAGGCAGCTTTTGGTCTGTTGTGCCAGCGTGGTTTGTGCTGGACATGATGCCGGCTACACAGCAGGGGAACAGCTGGCGGTGCTGAACCCCACTAACACATTGGCTTGTGTTTTTCTCTGTGCAGCTAGCACGTCCGGGCCCCAACTGGTGGTGTTAGAGCCCAGGGTCAGCAGGAGGAGGAGAGGAGCAGAGTGTAGGCCGAAGCCTAATTGAACCAATTTCAAAGGTAACCTTTAACCCACCCTCAGGTGTTACAATGTAGAAGAGCCACACCTTGTGCAGCAGTAATGCTCCACAAGTGAAAGGTTGCTCTTTAAATTTTTCTCATTGCACACGCAGAATGAAAGACGTACACAATTTTGCCCATTGTACAGTAAAACAGTATTGGAGGCGTGACTTGTCTTTTTAACCCCTTCACCCCAAAGCCTGTTTTCACCTAAGTGACAGGGCCAATTTTTACAATTCTGACCACTGTCACTTTATGAGGTCATAACTCTGAAACGCTTCAACGGATCTTGGTGATTCTGACATTGTTTTCTCGTGACATATTGTACTTCATGAAAGTGGTAAAACTTCTTCGTTATGACTTGCATTTATTTGTGAAAAAAACAAAAATTTGTCAGAAATTATGAAATATTAGCAATTTTCAAAATTTTAGTTTTTATGCCCTTAAATTAGAGAGTTATATCACACAATATAGTTAATAAACAACATTTCCCACATGTCTGCTGTACATCAGCACAATTTTGGAAACATAATTTTTTTTTGTTAGGGAGTTATAAGGGTTAAAAGTTGACCAGCAATTTCTCATTTTTGCAACAAAATTTGCAAAACCATTTTTTTTACGGACCACCTCACACTTGAAGTGACTTTGAGGGGTCTATATGACAGAAAATGCCCAAAAGTGACACCATTCTAAAAACTGCACCCCTCAAGGTACTCAAAACCACATTCAAAAAGTTTATTAACCCTTCAGGTGCTTCACAGGAATTTTTTGAATGTTTAAAAAAAATTTAACATTTAACTTTTTTTTCACAAAATTTTTACTTCAGGTCCAATTTGTTTCATTTTACCAAGGGTAACAGGAGAAATTGGACCACAAAAGTCGTTGTACAATTTGTCCTGAGTACGCCGATACCCCATACGTGGGGGTAAACCACTGTTTGGGCACATGGCAGAGCTCGGAAGGGAAGCAGCGCCATTTGACTTTCCAAAGCAAGATTTGCTGGAATTGAGATCGGAGCCCATGTCACGATTGGAGAGCCCCTGACGTGCCTAAACAGTGGAAACCCCTACAAGTGACACAATTTGGAAAGTAGACCCTCTAAAGAACTAATCTAGATGTGTGGTGAGCACTTTGAACCTCCACGTGCTTCACAGAAGTTTATAATGTAGAGCCGTAAAAAAAAATTCTTATTAATTTTCACAAAAAATGAACTTTTTGCCCCCAATTTTTTTTCCCCAAGGGTAACAGGATAAATTGGACCCCAAAAGTTGTTGTGCAATTTGTCCTGAGTACGCCGATACTTCATATATGGGGATAAACCACTGTTTGAGCTCATGGCAGAGCTCGGAAGGGAAGGAGCGCTATTTGACTTTTCAATGCAAAATTGGCTGGAATTGAGATCGGAACCCATGTCGCATTTGGAGAGCGCCTGACTTTCCTTAACAGTGGAAACCCCCCACAAGTGACCCCATTTTGGAAAGAAGACCCCCTAAGGAACTTATCTAGATGTGTGGTGAGCACTTTTAACCCCCAATTGTTTCACTAAAGTTTAGAATTTAGCGGTGTGAAAATTAAAAAATCATTTTTTCTTTCCACAAAATGATGTTTTAGCCCGCAATTTTTTTTTCGCCAAGGGTAACAGGAGAAATTGGACCACAAAAGTTATTGTCCAATTTGTCCTGAGTACGCTGATACCCCATATGTTGGGGGAAACCACCGTTTGAGTGCATGGCAGAGCTCGGAAGGGAAGGAGCGCCGTTTGAAATGCAGACTTAGATGGATTGGTCTGCAGGTGTCATGTTGCATTTGCAGAGCCCCTGATGTACCTAAACAGTACAAAACCCCCCACATGTGACCCCATATTGGAAACTAGACCCCCCAAGGAACTTATCTAGATGTGTTGTGAGAGCTTTGAACCAACAAGTGTTTTACTACAATTTATAACGCAGAGCCGTGAAAATAAAAAATATTTTTTTTTCCACGAAAATGATATTTTAGCCCCCATGTTTTTATTTTCCCAAGGGTAACAAGACAAATTAGACCCCAAAAGTTGTTGTCAAACTTTTCCTGAGAATGCTGATACCCCATATGTTGGGGGTAACCACTGTTTGCGTGCACGGCAGAGCTCAGAAGGGAAGGAGCGCCGTTTGAAATGCAGACTTAGATGGATTGGTCTGCAGGCGTCATGTTGATTTGCAGAGCCCCTGATGTACCTAAACAGTAGAAACCCCCCACAAGTGACCCCATATTGGAAACTAGACCCCCCAAGGAACTTATCTAGATGTGTTGTGAGAGCTTTGAACCAACAAGTGTTTCACTACAGTTTATAACGCAGAGCCGTGAAAATAAAAAATATATATTTTTTCCACGAAAATGATATTTTAGCCCCCAGGTTTTTTTTTCCCAAGGGTAACAGGACAAATTGGACCCCAAAAGTTGTTGTCCAACTTGTCCTGAGAACGCTGATACCCCATGTGTTGGGGGGAACCACTGTTTGGGCGCACAGGAGAACTCAGAAGGGAAGGAGCAGTGTTTTAGTTTTTCAAAGCAGAATTGGATGGAATTGAGATCGGACACCATGTCGCGTTTGGAGAGCCCCTGATGTGCCGAAACAGTGGAAACCCCCCAATTCTAACTGAAACCCTAATCTAAACACACCCCTAACCCTAATCCCAATGGTAACCCTAACCCTAGCCCCAATCCTAACCCTAGACCCAACCCCAACCCCAACCCTAGTCCTAAAACTAGCCCTAACCCTAATGGGAAAATGGAAATAAATACATTTTTTTCTACATTTTATTATTTTTCCCTAACTAAGGGGGTGATGAAGGGGGGTTTGATTTACTTTTATAGCGTTTTTTTTTGGCGGATTTTTATGATTGACAGCTGTCACACACTAAAAGACGCTTTATATTGCAAAAAATAGTTTTTGCATCACCACATTTTGAGAGCTATAATTTTTCCATATTTTGGTCCACAGAGTCATGTGAGATCTTGTTTTTTGCGGGACGAGTTGACGTTTTTATTGGTAACATTTTCGGGCAGATGACATTTTTTGAGGCGGAATGAACAAAAACCAGCAATTCCTGAAATTCTTTTAGGGGTGGCGTTTATACCGTTCCATGTGTGGTAAAATTGATAAAGAAGCTTTATTCTTCGGGTCAGTACGATTACAGCGATACCTCATTTATATCATTTTTTTATGTTTTGGCGCTTTTACACAATAAAAACTATTTTATGTAACAAAATAATTGTTTTTGCATCGCTTTATTCTGAGAGCTATAACTTTTTTATTTTTCTGCTGATGACGCTGTATGGCGGCTTTTTTTTTTGCGGGACAAGATGACGTTTTCAGCGGTACCATGGTTATTTATATCCGTCGTTTTGATCGCGTGTTATTCCACTTTATGTTCGCCTGTATGATAATAAAGCAATGTTTTTTGCCTTGTTTTTTTTTTTTTTTTTTTTCGCGGTGTTCACTGAAGGGGTTAACTAGTGGGATAGTTTTATAGAGCGGGTCGTTATGGACGCGGCGATACCAAATATGTGTACTTTTATTGTTTTTTTTATTTATATAAATAAATGGATTTACTGGGAAATTTTTTTTTCTCTTTATTTGGCGATTTTTTTATTTTTTTTTTATACATTCTATTTTTTTTTTTTTTTATTTTCTACCATTGTCCCAGGGTGGGACATCACTGTATTAGATCAGATCGTTGATCTGACAGTGTGCATAGCACTCTGTCAGATCAACGATCTGACAGGCAGTTTAGGTGGCTTTCCAGCGCCTGCTCTCAGCAGGCGCCGGCTAGCCAGGTCATTTCATGACCCGGAAGGAGTCCGGCAGCCATCTTGGATCCGGGGACTCCTTCTGGGTCACCGGAGCAACGCGATCTCATCGCGTTTCTCCGGTGGGAGAGCGCAGGGTGCCCCGTCCCTGCGCGATCCCCCTCTATGCCGCTGTCACTACTGACAGCTTAATCAGAGGGGTTAAATGCCCGCGATCGGCAGACGGAGACGCAGCACAGGTGTCCAAAATAACGCCTTGGTGCTGGGCACATCCTCCTGAGCGTTGTTATTTGCTTTACAGGAGTCTGCGCTCTTGTGTTATCCCTTGACCATGAACAGTTAGCGCTGCCCGTCTTATGACTTCATTTCATGTTGGCTGGTGCGGTTAACGATGGCCATGAATCCCAGACCCACAGTGTCGTTTCATAAACTCACAGTGCGGGGCTGGGATTCGTGGCCTTGTGCAGTAAATATCTTCGCCGCTCACACATGTCCTTACACCTGCTTCAGACTGGGCGGCCTCAGCTGATCCCTTATTGCATACCACGGCTATGAGGCCGCACAGTCTGAAGAAGGCGGAAGGAGGGGAGTGAAGACAGGCGAAGATATGCACTGCTCGTGCCCATCAATCACACCCTCGCAGTCAAAATATATCAGACAACGAGGGGCGTTGTGTCGGGCAGGGCGGACGCACAGGCACAGGCAGCCAACCAATGATGTCAGAAGACGGCCAGCGTTACCAAGGGGGGTGCTGCGTGTCATTTAAAAAGGAGAATCACACCTCAGGGACAGTGTAATGGTCTCTAATGAGACACATTTTGTACGTGTTGAGTTCCACGTGGGCAAGAAGAAAAAGTCAGCCACCTTGTACAAATGCAGCAGTACTGCTGTACAAGGTGGCTGCTATACATAGAAACACCTGGGGGGGGACAGGTTCCCTTTAATTTCAGTTCAGGTGCCTGCATGGCGTTAGCAGGACACGATGCCGGCTACACAGCAGGGGAACAGCTGGCGGTGCTGAACCCCACTAACACATTGGCTGGTGTTTTTCTCTGTGCAGCTAGCACGTCCGGGCAAAAACTGGCGGTGTTAGAGCCCAGGGTCAGCAGGAGGAGGAGAGGAGCAGAGTGCAGGCCGAAGCCTGCACTGGGGGCAGCTTTTGGTCTGTTGTGCCAGCGTGGCTTGTGCTGGACACGATGCCGGCTACACAGCAGGGGAACAGCTGGCGGTGCTGAACCCCACTGACACATCAGCGAGTGTTTTTTCTGTGTAGACAACACTTCCAGGTTACAACTGACAGTGTTGAAACCCAGGGAATCAAAGAGGAGCAGAGTGTAGGCCGAAGCCTGCAGTGGAGCAAGTTGAAAGGGAACCTTTAACCCCCCCCCCCCAGGCATTTGTTGCTGAAAGAGCCATCTTGTACAGCAGTAATACTGCTCCTAAAATTATGCTTCTTGCAAACGCTGAAGTACACACTCATATAATGTGTCCCCTCACACCGTTAAACCGTCCCGGAGGTGGGACTTTCCTTTGTAATGTGACACAGCACAGCCGTCATTCCAACAACCTTGGTGCCGTGCGCCACCTCCTCAACGTTGTTTGGTTCTGTCACGGAGCCCGCGCTGTAATGTTATCCCTTGGCCATACACAGTTAGCGGTGCCCGTCCTCTGACATCATTTAGGTGTCAGGCTGGCAGTGCCTGTGCGTCCAAGCTGCCCGAGATCCAACCTCGCAGTGTCATCTAATGTAATCTGTTGTGAATTCTGTGGCAGAGTTCACTCCTGTGGTCACAAGTGGTACTTCGGCTGATTCTCTCTGGGATCTTCCGTTTGTGGAGGAAAGTGGTAGTGCAGCTTCTGAGCTTCCTCCCTCAGGTGATCTGGTGAGCTCGTTAGCTTCTTCTCTACTTAACTCCACCTGATGCTTTGATCTATGCTTCCTGTCAATGCTTCAGTGTGGGACTTGTTTTTTCCCTGGATCATTCCTGTGGCCTGCTGCTCTGCAAAGCTAAGTTTTGCTTATGTTATTTTGTTGCTATTTTTCTGTCCAGCTTGCTTTATTGGTTTTTCTCGCCTGCTGGAAGCTCTGAGACGCAGAGGGACCACCTCCGTACCGTTAGTCGGTGCGGAGGGTCTTTTTGTCCCCTCTGCGTGGTTTTTTATAGGTTTTTGTGCTGACCGCAAAGTTATCTTCCCTATCCTCGTTCTGTTCAGCTAGTCGGGCCTCACTTTGCTAAATCTGTTTCATCTCTATGTTTGTGTTTTCATCTTACTCACAGTCATTATATGTGGGGGGCTGCCTTTGCCTTTGGGGAATTTCTCTGAGGCAAGGTAGGCTTATTTTTCTATCTTCAGGATTAGCTAGTTTCTCAGGCTGTGACGAGGCGCCTAGGTTCTGGTCAGGAGCGCTCCACGGCTACCTTTAGTGTGGTTTGATAGGCTTAGGAATTGCGGTCTGCAGAGTTCCCACGTCTCAGAGCTCGTTCTATTATTTTGGGTTATTGTCAGTTCACTGTATGTGCTCTGACCTCCATGTCCATTGTGATTCTGAATTGCCTTTCATAACAGTAATCCCACTGCGGGCCTGGGATCCATGGGCATGCGCAGTGCATATCATCGCCTCTCACTCCCCCTCCTTCCTGCTTCTTCAGACTGTGCGGCGTCACGGCCGTGGCATGCTATTAGGGATCAGCTGACGCTGCCTAGTCTGAAGAAGCGTGAAGAAGGGGAGTGAGAGGCTAGTATATGCACTGCGCATGGCCATAGATACCAGGCCCACTGTGGGATCACATTAGACGACACTGCGAGGTGGGATTTCGGGCAGCGTGGACGCACAGGCGCAGCCAGGACGACAACAAATGATGTCAGAGGACGGGCAGCTCAAACTGTGCATAGCCAAGGGATAACATAACAGCGCAGGGTCCATGACAGAATCAAACAACGCTAAGGAATGACGGCTGTGCTGCGTCACATTACAAAGGAAAGTCCCACCTCCGGGACGGTATAACGGTATCAGTGAACACATTTTATAAGTGTTAAGTTCTGCGTGTGCAAGGAGCTAAACTAAAAGAGCTACCTTTTCCTTGTGCAGCATTACTGCTGCACAAGGTGGCTCTTTCAGTAACAAACGCCGGGGGGGGGGACAGTTTCCCTTACATTTAGGTTGTTGTGCCAGCGTGGCGGTCGCAGGACACATTGCCGGTTACACAGCTGGGGATCAGCTGACGTTACTGAAACCCAATAACACTGGGTCGTATGTTTTGACTGTGCAGCCTGCACTTCTGAGCCACAACTGGCGGTGTTGGAGCCCAGGAATAGCAGTTCAGGTGGTAGAAAGATGAACACATCAGGAGACCTGGATGACACCCAATTACTTAATCAGGCAGAGGAGTGGCAAATTCTTGTGAGATCCAGGCCTGGTTCATTTTCAGGAAAGTAAGCCGGTCAACGTTATCGGAGGATAGTCGCATGCGACGGTTTGTTAGTACACCACCTGCGGCACTAAAGACACGTTCCGATAAGACACTAGCCGCAGGGCAAGCCAGCACCTCCAATGCATACTGGCTTAGCTCTGGCCATGTATCCAGCTTAGAGACCCAAAACTTGAATGGGGAAGAGCCGTCTGGGAGTACAGTAAGAGGGCAAGCCATGTAGTCTGTCACCATCTGACGGAACCGTTGCCTCCTGCTGACTGGAGCTGCCGGTGATGGTGTAGACATTTGGGGCGGGCACACAAAAGTTTGCCACAGTTGTGCCATACTGGGCTTGCCTTGGGCAGAGGCACTGCTTCTGCTCCCTCTTTGTGCAGAGCCTCCCCCACTGCCTCGACGCACTGAGCTGCTTTGGAAAGCACTAGCAGCACTCCTCTCAGTTGGACTGGAGAAGATGATGGAATTCACCAGTGTGTCGTGGTACTATCGCATTTTACGCTCCCAGGTCAACGCTGGGATGAGGTTTTGGACGTTGTCCCGGTAGCGCGGATCGAGGAGGGTGAACACCCAATAATCAGGCATGATGAGAATGTGGTCGATGCGGCGGTCGTTTCTCAGGCACTGCAGCATGAAATCCACCATGTGCTGCAGAGTGCCAACCGGCCCAGAAACGCTGTCCCCTGCTTGAGACATGATCTCTGCCCGCTCGACATCACCCCACCCTCGCTGTACACACTGACCACTGGACAATTGTGTCACTCCCTCCTCTGGACGGAGCTCTTCCTCCTCCATTGACTCCTCCTCATCCTCCTCACAAAGTGGCCCCTGCGTACCCCTTTGTGAGGAACCACGTGGCGCTGACTCTCCAGAAGCTGATGGAAAAGGTGACTCCTCATCCTCCACCTCTTCCACAACATCATCCCTTAACGCTTGCAAAGTTTGTTGAAGCAGGCAGATAAGGGGGACAGTCATGCTGACTAGCGCATCATCTGCACTTGCCATCCGCGTGGAATAATCGAAAGGACGCAAAACCTGGCAGACGTCCTTCATAGTGGCCCACTCTGTGGTTGTGAAGTCTGATCGGCGCTGACTGCGACTTTTTAGCGCCTGATGCAGCTGGTACTCCATTACTGCTTGCTGCTGCTCACACAACCGCTCCAACATATGTAACGTGGAATTCCACCTGGTAGGTAGGTCACATATGATGCGGTGTTCCGGAAGGCGGAATCGGCGCTGCAGAGCAGCAATGCGGGATCTTGCCAAGCTGGAACGCCGCAAGTGAGCACACTCTAGGCGGACCTTGTGCAGCAGTGCATCAAGATCCAGATAGTCCCTCAGAAAACTCTGCACAACCAAATTGAGCACATGTGCCAGACATGGGATGTGAGTGAGGTTGCCAATGGCCAAAGCTGCCACCAGATTTCGGCCATTGTCACACACTACTTTGCCTGGCTGGAGATTCGCTGGCACTAACCACACATCGCTCTCCTGCTTGATGGCATTCCAGAGCTCCTGCGCTGTGTGGCTTCGATTCCCCAAAGAAACTAGTTTCAAGATGGCCTGTTGACGTTTGCCATGGCTGTGCTCATGTCAGTCGTAACTGGTAAACGTTCACGGGTCCATGTGGAGGTGGACTGTGACGGCTCCTGCAGCGTTGATTCTGAGCAACTTGTGTAAGAGGAGGAGTCAATGCGTACAGACTGGATTCCTGCAATCCTTGGAGTGGGCAGGACACGTCCTGCGCCACTCGCACGATCTGTACATGGCTCAACAACATTAACACAATGGGCAGTGAGGGAAATGTATCGCCCCTGTCCATGGTGACTGGTCCACGCATCGGTGGTGAGGTGGACCTTGCTACTGACGGCGTTCAGTAGCGCGTGTTTTATGTGTCCCTCCACATGCTTGTGCAGGGCAGGGACAGCTTGCCTGCTGAAGTAAAAGCGGCTGGGCACCTTGTACTGTGGGACTGCCAATGCCATCAAGTCATGGAAGCTGTCAGTCTCCACCAGCCTGAATGAGAGCATTTCCAGTGACAGAAGTTTGGCAATGCCTGCATTCAGAGCCTGTGCTCGGGGGTGGTTGGCCGAGAATGCCCGCCTTTTCTCCCATGCCTGTACTACCGATGGCTGTAGAGTAGACTGGGAGTGTGAGGATGACTGGGAATGTGGTGCTGTGGGTGGAATTACACTAGGTCTCTGGACAACAGTCCCAGAGGTTCTTCCATGGCGATCCTGGGAGGAAGCCAAACCAGCTGTGCGTGAGCTGGAGGAAGAGGCAACACGAGCTGAAGAGGTGGTAGCTGCCGCTGTTGGTTGGCCTAGGTCTTCAGTGTGTTTTTGTAACTCCACCGCGTGCCTGGTCCGCACATGTTTCCACATATTTGTGGTATTGAGGTTGCTGACACTTTTACCTCTTTAGACTTTCTGATGACACAGCTTGCATTTGACAAAACAAATGTCATCTGCAACTGTGTCAAAAAAGGACCAGGCACTGCAAGTCTTGGGAGCGCCCTTTTTGGCTTTTGAAAGAGACAGGCTCCTAATGGGTGCCAAAGTGGAGGCTACAGGCTCCGCAGTCTTCCCCCTCCCTCTCCCTCTTTGTCCCGTTAGGGGAATCTCTTCCTCAGAGCTGCTCCCACCACCTTCCTGTTTCTCACGCCACGATGGGTCAAGGACCTCATCATCTCCACTACCCTCTGCCACCAACTGCTCCTCCTGGGTAGTCTCGGCAGCACAGTACACACCAGAAAGCGGCACCTGAGTTTCATCATCAGATGCGTACTGCGCTGTGGTCACCGCAGGCACTGGCCCACCCGCCTCTTCAGAGTCAGAGAGACAAAGCTGTTGGGCATCACTGTACACTGCCTCTTCTTCCATTTCTCCAATGCTGATTGACTGGCCCCCTGTTTCCAAGCCAAGAGATTCAGAGAACAGAAGTAGAGACGGCTCCTGTCCTGGGCTCTCTGACTGCCTGGCCAATTTGGCAGGTGGTGAAGAGAGAGATGGCTGCTCTCCAGTGGTCTGTGCCTGAGAGGATGTGGCACTAATTGAAGTCGATGCCGATGCGTTAGCTGCCATCCATCCGACAACGGCTTCAATTTGATCTTCACGCAGCAGCGGTGCACGGCGCTCTCTGACAAAGCTGCGCATGAAGGACTGTTCCCTGCTGAAACTGAGTGATGATGAGTAGGGTTGAGCGAAACGGGTCGTTCATTTTCAAAAGTCGCCGACTTTTGGCAAAGTCGGGTTTCATGAAACCCGATCCGACCCCTGTGTGGGGTCGGCCATGCGGTACGCGACTTTCGCGCCAAAGTCGCGTTTCAATGACGCGAAAAGCGCCATTTCTCAGCCAATGAAGGTAAACGCAGAGTGTGGACAGCGTGATGACATAGGTCCTGGTCCCCACCATCTTAGAGAAGGGCATTGCAGTGATTGGCTTGCTGTCTGCGGTGTCACAGGGGCTATAAAGGGGCGTTCCCGCCGACCGCCATGTTACTGCTGCTGATCTGAGCTTAGGGAGAGGTTGCTGCCGCTTCGTCAGAAGCAGGGATAGCGTTAGGCAGGGTCCATTAACCACCAAACCGCTTGTGCTGTAGCGATTTCCACTGCCCAACACCACCTTCGGTGTGCAGGGACAGTGGAAGCTACATTTTTTTTTTTTTCCCCTCAGCGCTGTAGCTCATTGGGCTGCCCTAGAAGGCTCCCTGATAGCTGCATTGCTGTGTGTACGCCGCTGTGCAAACCAACTGCTTTTTTCAAAGCACAAATCCTCTTGTTCCTTCCTTTCTGCACAGCTATCTTTTTTGTTTGTCCACACTTTTTATTTAATTTGTGCATCAGTCCACTCCTTATTGCTGCCTGCCATACCTGGCTGAGATTACTGCAGGGAGATAGTAATTGTGGGACAGTCCCTGTTTTTTTTTTTTTTTTTTTTTTGTGGGAGATTAAGATTAACATTTCTGCTAGAGTGCCATCCCTGTGTGTGCCATCTCTCACTCAGTGGGCCATAGAAAGCCTATTTATTTTTTTGCTTGATTTGGGTTATAAAATCTACCTGAAAAAATCACTACATCAATCAGTGGGAGAAAAATATTGGCCTCAGGGCTTGTGTGCCACTCTTGACTCCTGTGTGTGCCATCTCTCAGTCAGTGGGCCATAGAAAGCCTATTTATTTTTTTGCTTGATTTGGGTTCTAAAATCTACCTGAAAAAATCACTGCATCAATCAGTGGGAGAAAAATATTGGCCTCAGGGCTTGTGTGCCACTCCTGACTCCTGTGTGCATCATCACTCACTCAGTGGGCCATAGAAAGCCCTTTTTTTTTTTTTTTGCTTTATTTGGGTTCTAAATTCTACCTGAAAAAATCAATAAATCAATCAGTGGGAGATTAATATTGGCCTTTGGGCTTGTGTGCCAGTCCTAAGCGTGCCATCTCTCTCTCTCAGATAGTGGGCCATAGAAAGCCTATTTATTATTTTTTTTATTGGGTTTATAAATTTTCCCTGGAACAAAAAAAAAAAAGTGGGAGATTAATATTGGCCTCTGGGCTTGTGTGCCAGTCCTGAGCGTGCCACCTCTCTCACAAATAGTGGGCCATAGAAAGCCTATTTATTTTTTTGCTTGATTTGGGTTCTAAAATCTACCTGAAAAAATCACTACATCAATCAGTGGGAGAAAAATATTGGCCTCAGGGCTTGTGTGCCACTCCTGACTCCTGTGTGCATCATCACTCACTCAGTGGGCCATAGAAAGCCCTTTTTTTTTTTTTTTTTGCTTTATTTGGGTTCTAAATTCTACCTGAAAAAATCAATAAATCAATCAGTGGGAGATTAATATTGGCCTTTGGGCTTGTGTGCCAGTCCTAAGCGTGCCATCTCTCTCTCTCAGATAGTGGGCCATAGAAAGCCTATTTATTATTTTTTTATTGGGTTTATAAATTTTCCCTGGAACAAAAAAAAAAAAGTGGGAGATTAATATTGGCCTCTGGGCTTGTGTGCCAGTCCTGAGCGTGCCATCTCTCTCACAAATAGTGGGCCATAGAAAGCCTATTTATTTTTTTTTTTTTGGTTTTATAAATTCTCCCTGAAAAAAAAAAGGGAGATTAATATTGGCCTTTGGGCTTGTGTGCCAGTCCTAAGCGTGCCATCTCTCTCTCTCAGATAGTGGGCCATGGAAAGCCTATTTTTTTTTTTTTATTGGTTTTATAAATTTTCCCTGAAAAAAAAAAAAAAAAGTGGGAGATTAATATTGGCCTTTGGGCTTGTGTGCCAGTCCTGAGCGTGCCAGCTCTCTCACAAATAGTGGGCCATAGAAAGCCTATTTATGTTTTTGGTTGATTTGGGTTCTAAATTCTACCTGAAAAAATCAATAAATCAATCAGTGGGAGATAAATATTGGCCTCTGGGCTTGTGTGCCACTCCTGACTCCTGTGTGCGTCATCTCTCACTCAGTGGGCCATAGAAAGCCTTTTTTTGTTTTATTTGTTTTCTAAATTCTCCCTGAAAAAATCATTTTATTTTATTTGGTTTCTAAATTCTTCCTGAAAAAATCATTTTATTCTATTATTTTTTTTTCCTAAAGTCTCCCTGAAAAAAAAAAAAAAAAAAAATCAGTGGGAGATTAATATTGCCCTTTCTGCTTGTGGGCCAGTCTTGACTCCTGGGTGTGCCATCTCTCTCTCTCCAATTGTGGGCCATAGAAAGCCTATTATTTTTTTAGCTTGATTTGGGTTCCAAAATCTACCTGAAAAAATCACTACATCAATCAGTGGGAGATAAATATTGGCCTCTGGGCTTGTGTGCCACTCCTGACTCCTGTGTGCGTCATCTCTCACTCAGTGGGCCATAGAAAGCCTTTTTTTGTTTTATTTGTTTTCTAAATTCTCCCTGAAAAAATCATTTTATTTTATTTGGTTTCTAAATTCTTCCTGAAAAAATCATTTTATTCTATTATTTTTTTTTCCTAAAGTCTCCCTGAAAAAAAAAAAAAAACAAATCAGTGGGAGATTAATATTTACATTTGTGCTTCAGTGACAGTCCTGCGTGTGTGGCATCTCTCTCATTTGTTGCCACCAACAACAGAGTGTGTAACATTGTGCCTGATTTTCGTTGTGGTCTCACTCACCTGTAAAGGGGTAGCTAAATCATTCTGAAGTTATAGCTCACCGTGTAAGTTGTGTGACAGCAACAAATACCGTTAGTTTGTTTACGTTTTTAAAACAATGAGGAAGTCTGGTGGAAGAGGTCGTGGCCGGGGGCGTTCATTGTCAGCTGGTAATGAGGGTAGTGGTAGTGGTGGAGCATCAGCTGGTCGTGGGAAAAAAATATTGCACCTAAGTCTGGAGCTGTGGAGCCAGGTTCGTCGTCTGGCTACACAAGGCCTCGAACGCTCCCTTTTCTGGGAGTAGGAAAACCGCTTTTAAAGCCGGAGCAGCAAGAGCAAGTTTTGGCTTATCTTGCTGACTCAGCCTCTAGCTCTTTTGCCTCCTCTCGTGAAACTGGTAAATGTCAAAGCAGCGCGTCGTTAGTGGATGTTCACGGTCAGGGACAAGTCGCTTCCTTGTCCTCTTCAGCAAAAACAACAACAGAGAAGAATGCAGCAGGCGACACAACGGGTTACTCCATGGAGCTCTTTACACATACCGTCCCTGGCTTAGAAAGTGAAGCAGTTAACAGTCCATGCCCATTACAAGTTGAATCTGACATGGAGTGAACTGATGCACAGCCACAGCCAGACTACTATGCTGGTCCTTTGACTCAGACCACAACATTGCCCTCGCAGGGTAATGATCAAGAATCAGACCCTGATGAGACTATGTTGCCCCATCACGAACGCTATACCACCGACCGACACGGTGACACAGACGAAGTTGCACACGAGCTACAAGAAGAGGTAATAGATGACCCAGTTCTTGACCCCGATTGGCAGCCATTGGGGGAACAGGGTGCAGGCGGCAGCAGTTCTGAAGCGGCGGCGGAGGGGCCGCAGCAGGCATCAACATCGCAACAGGTTCCATCTGCCGGGCCCGTATCTTGCCCAAAACGCGTGGCAAAGCCAAAACCTGTTGGAGGACAGCGTGGCCATCCGGTTAAAGCTCAGTCTGCAATGCCTGAAAAGGTATCCGATGCTAGAAAGAGTGCAGTCTGGCATTTTTTTAAACAACATCCAATTGATCAGCGCAAAGTCATCTGTCAAAAATGTTCAACTACCTTAAGCAGAGGACAGAATCTGAAAAGTCTCAATACAAGTTGCATGCATAGACATTTAACCACCATGCATTTGCAAGCCTGGACTAACTACCAAACGTCCCTTAAAGTTGTAGCACCCTCGGCTAATGAAGCTAGTCAGCAACGCAACATCCCTTCCGGCAGTGTAGGGCCACCATTTTCCGCACCACCTGCAGTATCTGTGCAGGTTTCTTTGCCAGGCCAAAGCAGTCAGGGTCAGGGAATCACCAGTTTCGTAGTAGGAAACACTGCATCTAGGGCACCGGCGGCAACAATACCATCTCCCACCGTCTCTCAGTCTGCCATGTCCACCGGCACCCCCGCTAGTTCCACGATCTCCAGCTCTCCAGTCCAGCTCACCCTACATGAGACTATGGTTAGAAAAAGGAAGTACTTAGCCTCGCATCCGCGTACACAGGGTTTGAACGCCCACATAGCTAGACTAATCTCGTTAGAGATGATGCCCTACCGGTTAGTTGAAAGCGAAGCTTTCAAAGCCCTGATGGACTACGCTGTACCACGCTACGAGCTACCCAGTCGACACTTTTTTTCCAGAAAAGCCTTCCCAGCCCTCCACCAGCATGTTAAAGAGCGCATCGTCCATGCACTCAGGCAATCTGTGAGCACAAAGGTGCACCTGACAACAGATGCATGGACCAGTAGGCATGGCCAGGGACGTTACGTGTCCATCACGGCACACTGGGTGAATGTTGTGGATGCAGGGTCCACAGGGGACAGCAAGTTTGGGACAGTTCTGCCTAGCCCATGGTCTAGGCAACAGTTGGCTGTAGCCGTTCGCACCCCCTCCTCCTCCTCTTCGTCCTCCTGCAGAAGCGAGAGCTCGTCCACAGACCGCAGTCGCACAACCACTCCATCCGCAGCTGCCACTGTTGCACACCAGGTCTCCCATTATGGGGCAGCTACTGGCAAACGTCAGCAGGCTATATTGGCTATGAAGTGTTTGGGCGACAACAGACACACCGCGGAAGTTCTGTCCGAGTTCTTGCAGAAAGAAACGCAGTCGTGGCTGGGCACTGTAGATCTTGAGGCAGGCAAGGTAGTGAGTGATAACGGAAGGAATTTCATGGCTGCCATCTCCCTTTCCCAACTGAAACACATTCCTTGCCTGGCTCACACCTTAAACCTGGTGGTGCAGTGCTTCCTGAAAAGTTATCCGGGGTTATCCGACCTGCTCCTCAAAGTGCGTGGACTTTGCTCACATATCCGCCGTTCGCCCGTACACTCCAGCCGTATGCAGACCTATCAGCGTTCTTTGAACCTTCCCCAGCATCGCCTAATCATAGACGTTGCAACAAGGTGGAACTCAACACTGCACATGCTTCAGAGACTGTGTGAACAGAGGCGGGCTGTTATGTTTTTGTGGGAGGATACACATACACGGGCAGGCAGTAGGATGGCAGACATGGAGTTGTCAGGTGTGCAGTGGTCGAAGATTCAAGACATGTGTCAAGTCCTTCAGTGTTTTGAGGAATGCACACGGCTGGTTAGTGCAGACAACGCCATAATAAGCATGAGCATCCCCCTAATGCGTCTGCTGATGCAAAGTTTGACGCACATAAAGGATCAGGCGTCTGCAGCTGAGGAAGAGGAAAGCCTTGATGACAGTCAGCCATTGTCTGGCCAGGGCAGTGTACAGGACGAGTTAGCGGGCGAAGAGGAGGAGGAGGACGAGGAGGATGATGGGGATGATTATATTTTTAATGAGGAAGCTTTTCCGGGGCCACTGGAAATTGGTGGCGCGGCAAGGCCGGGTTCTGGTTTTTGGAGGGACACAAGTGACGTGGATTTGCCTGAAACTGCCCCTCAACCAAGCACAACCGCAGATTTGAGAACTGGAACTTTGGCCCACATGGCGGATTATGCCTTACGTATCCTCAAAAGGGACACACGCATAACTAAAATGATGAACGATGACGATTACTGGTTGGCCTGCCTCCTTGATCCTCGCTATAAAGGCAAATTGCAAAATATAATGCCACATGAGAACTTGGAACTAATATTAGCAACCAAACAATCAACTCTTGTTGACAGTTTGCTTCTGGCATTCCCTGCACACAGCGCCCGTGATCGTTCTCACACGAGCTGCAGGGGCCAGCAGACCAGAGGAGTTAGAGGGGCAGAAATCAGAAGTGGCGTTGGCCAGAGGGGTTTTCTGACCAGGTTGTGGAGTGATTTTGCTATGACCGCAGACAGGACAGGTAGTGCAGCATCAATTCAAAGTGACAGGAGACAACATTTGTCCAGTATGGTTACAAACTATTTTTCATCCCTTATCGATGTTCTCCCTCAACCGTCATTCCCATTTGATTACTGGGCATCAAAATTAGACACCTGGCCAGAATTGGCAGAATATGCATTGCAGGAGCTTGCTTGCACGGCAGCTAGTGTCCTATCAGAAAGAGTATTCAGTGCTGCAGGTTCAATACTAACAGAAAAAAGGACTCGTCTGGCTACCCAAAATGTAGATGATCTAACCTTCATTAAAATGAACCACAACTGGATTTCGAAATCTTTTGTCCCACCTTGCCCGGCCGACCCCTAGCTTTCCTATGAAAAGGTCTTGCCTGTGGACTATTCTGAATGCCTTTTCCAATCTCGTAATTTTCTGCACCTGATTGTCCAGCATACGACATGTTTACACCTCACTAAATGGCCAAACTCCCCACACGGGGCCGTGGTATCGACACTTGGCGACAGCACCCGTGAGAGTGCTGTTTGTCTGAAGAGGTGGGTGTGCCCGCTTTTGGTCGACGGCACTGCCACTGGGTCCCTCCTAGTACAATAAAGTGTCTCTGGCGGTGGTGGTGCGCACCCAACGTCAGACACACCGTTGTAATATGAGGGGCCCTGGGCCTGTACCGCCGGCCACAAGACAGTTCCCCCCCCCCAGCTCAAACAGTGCTCTACCACTTGCAAAATTATCTCACAGCTCCACCAATGTTTAGTCTATGCGCTGACATCCTTCAATGCCTGCCACTGACAATACCATTGTATTGACATTTTTGTTATGTTAGGCCTTCGAAGCCTGTCTGCGGTCACTCCTTCCACTAGGCCTCCACTGACCACACCACTGCTGCCCGTGGACCCCTGGAACCAATTTAAAATTGCCTACAGCCATGTGTTATTATTTTAGGCCTTCGATGCCTGTCTGCGGTCACTCCTTACAATATGCCTCCACTGACCACACCACTGCTGCCCGTGTACCCCTGGAACCAATTTAAAATTGCCTACAGCCTGCCCAATTTTTTTATTTTAGGCCTTCGATGCCTGTCTGCGGTCACTCCTTCCACTAGGCCTCCACTGACCACACCACTGCTGCCCGTGTACCCCTGGAACCAATTTAAAATTGCCTACAGCCATGTGTTATTATTTTAGGCCTTCGATGCCTGTCTGCGGTCACTCCTTCCACTAGGCCTCCACTGACCACATCACTGCTGCCCGTGTACCCCTGGAACCAATTTAAAATTGCCTACAGCCATGTGTTATTATTTTAGGCCTTCGATGCCTGTCTGCGGTCACTCCTTACAATATGCCTCCACTGACCACACCACTGCTGCCCGTGTACCCCTGGAACCAATTTAAAATTGCCTACAGCCAGCCCAATTTTTTTATTTTAGGCCTTCGATGCCTGTCTGCGGTCCGTTCTTTCTACTACTACTACACTGACCAGGCCACTGCTGCCCGTGTACCCCTGGAACCAATTTAAAATTGCCTACAGCCATGTGTTATTATTTTAGGCCTTCGATGCCTGTCTGCGGTCACTCCTTCCACTAGGCCTCCACTGACCACACCACTGCTGCCCATGGACCCCTGGAACCTATTTTTAATTGCATAGAGCATCCTTTTTTTAATAGTAGGCGTACAAAGTCTGTCTGCGGTCCACTATTGAAATTGTCCTCCACTGCCCAGAGCACTGCTGCTTGTGTACCCCTGTAACTTTTTTAAGCTGCAGTGAGCCACATTTTTGGGTTAAGTCCTACTACCTGTGTCTGTCTGCGCCACTCAATTCAGCTGTGTTCCTTTGAAAAAAGCTGAGCGTCAATAGTCTTGTTTTCAGCCTCTAGGAATTTTAAAACTGCATTGGGGGTACAACTTTGGTAGGGCCTACTAACGGTGTCTGCCTCCCCAAGGTGTGCCCCAGGTTTCCTCGCCATTGCTTCGATCTTAATGCTCTCGTTTAGTAGTTGTTGGAAACTACACTGCATTAGGCCTACAAATTGGGTATGGGGTGTAGAGAGATGGTGTGTTCCACTCCAAGGTGTGCCCCAGGTTTCCTCGCCATTGCTTCGATCTTAATGCTCTCGTTTAGTAGTTGTTGGAAACTACACTGCATGAGGCCTACAAATTGGGTATGGGGTGTAGAGAGATGGTGTGTTCCACTCCAAGGTGTTCTCCAGGTTGCCTTTCCTGAGCTTCGATCTTCTGGCTCTCGTTTAGTAGTTGTTGGAAACTACGCTGCATTAGGCCTACAAATTGGGTATGGGGTGTAGAGAGATGGTGTGTTCCACTCCAAGGTGTTCTCCAGGTTGCCTTTCCTGAGCTTCGATCTTCCGGCTCTCGTTTAGTAGTTCTTGGAAACTACACTGCATTAGGCCTACAAATTGGGTATGGGGTGTAGAGAGATGGTGTGTTCCACTCCAAGGTGTTCTCCAGGTTGCCTTTCCTGAGCTTCGATCTTCCGGCTCTCGTTTAGTAGTTGTTGGAAACTACGCTGCATTAGGCCTACAAATTGGGTATGGGGTGTAGAGAGATGGTGTGTTCCACTCCAAGGTGTTCTCCAGGTTGCCTTTCCTGAGCTTCGATCTTCCGGCTCTCATTTAGTAGTTCTTGGAAACTACACTGCATTAGGCCTACAAATTGGGTATGGGGTGTAGAGAGATGGTGTGTTCCACTCCAAGGTGTTCTCCAGGTTGCCTTTCCTGAGCTTCGATCTTCCGGCTCTCGTTTAGTAGTTGTTGGAAACTACGCTGCATTAGGCCTACAAATTGGGTATGGGGTGTAGAGAGATGGTGTGTTCCACTCCAAGGTGTTCCCCAGGTTTCCTCGCCAATGCTTCGATCTTCATGCTCTCGTTTAGTAGTTGTTGGAAACTACACTGCATTAGGCCTACAAATTGGGTATGGGGTGTAGAGAGATGGTGTGTTCCACTCCAAGGTGTTCTCCAGGTTGCCTTTCCTGAGCTTCGATCTTCCGGCTCTCGTTTAGTAGTTGTTGGAAACTACGCTGCATTAGGCCTACAAATTGGGTATGGGGTGTAGAGAGATGGTGTGTTCCACTCCAAGGTGTTCTCCAGGTTGCCTTTCCTGAAATTCTATCTTCAGGCTCTCATTAAATTGTGGTTAAATGGAACAACTGCATTTGGCGTACTAGTTGGTTTGGGGCCTACTATCGGTGTCTGCCACTCCTTGCTGTTCTCCTGGTTTCCTGTCCTGAAATTCCATTTTCAGGCTCTCGTTAAGTAGTTGTTAATGTTAGACTGCATTTGGCCTACTAGTTGGGTTGGGGCCTACTATCGGTGTCTGCCACTCCTTGCTGTTCTCCTCAACTGAACAAAGCTGGGCCGCCTGTTTACTACGGTTGCCAATTTTGAACTGCATGTCGACTACTTACTGATTTGGGCCTACTCTCTGTGTCAGCCTCTCATTCCAGTTGTCCTCCACTGCAATGCCCCCTGGTTAGTCCTGTGTTACCAATTTTGAACTGCATTTAGCCCACTTTATTCTTTGGGCCTATATCTGTGTTTCCTCCTCATCCTGCCCATTGCCCAGCCAGTGATAGATGAGTCTGCTGGTACATTGACCCATAATGCAAAATTCCCTGTGCACGCTACACAGCAAGATTGTGACCCTGCTGAAAGTCAGGTTCCTCTTCCCGCATACCATACCACCTTACACGAGGACAAAGAGGAAGGTGCAGATGAAAGTGCAGGTTCCTTCATCAGGTGGGGGGAGGAATACTAGTTGGCGACGTCACTGGCACAGGGCCTCTCATAGTACGCAAAAGTGTTGCTGCCGGTGGGAGGCGCCCCCGCCGTGCAAACACACCGCTGTACTTTGAGGGGCCCTGTGCCAGTGCCAATGCCAACGAGTGGGCCCCCCCTGCTTGCTCAGGATCACAGCACTTGCAAAGTTGAAATTCTTACCTCTCCCTGCTCCACTGCCGTGACGTGGTCAAGATTTACTGGGCCCACTAATTACTTGAACCAGCCCTACCCCCCACAACTTTAGCCAAATGACCCCCAATTTCAAATGCCTTCCAATTATTATAAGGTAAATTACGATTGACAAGCTTCTTTAACAAGAATGGATGTTTTTGCCATTAAAATGGGCAGTGTAGGTGTTTTCCTGGCCTCCACTCACTGCCGACTATGCTCCCCCATTGACTTGCATTGGGTTTCGTGTTTCGGGCGATACCCGACTTTTCGCGATAATCGGCCGATTCCACTCGACTCGACTTCTAAGATAGTCGGGTTTCGCGAAACACGGCTCGACTCTAAAAAGGTCAAGGTCGCTCAACCCTAATGATGAGTCACCGGTGCCCGCAGCAGGCACAGAATCACCACGTCCTCTCCCTGCTCCGCGCCCATGCCCACGTGCCTTACTCCCTGCCCTCTTCATCTTGGTTGACAGATAAAGATAAGCAGAAAAGTACTAAGGCCTTAGTGTGCTTATTCCTGAAATGCTCCTCCTAACAGGTGTAAGAAACACTAATGTTGTAAAGTGTGGACTAGACTTTATTATTGATAAAATGTGGCCTACAAAGGTGTTAAGTGGTGTTTGGTGAACTTTACTTTTTTTTTTTCTGCAGATCGGGCTACAGAGCGACTTTAACTCACACGGGGACCATGCAGACAGCCGTAAACGGCGCTGCAAGGCCCAAAAACACTCCTCTAAGTTATCCTATGTAGTGTTTTTCCACTATTTAGCTGGAGACGGGTGGAAAGACACTAATAGGAAATTTAAAAAAAAAATTTCAACAGGCTGCACTATTTCAAAAAAAGGACAAGATATTTAACGGTATGAGGCAGTAACGCACCCTGAGCTGAATACAACCGGCTGTGGCTGCACACAGACTACAGGGCGAGCTGCGCTCACACGGAGACCGTGCAGACAGCCGTAAACGGCGCTGCAAGGCCCAAAAACCCTCCTCTAGGTTATCCTATGTAGTGTTTTTCCACTATTTAGCTGGATACGGGTGGAAAGACACTAATAGGAATTTTTTTAACAAATTTTCAACAGGCTGCACTATTTCAAAAAAAGGACAAGTTATTTAACGGTATGAGGCAGTAACGCACCCTGAGCTGAATACAACCGGCTGTGGCTGCACATAGACTACAGGGCGAGCTGTGCTCACACGGAGACCGTGCAGACAGCCGTAAACGGCGCTGCAAGGCCCAAAAACCCCCCTCTAGGTTATCCTGTGTAGTGTTTTTCCACAATTTAGCTGGAGATGAGTGGAAAAACACTAATAGGAAATTTTAGAAAAAATGTGCAGCAGGCTGCACTATGAGCAAAAAAGGACAATGGATAGAACTGTATGAGGCAGTGTGAACCTCCCCTGAGCTGAATAGAACCGGGTATATGGCTGCACACAGACTACAGAGTGAGCTGCACACACACACACACAGAGAGACCTTGCAGAACGCGGTTAAAACAGCGCTGCAAGGCAAGAGCAAGGTGAACAGTGAACAACACACAGCGTTTGCTAAATTAGCCTTGGAAAAGCAAAATAAAGCAATTAGCTAGCTCGACTGGCCCTCAGTTAGAACACAGCGTCCTGTCCCTAACTGAAATCACAGCAGAGTGAGCGCAAAATGGCGGCAGCATTTTTTATATTACATGGTGACATCATTTCAGCAGCCAATCACAGCCTTGCCAGTAGTTACATGCCCACCATGCTAAACAGGATGTGAAGCAAAAAAAAAGGGAAGAAGCCAGCACTGCTTATGGTCAGAACGCAATAACTGAAGTGCAATTGCACATAAATTCTAACTGTATTTCAAATATGAGACATTTAGCAAACAATTGATCAATTCTTTGAGCCACCCCGCCACTTCACGGCAATCTCATAATGGGGCAGTCCTAATCTTCGTATTTTATTTACGTTGTGCCATTATGGCTTCCTGAATGTATATAAAAAAAAGGACCACATTAAATGCGAACTGTACCTGGAGCATTTTCAGAATCACTCCCTTGGTGCCAGGAAAGGCAAGCGCAGGTAAAGGCCGATCAGGTCCAGTGCGGACATTTCAGATCTGGCTTCCACACTGCCAAACCCGCACCAAAGATGAAGGGTGAGACAGGCTGAGACACAGGTGCACAATTAACTTGAGCCTGAGGCAGGGCAGGGCTGCTGTGTGTGTGCACAGCAGCCTATCAATCACAGTGAACACAGAAAGAATGGCGCACATAACCCAGCGTGCGCGGCAACAGTGGTGGTCAGCCACATACCAATGCAAAGCAAAAAAAAAGGGAAGAAGCCAGCAGTGCTTATGGTCAGAACGCAATAACTGAAGTGCAATTTCACATAAATTCTAACTGTATTTCAAATATGAGACATTTAGCAAACACTTGATCAATTCTTTGAGCCACCCCGCCACTTTACGGCAATCTCATAATGGGGCAGTCGTAATCTTCGTATTTTATTTACGTTGTGCCATTATGGCCTCCTGAATGTATAAAGAGTATAAAAAAAAAAAAAAAAAAAAAAGGACCACATTAAATGCTAACTGTACCTGGAGCATTTTCAGAATCACTCCCTTGGTGCCAGGAAAGGCAAGCACAGGTAAAAGCCGATCAGGTCCAGTGCGGACATTTCAGGTCTGGCTTCCACACTGCCAAACCCGCACCAAAGATGAAGGGTGAGACAGGCTGAGACACAGGTGCACAATTAACACGAGCAGTGCTGGCTTCTTCCCTTTTTTTTTGCTTTGCATTGGTATGTGGCTGACCACCACTGTTGCCGCGCACGCTGGGTTATGTGCGCCATTCTTTCTGTGTTCACTATGATTGATAGGCTGCTGTGCACACACACAGCAGCCCTGCCCCGCCTCAGGCTCAAGTTAATTGTGCACCTGTGTCTCAGCCTGTCTCACCCTTCATCTTTGGTGCGGGTTTGGCAGTGTGGAAGCCAGATCTGAAATGTCCGCACTGGACCTGATCGGCTTTTACCTGCGCTTGCCTTTCCTGCCACCAAGGGAGTGATTCTGAAAATGCTCCAGGTACAGTTAGCATTTAATGTGGTCCTTTTTTTTTTTTTTTTTTTTTTTTTTATACTCTTTATACATTCAGGAGGCCATAATGGCACAACGTAAATAAAATACGAAGATTAGGACTGCCCCATTATGAGATTGCCGTGACGTGGCGGGGTGGCTCAAAGAATTGATCAATTGTTTGCTAAATGTCTCATATTTGAAATACAGTTAGAATTTATGTGCAATTGCACTTCAGTTATTGCGTTCTGACCATAAGCAGTGCTGGCTTCTTCCCTTTTTTTTTGCTAAACAGGATGTGCCCACACTTCCATTCATTCCTCATTGGCTGCTGCGTGCAGTTTGAATTCTGGGAACTTCTGATTCTGGTATCCGATACGCGGGAAGTATCGGAATTCGGTATCAGAATTCCGATACCGCAAATATCGGCCGATACCCGATACTTGCGTTATCGGAATGCTAAACACTACTCATCAGTGTTCACTAGCGGTGGATGATGAGAGGTGGAGGAAGGCTTCATTAAAAACTAAGCCCAATATAAAGGAGCGGGTCGCCTAGACTTGTAATGCCCATACACGAAGTGCCTGGGCTGACAAACAATGCCCCATGGGGGGGTACATTTTTAAAAAATATTTGATGGGCATCATAGACACCCTTGCCAAAAATTGGACTGGCTGTATCAGCACAGAACACGTTAACCCTGGTGATCTAGTGGCGGAGAATGATGGCAAGTTGAGGAAGGCCTCATTAATAACTAGGCCCTATGTAAGGGCTCATACTCACCTGCGTGAAATACGGCTGAGTCTCGCAGGTTAAAACCCGGCTCTGGCGAAGGCAATCCAGAGCGGAGCGTGCGGCCGCACATCAATACATGGAGCTGCACGCTCCGCTCCCAAGTTCCGGTGACTGAGCCGGGTGTTACCATGCGAGACTCAGCCGTACTTCACGCAAGTGAGTATGAGCCCTAAAGGCTGGTCTTCTAGACTTGTAATGCCCATACACGAAGTGCACAGGGGAGTGTGCGCCGGCCCCTGTTCCCTACCTCTAGCTGCGCACTCTGCACTTTCATAGTGAATATTGGATACATAGTACAAGTGTTGTCATCCATAGTAGTGTGGCCCAGTGATGGCATAGAAATGCATGGGCCTACAACTGAGGCATGGTGTAGTGCTTAGGCAATGGGGGAAAGGACCCTGTTGGTGTCACACTAGTTTCTTGTGATACAGCAATTGGTTATTGGTCGGACACACAGGGGGGGTGAGGTGCCTTTCACATCTTTGTTTTCCATAGCTGTAATATAACATACATCTGTCAATTTCTTTTTTAATTTTTCTAATAAAGATTATATAAATTTTACATTGGACTAGCACATCTTTGTTCGCTAGTGGAAATAGGTTGTATGAATCACTATTTACAGACAAAGGCAGCATCTTATTCATTTAACAGGTTACCCAGTTCATGGTTATATAAATTTGTGATTGAGGATAATGTCACATTTACATGTAGTGGAAATGATCGGCCCTGGAGTCGGTTACTGGTGGGCCCTTGGCACCTCAGTCCGACACTGATTATTGATTACCTTATGGCTGAATGCAGACATATCCTTTGTGTTGCATTTCGTAGACTTCAACTGAAAACAACTTGTGACTGACATTGTAACTGCGACGTCACACGCACTATGTGTCTCCTGATCAGGAATAGCCCCAGGGATCTGTCACCCTGCTGCTGAGACATGTCAACTCCCAACGTACAACACCCACCTCTTCATTGAATGTTCTGTAACTTTACACATGGACTACACACTGCCCTGTGATCCTTTCTCTTATTCCACTGGTCCCAATTATGTATATTTAATTTTCACATTTTCACATTCTATTATCATTGTCTATACATGATGATATTGTTTATTTTACTTTTTCTTACATTAATGTACATTTTGTATCATGAATTCTGTTTTAGATATTCTGCGACCTTTTGATAAAGACCCTGGATAAGACGATGGCACACTGATGTAAGAAAGGACACAAGGAGAACACACTAATGGTAAAAACGGACACACAAATGACACACTAATGGTAAAACTAGGACACGGATGACACATAGATGGTAAAAATGGACACATGGATAATACACTGATGGTAAAAACGGACTCATGGATGACACACTGATGGTAAAAATGGACACATGGATGACCCCCTGATGGTAAAAAAGGACACACGGATGACACACTGATGGTAAAAACGGACTATAGTCTGTTCAGAGATGACCGTACAGATAAGCGAGGGGGAGGGGTGTGTCTATATGTAAAATCGTCCTTAAAACCCATCCGGCGTGATAATATAGGTGAATTTAATGAACATGTAGAATCCCTGTGGGTGGAGATAAGGGGAGGGGGGAAAAATAATAAATTACTGATAGGGGTTTGTTATAAATCTCCAAAAATAATGGAAGCAATGGAAAATATCCTCGTAAAGCAAATAGATGAAGCTGCGACTCAAGGAGAAGTCATTATTATGGGGGACTTCAACTACCCTGAAATAGATTGGGGAACAGAAACCTGCGGTTCCAGCAAAGGTAATCGGTTTTTGACAACTGTGAGAGACAATTACCTTTCACAGCTGGTTCAGGACCCAACAAGAAGGGGGGCACTGCTAGACCTAATATTAACCAACAGGCCAGACCGCATAGCAAATATAAGGGTTGGGGGTCACTTGGGAAATAGCGATCACAAAATAATAAGCTTTCATCTATCCTTTAAAAATATGTGTAATAGAGGAGTTACAAGGACACTAAACTTCAGGAGGGCAAATTTCCAACGGATGAGAGAGGATCTTGGTGCAATTAACTGAGACGATATCCTGAGACACAAAAATACACAAAGAAAATGGGAGACATTTATTAGCATCCTGGATAGGACCTGTGCACAGTATATACCGTATGGGAATAAACATACTAGAAATAGGAGGAAACCAATATGGCTAATTAGAGCTGTAAGGGGCGCAATAAGTGACAAAAAGAAAGCATTTAGAGAATTAAAGGAAGTAGGTAGTGAGGAGGCATTAAATAAATACAAAAAATTAAATAAATTCTGTAAAAAGCAAATCAAGGCAGCAAAGATTGAGACAGAGAGACTCATTGCCAGAGAGAGTAAAAATAATCCCAAAATATTCTTCAACTACATAAATAGTAAGAAACTAAAAAATGATAGTGTTGGCCCCCTTAAAAATAGTCTCGGTGAAATGGTGGATGAGGATGAGGAAAAAGCCAATATGCTAAATGACTTTTTTTCATCAGTATTTACACAAGAAAATCCCATGGCAGACAAAATGACTAGTGATAAAAATTCCCCATTAAATGTCACCTGCTTAACCCAGCAGGAAGTGCGGCGGCGTCTAAAAATCACTAAAATTGACAAATCTCCGGGCCCGGATGGGATACACCCCCGAATACTGCAGGAATTAAGTATAGTCATTGATAGACCATTATTTTTTATCTTTAAAGACTCCATAATAACAGGGTCTGTGCCACAGGACTGGCGTATAGCAAATGTGGTGCCAATATTCAAAAAGGGGACAAAAACTGAACTCGGAAACTATAGGCCAGTAAGCTTAACCTCTATTGTGGGTAAAATCCTGGAGGGCATTCTAAGGGATGCTATACTGGAGTATCTGAAGAGGAATAACCTCATGACCCAGTATCAGCACGGGTTTACTAGGGACCGTTCATGTCAGACTAATTTGATCAGTTTCTATGAAGAGGTATGTTCCGGACTGGACCAAAGGAACCCAGTGGATGTAGTGTATATGGACTTTTCAAAAGTTTTTGATACGGTGCCACACAAAAGGTTGATACATAAAATGAGAATAATGGGGATAGGGGAAAATATGTGCAAGTGGGTTGAGAGCTGGCTCAGGGATAGGAAACAAAGGGTGGTTATTAATGGAGCACACTCGGACTGGGTAGCGGTTAGCAGTGGGGTACCACAGGGGTCAGTATTGGGCCCTCTTCTTTTTAACATATTTATTAATGACCTTGTAGGGGGCATTCAGAGTAGAATTTCAATATTTGCAGATGACACTAAACTCTGCATGGTAATCAATACAGAGGAGGACAATTTTATATTACAGGATGATTTATGTAAACTAGAAGCTTGGGCTGATAAATGGCAAATGAGCTTTAATGGGGATAAATGTAAGGTCATGCACTTGGGTAGAAGTAATAAGATGTATAATTATGTGCTTAATTCTAAAACTCTGGGTAAAACCGTCAATGAAAAAGACCTGGGTGTATGGGTGGATGACAAACTCATATTCAGTGGCCAGTGTCAGGCAGCTGCTACAAAGGCAAATATAATAATGGGATGCATTAAAAGAGGCATAGATGCTCATGAGGAGAACATAATTTTACCTCTATACAAGTCACTAGTTCGACCACACTTAGAATACTGTGCACAGTTCTGGTCTCCGGTGTATAAGAAAGACATAGCTGAACTGGAGCGGGTGCAGAGAAGAGCGACCAAGGTTATTAGAGGACTGGGGGGTCTGCAATACCAAGATAGGTTATTACACTTGGGGCTATTTAGTTTGGAAAAATGAAGACTAAGGGGTGATCTTATGTTAATGTATAAATATATGAGGGGACAGTACAAAGACCTTTCTGATGATCTTTTTAATCATAGACCTGAAACAGGGACAAGGGGGCATCCTCTGCGCTTGGAGGAAAAAAGATTTAAGCATAATAACAGACGCGGGTTCTTTACTGTAAGAGCAGTGAGACTATGGAACTCTCTGCCGTATGATGTTGTAATGAGTGATTCATTACTTAAATTTAAGAGGAGACTGGATACATTTCTGGAAAAGTATAATGTTACAGGGTATATACACTAGATTCCTTGATAGGGCGTTGATCTAGGGAACTAGTCTGATTGCTGTATGTGGAGTCGGGAAGGAATTTTTTCCCCAAGGTGGAGCTTACTCTTTGCCACATGGGTTTTTTTGCCTTCCTCTGGATCAACATGTTAGGGCATGTTAGGTTAGGCTATGGGTTGAACTAGATGGACTTAAAGTCTTCCTTCAACCTTAATAACTATGTAACTATGTAACTATGTAACATGGATGACACACTGATGGTAAAAACGGTCACATGGATAACACACTGATGGTTAAACTTTCTCTTCAAGAAAGCCTACAGCCTGCAATAACCATTCTGCCGCCTCGCCATCGCCAGAGCTGCCAACTCGCCATCACCAGAGCCGCTGCCTCTCCATTGCCAGAGCCGCCGCCTCGCCATCGCCAGAGCCGCCACCTCTCCATGGCCAGAGCCGCTGCCTCGCCCCTACCTTCTGCCTCTTCCCCACTATCCCATAGAATGTAAGTCCGCAAGGACAGGGTCTTCTCCCCTCTGTTCCAGTCTGTCATTGTAAACTTGTTTACTGTAAACGATATCTATAACCCTGTATGTAACCCTTTCTCATGTACAGCACCATGGAATTAATGGTGCTATATAAATAAATAATAATAATAATAAATAATAAAACTAGGTACACGGATGACACACTGATGGTAAAAACCGACACACGGATCACACACTGATGGTAAAAGTGAAAACACTGATGACACAGTGAAGGAAAAAACGAACACACTCATGTGACACTGATGGTAAAAACGGACACGGTGATGCACAACACTGATTACACCATTGTTTCTCATACGTGTTTAATCATGGACATGTCAATGAGCTCTTAGAAGAGGGTTTTTGCAATTATTTTACTGCAAGAAAAACTGCAGACAGATGGTTGTAGTTTTATAGGGAATTATAATTTTTTGTAGTGTTTTTTATCCCCAGTTTTAGTGTGTCCTCTGGTGCATCCTTTATGGAAAAAACTAACATAAAAACTACTGAGCTTCATGCAGCTTTTGAGCCAGAGACAAACATGGCTCCAGTAGTAGGAAGTACAGAGTATTACATTCCTTCTATATCTCTTATTCTATTTGAATCCATTCTAAGATTCGCTCAAAACAACTGCATTAAATTGTGAAATTTTCCCCAAATTCTACTCCACGTGAATCCGCTCGAAGGGGTTAAGTAAAGCAGCATTGTAATGTATGGGATGGACTTCAATCACATTTTAACATAAGCAGCCTATAGAAGGCTTAAATATTCACTACAACAACACACAACTCAGAGATAAGACAGATCTGGCTGGATGACTGACACTGCACGGTGAGAACTGGCTCTGCTGATATTTACACCTGTTATGTCATTGATTATAATATAAGCATGTAATATAAATGTAAGAAACATTTTTAGGTGCACTGATTATATTACATTGCTGTTATTTATATCTGAAATCTATAATGGGTATTGTGGTTTTGCAAGCTAATTTCTGACAATTATTTATCCATTCACTGATTCATTTTAGCACAATAGCAGGCTGCCATGGATTGTAGCCTTCCTGTAAAATTACAGACAAGGGACATGAAGAACATTGACAATCAAGTAACTTTGGTAATTGATGGTTTAGATATATTAGGTATAAAGGTAAGCTGACAGATTTATTGCCGGAAAGAAGGACAAGTGCAAGAATCTGAGAGATCAAGACAGTGACATGGCTCAGTCAGGGATTTGATCTGCTTTCATGTTGCTCCGTGGTCAGTTTCACAGTATGCTGAGCTATTGCTTTTTCTTCCCTGTCCAAATGCTGATGGTACCAATTTTCTTTGTTCTCCCTTCCTGGTTTTCTCTTCTCCCAGTGTTTTCCATTTATCTTTTGTGGTCTGTTCCGTCACTTTCTGGGCTCAGATTTGTATGCTCATTCTTCCCTGCACTTCCTTGCTGGCTATACCTCTAATTGGTCTTTGGTTTTGGAGTTCCAGACCTTGACCAAAGGGGTTTACCTTGCATGGTAAACACCAGCTGAATTCCTGCAGTGAGTCTGTTTAATTTCCTTCTCAATTCATCTTCCTTTCACCTCTTTAGGTTTCTGGGAGGTAACATTTGTTCTTTTTTATTTTGGCTCTCTATAGCATTTCCTTTCTACCTTATATGAACATGTTTTGATTTTCTCACCCTGGGAGCTTGTATGTTCATGCACATTTTTTTTTTCTTTTGATGGCAGTTGGCAGTGTGTTCTGGTCTCCCCTCCGGGGCCTCAAGATGTACAAGGAACCTCTTGATGGTCTTTTGGGGAACCAGGTCCAAGGTGGTGTTTTTGAGTTGTGCGGCTACAGTTTTTTTAGTTTGTACAGGGACCAGTTACTTGCAGGTTCAGCGTCTCTCTGTGGTAGGTGTTCCCTTTTATCTTTACCTGTGAGTGAGTGTGTTTTACATATATTATAGAAAAGGAGGCACCATCGAATAAACTAATTTCAAATATGAAAGGGATCCACCTGCAGTATGTCTAAACATAGATAAGTACCAACCAAAGACAAGGAGACATACAAAAAAAGCATTGATCGCCTTAAACACTGTAACAAATTTTATTAGTACACATCAACCCACAACAAGAAATATAGAAACATTTAAAATACAAAATGGTTACACCATGTGTAGCCAACACGTATAGGAGCAACGGTTAACCTAATAACACCGAGAGGTCATATATGAAAAAATGCAGTACAATATACGGTGACGGTGATAAATTCTATGTCTTAACACTAGGACTACTGGATTCGTGAACCCTGACTAGAACTGCTGCAAGTAAGTAGTCAAAATGACTATACCAGTAGTCCTAGTGTTAATCAAAAAAGTACTTTTTGGAAGGAAAATTCTCTCCAAAAAGTAAGAATGTATACCTGGCTGATTCAAGATTATGAAGATTGGCACCAAATACAATATTATTAAGAACCCATACACATATAGAGCAGTTGGGGATAAATATGCCTGTCGCACTCCCGTTCTCACTCCCTCCCTTGAACCGCTAAGATGATTTGCTATATGTTCCAATAAAGGACGTTTGAATTGCCACTGATTGGTGAGTGCTATAGCGTTTTTTCTACTTTTTTATTCATATGGACACTTTGTTTCACGCTAGCACCGCCTTTCATCTGACCGGACTACCTATTGTTGGGAAACTCTCCACATTGAGTTAGCTATCTCTGGAAAGTCGAGCTGTGCGGCTTACTTTTTTTCTTTTTTTTTCTTTTTTTGGTCTATAAATATGAAACTATTCAGATTTATATATATCAAGATAGGTATCCAATACAGTGATTCATGAGTCCAAGATAATAAACCGTATGGAGAGTAAATTATACTCCTAAAAATACTTTACCATTCAGGTCCCAACATCAAACCAGACCAGCTCACAAAACCTCATGCATTATATATGATCAAAGAGAAGCAGGACTAAACCAGCTCCTGCAAGCCTGACGCGTATCATCACTATTGTGACTTCATCAGGACCAAGTGAGAGAGTATGTCTTACGCCCATGACAGACAGAATCCCATCTTTTGTCCTTCGATATTATAAACTTTTACATAAAGAAATCTGAAAATTGTTTATATGCAAATTGCCTCTTCTGAGAAAAAGAGGACAAACTCGCGCAACCTGTTGGAAGTAGTGATCCTACAAGTCACAATCAACCCTTTAATGAGTCACCTGACCGGTCACCTGACCGCGACGTCATCGAAGGTCCTTCCTCTCCTCTCCTCCAGACCCTGGTAACCATATGCACCGCACACGCCGAAGATGACTGGGAACACTTCCGATTCCGATTTCCGATATCTCAAAAATATCGGAACTCGGTATCGGAATTCCGATACAGCAAATATCGGCCAATACCCGATACTTGCGGTATCGGAATGCTCAACACTAAACAGGACTAAGCAGGCGGCATAGCTTTGTTAAGTGGAGGACAATTTTAATAAGTGGCGCAGACACAGGTATTAGGCCCAAAATACAAAAGTAGGCTAAATGCAGTTTAAAATTGGTAACAGGACTAAACAGGCGGTATAGCTAGGTACTGGGGTGGGCTCCTCTGCTGAGTAGCAGACAGTGGTAGTAGGCGCAAAGTATTAACTGTTCTAAATGGAGGCCAGGGCCCCTGTATATTTTAACTATCATCTATCATTTCAACAAATTTGTATTGGCAGTGCCATTGAAGGCTTTAGCAGCACAGACTACACAGTGGTGGAGCAGGGAGAGGTAAGTATTGCAAGTGGTAAAGCACTGTTCGAGCTGAGGGGGAACACTCTCTCGTGGGCGGCGGTACTGGCACAGGGCCCCTCATATTACGACGGTGTGTCTGACGTAGGTTGTGCACCACCACCGAAAGAGACACTTCATTGTACTATGAGGGTCCCTGTTCCAGTGCCTTCGTCCAAGTGTGGGCACACCCACCTGTCCAGGCAAATGGCACTCGCACGGGTGCTTGTGCTAGGTGGTGACCACAGCCCTGTGGGGGGAGTCAGCCCATTTAGGGAGGTTTAAAAATGGCCTATGGTGTACATTCAGCAGCTGCAAATGGCGGAATTGGAGAAGTCAGTAAGAGGAGGCCAAAAGAAACACATTTTTCAGGCAAGCTAGGTGTCAGCAGGAGAAGGTGGGGCAAAATAATTTGAAATCCATGATTGGTTCATTTTAATGAAGGTTAGATCATCAACATTCTGGGTAGCCAGACGTGTCCTGTTTTTGATCAGTATTGAACAAGCAGCACTGAAGACTCTTTCTGATAGCACGCTAGAAGCAAGGCAAGCGAGCTCCTGTAATACATATTCTGCCAATTCAGACCAGGTGTCTATTTTAGATGCCCAGTAATCAAAGGGGAATGACCTGTGAGGGAGAACATCGATAAGGGAGGAAAAGTAGTTCGTAACCATACTGGACAAATGCTGTCTCCTGTCTCTTTGAATCGATGCAGCAGTACCTGTCGTGTCAGCAGTCATTGCGAAATCACTCCACAACCTGGTCATAAAACCCCTCTGTCCAATGCCACTTCGGATTTGTGCACCTCTAACACCTCTGCCATTTTACCTTCTATGGCTTGTGTGAGAACTATCACCACTGCTATGTGCTGGGAATGCCTGAACCAAACGGTCTACAAGAGTTGCTTGTTTGGTAGCCAATATTTGCTCAAGGTTCTCATGTGGCCTGATATTTTGTAACTCTCCTTTATATCGTGGATCCGGGAGGCAGGCCAACCAGTAATCGTCATCGGTCATCATTTTTATAATGCGGGGGGGCCTTTTTAGGATACGCAAGGCATACTCAGCCATGTGGGCCAATGTTCCTGGTGTCAATTCACTGCTTGTGCTGGGTTGAGGAGCACTTTCTTGCAAATCGACATCACTTGTGTTCCGCGAAAACCCTGTACCTGACCTTGCAACGCCATCAGTTTCTATTGCCCCCTGAGAAGCATCCTCCTCTTATAAATATTCATCCTCATCATCCTCCTCCTCCTCCTCTTCGTCCGTCACCTCGACCAGGAGAGTTCCCTGAGCAGACAATGGCTCACTGTCATCAAGGCTTCCCTCCTCCTCGGCTGCAGATGCCAGCTCCTTAATGTGCGTAAAACTTTGCATCAGCAGACGCATTAGTGGGATGCTCATGCTTATGATGGCATCATCTGCACTTACCAGCCATGTGCATTCCTCAAAACACTGAAGTACTTGACAGAGGTCTTAGAGTTTCGACCACTGTACACCAGACAACTCCATGTTTGCCATCCAACTGCCTGCCCGTGTATGTGTATCCTCCCACAAATTAATCACAGCACGCCTCTGTTCGCACAGCCTCTGAACCATGTGCACTGTGGAGTTCCACCTTGTTGCAACGTCGATTATTAGGCGGTGCTGGGGAAGATTCAGCGATCGCTGATAGTTGAGCATACGGCTGGAGTGTACGGATGGATGTGCGAGCAAAGTCTTCGCACCTTCAGGAGCAGGGCTGGTAACTCCGGATAATTTTTGAGGAAGCACTGCACCACCAGATTCAAGGTGTGAGCCAGGCAAGGTATGTGTTTCAGTTCTGAAAGGGCTATGGCAGCCATAAAATTCCTTCCGTTATCACTGACTACCTTGCCTGCCTCAAGATGTACACTGCCCAGCCATGACTGAGTTTGTTACTGCAATTACTCAGCCAGTACTTCCGCTGTATGTCAATTGTTGCCCAAACACTACATTTCTTAAACAGCTTGCTGACGCTTACCACTAGCTGTTCGATAATGGGACACCTCGTGTGCAACACTGGCAGCTGCGAATGGAGTGGTGGTGCGACTGCACTCTGTGGACGAGCTTTCACTTCTGGAGGAGGAGGAGGAGGGGTGGTGAGCGCCTACAGCCAACTACTTCCTAGACCATGGGCTAGGCAGAACTGTCCAACTATGGCTGTCCCCTGTGGACCCTGCATCCACCACATTAACCAGTGTGCCGTGATGGACACGTAACGTCCCTGGCCATGCCTACTGGTCCATGCATCTGTTGTAAGGTGCACCTTTCTACTGACTGATTGCCTCAGTGCATTGACAATGCGGTCTTTGACATGCTGGTGGAGGGCTGAGATGGCTTTTCTCGCAAAGAAGTGTCGACTGGGTAGGTCATAGCATGCTACTGCGTAGGCCATCAGGGTTTTTAAAGCTTCGCTTTCAACCAACCGGTAGGGCATCATCTCTAATGAGATTAGTCTAGCAATGTGGGCGTTTAAACCCTGTGTACACGGATGAGAGGATGAGTACTTTCTTTTCCTTTCGAGAGTCTCTTGTAGGGTGAGCTGGACTGGAGAGGTGCATATGGTGGAACTAGCGGGGGTGGTGGTGGACATGGCGGATTGAGAGAGGGTTGGTGATGGTATTCTCGATGTTGGCGTACATACAGTGTTTCCTACCAATAACCTTGTGATTCCCTGACTACTTTGGCCTTGCGACAATACCTCCACATTTGCTGCTGATAGTGTCCTAACCGGTGGGCTTACAGTGAGGGAAGCAATGTAGCGTTGCTGACTACCTTCATTCTGAGCAGGTGCACCAACGGTACAGGACGTTTGGTAGTTAGTTCAGGCTTCCAAGTGCATGCTGGTTAAGTGTCTAAGCATGCGCGTTGTATTTAAATTTTGAAGATTCTTCCCTCTGCTAAAGGTCTTTGAGCATTTATTACAGATAACTTTTGACTGATCATTCGGATCTTGGTTAAAAAATTGCCACACTGCACTCTTCGTATTATGGAATACCTTTTCAGGCATTGCACGCTGTGTTACTTTCACCGGATGGCCACGCTGTCCTAAAACTGTTTTTGTTTTTGACCAATGTTTTTGGCCTGATACGGGCCTGCCAAATGACAGCTGTTGCGATTTAGATGGCTGCTGCAGATCATCCTCCTCTGCTTCAGAGCTACTGGCAGCGGCACACTCCTCCTCCAATGGCTGCCAATATGGGTCAACAACTGGGTCATCTATCACCTCCTCTTCAATGTCATGTGCACCTTCCTCTGTGTCACCATGTAAAGTGCTATAGCGTTCGGGACGGGGCACCCTAGTCTAATCAGGGTCAGATTCTGGCTCGGTACACTGCAAGGGCAATGTAGTGATCTGAGTCAATGGAACAGCATTATAATTTAGCTGTGGCTGTGCATCAGTACACTCCATGTCCGATTCATCTTGTAATGGGCAGTTAACAATTTCCCGTTCTAACCCAGGCATGGTATGTGTAAAGAGCTCCATGGAGTAACCTATAGTCTCGCCTGACACATCCTTCACTTTTGGTTTGGGTGAAGGACACAAGGAAATCTCTTGAGAGCATCCACTGACGACTCGCTGCTTTTACATTTAGAACTTTCTGAAGAGCTAAAGGATGAATCAGCAAGGAAAGCCAAAACTTTTTCCTGCTGCTCCGGCTTTAAAAGCCGTTTTCCTACTCCCAGATACGGGAGCCTTTGAGGCCTTGTGTAGCGAGACGATGACGCTGCCTCAACACCTCCAGCCTTAGGTGCTATTGTGCTTTTGCCACTACCACCAGATGCACCACCACCACCATCAGTACCAGCTGGCAACACCGCCAATGGCCTCTTCCACTTGACTTCCTCATTTTTTGGAAAATCTAACCAAAATAACAACCGTTATATGGTGCTGAAAAACAAGGTAGAAGGTGTATATAAACTTGTTGAGTTTTTAAATCTCCCATTTTTGGGGGGGGAGACTGAACAAAAAATCAGGCCCTGTGCAAAAAACAACACAATGTAAGTGGCTAAAAATGGCTGGCTGATATACGACAAACTAACTGGACAGAAGTATATCCACTTTGTGAGAATTTGAATCTCTCTTTTTTTGGGGGAGACTGAACCACTACTTAGGCTCAGTGTATATAACAATGCAATCTAAGTGGCAGAAAGTGGCTGGCTGACATACACCAAACTAACAGGACTACAGTAGATCCACTTTATGAGAATTTGAAACTCCTTTTTTTTGGGGGGGAGACTGACCCCAAACTCAGGCAGAGTGTATATAAAAACGCAATCTGCATAGTTACATAGTTGGCAGGGGGGAAGGAAAAAACTCCAACAGATAACCAATTGTCTATTAAAGTGCAAATGCTTTGTTGTGCAAGGCATAGGGGTGGTTGTTATGACCTGGTGGTTAAGAGGCCACACTGATATGACCTGGAGGTTAAAACTCAACATGGAGCGAGCTCTGAGAAGGTGGTATCTCTACTGACCGCAGTCCCTAATCCTAACAACAACACTAGAAATAGCCGTGGGATGTTCCTGACTCTCCCTAGACACCTCTTCACAGCCTAAGAAATAACTACCCCTAAAGAAGGAAATAGAAAGCTATCTTGCCTCAGAAAACCCCCAAAAGGAAAGATGGCCCCCCACAAATATTGACTGTGAATGGAGAGGGAAATGACGTACATAGAAATGAAATCAGAATTCAGCAAAGGAGGCCAATACTAAACTAGATAGACAGAGAGAAAAGGATACTGTGCGGTCAGTATAAAAACTACAAAATCCACGCAGAGATTACAAAAATGAACTCCACACCGACTCACGGTGTGGAGGGGCAAATCTGCTTTCCCAGAGCTTCCAGCTAGCCTGAATAAGACATAGTGACAAGCTGGACAAAAAGAGACATAATTGCAAAGCAATAGAGTCCAAACAAATGGACAAACAAAAACTAGCAAAAACTTATCTTTTGCAGACAAGGACTGGCCATATGAAAATTCCAAGGAGAGAACCAAATCCAACCAAGAACATTGACAGCAGGCATGGACTAAAGCCCAGAGCAGGTTTAAATAACAAACCCAGGCAAGGCGATTAGTGAAGGCAGCTGCTACATCTACCTAAAGGAGCAGCAGTTCCACTCGAAACCACCAGAGGGAGCCCAAGGGCAGAACTCACACAAATACCATTAGCAACCACAGGAGGGAGCTCCAGAACGGAATTCATAACGGTACCCCCCCTTGAGGAGGGGTCACCGAACCCTCACCAGAGCTCCCAGGCCGATCAGGACGAGCCAAATGGAAAGCACAAACCAAGCATAAACATCGGAGGCAACAACCCAAGAATTATCCTCCTGGCCATAACCCTTCCACTTGACCAGATACTGAAGCTTCCGCCTCGAAAAACGAGAATCCAAAATCTTCTCCACCACATATTCCAATTCCCCCTCAACCAACACCGGAGCAGGAGGATCAACGGAGGGAACCATAGGTACCACATATCTCCGCAACAAGGATCTATGGAACACATTATGAATGGAAAAGGAAGCTGGAAGGGCTGTTGTGAATTCTGTGGCTGAGTTCACTTCTGTGGTCACAAGTGGTATTGCAGTCTCTGGGCTTCCTCCCTCAGGTGTTTTGGTGAGCTCGTTGGCTGCCTTGCTATTTAGCTCCACCTGAGTCTGTCTTCCTTGCTCCTTGTCAATGTTCCAGTGTTGGATCTGAGCTACTGCATCTTTCCTTGGGCCTGCTGCTCTGCTAGATAAGTGCTTCTAGTTTGTTTTCTGTTTTTTCTGTCCAGCTTGCTATTAACTTTTGCTGGAAGCTCTGAGAAGCAAAGGGGTGCACCGCCGTGCTGTTAGTTCGGCACGGTGGGTCTTTTTGCCCCTTTGCGTGGTTTTCGTTTTAGGGTTTTTTGTAGACTGCATAGTTCTCTTTGCTATCCTCGCTCTGTCTAGAATATCGGGCCTCACTTTGCTGAATCTATTTCATTCCTACGTTTGTCTTTTCATCTTGCTAACAGTCATTATATGTGGGGGGCTGCCTATTCCTTTGGGGTATTTCTCTGAGGTAAGTCAGGCTTGTATTTCTATCTTCAGGCTAGTCAGCTCCTCAGGCAGTGTCGAGTTGCATAGGTAGTGATAGGCGCAATCCACTGCTGCTTATAGTTGTGTGAGGATAGATCAGGTACTGCAGTCTACAGAGATTCCACGTCTCAGAGCTCGTCCTATTGTTTTTGGTTATTGCCAGATCTCTGTATGTGCGCTGATTACTGCACGCTGTGTTGCCTGATTGCCAGCCATAACAAAGGGCCAAACGAAAAGACACTGGATTGATAATTTCAGAAATCTTATAAGGCCCAATAAAGCGAGGCTTGAACTTAGGGGAAGAAACCTTCATAGGAACATGACGAGAAGACAACCAGACCAAATCACCAACACGGAGCCGGGGACCAACACACCGACGACGGTTAGCAAAACGCTGAGCCTTTTCCTGAGACAACGTCAAATTGTCCACCACATGAGTCCAAATTTGCTGCAACCTGTCCACCACGGAATCCACACCAGGACAGTCAGAAGGCTCAAGCTGCCCTGAAGAAAAACGAGGATAAAAACCAAAGTTACAAAAGAAAGGCAAAACCAAGGTAGCAGAACTAGCCCGATTATTAAGGGCAAACTCGGCCAACGGCAAAAAGGTCACACAATCATCCTGATCAGCAGACACAAAGCATCTCAAATAGGTTTCCAAGGTCTGATTGGTTCGCTCCGTTTGGCCATTTGTCTGAGGATGGAAAGCTGAAGAAAAAGACAAATCAATGCCCATTCTAGCACAAAAGGACCGCAAAAACCTAGAAACGAACTGGGAACCTCTGTCAGACACAATATTCTCCGGAATACCATGCAAACGAACCACATGCTGAAAAAATAATGGAACCAAATCAGAGGAGGAAGGCAACTTAGGCAACGGCACCAAATGGACCATCTTAGAAAACCGGTCACAAACCACCCAGATGACAGACATCTTCTGAGAGACAGGAAGATCACAAATAAAATCCATGGAAATATGCGTCCAGGGCCTCTCAGGAATAGGCAAAGGCAAAAGCAACCCGCTGGCACGGGAACAGCAAGGCTTAGCCCGAGCACAGGTCCCACAGGACTGCGCAAACGAACGCACATCCCGCGACAAGGAAGGCCACCAAAAGGACCTAGCCACCAAATCTCTGTCACCGAAAATCCCAGGTTGACCAGCCTACACCAAACAATGAACCTCAGAAATTACCCTACTAGTCCATTTATCAGGAACAAACAATTTCTCCACAGGACAGCGGTCAGGTTTATCAGCCTGAAACTCCTGAAGTACCCGCCGCAAATCAGGGGAGATGGCAGAAAGAATCACCCCCTCCTTGAGGATCCCAGGCGGCTCAAGAACTCCCGGAGAATCAGGCAAAAAACTCCTAGAAAGGGCATCAGCCTTCACATTCTTAGAACCCGGAATATACGAGACCACAAAATCAAAACGTGAGAAAAACAGAGACCACCGAGCCTGTCTAGGATTCAACCGCTTAGCAGACTCGAGGTAAATCAGATTCTTGTGATCAGTCAAGACCACCACGCGATGCTTGGCTCCCTCAAGCCAATGTCGCCACTCCTCAAATGCCCACTTCATGGCCAACAACTCCCGATTGCCGACATCATAATTACGCTCAGCAGGCGAAAACTTTCTGGAGATGAAAGCACATGGTTTCATCTAAGAGCCATCAGAATTTCTCTGAGACAAAACGGCCCCTGCCCCAATCTCAGAAGCATCAACCTCAACCTGAAAAGGGAGAGAAACATCTGGCTGACGCAACACAGGGGCAGAAGTAAAATGACGTTTAAGCTCCTGAAAGGCCTCAACAGCCGCAGAGGACCAATTCACCACATCTGCGCCCTTCCTCATCAAATCGGTCAGAGGCTTCACCACACTAGAAAAATTAGCAATAAAGCGGCGATAGAAATTGGCAAAGCCCAAATATTTCTGAAGGCTCTTTACAGATGTAGGTTGAGTCCAATCATGAATGGCCTGGACTTTAACAGGGTCCATTTCAATAACCGAGGGGCAAAAAATGAACCCCAAAAAAGAAACCTTCTGAACTCCAAAGAGGCACTTAGACCCCTTCACAAACAACGCATTAGCACGAAGGACCTGAAATACCATCCTAACCTGCTTTACATGAGACTCCGAATCATCGGAGAAAACCAAAATATCATCCAAATACACAATCATGAATTTATCCAGATAATTCCGGAAGATATCATGCATAAAGGACTGAAATACCGATGGAGCATTAGAGAGCCCGAATGGCATCACAAGATATTCAAAATGGTCTTCGGGCGTATTAAATGCTGTTTTCCATTCATCACCTTGTTTAATACGCACGAGATTATACGCCCCTCGAAGGTCGATTTTAGTAAACCAACTGGCACCCTTAATCCGAGCAAACAAATCAGAAAGTAAAGGTAAAGGGTACTGGAATTTGACAGTGATCTTATTGAGAAGGCGATAATCTATACAGGGTCTCAAGGAGCCATCCTTCTTGGCAACAAAAAAAAATCCCGCTGACAACGGTGACGAAGACGGGCGAATATGCCCCTTCTCCAAGGACTCCTTTACATAACTCCGCATAGCGGCATGCTCTGGCACAGACAGATTGAAAAGTCGGCCCTTAGGGAACTTACAGCCAGGAATCAAATTAATGGCACAATCGCAGTCCCTATGAAGAGGCAGAGAACTGGACTTGGGCTCATCAAATACATCCTGGAAATCCGACAAAAACTCAGGAACTTCAGAAGAAGGGGACGAGGAAATGGACATCAAAGGAATATCACTATGTATCCCCTGACAACCCCAACCAGTTACAGACATAGATCTCCAATCCAGCACTGGGTTATGTACCTGTAACCATGGAAAACCCAGCACAACAACATCATGCAAATTATGCAACACCAAAAAGCGAATATTTTCCTGATGTGCTGGAGCCATGTACATGGTTAACTGAGTCCAATACTGAGGTTTATCCTTGGCCAAGGGTGTAGCATCAATCCCCCTTAAGGGAATAGGACTCTGCAAAGGCTCCAAGGAAAAACCACAGCGCTTGGCAAATTCTAAGTCCATTAAGTTAAGGGCAGCGCCAGAATCCACAAATGCCATAACAGAGAAGGACGACAATGAGCAAATCAGGGTAACAGACAAGAGAAATTTAGGCTGTACAGTACTAATGGTAATAGACCCAGGAACCCTCCTAGTACGCTTAGGGCAATCAGAAATAGCATAAGCAGAATTACCACAGTAAAAACACAGGCCATTCTGACGTCTGAATTTCTGTCTTTCTGCTCTAGTCAAAATCCTATCACATTGCATAGGCTCAGGACTTTGCTCAGAGGATACTGCCATATGGTGCACCACCTTGCGCTCACGCAAGCGCCGATCAATCTGAATGGCTAGAGACATAGATTCGCTCAAACCGGTAGGCGTAGGAAAGCCCACCATAACATCTTTAAGTGTTTCAGAAAGACCTTTTCTGAAAATAGCAGCCAGAGCCTCTTCATTCCACTTAGTGAGCACAGACCATTTTCTAAATTTCTGGCAGTATAACTCTGCCGCTTCTTGACCCTGACACAGGGCCAACAGTGTTTTCTCAGCATGCTCTACTGAGTTAGGTTCGTCATACAATAATCCGAGCGCTTGAAAAAACGCATCCACACTCAACAATGCCGGATCCCCTGTTTCAAGAGCAAAAGCCCAGTCTAGAGGGTCACCACGCAGTAAGGATATGATGATTTTTACTTGCTGAATGGGATCACCAGAAGAGCGGGGTTTCAAAGCAAAAAACAATTTGCAGCTATTTTTAAAGTTCAAAAACTTGGATCTGTCCCCAAAAACAAATCAGGAGTAGGAATTCTAGGCTCTAGAGCCGGAGTCTGGACAATATAATCTTGGATACTCTGGACTCTATTAGCAAGTTGATCCACACGAGAAAACAAACTCTGAACCTCCATACCAGAGCATATATCCAGCACCACCCAGATATCAAGAGGAAAAAAAAGACAGAACAGAGCACAGAAAAAAAATGGTTCAGAACTTTCTTTTCCTTCTTTTGAGATGCATTTAATTCATTTTTGGACTGCTGTACTGTTATGACCTGGTGGTTAAGAGGCCACACTGATATGATCTGGTGGCTAAAACGCAACATGGAGCGAGCTCTGAGAAGGTGGTATCTCTACTGACCGCAGTCCCTAATCCTAACAACAACACTAGAAATAGCCGTGGGATGTTCCTGACTCTCCCTAGACACCTCTTCACAGCCTAAGAAATAACTACCCCTACAGAAGGAAATAGAAAGCTATCTTGCCTCAGAGATAACCCCCAAAAGGAAAGATAGCCCCCCACAAATATTGACTGTGAATGGGGAGGGAAATGACGTACATAGAAATGAAATCAGAATTCAGCAAAGGAGGCCAATACTAAACTAGATAGACAGAGAGAAAAGGATACTGTGCGGTCAGTATAAAAACTACAAAATTCACGCAGAGATTACAAAAATGAACTCCACACCGACTCATGGTGTGGAGGGGCAAATCTGCTTTCCCTGAGCTTCCAGCTAGCCTGAATAAGACATAGTGACAAACTGGACAAAAAGAGACATAATTGCAAAGCAATAGAGTCCAAACAAATGGACAAACAAAAACTAGCAAAAACTTATCTTTTGCAGACAAGGACTGGCCATATGAAAATTCCAAGGAGAGAACCAAATCCAACCAAGAACATTGACAGCAGGCATGGACTAAAGCCCAGAGCAGGTTTAAATAACAAACCCAGGCAAGGCGATTAGTGAAGGCAGCTGCTACAGCTACCTAAAGGAGCAGCAGTTCCACTCGAAACCACCAGAGGGAGCCCAAGGGCAGAACTCACAAAAATACCATTAGCAACCACAGGAGGGAGCTCCAGAACGGAATTCACAACAGGTGGTGACAACAGGGTCATCACCAAACATGAAACAAGAAAGGGCACTGAGAACCCACAAATGCCATATAGATATAAATAATGTAACAGAAATACATACATACAGCCGGGTAAAGGGTATATAGTGGCACTTGTAAGTAGCACACCATATGCATATGATTAGATTGTATGTCACTATTAAGTACGATCGGAGCACCGGAGAAAGTCCGGACACATCAGAAGAAATATAATAGACATATGCAAAGCTGGACAAAAGAGAAAGTAATACTTCACCCGGATAGTATATGCTAGTGTAGGCAAGTAGGGGCTCCCAGCGCCCACCCCAACGCGCGTTTCGGCAAACCTTCGTCAGGGGGCACATCAAACAGTGAGAGAGACGGGGTTTAAAAAGGCCGCGCACAGGAAATACTCCAGGTAAATGCTCCGGAAGTGCTTCAGTGCTCCATGGCAACCGTAAACACAGCAGAGTGCGCAGCATACAGGATGTGCGTACGGGGATCACATGGGGCCCCACGTGACCCGCACGCAACAGAGCCATAAGCGGCGCCATCTGCCGGGAATGGTGAGGGGATGTATATAGCAGCAATGGACGCTATGTAAAATAAGGGCAAAAGTATAACAAAATAAATGCAAGTGCTGCCCATACAAAAGTGTGTATACCCAACGACCAGCAGAGTATATGTGCGATGAACATGCCTACCAGGAAGCACTTCAGTGCTCCATGGCAACCGTAAACACAGCAGAGTGCGCAGCATACAGGATGTGCATACAGAGATCACATGGGCCCCACGTGACCCGCACGCAACAGAGCCATAGGCGGCGCGATCTGACGGGAATAGTAAGTGCGCGGATGCGCAGGGATGTAAATGGCAGCAACGGTCGCCATGTAAAGTAAGGGAAAAAGTATAGCAAAGTAAATACAGGTACTGCCCATGCAAAAGGTATGTATACCTGATGACCAGCAGAGTATATATACGATAAACATGCCTGACAGTAGTACATAAAAAAGTCTAAAGCCGTACTTGCGGAAAGAAAGCATGGAGTAATAGATAAAACAAGGAATATCTCGGGTATACCGACCTTATAATACATAGACCGACATATTTCAGGTAGTTGCAAATAGGAACTAAATACGTATATTAATGTCAATCAAATATAGGTCAAGGTGTAGAAAAAAAAAAGATACAAATAGGCATATAATTGGGTAAATCTTGTTCTGGGATGGAATATCCCGACGAGTAACAATCCATACTAGAAGTCTTGATCCGTAGAAAGAAACAGGGCTCCGTTACTCCAGGACTCAATATCCCAGCAAATAGCCCACAATCCCGTATGGCTAATCTCTATCCGTAAGGGCAAATAGAACTCCATTAGCGCGGCCAAAGAAAAGAAAATGGTGATCTAAAATCATAAAACAATATGTTAAAACATGTCGGGCCAATGACCACAGTTAATGAAACCACACGGTCAGATGATCACAAAAAGGCCAACGTAAATAAGGCCACAAGGGCAGGTGGCATAATAGATTACGTAGCGTGTATTACACGTAATTTCTTTATTGATTTTAAAGGTCTTACTACCACTAGAATCCGAGAAGGTATCGATACGGTCCACATTAGGACACGCCACACAATGGCCGCACGGAAAAGATCCTCGACGCGGAGTGATACCATCAAGGAAGTTGGTCCTCGGAATACCCTCATAGTGGCTCCGCGTCAAGTGATCTTTTAAATTTCTCGCCCATCTGAATGAAATAAGAGGGCGTTCAGGTTTAATTTTAGAGATAGTCTTATCGACTTTCAGGATTGGCCAGGATTTCCTTAAAGCCTCACGAATTCTAGTGGATTGGGAATTAAAATCAGTAACAAACCGCAGTTGTTGTTTGGAGTGCGGTGTCCCACTTGTTGTATGATTATACAACAGTGATGCACGAGTGGTGGTCCTAGCCCTATTATAGGCCCTTTTAATGGACCGCTTACTATAGCCGCGGTTGAGAAATCTCAGCTGCAATTCCTTCGCCTGTCGTTCAAAGTCCTATTCTGATGAACAAATCCTGCGAAGGTGAAGGAAATGACCTGTTGGTACGGCCCTAATAATGTGGGAAGGGTGACAGGAGGATGCATATAGTAGGGTATTTGTGGAGGTGGGCTTTCGGAACAAGTCTGTTTGTAGATATCCAGAGGAATCTCTCCTCAGCATGACATCCAGGAATTCCACTCTATTGGCATCCCATTTGTAAGTCAGGTGGATGTTTAGATTGTCGTCGTTTAAGGATGCCATGAATGTTGAGAGCTCCTCCGTGGAACCCTGCCAGATCAAAAATATGTCGTCAATGCACCGGGTCCAAAAGGGGACCCGGTCAATTGACGCCCAATGATCTGACATAAAGCCCTTTCCCACGGCCCCAGGAACAGATTAGCATAGGAGGGCGCAAAGGTCGCCCCCATCGCTGTCCCCTGGAGCTGTAGGAAAAAGGACCCCTTAAAAACAAAAAAGTTATGCGTTAGTGCAAACTCAAGTAATGTCAAAATCAAATTCCCAAACTCTGGAGAAGATCCAGACATGCCGAGAAAGAACCGAACTGCACCCGCTCTGAACTGGACAATATCCTCGATTCAGCTGTTGAGGGTGGCGTCATCTCCAAGAAACTTTCCTTGACCCTGCGAGTATCTGAACCCACAGTCTCGACCTTCTATCTCCTCCCCCCCAAGGTGCATAAGGATGCCAGGGTGCCAACTGGTAGACCTATCATTTCTGGGAAAGGGAACTTTCTTGAAAATATCAATGGATTGATTTTCATCTTCAGCCTCTTGTTGAGGACTTACCGTCATTTTTGAAGGACACTGGAGAGCTTCTCAAGAGGGTTGACTCCGTACATTTGGACATTGATGCTATCCTGACCACTGACAATATAGAGTCACTGTACAACAGCATTAGACACCATGATGGTCTGGGTGCAGTTCGGTTGTCGGTTAAGATGTTAAACGACACCTCCTAAAAAAAGCAAATAGACTGATTTATTTGCTTTTTTTAGGAGGTGTCGTTTAACATCTTTTTTTGCAGATAGGAAACAGAATGCAATGAGTCCGGTTGATGTGGGAGATATTGATGCTTTTTCTCTACAGGGCGTTGGTCTTTATAGTAAAAGTGAGTTTCAGCCACCTACTAAAACCCATGTAGTTGAGGCTTTTATTCAGTTGGTTGAAAAAGAATTTGAGACACTAAGAAGAACACATAAAAATCGTGGTCAACATAATCTTACCATTGATGAGAAGAGAGCTCTAGACAACCTCTCTAATAACACATCCATTACAATCAAGGCCGCCGATAAAGGTGGGGCGGTGGTTGTGATGGATTCTGATAAATATAAAGCAGAGATATTACGCCAATTGGCCGATACTGATGTCTACTGTAAATTGTCAGGGGACCCTACGTTGCATTTTCAGAAAGAATTACAGCTTATAGTCAATGAGGCCTCGACTGATGGCCTGATTGACTCTAAGCTGTCTGAATATTTGATTACTAGTTGCCCTGTTAGGCCTTTGATATATGTCCTGCCCAAAATCCACAAAGATTATTTTAACCCCCCGGGCCGGCCGATAGTGTCGGGCCGTGGTTCCATTTTCAATAAAGTATCAATCTTTCTTGACAAGGTGCTATCCAAGTTTCCCTCGGGGGCGAAGTCATATATTCGAGATACGGATGATTTTTTGAATAAAATTGAAAACATAAGTGTTACAGCTGATACGCTATTGGTGTCTTTTGACGTGGTCTCATTGTATACCTCCATTGAACACGACAGGGGTCTAGCAGCCGTTGATGTGGCACTATCGGGCTCGGACTTGGGGCCGGGCCGTGCACATCTGGTCCTC